>NC_057934.1:54928513-56128513 GCF_018555375.3 Anguilla rostrata
ACCCAGGGGGACCTGTTGATACCGGTCGTCCCGGGGTGTCCAAACACGGCAGAGCCCCCAGACGGCACGGCGTTAAACAGGACCGCACCATCAGGCCCACCTGCACCAGGGCGTCCCCAGCGGCAGGTCGTGCTGGAAGGGGCGTGCGTGAGTGCCCCTTTGACCACCCTCTCCTCGTTTCTGTATCCAATGCGTCTCTATGTCTCTCTCTCCCCAGCTGGGGACAGGAACAGCGTGGGCAGCACTGGCAGCGTGGGCAGCACCCGCAGCGCTGGCAGCGGGCAGAGCACGGAGAGCAACAGCACCCACAACGGCCCGCCGCAGCCGGGCGCGCCCCCGGACCCGAACAAGGTGGGCGTTACGTCCGTACCGCACGCGCCCCATCCGCAGTGCCCCCCACAGCTGCCAGCACCGGGCGCTGTGTGTCCGCGTTCAGGGCTTATCATTAGCACCGGCCCGGGTCGTGAGAGTGCTGCTGCCGCGAGCAGTTGCCTGTCATCTGCATATCTCTGGGCTTGGATCAGCGCCCTGCAGCTAGCAGAGTTTCCTGTCTGTCAGCAGTCAGCACCGATCCCCGTAGAAAGCACATGTGCTAATTCTGTTGTGCTTTTCGTTTTTTTCCTCCGTGCAGCCAGCGCCCCCTGTTGGCGAAGCGGTGCAGCAGTCGAGCACAGGCCCTGACCCCGGCAAACAGCCCGATCAGCCTCAAGGTCAGTCAGCTGATCGCCACGTCCGCCTCGCCACTCCTTTTATTCCCGCTTTCCTTTCATTTCCCTGTTTTCACTGGTCCGTTTCTGAATGAATTCCCCTATTAATGTCGACCCATTTTCCCTCTCCTCTGCCTAAATATGAAATAAACCAATGTGCACACAGTTGCAGAGCTTATAGTATAAATATGCGTGATTCATTCATTTTCCAGTGTGCTGGTGTTATATGTATAAATATGGGTGTCGTATGTATAAATGTGTATTGTTGTTGAATGTGCAAATATTTTTCGGAATGAGTGGGTTTCGTAACTTCTTACTTAAGATTATGAAAAAATATGTTTCTTGTAATGCTAAGACTCTTTTGGACAAATCCACAAACCTTTATGCAGTGCAGTCAACTACAGCACCTAACATAACATGTGGGAGAGCATCCATTTATAGTCACAGTTGTATACATACTGAAATTGTCCAGATTAAGTGTACTCAAGAGTACAATGGCAGTTTCCTGGAAAGAGAAGCTGCCGCCTTTAGAGAATAAGGGCGGTTCTCTGAGCCGCTTTGAGAAAGCTGGCGCGTGCGCGTGGTCGCTGACGGTGCGTGCCGTCCCTCAGGGGCCCCCCGGCGCAGTCTGATCCCCCTGCGGTCCGGAGAGCAGGGCTTCTCCCAGCACTTCATCCGCCCCGAGCAGCTGCTGGAGGGCCGGGTAAGAGCCTCTCGCATGGCGCCCAAATCACTGCTTTATGATGAAGAGGAGAGCTGCCGCCTCACCCGCCCCCTCTCACACCCCCACCCCCACCCCACCCCTCTCCCCCTCTCCCCCCAGGACGCCGAGGCCATCTACCAGTGGCTGAGCGAGTTCCAGCTGGAGCAGTACACTGGGAACTTCCTGAGCGCCGGATACGACGTGCCCACCATCAGCAGGATGACCCCTGAGGTACGCAGCATGCGCTCTTACTCTGTGTACACACACGCGTGTGCGTCTGCGCACAGTCATCAGCGATGCGCACAGAGCTGAGTGCTCCTTTATCTCCGCCTCCTCAGGACCTCACCGCCATCGGCGTCACCAAGCCCGGCCACCGCAAGAAGATCTCCATGGAGATAGGGAACCTGACCATCCCCGAGTGGTTGCCGGACTACATCCCGGTGAGCACCTCACCGCAGAGCAGGGCTGTGCAGGCCAGCCTCACCCCTGCGGCACATAATGCACCTGCCCCCATGTACCTGCCATCCAGCAGCACGTGGAGAGTGTAGAGTGTGGGTGAAGCTGAAACGGGTAATGGTTTATTGGAAGCTGTGTGTGTGCGTGCGTGTACGTGCGCGTGTGCACGTGTACGTGCGCGTCTCACTGTGCCCGTCCCTGCTGTTCCAGTCGGACCTGGTGGAGTGGCTCAGCGCTATCGGGCTGCCTCAGTATCATAAGAAGCTGTCGGAGAACGGCTACGACTCCATCAGCATCGTCAGGGACATCACCTGGGAGGACCTGCAGGAGATCGGCATCATAAAGCTGGGTGAGGGTCGCCGTTCGGACTGGCAGAGTGCGGTGTGCTTACAGCGGGCTCGTGGTGCGTGGTCAGTGTGCTTAAACATTGGTCGCTCAGGCATCAAGGGAGCAGCATACCTACAAGTATTCACTACAGAAGACCTGTACTCGGAGACACTGTGGCCCCACGTGGGGATACTCCCGGATCAGACACTGGACACTGATCACACGACGAGCCCCCTCAGGCGCACTCCCTCCTCCTACCCCCGAAATGCTGTAGCTAGGACAGCCGTCGAGGACAGGTGCATCGCTATCACTGCTGTATGAAGCTGGGTGGCCTGAGATCGACTCGGCCAGTTACATCGGTGCCGACTGGCGGACTAGGGTGTATGCCTTTTGGTACCTTGTGAGTGCCTGGTAAGCGTGCATGCCGTGTGGTGTCCTGGTGCTAATCGCTCGGCTGTCCCCTCAGGCCACCAGAAGAAGATGATGCTGGCGGTGAAGAGGCTGTGTGACATACAGAAGGCCCGGAACCTGGCGGAGGGGCAGGGCACCCTGCGGCGGAAGCTCCCGGCCGCCCTGGAGCTGGTGGCCATCGAGCCCCCGGAGAGCGGGGACTGCCCCTCGCCCCACACGCCCAAAATGCTCACCTTCCAGGACAGCGAGCTGAGCGCCGAGCTGCAGACCGCCATGTCCAACAACTACGGCGGCTGCCAGGAGGGGCTGGCCATGAGGAGCGCGGCGGCGGCCGCCATGTCGGCCAGCCAGGAGAGCATCGGCACGCGCTCCCGCGGCTCGGGCCACTCCCAGGAGCCCCCGCTGGCCTCGGCCGCGCCCCACAGCCGCTCCCAGGAGAGCCTGGGCAGCGCCGACAGCGGCGGCAGGCCCGGCGGCAGCCCGGCCAAGGAGCGCAACATTCCGGAGGGATGGGACCAGCGGCAGGCCCAGCCCTCCAAGCTGGCGCTGCTGCAGCAGAGCCCGGCCAGCCTGACTCCGCCCCACACCCCCAGCAAGGCGGGCTTCTCCTACCCGGCCGTCCCCGCCAAGCCCAAAGCCAACGCCTCGCCCGTCCTGCCTTACCACGCCGCCCCCCAGGGCTCCCCGGCCCACAAGGCCTTCAGCTACCTGCACCCCCACTGCGGCAGCCCGCTGGCCAAGCCCCTCCCCTCCGCCCACGGCCTGCCAATCAACGGCGAGGCGCTGCGGCCCAAGAAGCGCACGCAGAGCCTGACGCGCCACGCCCTGTCGGACGGCGAGCCGGACGAGGACGAGGCGCCGGCCGTGCCCTCGAGCTCCCTGGCGTCCTACGCCACCCTCACCCGGCGGCCCGGCCGCAGCCAGCTGGCCCGCCCGCAGACCGCCGGCGAGCGCAGCGTGGGCCGCAGCCAGTCCTTCGCCATCCGCGCCCGCCGGAAAGGCCCGCCCCCGCCGCCGCCCAAGCGCCTCAGCTCCGTCAGCGGCGGCGGGGGGGCGGAGCCGCCCGAGCCTGAGCCGCCGTGCGAGGGAGGGGTGGAGACGGAGAGCGTGGGCAGCGTGAGGAGCATCACCGCCATGCTGGAGACCGGCGGGGGGGTCGGCCCCGGCCCCGGCCCCGGCCCCGGCCCCGGGTCCCAGCGCGAGCCCTCCTCCCCGGTGCCCCCGCCCAAACCGGCGCTGCCGGCCCCCCGCGACCCCGCCGCGGGCCGCAGGAGGACGCTGAGCGAGCCGGGCGCCTGCCAGACGGACCAGCCCGACGGGGACGGGGGGGTGAAGTCGGACACGGAGGAGGAGGGCCGGGCCGGGCCGGGGCTGGACGGCTCCTCCTCGCCCCAGAACAGCTCCAGCGAGTGCATCCCCTTCGCCGAGGAGGGCAACCTCACCATCAAGCAGCGGCCCAAGGCCGGCGGGCCGCTCAGACCCGAGCCCGCGCCCGCGCCCCGGACCCCGGAGCTGCCTGAGTTCAACCTGAAGGAGTCGGACACGGTCAAGCGCCGGCACAAGCCCAAGGAGTCGGCCTCGCCCACTGAGGAGGGGGGCGCCGAGCCCCCGCCCCCGGCCCCGCCCGCCCAGGAGGGGAGCGGCCGGGACTTCCAGAGCGACGAGGACGTGGGCCTGCGCATCGCTGAGATGGAGAGGAGCCTGCAGTGCCTGGAGAAGGGCGGCTCGCCCGCAAAGCCCCAAAAACCCCCCGTCTCCCCGAAGCCCGCCAGCCCCCAGAAACCCGCCACTGCCGCCAGACCGCTCCTGTACCCCTCTGCTCCTGCTGCAGGTACTGCCCCTCCGCACTGCTCAGTGCACTGGACCTAGCGCAGAAAGCTTATGTAGTGTTTAGTAAAAAACTTACTAGGGATGTTAACAGTTAACAGTACATTAGACACAAATGCCATCGACTGGTGGAAAGTTTATGAGTCACGGTTCCCTCCACTGGCAGCATTAGTGAAACGTTATTTACCCATTCCTAGAACATCGGTGCCATACTCTCAGCTACGGGTCTCACCTTCAGCAGACTGCGCACCAGACTGACCCCACAGCATGTAGACATGCTCATATTCCTTAACAAAAATGGAATATGGGGGTTTCACTTCATTCTCTTTTATGCCTTTACTTGCCTTTTTTCTTTGCTGCACATGAGGCCTGTTTTACTAAGTGGGGAAATTGCTACTATTTTGTTCAACGAATAAGTTTTTTCAGCTGGTAAGCAGTGTGTTTCTTGACCAGCAGGGGGAGCTAGTGTGAATGTCACCGTGATGCAGAGCGTGGCCTTCACTGCCCCCTCCCTGGGCTGCCCGCTGTCCCCAGCAGCGCCTGCTCTCTGCCAGGCAGCCAGGCCAGGAAAGGCCCAGGCCTGTGTGCCAGGCCCAGAGCCAGGCCCAGGGTGCGTGCTGGTTCATAAGCGGCTGGAGCAGACCAGCACCTCCCTGGAGGCGGCGCTGAAGGCAGTGGAGAGGAAACTCATCTTGGAGGACACCACCGATGGGTGAGAGACATGTGGATGCACACCAGCTAACAATTACCGTTTGCATGGTTTATGCACAATTTCTATCTCATCCTCTTTCCCTCCCTCTCTCTCACTCTTTATCTCTTTTTCCCCCTCGCGCACTCACACACACACACACACACACACACACTCACACACTAACACAAGCATTATGGTGTAATTCAGTTCTAATCACACTTCTGCGTTCTCCCCTCAGCGGCACCAACACGGTGAAATCTGCGGGGAACATTCTGGACGATATCGGTAACATGTTCGATGACCTAGCTGACCAGCTGGATGCCATGCTGGACTGATCCCCCTCCCCCAGGCCCCGCCCAGGCCTTGCCCAGGCCCCGCCCACGCATGGCTAAGCCTCAGCCGTCCTCCAGCAGACCTGCCTCTGCAGCCTTAGCTAAAGGCCTGGCCACCTGACTCCCTCAATCCCCTTCACCTCAATGACCCAACCCCCTACCCCCCTCCTCGCCTGCACCTGCACCACCCACCACGGGGACACTGGCAGGATCAGGAGCCTCCCTCCTTCAACACGAGCACTTAAGACTGCTGTACCTGGCGGGTCGGAGCCGTCGCTGGCGTGAATACAGGGATTTTGGCGCTGTGTAGCCCTCTGTGCCTGAGCACAGGCTGCAGCTGAACCAGCCCACACTGAAGCCTTTGCGTTCTTCCACAGTGCATTTCCACTGGCTGCTCGTCTTATCATAAACTCCTACCGTGCGTATGAACTCGTGCCGAGCTCATTAATGAAGACTCGAATGAAATGAAATCAGTGACTCGCCTCAGAAACGAAGGGTTCGTATTTCCTGTTTCGATGTGCTACGCCAAAACCACGCAGGAAGAGAAGCGGGTTGTTCCGTGAGCGTTAGGAAGCACCATTCCCAAAAGGAACAATATTTGTGACACACCTAAGCTGTATAGTTTTACAGCTTTAACGGTTTCTGCCCGTTTCACCTAATGCTGACTTGTTTTGTGACGGTGGTATACTTGCCGTCTTTTACCGGGCGAGTAACCCTGCTCACGCATTCTCCATGGAGACGAGCTCACGGAGCGAGGTGTGCTTTTGTCCAAGTAGCAGGGAGCAGAGACAGTGTGCGACTGAGAGAGATGGAGGACTGAGCTTTTGATATGTAAACATGTACATTTGCATAGTGGTTTTACTCTAACAAAGGGAAGCATCCGTCTGCTTTTAAAAGCATATTTAAATGAATAACTATATTAAGCGTAACTAAGATTTTAAGATGACATTGTACAGTGGAAGATGGCTGTAATCACCAATGATATATTATATTTTGACTAATTATTTTAGAGCTGCAATCAAAAAAAATATTTCAATCTAAATCTAAAACATATGTATATTATAGACTGTTTGTGTTTGTATGTTAGTGATTGGGAGCAATTTATTGTGGTCAACCAAAGTCATGTGTATTGCCTTTCCTCTGTGAATATTGTTTTTCTGACATTTTGTCAATTTCATGACCTTACCTTGATTATTCAATTATACAGTTGATCCACTTTACCTTTTGTATTAATTAAAACTAATTAAACCCATTGACAGAGATAAAAGGCCCATAATTGTGTACCCCCTTGTCTCAGACTGAAGCAGATTAAAAAGCCCATTTCATTGCTGAAGCAGCCTCACCTGGGTCAGTGAGACTGAAGCACATTCAAGGCCCAATTTCATTGCTGAAGCAGACTCATCCAGATAAGTGAGGCTGAAGCTTATTAAAGGGCCCAATTTCACTGCTGAAGCAGACTCATCCAGATAAGTGAGGCTGAAGCTTATTAAAGGGCCCATTTCACTGCTGAAGCAGACTCATCCAGATAAGTGAGGCTGAAGCTTATTAAAGGGCCCATTTCATTGCTGAAGCAGACTCATCCATATAAGTGAGGCTGAAGCTTATTAAAGAGCCCATTTCAGTGCTGAAGCAGACTCATCCGGATAAGTGAGGCTGAAGCTTATTAAAGGGCCCATTTCACTGCTGAAGCAGACTCATCCATATAAGTGAGGCTGAAGCTTATTAAAGAGCCCATTTCACTGCTGAAGCAGACTCCTCTGGATAAGTAAGGCTGAAGCACATTAACAGGCTGATGTCGCTGCTGAAGCAGACTCATCTGGATACGTGAGGCTGAAGCTTATTAAAGGGCCCATTTCACTGCTGAAGCAGACTCATCCGTCCCTGAAATGGTGGAAATGAGGCCTTGTGTGGCTATGGGGCAGGCCTGCACTGAGCATGTGCTGGTGCCCTCAGTAGAGACAGAACTGGCCATGGAGGACAGGTTCCATATTTCACCAGATGTTTCATTTCATATTTTATCTCCAGTAAATGGTGTATCAGGCCTGCTCATTAATCCCCCCTATTTCCACACATTTCCTAAGAACGTCTGCAGTGCCATCTTGCATTAGTTGAGTAATGCACTGGTGTTCTGTGCTACCTATATAGCACCAACAGGAGAGGCTGCAATTACTGGGATTAAGACCACTGTCATTGACCAGTCTCAGTATTTTTTACCTACTAACTTATTACTTGTGTGTAGACTGCATTGTGTCACATGTTTTTTTTCCCTCATTGATGACCAGAGTTTAATGAATCAGTTGTCTGTTTAGCTATTAAACAAGAGTATAGCTCATCTTACGGAAACTGCATGTTTTCATTTTATAAGATTCCTTGATTCTAGTTTTTTTTTTAGAAACGGTATAGCTCATATTTTTGATGACGTTTTTATCATGACTAATTCTGTATTAATTCCAGGACTCGTACTGTAAATCATTCTGTTCAGTTATGCCACTTCATTCCTGCAGTGTCCGTGTGTGTGTGTGTGTGTGTGTGTCTGTGCGTGTGTGTGTGTGCGTGCATGCGTATGCGCTGACGCAGAAACTGCTTTCAGCTATGGTGCTGAAACGCTGATATTCTTTAAGGCCAGTTTAATTAGATTATACAGATAGACAGATTTCTACTCGACAGAGCACCTTAAGATGGATGGTTAAAACCTGTAATCAGAATTGTTATAGAACACTGTACTGACTGGTGAATCTTTTTTTATATTATGTTCTGAATATTTTATCACTTGTCTAATCTGTTTACTGTTAACTATTAAAAGAAGATTTGTATGTTTAACCTTTTTTTCTACTGAACTTTGCTTAGGTGGCATTTTTTTGAGTGGTATACTGAGTTTTGATTTCCTGCAAGGGAACAAAATCCTAACTCTAGCTTTTCACTCTGGGAAATGCAGTGCTTCATTTAGCTTAATTTGTAGTTTTCAATCAATCGCTATCCCAAACTCTTACTGAGATAATGGATTGCATGGAATCCTTCCATTTCCTGCTTAATTGTTCCATATTTTTAACTCTTATTAAAATTCCATCCTCCCTCCTGCTCTAAGAAACCTTAGTTTGCTCAATGTTCAGATCTTCATGTAACAGTAATACAAACATGACTGAGTGAAATAAAGCCTGTAATGTAATGTAATGTAAAACTCATTTTGGTGCAGTCCTTAAATGCAAGCAGCCTTGTGTTCTGGTGATTGCCTGGTGGCCTGAATAAGCGGGGCCTTATTCTCTGCACAATCACTTGCAAGTCCCTCCCTAGCCAAGATGGCACATACAAACAATGCCACTATAGCATCACATTTCAGCTTCTATAGACCACTGTACAGGGATGTTACCTGTGCTTGCAAGCTAAACAAAAATGTTAAATACCTTTTTAAGGGGGTCTGTAGGGCTATCCATATAAATGAGTGTGATTCTGATATTCCAGTTAAATGTGTAGAATTGACAGTGAGTAGGTAAATATGGTCATTGTACTGTTCATATTACAGGCAACCACACCTTATTTCAAGATCGGTGAAAATGCACGTAAGGATTTGTTTAATAAACAAGGAACATCAGTTTCTTCAGAGGAAAAGATGACATGCCCCACTGGTGTGATCTAAATTTTAATACAGTAGTCATCAATATACAATGTAGCCTCCAGATGTACATGCACATTACACAAGCATGCACCTTTTAAAACGCTACTGTTAGCAAGTGACAAGGGAAGCAATATGCTTATAATTGCAATGACAGGGCAGGTAACCAATTTCAATACAAAGCAGCAAAATAAAATTCAAAAGTAATTCAATGCAATGAGGCATTTTAACAGACATCGCAAAATAAAATTTTGTTTCACGGACATTTATGAATACAAAAATCTAAGAGAAACCAAGAAAAATATATAATCTCAATTTTTTAACGGATAGCTAGTGGAAAGAAGAAAACGACAAAAAGAAATCAACAGTAAAAATTTACAATAGTAACAACCACAGTATAGGTCCAAAACCACTAAAGGACTTCACGCTCTCAAAACTATGTCACCAAAACTCTGTCGCCGGTTGCCATAATTTCTTATATTATGGCTAAAACAGACAAAATTGATTTGGGCTAAGAGCCTAGTTTGGTCTCTCAAACCGACGTATTATATTGAGCTGATTGTCAGGGGTTTAAACACTGATATGCAATAACAAAGTTTCATGAAGCTGAAAGGACATTCTACAACCAAACACAAAAATGAACATACTGTTTACAGCAGGAAAAACCTTTGTTCCTTACGCTTCAATTTGAAATGAAATTCATGACTGCATTGATGTCCTTAGGCCTGAACTGCACACACATCCTTGAAAATGATTTCCACAAGAATAGCCTGTTTCTGGCATTTTATTTAGGGTGGAGCTTAAACAAGCAATCATGGGAAGCAAAATACAGCAGAAAGTGAAATGTGACAGGAAATGAGATCACGCTTTTAGAACCCTTAGATATCGCAGGGTCCCTTTTACACACCAGCTGTTTGGTCCACCTACACAGGGTTCAGATGGTTCCAGTGATAAAGGTAATAATCAAAATAAAACTAACACTAAAAAGTGCAGGGAAGTTTGTGGCTCAGTTTAACAAAATTTTGTCTTAAGTTGTGTTGTAGTTAGTGGTCACGCACCTCTTCGGCTAAGGTTCTTTTGTGAGATTTGTAAAAACGAAGACAAAGAAAACGATTGAAAAGTTTCACGCTTCCCTGCTAGCCGCAAATGTTTCTTATAGTTTAAATTACGAAAACAAAAAACACAAGTCTTTCAAATCTTCACACGGACCATAAGATGCAAAGACCATCTCCATCGGGAAGCAGAGAGCAGACACATTGAGCCACCATGCAGCCTGCCTGTCTCTGGCCCTTCCACATACATTCACCTCCCTGCCCGTCTTACACAAACCTCCCCTTCAGCTGAAATACACTCAGCTCCTGATTGCTGTTTCTTTCATACAACACATGAATACAAATATAGATTCTTTTTAGGTGATTCCTTCATCTTCTTTTTTATATTTACTCATTTTAAGTCTATATGATATTTTAGAAATATATACTGTTTTTCATCATTAATAGCTTTTGATTTCACTGGTTTTGAAAAAAAATAAAGTGGGCAAGACCCACTGAGTGGTTTTTCTGACATACACGTATATGGTGTGTGTGAGTGCATGTGTGTCTGTGTGTGTATGAGTGCATGTATGTGTGTGTGTGACAGAGAGAGAGAGAAGACAGAGTGGCAGGTTTATAGGTTGCTGAAGAGTTCGTTCCTCTTGCTCCAGTCCATCTGAGGAGCTCTCTTGTTGGAGCGCTTCTGGTGAGCGCGCTCCTTGGCCTGCTGGAGGGTCATGGTCAGGGAGAGGCTGGTCTCCGCAGCCGCCTCCTTCTGCTCCTCCACCTTCTCCTGGGCCTGCGGCGAGAAGCAGACGTGGAGATGAGACACCGTCAGACTCGCTCTCGCCGTTCAGGACACGCGGGCACAGACAGGGCTGCTGCATGTACGTGGGCCTTACCTCAGGGGGCGGGGTGCTGGCAGGGGGCGGAGTCGTGAGAGAAGCATTAGAGGAGGCACTGGATGGAGAGGGACTGACGGACACCTTGGTCTCCAGCTCTTTGGCCACTTTCCCGTTAACCTGTATTGAGAGGAGGATGGAATACAGAATACAGACATTTTAGTTACACTACATTACATTCACTAACAGACTCATACACTAAAATAACTTTAAAAAAAAAAACAGGATAAGTGCATTCACGTGATTTACATGGTTCTGTCAGATGAATTCCACTTGCAAAAAATAACAGTGGAAAAGCTGTATACGTACTGTACTGTAATGTGTAAACAGGACTGGAGTAACAAAGTTGTGTTGAAGATGAGATTAAAAATGGAGGGCGTGTTGTGCTGTCCAGCCACTAGAGGGCAGGCTTGACCATGCATCTACAGATCCTCTCAAAGAGCTGTGCAGACAGGCAGGGAGAAGTTCTCGCAGCACAACGTGCTGAATGCTGTGTGGCTCATTACGCATAATCTTCCAGAGCCTGGGGATTTAAGGGAGCTTCCAGGCCCTGGTCCCCCCGGGACAGAGCACAGCGCTCCACATTCCTCTCCCGCCTGACCCGAGCTGAGGACGCGCTCGCAGTCTCTCACAGTCCTCTCCCAGATTCTACCAACCGCACTTCTCCTTTTCTTAGAACAGAAACCAGACAGCCAAGAAGGATGGGACTTTGAAGTTTACACTCACGTTCAGAGAGAATTATAGAGACAATAAGGAATAAATAAAAGAAACGGGAGGGTGTATGACATGAGCTGCCAGTTTTATAAATGATACCAATCGCTCAGTAAATTCTCACTCTCTGAAGCTCAGTAAATTAAAAAAGTGCCCAGGCATAAAGGCACAGCGTTCGCCACTGATCCCTTCAACCTTCTCCCATATCTAATCCCCTCCTAATGAACTTACCCAAGGCTGGGCAGCTTGGGCTCAGAAAATAGCCCTTCATATTATGCCTGCTATTGACAATAACCAAATCTACAACAGGATTCCTACCACAGGCCTAAAAGAACTACAAGAAATACAATACAAAAGCATCTCACAGTGACAGTGTGCTGTACACTTCAGCATCTCTGCAGTGAGCAGTAGGGAAAGGCCTGATGGGAAGTGTAGGAACAGAAGTGCTCCTTCTTCACTGCAGCAGGGCTGGGACTGAGGGGCTCCTGTGGTACATTACTCCAGTGATACCTCCAGAGGGTCCTGGCTCCAGATCTCAGGGTGTGCGGCCATGTAGGGGGATTATAAGCAAATACCTCTGAAGGATTATAGCAGGACGGATTTCTGTGCACACATTAGTGCTTTCATTTACCCTCAGGACATGACTGCAGTGGCCTCACTACACCTGCTTCTTATTTATTTATGTTTTTGAGAATGTGGGGAGAAGCGTCATTTTCCCCAGTACCCTCCCCCCCCACCATTTTCCTAATACCACTGGAGGACTCCCTGTGGGGAAACCCTGGAACCCATCTGCCCACTGTCTGCTGCTCCCCTCTCCCCTGAGATAAGTCACCCAGATTAGTCTGGATTTACTGATAGAAAGGGAGCACAGGCTGCCTCAGAGGACTGGAACAGTGACGTACGCACAAGCACACACACACCCACGCGCATACGCGCACACACACGCTCATGCGCACACACACACACGCACATGAACATGCACACACACGGCGGCACGCACACGTGGGTGCACACGCGCATGCGAACACATGGACATGAACGCACGCTCGTGCCCGCACACACAAACCCAGGGAATCTATCCATCCCCATTAAGGACGCATCACCCCAAGCTGCCCATGTGCTCAGTGTACGAGTCACCAGAAGAGCCAGTCAGTCTTAATGAGGGTCACCAGCCTGAGAGACACTGCTCACACTCCCAGACCATTCAACAGCACATTTACAACCCTGCTTCTCTCCCACACTAACCCATTCCCTTTTATAAACAACTAGGCTATCTGAGTACTCTCTTGGTCCACAAGCAAGAATGTTATAAAACACATAATCCCATATTATCATTGCAAATTAGGTCAATTATATCACCTTTGAGATGAATTGGGTGAAAAGTCATAAACGTGGACAGCAAGAGGGAAATATTTTTGAGGATTACTATCTTTTAAAATACTAGAAGAGGGATTTGAACAACCAAATAAACACAATGAGTTTCACTTCTTCCTCAAGTTAATCCGTTAACTACAGAGGCCCTCTTACCGAAGGACCAAAGAACGCGATTAAAAGAGAAAGATATTGCTCACCGTTTTGGCTCATATTACCCTCTTTCACCGCCATCGCTGAGGCTAATTCCGTTTAAAAATATAGGGAGTTTATTTTACTCGATACTCAGAAGGGAATCGTCCTGAAGCTGATTACAGCTTTGCAGTCGAAATCTTAGCAAAGACAGGAATCACAGCCACGTGCATCAAGCTAAAATAGTCTGATCTGGAGTGGAAATTAGGTCAACAGATCTTACACAAAGCAGGATAAGAGTTATACAAGGCACCTTTGATAATGCGCGTGCTGATGTTTTAACTTCAGGGGAATCTTAACATCAGAATATCTTCCATTAGTACGATAAATAATATGAAGAAATGTAGAATGAGGCATTTCATTGTTGCACTTCTTAATGCTAACATTGCATTACATGTTAAGGTAGTAAACATCAGATAATCCAGTCTAATAGTAACCTCAGCGAAGTTTCTAGCAATACTGAACGGCACTGATCTGTTTCAGGGCCCATGACCTCAGTGTGGGGACAAACATTTTTAAATGAATGATTTAATAAACTTCAACAATTTATTAGCTGCAGTAATAATCCACTCTCCTTTCTATTTGCCATTGATAATAAATACGCGTCACATTTGTCATTTCGTATTGATACATAGATGTATCATAATGCTGCCTCTGACTAGCTGAGAGTCATAGCTCCAGCACTGCAGTGGAAATGGGGAAATGTCAGCAGGCCTGAGTCATGGATGTGTCTGTGGGACTGAATAAGTGAGTAATCCTCCCACTGAAGTTGATAAACACCAGTACAGTGGACCCTGGAAGTATGAGGAGGGACAAATCCATGAGGACAGGGGAATGTAGATAGTGACCCCAGGAGCTCTCCCCAGAGGGAAGATCCGTACCCCTCCCCCCGTCACCGCACAGGAATGCCTTATCCGCTGCAGGCACCCCACATCCAGCCACACGCACCCCACAGAGCCACAGACTCAGTCTGTCTCAGACACTATCCTGTAATCAGGCTTGTGTGTGATTTGTTTTTTTCAGTGAACTGAGAGCTGAGGTCTGAAACAAAACAGAACTTCAGCTCAGACCCCCCCCCACACACACACACACCCCTAACCCCTCTCCCATACCCCAAACCCCTCCCCCACAGAGCCAGCTCTTGGCACCAGATCTGTGGCAGGGGCACTTAATCGGTAAATGAGGCCAGGAATGGGACCAGTGAAAAGCTCTGTGAGTCAGCCAGGCCAGAGCTGAGCAGTATAACCCAACACTCACCCCCCGCACTGAGGGCTCTGGCTGGCCTCACGGGTTCCGTGTGTGAGGTACCTGCACCCAAATTCAGAGCTCTGACCCCACCCTGATGGACCAGCTGGGAGACTCATCCATGTCAGGACCTCTGAGCTACAGCTGCAACATGCAGAGGTCTGACCACTCAGTCAACTCCTGCACTTCAGGAAAAGTCTGCTTATTAGGAAGCCCCGCCCTCTGCCACCCAGCGGGACCGAAGCAGCCCCTTCTCCCCCTGCCACTCAGGATGTCTTCAGTTCCTTTGTTTTCCCCCAGAACAAAGATTCCGTAAGAGAGCCCAAAGTCCACAAACAGCACGCCAACAATGCAAGATTGATGATCCTTCACATCGCAGAAAAACAGCTCCCGCTGCCCATTTGTGACCCAGGGTTCAGCGGCGGGCACTGTAGCCCTGAACTGCATCTCCCAGGGTTCAACAGCAGGCACTGTAACCCTGAACTGCATCTCCCAGGGTTCCACTGCACACTGAAAATGACACACAGCAATGAAAGAACGAGCGCCTTACCGTGTCCTCCACCTCTCCATTCACAACCGGCTCGGGCAGAGGCCCTGAAACACAGAATAAACACAACACATTAGCCCCCACGGGAGACTGACTAACTCCTCCTTATCAGCAACCGTGCGCTGGAAAGACCCACTCGCACTGAAACAGAAATGAACTGAAAGCTTCCACGCTTAGTTTTAAAACGGAGCTAGATTGTTTTCTAAAGGGCTTCTGTGAAGGTCATGGGTGAAGGTCAGCAGGGGTTTAACAGATTACCCACACAGGGAAAATAAGCCTGGAGGAAGGAAAGGCCTCCAGCTCCAGAGAGAGGCCGGTGGACAGTAATGAACACAGAGTCACAGATCCACCAGCAGATCCACAGCCAGCACACCTGTGGCAGTGTCACAGGGCACGGCCAGTGGCTCGCTCTTCCATCTAACCCTGCTCAGCAAATCGCAGGCCTGCCCTCAAACACTGATTATATCGCTGACTGTACTGCGTGATTGTATTTTAAATATACTGCAGATAAATGAGTCTGAATGGCCTGAATGGGCTTCTGTCGTCAGAGCAGTTGTTGTCATGATTGTCTGAGTATGAGTGTGAGGTGAGTCACAGAAGCAGACGGGTTCCACCTTTACTGAAAATCAATATATTTAAAAATATGTTTAATCTTATATCTACGTACTGCAACAATATATATGTCACAGCATATAGGAAAATATACAAATTATATATATATATATATATATATATATATATATATATATAAAATAATAATGCCTATAAATTAAATAAATAAAATGGGCCGATGTGTATGCAGGTTTTAGTTTCCACCAATTACCCAGGCTAAATGAGCCAACTGGCTATAAACACCAACACTGGTTCACTCATAGATTAGATCACAGTAAAATGTTTCATACTGGGACAAAAGAACAGACTTCAGCTATCATTCATGTTTATCAAGAAATGTTGCTAAAACATAACACGGCGTAAATGTTAGGGATTAAGTAATTAAGGCCAGAAGTTGGAATGAAAACCAGAAACAGACACTGCCCACGTCGCCCACCTCTGGAGTGTATCAAAGAAAGGGGAAATAAATTCTGCTGTAACTCAGCACATATTGAAGAAATGAGCAGCGATGTGTAAAACCGTTTGCCTTCAGACAGCTCTGGCACGAGTCTGAGACTTATTTTATCCGAAAGCCACAGGCTCAGGGGGACCAGGCAGTCCACCTTCAGCCCCTGGTGAGCTAAAATACACCCGAAGCCTCAAACTCGCAAATGAAAGCAGACCAAGCGGAGCTGATCAGATAAAAACAGCCTGCTCTGAGCATTCTGACGCTACAGAACAGAGCAGCGCTGCCGCCGTCTCTCTCGCTGCCGATGAGGACGTGCCGAGTTAACAGGAAACGGCAGCCGATATGCTGACAGGAAGTGGGCTGGGGCAGACGGCTCTCTGCACGCACGCCGTAGTCGTGATCGACCGGCCTGTGCTAGCACAAAGACGAGGCGAGGCAACAGGGCAAATGTCCCATCTTCAGTTAAATATTAGCCAGTGAATGAAAATGCCAGAAACAGCAGATTGAATCTATGGCATTAACCAGACTTCCATCACAGCCTCTAGTACCTGAAATCTAATAGGGGCCTAACTGCCAGGCAGACATTCACTGAAAACACGAGCTTCCTTGTGCCCCATGGCACCATAGGAAAGTTCAATCGGGGCAGCATACCCGCAGTCTGACTCACGTACTACACAAACAGACCAGCCCTCTATGCAGGACCAGTTCATCTGTATCTCTGCCATTTCAGATGCAGAGACTGCGATAATGAACACAGCCTAATGGTAATAATAACAGACACAATGGCCGTCTTTCGTTTTACAGTTCACACCTGAGCAGTAAACGTGACTGAGCTTTACGATCTGCTCACAGCTACAGTGATGAACAAAAATTTATGAAACGAAGAAAAGCAAATAAATAAATGTCACTCATCTCACTAATCTGCTGCCTCTACCCCCCTCCTCCTCCAATCCCCCCGCCCCCACCCCCTACCCCGTTGCCATGGTCACAGCTAGCATGACTTATTCTTGAAGAGAGACTTTGAACAAGGCTGTGAAGAGCCAGCACTGCCGGCCACCAGCCCGGGGCTTAATGTTTAACTTTCCGTCAGTGAGCCTATCGTATGAGACCGCTCGCGCTGAGGACACGCCCACCGCCGGCAAGGAGCGCGCTGGCTCCGCCACCAGAGCGTGAGAACGGAGGGGAAGAGACGGCAGCGCCGCAGGAAGGACAGGAGCGCCGTCTCCCCAAGCTGCACCGGGACCAGCGCCAAACCGTCCTTCTGTCTGTCCCAGCGAGACTTTCTACTCAGAAACACTGAATTATTGAAGACCCAAAACCATTCCTTATTTCCTCAAGTGGAATGACTGCTTATTTCCTCAGATGGGGCACTGTAACAACTTTGTTCTTTGTGAGCGCTGCACTAAATATAAATACTAAATAGAACAGAAAGAAAATAACTGAGGGTATTCTTATTTGAATACGATGCTCCTCCCACGCAGCTGATCTCACCTGTCAGGTGCTCCTCAGTGGGCGTGACCTTGCACTTCTTGAAGAAGGCATCTGTTTCGGGGTCCACCACCAGCAGGGTGGTTTCCTGGCCTCCGGCCTTGATGGCGCCCACCACGTCAGCATGCTGCTTCCCTTCCACCGACATGCCGTTCACCTGCACACACACACACACACACACACACAGAGGAAGGGGTTAGACACACTGCGCGAAACTGCATTTCACTGCGCAACACTAGTCCGCACTGCACAAGCCTGTCTCACTGAGTCACATTCACTGCCAGATGACATGCCTCTGATATAGGCATTGTGACATGGGCATTATGACATCATCATCGTGACATAGGCACTGTGACGTAGGCACTGTGACATGGGTACTGTGTTGTAGGCACTGTGACGTAGGCACTGTGACATGGGTACTGTGTTGTAGGCACTGTGACGTAGGCACTGTGACATGGGTACTGTGTTGTAGGCACTGTGACGTAGGCACTGTGACATGGGTACTGTGATGTAAGCAGTGATGTGGGCACCGTGACATGGGTACTGTCAGAGATAAATGAGCTACAGTGAGTGAGAGCAGGCTTGGGAAAAAAAGATAAACTGAAGCAAAGGGAGGAAAACACACATTTCTCTGAATAATGCTTTAGATGAGCAGCCTAAAGCTAAGCAGCAGAGTTAGGGATAAACCAAATAAAACATTAGACTATATCTAATATGTCCACTGAAATAACACTGGCATCTCATTCATTTCCATCTGAAGCAAGCCCAAAATACAAGGTGCATTGTTTTAGACTAAATAATTCAGACGACCCGCGTGCTGCCATACAGCGTAATAATGCAATACAAGTGCTTTTTTAATGTAAAGCATTACTGAGGGCTATATAATACTTATTGCCTTAACTCTTATTAGACATTACACTTTCCGTCAAATTCTCCATAAAGGTTATGCAGTATGCACACCCCCCAAAGAGGGCATTATCACAAAACTTAGTTAATCTTTGGAACTTTGTGGGAAGAGTTGCTTTAGTCTCACAAGACACCAGTCATTCCCAATGGTATCAGACATTGTACCAGATAGTGGGAGAGGAAAATCCTGTGTGCAGTCTATCAGCATTATGTGCCTGTGCACACACGCGTGCACGCAAGATATCTGCGTAATATATCCTTCTGTGGGAACTGTAGGAAGAGTGGGGAAGCAGAGCTCTACTGAACTTTGAGTGAGGAAGTTCCCTGTTCCCCGTTTTCTCCATGTGTCAGTCAGTGCTTTGAGCAGGGAGGCAGATGAAGTGACGTGGAGGAGGCGCACAGGCAGCAGAGCGCAGTGAATGTGTGCCCTGGGCCAGCTCAGCGCTCAGAGGAGAGCTCTGTCCGCTGACTGCTGGCTGCTCTAAGTCCCCTGGGAAACTCTGGAGCACGGGGTCATTCCCATGGGAGAGAGCCTGAGGTGGGGCCCCAGAAGTCCCAGTACACTGTGTGAGCTTAAAGGCAGCCAAAAACAGAGAGCGAGAGAAAGAACGTGTGTGTGTGTGTGAGAGAGACTGTGTGTGTGTGTGTGTGCGTGTGAGAGAGACTGTGTGTGTGTGTGTGTGTGTGTGTGTGTGTGAAAGAGAGTGGGTGTGTGAGGGAGTGTGTGTACGTGAGAGAGACTGTGTGTGTGTGTTTGTGCGTGTGTGTGCATGTGTGTGTGAGCACGAGGGAGTGTGTGTGTATGACAAAGAGAGAGAGAGCAAGTGAGGGTGTCTGTATGTATGTGAAAGAGTGTGTTTGAGGGAGAGAGAAAGAGGGAATGTGTGTGAGAAAGAGAAAGAGAGGGATTGTGTGCGTGAGAAAGAGACAGAGAGGAAGTGTGTGTGCGCGTGTGTGTATGATGGAATATGAAACCTGCCTCTTTTGCTGTTTTTGCAATACTTCAGCTTTTATCAAGCAGTGAGAAAATATCACCCCTGAGGCAGAAAATGGTAACTTCCACACGCTGTGACCTACAGCAGCGAAGCTTTGACATTTAAATGAGAGGAGGGGCGCTCCTCGCTCCTCACTGAGGCTCGGTCTGAAACACAGACGCAGAGCGGGCATGAGCTGCACCTGCTGCTGACTAATAACAGAAATCTAAAGAGTCTGAAAGCCTGCACTCAGAAAACACCACGGGCGCTGTGAAACCCTACCAACTCTCAGTCTGCTCTTAACGTGCATCTTTGATCTGACAAAAGCAGTAAAACAAGTGGCTAATTTAGTGCTTTCATAGCCGCAGTCACAGCCGCTTCAGGCCACTAAAATAAGTGTGAACAAAAGACGGCATTCCACACTGAAAGGGCTCCATTCCATTAAGGAATGCGCCTTGCCCTGCGCTGCCCTCGGCATTCCACCGGGGGCAGCGAGGCCCCTGTCCTTGATTGCGATTGTCAACACGGCGGTCTGCGCTGCTGTTTATGGGTTGGGCTCCAGCGGCGCCCGACGCGGGGTAATGCAGCCGCAGTCCGAGCAGAGCGCAGGCCCATTGTCACGCTGTCTGCGAGGCGGAGCTCCACTGGCCGGAGACCTCAACTCCTGCGGCGGCCGGGCTTCCTGTACGGGGGCGCGGGGGGGGGGGATACCCTGGGAACGCGCAGGGAGCAGGGCGTGTTTCGCTTTTAGACGGGGCGTGTAGAGGAAAGCAAACAATACAGGAGCGGCAAACACCGCGACAGCTTCTCCCTGCCCCGGTACATGCAGCATCCACACCGCGGGGGGGCTACGCTACGCTCTCCAGTCGGGGGGTTCAACTCACGCTCAACTCAATTCTCATCCTGTTCTGCTGCCCTACCAGGCCTCTGAGCACCCCCCTCTCCTCCTCTCTCTCCCCTCCCTCCCTCTCTTTAAGCTTTCTTCTGACAGCACACACAGGAGCAAACAGGATATTCTTCAAAAGCAGAAACCATTCCAACTATGTCTCTAGTTATCTCCTTCAAGTCATCCAGCTGACTTGGATCTGCTGCAGGCTCTCCCGATCAGATAACTCGCTCTCAGACTTTGGTAACAAATTGCAGAAATTGCTTAACTGGTTTTGTCAAGGTCGAACTCCGAGAAGACCAATATAATGTCCTGAAGAACAAGGACTGCCCTCAGGTTCTGAACCTTAAGCCTGCCTCTTGTTGGTTCAGGCTCTGTGCAGCTGAACTGATATCAGGAAGGCTGTGATTGTTGGCTCAAAGCACTGCCAAAGAGAGCAGAGTCCACAGCTCCACGGACAGCCTGCCGAGTCCACACATCCACGTAAAAGGACTGCACTCCCATGGGCCTTCTGTAAATCCCAGTCTTCCAACTCAGCCCAGCGCAAAGTGGATTAGACCCCACACATTACAGCACCGTCTGGTGAGCTGAAACAACGACAACGACAACAACAACAACAAAAAGCTCCGCGCATTGGTACAGGCTCAGCTCAGTACCTACTGCTGGTCAGTACGTGGAAACAAACATGGCCGCTCCAAGGCTGACGTAATGGGATTATTCAACAGGTGCTTTAGTCCAGTTACATCTACGTACTGCTGCTGCCAAAGAAACAGGAACACACACACAGACACACACTCACACACACATATTTCCAACTGTACTATACGCATGTCTGAAGCGCCATAAAGAGCGTACGGCCAGTACAGGAGGGCAGACGGTACCTGAACGATCCTGTCCTGAGGCCGGAGCCCGGCCTTCTCGGCAGGTGAGTCTTCGTCCACGGCGCGGATGTACTGGCCCGGCTTGGTCTTCTCGCTGTGCAGGTTGAACCCGTAGCCCCCTTCTCCCTTCTTAATGTTACACAGGCGAGGGCGCAGCTCCTCTTTAGATTCCTGCGGGGACAGAAGCGACAGACAGGTCAGTGCAACGCCGTGACACGGCCGTCTTCCCCACTCCAGGGCACTCTCAGGCAGCGACAGCCAGTGAAAGAGCCTCTCCTTAAAGACAAACACTGTCCGAATGATGAACCGACGCTAAGGCAGGTAACAAATGGCTCAATAAAAGTGCGATCACACTAACCTCATACAATATTTATATAACTGAGGAGCAATGCCATGAGCCGTACTCAGCGGGGCCATCTGGTGACTGAACGAGCGCTGTGTCTCAGTGATAATCATTAGTGAGTGTGTGCCACTGTCTCTCTCTCTGCCTCATCTCTCTCCGTCTCTCTTGCTTTCTTTCTCTATTTCTTTGTTCTGTCAGGCCTCTGGTTTACGGCTCTATAAGCCTGTTTCTGTGCCTGTGTTGTGCTGACTCTGAGGCCTGCAGTTTGGGAGGCGGGTGGCAGCTGTGTCCTCCACTCCCTGCTTCCTCCAGTCCAGCGTGAGGACAAAGAGCAGCGGCTCCAGGGCTCCGCTCTCCGTTCAAAGACAACAGGAAGACGCTGCTCCTTTCTGTCGTCCAGGAAAGAGCCTCCTCTGCCTGCCAGAATTCAAGGGAGTCAAACGGCTACCTCCTGGATATTTTGGGAAACGGTCTTGTCGTATTTTCTCCCGCTCAGAAGTGGACCGTTCCTGAATATCCCTGCCTTTTAAGATTCAAAAGTGATTTTATCTACAGATACGCAAACTAAGACGTGCGATTCAACACAGGATGTGAGCCAGGCCCGGTTTAGCCCTAAAGCACCCTCATGTGGATGCTTCTCAAACTCTTCTCAGCCTTCTCAGCCAGTCAGAAAAGTGACAGTTTTTTGGCGTTCTTCCTTCCACTACAGCTCATTTGACTGTCTGACCTTTTTAGTCTGAACTGTGCTGAACTGCTTGCTGTGATTTATTCTAGTGTGTAGCATGTTCCTCTTGTCAGGTGTGATTTTATTTATTGATGTATTTCCACGTTCTCCTCCGCGGGGTCAGTAGAAGCGTCCAGCGGCGGGCCCGTACCCCGGCACAACCGCGGGCGCGTCGGACGGAGGACGAGAAGCTCTTCGGGGTTCACGCCGTCGCGTCCGGCAGCAGCTGGGTTACCATGACGCGGCGTTCGACAAAAGCCCCCTCGACCTGCGCAAATGTCAGCCAAGCGCAGGGCTCTCCTAGCCCCCCGGCGCATCCATGGAGACGCGGCAGGAATGCTGCGTGCGGTCCCCGGCTCGGCCTAATCCTCCCGCTCCTCCCGTCCTGTTATTGTCAGGATCCTGACAATGCCGTCTGCTCCCTTCCGATCCCACGGGACGGGACACCGCGGACCTCCGACACCCAGCCCCGCTGCCCCGAGCCCCAGACCCACGCTGCTCTTCCTGCTCGCTCGCTCGCTCGCTGCACGTCTCTTCTTCGTGTGTGATAAACTTTTTATTGTTTTGTACAATATACTCACAGGATTACAACATTGCAATACAATTATCAATTACTCCCTCCACCCACCTCCCACCCTGCGGCAGTCAGGTCTGTGTCTAAATAATAATAATAAAACAGAAATTAAATATAAACTTAAAATACAGATCAAATAAGCAGATCCAATAGGACAGATATTAGGCCTATATTTTACCCAGAAGATCAGTCTTATACAGAGACACATCTTATAATCTACATATCTCATAGTGACACGAGGCTCAGCCCCAGGAGAGCAGCCTGGTATCAGGCACTGATGCATGAGAGTAAATATTGATCTGAGGGCGAGGCCGCTGCCTGGGAGGACTGCTGTCCTGTACTCCGGGCCCACGCAGATTTACGAGCGTGACTAAAAGAACCGCGTCAGCGTTCACTTCAGCACCTCCACCGCACAACTCAAAGGTTCGCTTCGCCCGGTCGCACGCCCGCCGAGAATCTATCGCCAATAAACAGGCAGAAGGCGGCGCCGTAAAAGTTAATGTTGGAAAAAAGGACCGAGCTGAGGCTTGCCGAAAAGGGCTCGACTGCTTCTTATCACCCGCGGGCACTGCTGACATGCACTCCATCTTTCTGCCGTAGGATCCACTGCTGCACATGACTTTACTGATAAGCTAATGTTTACCTGCCTCGGCAATGAAAAAGTCCCGTAAAGAAACCTGTCAAAAATGCTGAACACCAAATGACCAAAGTAACTGTAAGTTTGTGTCATAGCATGACAGTTTCCAAGCATTCGGTTTTCCACCGAAAGTCAAAGTCCTGAACTTCCCCTCTTCGCTGCAGTTTCCATCTATTTCCTGTTTCAAAATGGCCACAGGGAGGAAGCAGTAACGGTTATGTTTGGCACAGAACACACATGCCAAGAAAGGACTTCCATTACATACACTGTCACTGGGGACAACCGAGGTGCAGGAACACAGTATTAAACAGCAAAAGACGATAGCCACAGCTTTATTACAGCCGGGAACCAGCGCCAGCAAACTAAATTCAAACAGTATGCAGATTCTCATGAGTTACTGGTCTCTTAACAAACAGACACACACAGGCAGCATTGTGCTCAATCACCTGCATGTACTGTATACTCCTGCCTATGCACATTAAGCGCAGGGCTGGAGAACGCAGACAGCCCAGGCATTAAAGGACTGCGCCTACATACGCTGCATTATGCACACGCGTGTCCGCCCACAGGTGGAAAAGAGAAATGGGGAAAACATAACGTCCTTAGAGGAATGTTCCAGCCACTTCTTCCACCCCCTGTGTAAATGTGTGGGACGTGGCTGGTGGAGGACACAGGGCTGTGGAACAGGAGCTAGCTGTGCTGTCTCTCACACACAAAGTATGTGATCTTTCCCCCTCAGGAAGCCACGGGCCTCACTCTCCCACACAGCACAGCAATGCCACTTTCCACTCAGAAATAAAATAAAGACGACAAGGAAAACCACCACTGAATTACTGCTTTCAAAATTATATATATCCCATGTATCGGAGAGAACAAGAAAAGTCAAGACTAGTGAAGAAGGAACAACTATTATTATGATGTGCTTGATTCACTTGAACATAAGGACTGATTTTCTAGCTTAAGCTGTACAGTCTCAGATAAGTTTACACTATGCTGCACTGATACTTTGTATTGAAGTCAACATTGCAGTGCTGCTTGCACAATCATACACACAGGAAATCAGCTTCTCGTCACGCTGCAGAACTGTGGCCAGCACGTACAGCTGTCTCAGGGTGAGTTCAGGCCTGAATATGAAAGCGGGCCGTTTATGTTCTCAGGAGAATCTATTTTAGCCATTAGCTCATCAAATATATTAAGTACGCCGTTTCACTATTTTTAAAATGATAAACATAGCCTACAGGTACTACCGGCTTTAATCAAGGGCTTCCATCCGAAAAGATGCTTTCACACACAACGTCAAAACAGGCTATATCTTATTAATATTTGCATTTAACAAAAAACGTACTTTTTAAATGAAGGTACATCTGAGCATTTAGTTCAGGCTACCAGGCATTAATAGATTTCAGTTTGACTATGTAAATTCAGAGATCAGTGACGACACTGAATGGAGTGTGTGTGTGTGTGTGTTATCACCATTAGTATATTACAATAACAAATGTATATTTGTTATACATTTTCTATTACTGTTATCTACTTCAATGTACAAAAATAAGAACATGAAGAAAATTTTTTTCAAATACCTAACCTGAATTATTATTTTTTTTGGTGGTGATGGTGGAACCAAAATCAAATGGATTTCATTAAAAAAGAATGCAAAATAGAGAAGTACCCTATAACTGATTTGCAATCGTTAGTTAATTAGCTAGACAATTTGTCCAAGTGTGGATGGGGACAAACACACCATGGCAACAATTCATTGCTAGGCAGTGTCTTGTTGACAGCAAAGGCAGGGCACAAGTTTGACCTTTAAAACATTAGCCATTCGAAGATATACTGCTCGTTGATGGGCAATTAAACTGCGATACGGGGTCATCACATCCATACAGATACTGCCAAGAAGATATCGGAGTACTCAAATGTGTCAGTACATCGCCACAGCCAGACTGATCATCGCAAGGCTTGATTTTCAGCAGAAGTCTGCTCATCACCTGTGACCAATTACTTCTCTGAATAATTAAGTGATTCAGCGCTCATGCAGTGATCTGAATCCATCACAGCCACGAAGAACCAATTAAACTGCCTCCACTGTTAAAAATGGACACAGATTCCATAGATTTTTATTTTTATTTTATTTTTTTAAGTAACAATTTTTTTAAGCGTCAAAGATTTTGTAGTGCTTAGTAAATTATGACAAGATCAAAGATTTTCATTGTGCTCTGTAACCACTGTTCTGCAGACAAACCACCATTTCAAAGTAATTACTCATATGATTAATTGTACGCACGAAGCATTAAATAAATCAAGTGCTGACCGCACTTGATTAGTCCACACACTTCATCTATTAATCTCATTAGCCTATATTAAAGAGCAGGGGAAAAGCATTTTTAATGCTTTGCCTTTGAGTTCGGCTGTGCAGAGTATTGACCAGTGTTGTAATTGGTGGTTGCGACAAGGTGGTGGGTATATTATTGCACCAACCCAGCTGAGTCAGAGAGCGATGGAAACGGCACCGATTGCTCCGTGAGGCAGAAAGGCGTCTGCTGTGAAATCGGACATCGTTCCAGGGGCTCCTCGGTGCCGGCCCGGTCCTGGACGTGATGTTTCAGACGCGTCGGGCCTCACAGACCGGACGCTAACTAGCTGCTCCGTCCAGCCGGCACATCCCCACTGAAGAGGGCGCTGCACTAATGGACTGGGCACGACAGAGCCTACATCGCACTAATAGAGTTAACTGGCCTCGCTGCACGCAAGAGAAGGGCGGACTTGTTCTAACTGCACGTCGGCCCCATTTAATCTAATGAGCCTTCTTGATGTTCCCAGCGACACTCATCAAGTGTTAAAAAAGCGTCAGCTTTCGTATCAGTTCACTCATTAACAGCAATTGAAGCTTACAATGTAATACACTGTGAAGGGCCCCAAACATACATTTAAGTGGAAACATAAAAGCACTTGTTCAGGTAGCAAAGAGAGCTAGAGCACAGCTCTCCAGCTTTATGAGTTAGTCATTATTTCAGTTCCCTGGGAAAGATGATCCCTTCTATACGTGCATGTGGTTGTCCTGGCTGTTGAGCACCAGTCTACTTCCACCATTTCAGTGCCTCAGAATAGAGCTAGACGTGCAGCTTGGGAAAATGCTCATGGAACAACCCGGCTGGTCTGTGGTGGAGAGGCAGTCAGTTTCCCCCTCTGAGAGCAATACCAGCAGACGGCTACAGGACACAGCCCCGGGGTCTGCTCTGAGTCAGCTCAGCTTCATTGCACCCGCCATTTACCTGCTAATGAGACTGAATGGCCATTGTTTAGCCGCTTGTGACTCCATTCCCGGAACCCTTGAACACTCTTGTAGTATTTACACTCCCCAGAAAATGAACTTACGGAAGGAACCTGCTCACATGAATAATTACAGGTCCCCCCTTTCTTGGTATAATTGGTATAAGTGAGAAGAGAACTGTAGAGAGAATATGAGAGAAATTCAAATCTTCCAATGCCCAAAACCCAAAAGAAGAGTAGTGTACCATTTACTTTAACTGAAAACAACTGCTCTGGCTTTCTCAGCAACCATTGAATGCAGACTGTACAAGAACTCAGCTTTACCTCTGACCAGAGCATGTCAGGGCAGAGCATGTCCCTTCACTCCCAATATGAAATCATAGGTCCTGCCCCCTCCTCATCTGACATAACCCAACTCACCTCACCGCTACCCCAGGAATAGAGCTCTTTACAGTCCTACATGAGTGCATCTGTGCTACACTGCGTAAGGAGAGAGTACCAAAGGGGAATGATTAAAATAAACACTTTCAGTCAAGGTTGCAGATTCCAGTTGAACAGCCCCACCCCTACACTTACACCCACACCTGGTCATTCTTGAACAGAAAAAACACATTCATCCATAAAAAAGTTAAATCCTACTCCAAAAATGGAAATTCTAGTGATGCAGGCTTTTTTCCTCACTTCTCTGTTTCTCCATCATCAAATGCAAAGCTCATATTGCAGCAGCTAGGCTATATTTCACTCTAGTTTTATAGCATGCTAAAGCTGCACCATTAAAATATCACCCTTTGTCTTTACATTGACGATGTTGACTATTCCCCCACCCCTCCACATCAGGAAAAGAGGAACTTTTTCCACAAAGGAATAGTGATAAAAGTACTGCATTATACAGAAGCATCACAAAGCTTTTGGGCCAGTTCAGATTTTTCACTTTTCTAAACATGCTAAAAAGGTGCAACAGAGAAAGTGTTCCTAGTATCTCTTAAAGATAGACACTCCTTATCTCTGAGGTCAGAGAAGCCCTGGTACAGACTGTCAGACACCCTGTTCCTCCCTTGGTACTTTTCTGTGCCAAGCACCTGGCTGTTTCCTCCTCTCACCAATTGGATCCAATTCAAACGGCAGTTTAAAAAAATAAACCTGTTACAACATAGTTAGTTTACCAGCATGCTGGGAAGAGAAGGTATTTCTGAAGTATAGCCTAACCGACTGCTACTTTAGCCAGCATGAGAGAGTATTTCTGAAGTATAGCTTAACCGACTGCTACTTTAGTCAACATGAGAGGGTATTTCTGAAGTATAGCTTAACCGACTGCTACTTTAGTCAACATGAGATTCTGAGTTAGCTACGCTGTACTAGTCAACAGAGGTATTTCAATATAGCTTAACCGACTGCTACTTTAGTCAACATGAGAAGGTATTTCTGAAGTATAGCTGAACCGACTGCTACTTCAGCCAGCAGGAGAGGGTATTTCTGAAGTATAGCTTAACCGACTAGGCTACATCTTTAACCAGCATGGGAGGGTATTTCTAAAGTGTAGGTAAACCCACTAAATCTTCAGCCAAACGGTTACCAATTTCCAGCCCCTCCTTGAGGAGTGCTTTTTAATTAAGTGAGTAGCCAAATACTGGACTTGCCAAACGCAGCTTGCCATAAACTAATCCAGCAGGGAACATATGGCAGGCCATACTAATATTTAATCCTGCCAGCCCGCCCTCGCAGGGATGCCATCGGAACAACAGAGGAGGGCCTGTGTGGAGCAGAGAGGAATTCTGGGAATCTGCTGCACTCACACAAAACAGCCGCTCTCCCTGCAAGGAAACCACTCCACTCCTACAGCACGTCCTGTCTGCAAGCTCAGCTCCTCTTAAAGAGGGGTGATGTACAAACAGCTGCCCCTCTCTCCTTCTCCCTCTCTATCCCTCCCTCCCTCCCTCTCCCTCTCTGCAGCAGGGGTCATCATCATTCTCCTCTTTAACAAACAAATCCCCCTCAGAAGGACTGAAATGCTGCCGTGGAGTCCATTTCCACACCGTTACAGAGATAAGTATTTGTAAATAACTAAACTGTAAATAGAAAAGTATTCTTCCTTATTTTAATTAGTGCATGCAGTGCTTGAACTGGTGCAATAAACAAAGAAATTGTTCAATTTCAGTACAATACCCCTTTTCACTGTGTTTCTGTAAAGGACTGACAGCAGAGAGGCGGAGCGTCTGACAGCTCAGAGATGGCCTTACTTCTAGGCAGTAAAGAACACATTCTGTATAAAGACAATTCACCACAGTCCGGTTATCCTTCAGCTTAAACAGGACAGGCACTAAAATGGAAGCTGGACAGTTGCTCAAATTGTGTGTGTGTGTGTGTGTGTGTGTGTACTTTGTTAGCTAGTTCCCATTGCTCGTGACACACCAGCCAAACCTAATGTGGTCTTTCCTGTGCTGGGTCAGATGAGCCCGTCTCAGACTGGACGGCCACAGGCTCATGGACATAGGACAGTCTGTGGGAGGGGCTTAACTTTAACATGTTGACATTCAACCTTTGCTATAAGTGATACAGTGCATTGTGTAATAGTTTATTACCCAGTGAAATAAGCCTTCCTCACAAATAGAACAGTACATCATTACCCAGCCCTCAATAAACACATCCCTGATTGACCTCCCGTTTCCACTTTGTGATAAGATAAGCATTTTTGATCATTGTCATGTCACGTGTTAATGATTCTCTAGCTTAAATGATTTAAAGAGCTGCCCCTGCATTCACGACCACACCCAAGTCAAGTTGTGTTTCTTTATTTGAGGTATCCATGTGTATTAATTTATAATTATAGATCTGTCGCCATTTTATATCAAAGGTATGTGAACTGGGGGCTTGTCAGAGTGAAGGGCCAGAAAGGAGTCGCTCTGCAGTCTGCTCTCTGGTCTGACAGTCTCTAAACACGGGACCTGTGTAGGACTCTCCATAAAGAGCTTAATCCAGGCAATCATCTCTCAGCCTTATAATCCAATTTAGGCAGCAGTGGGGAGGAGACCGGACTCCTGACTGAGGTGAGGAGAGAGGAGGGAGAAGGGGGCGCAGTATGTAGTGTGTGTCTGTGCAGTTAAACCCCTGCACAGACACACACTACACACCGCTCTATTCTCCTGTCCCCTCAATTATAATCTTTCTACGGCCGCTCACACAGGGCTGGTGTCAGGAGCTCTTTCAGAGCGGCTGAGTGCGGTAATGCCGAGCGGGGCTCTCCCACGGCAGGCTGGGAATCGGTCAGACAGGCGTCTCGGCCCGTCACAAAGAGCGCCATTGTCAGAGCGCACAGGCTCAGGGCCCTCCTGGGGTCAGGAGCAGCGACGACGTGGGCTCAGGGACAGCTCCGTTTCCCCAGCCATGCCCTACCGGAATGTTCTCTGAAAAGGCGAAGGAGTGCCCAACAGCACCTAGGACCGGCCCCGAGTCTCCCCCCTCTCCTCTGTACTCTAGATGTATTCCTTCTGACCGTTCTCCCAAATTACACAAAAACCATTTCTGTGACTCACCAAAAATACCTCAGGAGGCCCCCGGCCTCTGACAGCCATTAACCCCCAGGCGGTCAGACATATTGTGCTAACCCCCAGGCCGCAGCTGCGGACTTCTGTTTAGTTTATCGACGAGGCTGCACGTCAGAAGTAACCCCACGCCCAACGCAATGTTCAGCCGCAGACAAGCGTCGCCAAGCCAGCCCCATACTGTAGGATTCATTCCGGGGAAACGATCGCACATCTACAAAAATGCACAAGTATTAGAGACTGACCTAATCATGTGTGATGTTGTTACATTTGGGATAATTTTGTTATAATGAGGGCTTCACCTACTTCTTTTATTACTTCAAATGCTGGCCTGTATTTACAGCAGTGTTATGTCATGATGTGTGAGGGGGAAATGACTGTTCTGAAATAAAACTTTCCAGCTACTGCACCCATCAAAACTCTAGGACTAGGTACATCAGAAAAAGCATATCTAACTTAAATAGCTTGAGCAGCTGGAGTATTCAACCTTTACAATACCTCTGTCTGTAACAAATAGATATGAAATCTTCAATCTTAAAGGGGAAGTTCACTATCTGGGGTCCTTTGACTTTATTACCATCGGTGGAAAATCCAGTGGTCAGAAAGTAAAAGCCCTGACATGTGATTCTTCCACCCATGAACTCCCATGAGCCAGCTGATTTCATTAATAAATCCTACCTCTCGGCTGAAAATTGTGCTAATCAGCAAATCGAGATTGGAACAAACTTTCTGAATCTGGATTTTACACCTGAATTTTAATGATTATTTCAGTTTTAGTTTTCGATTGGCCCTCTAGATGTTTTTGGGTATGATGAAGTAAATTTCAGACATTTAGAGAAGCTTATAGCAAACTGGTGTTTTTTTAGAGTGGCAGGTACAGGGTATTTGGGGGTTTGTGGTTGAAAGCCATAAAATACACTTCAAGTAACTCCAAAACAGCTTGAATTGAGCACAATAACATAATTATTCCACTAGAACAAATTCAGCGACAGTCAGACCATTAAAAAAATTTATTTGCATCACAGGACTGTTCATCTGCTCTGGTTTCTGTTTAGACATGCTTACTTCTACCATTTCTTGCTTTGAGGTATTTGGGTTGTTTTTTTTTTTTTTAAATGTGGTAATACAGAAAGCAACATGATGAAAAAGCTAATGCTTAAAAACGGAGTTACATGAGCAAAATATCAGTCCTAATTACCTACAAAACCCTTCAGTCACAAAACATTTTCCATTTTGAGAGGAACCTGCCAGTACAGCAGCCTGTGATTTGGTCTAAAAATGCTTTGCTCCGTTTTTCCTTCCTCATTAAAAATAACTATTTGCACATGCTGACTCAACAGCAAACATTCACAGCTCTCTGCACTCCCGTCTAATTTAAATGAGACGTGTGGAAAAGGGAAGTAAATCACCGTTCAGGAACAAACACATACCTGTCAAACAGGTCTTTTAATTTGTGCAGTTTAACCGACTGTTGCCCTACAAAGGAAATGACGCTGGAGCCATTATGCACGATGTGAGAAGTTTTCTGGGCTCAACGCAGCCTGCAGCGAGCATGATGGCTGACATGAATTAGCCTGAAAAAGATTTGCCAAACAGGCCCGCTGTTGAAAGAGGAGAGTGGTTCAGGCAGACTGAGCGTGCACAGATGTCCGCAGTGAGGTAGGCGCGGTTCTGACGAGCTCGGCGCAAGCGTAGACCGGGACGAGCCCTCGGGTCCTGTCTGCGTGTAATCCAGCTCTGACCTGCCCGCCCTGCCAGCTTGCTCACGGTTTCCCTTCAGACAGGAAGGACACATAGAGCAGAGAGGAGAGGGGCCGAGCAGCTCTGCTCCAGGGGCAATCCTCATTCAGTGCTACACTACTCTGTGTGTGTGTCTCTATCTCACCAGCACGACCAGCACATTCCCAAAATTTATAATAGCTTCAGAGGCCCACGACATTTCAATTTAGCGATGTTGCTACGAAGCAGAGAATACGACAACCAATCTCTTCAGTACAATAACACACATATTTGTCTAGGGTAAATAAATCGAAGAGACCTTATCAGAAGCAAAATAACGTTAAATAAAGTTTTGAAATCAAATTGTCCATACAATGCGAGACAATTTTGTGAAAAAATGACTGGTCTGAATGAACACTGATGCTAAAGAGTCTTTTATGTTTACAGTAATTTATTGTGCACCAGTCTAATCTGCGCGATTCAAATTTTTAAACTTGCATTTAACTCAAATTACTGTGACTGAAAACACTTTAAGCTTAATTTGAGATTTCAACAAAAAGCCTGCCGGAGGTTTTGAGCAGTTGGCTATGCGCAGCAGGTATAAAACTGTGTCCTCAGCCCCACCCACCGCCCCCCTCCCTGACTCACCTGCTTCCTGCTCAAGTGTGCGGTTTCCATAGAGCTACGAAACCAGAACAATTGCGACGCATGAGAACATAGCAGTGTCGCGAAAAACCGCAGCTTGCAGCTACACGCGCTTTCAAAGCAAACTGCACCCCTGAGCGCTTTCCAGCTGCAGCCTTTTCATAATTGTGTCATCGCTGAAAATACTGTTCCGTCACAAAATCGATCCATGTACCGAGCTCACCTTATATGAACCTGTACATCACTGCCACATTATAAGCAGTTGTCTAAGTGGAGCAGGCAGTGATGCACCCTCTCCCAGGCAATAAGGCTGTGGGACATGTAGGAAGGAAGCACAGGAGGAGGTGAATTTATACTGCTATATAGGTGCAGGAGACCAGAGGAGGTCTTGTGACCTGCTCCATAGGGGAAGGAGATCAGAGGAGGTCTTGTGACCTGTTCCATAGATGCAGAAGATCAGAGGAGGTATTGGTGACCTGCTACATAGGTCCAGGAGATCAGAGGAGGTGTTGGTGACCTACTACATAGCTGTGGGAGATCAGAGGAGGTGTTGGTGAACTGCTCCATAGGTGCAGGAGACCAGAGGAGGTGTTGGTGCCCTGCTCCATAGGTGCAGGAGACCAGAGGAGGTGTTGGTGCCCTGCTCCATAGGTGCAGGAGACCAGAGGAGGTGTTGGTGCCCTGCTCCATAGGTGCAGGAGACCAGAGGAGGTGTTGGTGACCTGCTCCATAGGTGCAGGAGACCAGAGGAGGTGTTGGTGACCTGCTCCATAGGTGCAGGAGACCAGAGGAGGTGTTTTGGCGGCCTGCTCCATAGGTGCAGGAGACCAGAGGAGGTGTTGGTGACCTGCTCCATAGGTGCAGGAGACCAGAGGAGGTGTTTGGGCCTGCTCCATAGGTGCAGGAGACCAGAGGAGGTGTTGGTGACCTGCTCCATAGGTGCAGAGACCAGAGGAGGTGTTGGTGACCTGCTCCATAGGTGCAGGAGACCAGAGGAGGGTTTGGTGACCTGCTCCATAGGTGCAGGAGACCAGAGGAGGTGTTTGCGGCCTGCTCCATAGGTGCAGGAGACCAGAGGAGGTGTTGGTGACCTGCTCCATAGGTGCAGGAGACCAGAGGAGGTGTTTTGGCGGCCTGCTCCATAGGTGCAGGAGACCAGAGGAGGTGTTGGTGCCCTGCTCCATAGGTGCAGGAGACCAGAGGAGGTGTTGGTGACCTGCTCCATAGGTGCAGGAGACCAGAGGAGGTGTTGGTGACCTGCTCCATAGGTGCAGGAGACCAGAGGAGGTGTTGGTGACCTGCTCCATAGGTGCAGGAGACCAGAGGAGGTGTTTTGGCTGCCTGCTCTGCAGGGAGGCACAGTACCCACGCATTACCTGGTGCCGGTAGTATTCCGACTCACCTCTTCAGACTGCACCATGGCTACCCTGACCCCCTCTAGATAACCCTTCTTTGTCTTTTTATTTCTTTGGATTTCCTTTTGGATAATGTTACAGTTATAGCTGTGTAAAAATAAGTTATCTGTCTAGTGGTACTTTCTTTAGTTAGATTACAAAATGTTTGTTAGGTTAAGATTATACTTATTGATTATTAATGGGCCTCTGTGCTTTCCGGGTGATACCAAATTTTGTATTCCTGAGAGTTACACTGATGTTCTCCCCTTATGTGTGTCAATCTGTATAAGAGCACCTGATAAATGACTGTAAAGTCAAGTAATGTAATGAACATCGTCCCCTGGCTCAAGCAGACCCAAGTGAAACATGCCCCATACATAACGCGGATGGGAGCCCATTGTGATAATGGACTCGCAAAATCCAATACAAGCCCCACGCACAGAAAGAACCACTAGGCTTCTCTGTGGCCTGGTAGTATCACACAGCTGAGACACACACCCAGGAGGACTTCCACCTTTCTCAATGAGCAGACCTTGGAAGAGCCGCCCCTGGACAACATGAATAAAAGTTGACACCATGACCCTCATAAAACGGTATTCCGGAGAGTTGTAAAATAAAAAGTACTTTGGTGTACCGTTTCAAAGGTCAGGGTTTTTTTTTTTACAGCTGGCATGCGATAAAAATGTTCTAGGTCATCCATCGTATTTTGCATGGGGAGTTTTTCTGAAACATACTCTGTGCCTTTGTATTTGGTATTTTAATAAGATGGCTCTACTTTAAGATTAGAAATAAGATCTGGAAACAATGGGAAAATGCTGAGGCCATACTAGTTCACAATGTTCCAGTTTCCCAGGGTATACCTGGGTGTTTATTTCTCACCAAACTATGCCCTGGGAATGTCACAACTTCTTAAAGCTCAACTTTCTGCACACAGAGATACACTATTCTATACACCAGCCTATACACTACACTAGACCCCTTGGTCTGGTGCTATTTTTCATGGTTTTGGCTAGGCTCCTTAGTTCCAGTGAAAGCAAATCTTAATGATACAGCATAGAATCACATTCTAGACGATTCTGTGCTTCCCCAACAGTTTGGGGAAGACCCTTTCCTGTTTCAGCAGGGCAATGCCTCTGGGGATACAGCGAGGTCAATATAGAAATGGTTTTGTCAAGAACGGTGTGGAAGAACTTGATTGGCCTGCACAGAGCCCTGACCTCAACCCCATCCAGCACCTTTGGGATCAGTTGGAAAGCCAAATGTGAGCCAGGCCTAATCACTCAATCAGCGCCTGACCTCACTAATGCTCTTCTGGCTGAACGGAAACAAATCCCTGCAGCAATGCTCCGACATCCGGTATAAAGCCTTCCCAGAAGAGTGGAGGTTGTTATAGCAGCAAAGGATGGACCAACTCCATATTAATGCTCATAATTTTGGATAAGATGTGAGATGTTAGGTGTCCACATATACTACATGACCAAATGTATCTCAGTTGCCACCATTTGTGCAATGGAATTGACTATAAACATATTGCAGCTTTTGAGATCTGGGAATCTGCTTTTCCTGCCAAGTGAGAGAAGCTCTTTTCCCAATTCTTTACACCCACTGTCCTTGGACTTGTGCATTCTTTAATGAATGAAAATAATGGATAATGATCAACCCTGATACCATTTCAGTCTAGTCTTTTCCTGAATCAGCATTCCTAGTTCAAGGGTTGTTCATTCTCTCAAAGCCCTAGTATACAAGTAACTACACTTGCCTTTTCTTTGCTGTATTACATGGGTCAGCTCATAAGTGTATTGTGACAGGCAACAATTCCGCGCTAAAATGGAAAGCAGAAATAGCATATGATGTCAAGGTCTTACAGCGTGAATGCTGTATGGTACATTTATAGGAAAGAGAGAAGAGAGGAAAGTGGCTACCGCCATGTCATCACTCAGGTTTTGTTTAAAATTCAAGTTTTCTTTTTTTACCAGCAGTGTCACCTATTTTACCCCAGCTAGCTGAGGTCAGCTCAGTGGGCATGGAAGAACACACCACACAGCATGGACAGTGAGCTTACTCCCCATCCAGGCCTCGATTTGTCCTTCAACCGCCACTGAGCGGTTACAAATGGAGCCCTCACCGGAATCCGTGCAACTTCTCCTTTGTGTGACGCTTCCTTCCTTCTAACCCTGGGCCAAAGGCAGCCTTACTGCTCCGGTGCACAGCTCCACATAAGAAAACGACATGTGAGAAAGATAATAAGCGGGAGGCACACAGGATGCTAGGCTGGACAGCAGGCCGAGTGCAGATGTAGTGCTGGGACAGTAATGTTACAGCAGTCTGCACTGTCACCATGTAATGAGTCAAATGGGCGGGCCCAGAAAACAGTGAAAGGGACTGAAACAGCCAAACAAATAATAGATGGCCAATACTCAGCAAAACGGTAACAAACTGAACACCAGATTTAATTTCAGCTGACTTTATATAGCCTACATTTGAATCTCCTGACTTTATTAATTTAGCAATATACTCGGCCGTACATGACAGACAAGCCGCTATTTGGAACAACGCCAAACGTTCTTCTCCACGGATCGTTACATAATCTGCAAAAGTGCCCCGGTAGGGTTCTGCACTGGAAGAAAACAGCAGCTTTTGTTGTGTCCTCCACTGATGCATGGAGGCGGCTACATAAAGATCACATGCCTGAGTGAGTCTCACCACTGCTTTCTCCTGACACAAGGGGAGACAGGAGACAGGGCTGACACTGGCCTGATACTGCCCTGTTACAGACGCACTGGGCATGCGGCTCCCTCTTTAACCAGCCTGGTGTCGCCGCCCGGCTGAGGCACACACAGGCGGCGCCGCACCGCGTTTAGCGTTTCTTTTGCTTTTCATTGCTGACGGCCGCACGCGCTAAAAAGCCACTGGAGCTCAGGAAGTGGTGTATTTGACTACGCGGTGGGCGCTCCACCCAGCACTTAGAGAGCGCAGAGACGCGGCCTGCAAACATATGCTCCATTACCAGGGCCGCTTCACGCCACTGTCAATCCCCCCTCCCTTTTGTGTGGATGGGAACCACAAGCCTCTCAGTGTGTGTGCCCACTTGGATTTTTAAACCACAAGCTTCATTTCCCCCCCCTTTTCCTTCACAGGGCTTTCTAAGGGAGGATGAGGACACTGGCCTTTGAAATAAGGTTGAGCTGGCTTTAAGCCCAGGCTAAATCAAAACTTTTGAACCGGAGAAATCTTCTGACACAAGCAGTCTTTCCAGTCAAGATGAAGGATAAAGAACTGGGCTATTATTTTTTTGCAAGGTGGACTGAAGGTTTGTTTCTGCTTTTGTCTGTCTGGACCTGTCCAGTTACAGACAGTGCTGGACCTACCTGGAAAGTCAACACCACTGTACTGTGCTGAGACCATCAGCAGGCAACAGCACAAGTGCCCTATGGCACCGCTAAAGGACTTTACATAGGGCAGCCGTAGCCCTCTGCACATGCTCACATGACCACAGACACTCTGAATTTAAATACAATCAGACCGGTGACACGCTCACAGCACAGTGAGCACACCCTCTTCCAGCAGGCCATTTCCTCTGGAACACAGAGCTCAACAATCAGAGGAGGGAGGAGGGAAGGGAGGGTCCCCGACTCCTGCAGAGTCCAGCACAACAGTCTGAGGAATGCCACACAGGTCCCACAAACACAACGCAGCAGCTACTGCTTAATGTCATGACCTTACTATTAGAGGGCATGTTCATTCATTATGATCTAAATAATGAAATGCTGTACATTACATCCAGTATGTTAAAACTGTGTGATAATAATAAATGTTGGCGATCTGAAATTTTAATAGCAGGACTTCTGGACACATTATTGCATTATTATACAACATTCACTGTTACAGTGAAAGCAGCCATTTTTAGATGGAAAAGCTGAGTTTCTCTTTCATTATTTCAGCATCTGCCTTTTCATTAGCACAGCTTACTTGCCTCTATCCCCTTTGTAGAGAGACTTAGTCATGGCAGAACCCCTCTAATAATACACCAGCGAAACCAAACCGTCTGGACTGCCCGGTAAACGGCACAAGCGCGGGCGAAAAAGCGACGCTGAGTCTCGCACGTCCAGCTGAGGCAAGAGGCCGCAGGGGAGCTGGCAGCGAAAGGCCACAGCTTCAGCGGGCAGCGCCACAGAGAGCGGCCGCCCGAGCAGAAACCGCCAAGCGCTCTGCCGAGCTTCAATTTAGCCAGATTACCTCTGAACGGTGACGGAGGAAGCCCCTCACACGACGCCGCTGGGCCCCAGAGAACGCGGCATATTAAACGGGGGGCTTATTAAAAACCCACCCGCTTCTGAACCACTTCTCTAATCGTCTGTCCAAAATAGAATTATAATCCTCATAATCCCAGAGCTTCTTAATAAATATTACCGATCAGCCCCTTTCTCATATGTGATGAGTCTAAGTGGAGTGCTTTACTCAAAGGGGAGGGTAAACGGGGCTCCAGAGTGGTGGCATTCAGCAGCCGGACCCCCCACCCCTCCCGTCCCCATCCCCCCCATCCCCCCCATCCCCCCGGCAGGCCGCGTATTGAAACACTCGAGAGCCGTGCCAGTTGGGAGGACTGGGGGGAATGAATGCAGCTTCTGTCTCTCGGCTGTAGGGGGGGGGGAACAACAATTGCAGGAAGCAACTGAATACCCTCAGAAGTTATTTCGGCGCAGCAACACGGCGAAAACAGAACAGACTTCTGCAAAATCAAATGACAGATCTTATTTTAGAGGTGGCTTCACATGGAATTTCCAGTAAATCTATTTATTTAATACGTTTTTACGTAAGCCATGAAACGCAAAGAGCTTGCCCAACACCTTTTCCCCTTTTTAACAGAAAAGACTATTAAACCAAACAAGACCAGATACAGGCCTAACTCAAGGCCAATGGAAAACTGCTGATAGTGCAACTTTGCAAAAAAAAAAAAAAAAAAATGAAACAGACAAGCAGATACAAGAAAACATATTTCACAACGGGCACGCCTTTCTAATTTCTCTGCACCTTGAACGCTGTGCAAAACAAAAGACACATTTTCATATCTTGTGCGCTCTGAGATAAGGCACCACACAAAAAGGCCATCCTGCAAAACCATGATTCCATTTCCAGCTTCCGTTTCCCTCCTCCCTTCCTTCCAGCTCGTAAAGTGCCGTGTAAATAAGCGCGTTCTCAATGGCCGTGGGCGTCTCAGTTCCACCCCTAAATTAGTAGGTTTGTTGCTTTTTGGCGCACGGCTCACGCCCAGCAGTGTGATACTGGCGGGCGCAGGGCGGCTGAGAAAGCACACTGAGCATGCTCACACGCTGGTCCCTGTGAAGGACACGCAGCTGATGTCTCGGCAGTTGAGGGTCTGGCTACTTTGCTCGTACTGCTCCGCCTCCGACACAGGAAGTGCACCGTAACTCCGGGTTTGGTTCAGTGCACTGCAATGGTTCACTGGGTCCTTGCGTTCATGCAGCATACTCTTTAAAACAAGTTAATGCATACATCAGTCTGAGCAGGTTTATTATATCCCCTCTGCCTCTCCCCATCTACCATTTTCAGCTTTAATATGGGTCCAAAGTACCACATAGAGTATACCAGTTTTCCTAGAAGGTCGGCTACAAGTTTGCAATAAAAAAATATTTTAAAACTAAAGACCGTCCTGTGAGAAAAGAAAAAAATCTAAACAGTTCATCACCAGGTCCAAAAAAATCCCAAACTATTCTTCAGCTAATGTTTTCGAACATCTGTTATGCTGTGTTCTTTCACAGGCAAGGCTATTCAATCCATTAAAATACAATTTTGAGGATAAAATCATCACAATTATGGTCTAAGATCTGTAATTTCTGAAAGGGCAATATATCTCTATGCTTTTATGTGGCCATTTAAATGCGCTGGCTGTGAACTTTGGTGTCGGGTAAAATGTAATGGCCTTTGGGGTCAAGGACTCCCCGGGTCCGATGCGCTGTTAATGCTCGAAGGAAAAGTGTAATCAGTAAAAACAGCTGTGAAAGAGTAACCCAGAATGATGACAAACCGGCGAAAGGAGAGCTTGGATGAGCCTCGATAGACATTAATTAATAGCCTAGACAAAAACATGTTTGCCACGAGCTCAAAAAGAATGCAACCAGCTCACGTTCCCTTGAACAGAATGGACATTTTATTGAGTATGCACATTTCACAAAAAACAAAAAAGGAGACACCATATGAGAGCTGGCTACTCTATGTTATAACTTCCTGTTGTGTGTGATTCCTCGAAAATAAAGGAAGATTATAAAGACAGCCGAAACAAACACACTGCATTAGACTAGAGGCTCTTCTGCACTGCGGGCAGTTGAGCCGGAATGGGCGTCTCATGGCCAGGACAGGCCTTCCTTCCTTCCTCTGCAGTCAGACCCATGCCTTTCTCTTCTTTCCCCTTTCTACACACATATACAATACACACAATGCCACATCCTCTTCACCGTGGTGTCGCCACGGCAACCCTGGGGCTGTCTCCTCTGACGACAGCTGGCTCCGTCGTTCCTGGAAGGGTCATCTTGAAGGAGGCCCTGCCTCCGCTTTCTACCTTGTACCCTTTTTCCCAATTTTTGAAGAAAGGAGCCGCATCTCTTAGCTGTTAAGATGCCAAGTGGCTACAGTGTGGCAAAGGGACAGATAAATATAATATGGCAGGGCAGCATGTGTCACCATCACTATCTTACAAACACCAACACAAACACACCCATTCTTCATACCGCCAATTCTAGTCTTTGAAATTCAGAAACTGTAATATATTACCCTCCACTTCTCATGCCTAATTTCAATGGTTGATGGAAAAAGGTTTTCCTTGGCCATGCTGGCTAGTCACATTTAACATACAGGAATGTAAGGTCTGCACTGAGGCAAGGTCTGAATCAACTCAATCAAGGAGTGAACCAGCGTAACTCAACCCAGTGTGCTTCAAGGGTGAAACTCATGCACAGAGCTTTTGCAGCATTTTACCCTTCTGTAAACATGTCACAGAGTTTTCAACAATCTGTATGACCTGACTACACAACCCACAGTAAACGACTTTAGAAAATATCCTTGTTTAAAGCTTACCTAAACAGCTTTCTAACCTAACACTGCGATTCCGCACCATCAACCAAAAAAGGTTGGGTAATATCCGCAGAATCACTGGTCCCTGACAGGCTCGTTTAAAGCTTAAATAGCACCACCGTTTGTACAAGATGCTCCAGCTGCAAGACTAAAGGCTGCACCACAGAAAGTTAAGAAAAGACAAGGGAAAAACATGCCAATGGCCAACTGCCTTGGAGGTCATATGCACTCATGAGGCATCAAAATTTCAACATTTTTGGACGTGCTCAGGTTTGAATGCCAACTGTGAAAATAATAGCATAGTCAATTTCTTCAGTAAAGTAAGGTTATGGGGACAAGAGGCATAGCCCATATTTCTGAGCAGAGGGGGAAAAAACTTTGGCTAAAAAACATCTACACTGGCTAAACATTAGTTTTAAAAGCCTGTTGTCAGGATTCACCATTTGGAACAATGTCGGTGTACGTTCCAGGAAGGTGAATAAAAGTCACTGAGCATTTATAGCAAAGCATGGCTGCTAAGATCAATGGACAAACTACATCACAGAACACAAGTGAATAGAGCAAGCCATGTACTCAGAGCCATTTCATTTTGATGAGAAAAGACACAGACAGATAAAAGGCACAGAGTGAAAACATCATGCACACATCCCAGAACACAGAAGTTGTAGTCACTTGGTTTCTGTTACTCCGTTACAGGTTATTTGCAGAATAACATCAGGACACTACTAAAAGCCAAACCTATTTAGAAGCTTACTGAGGCCTTTTTCTTGCTTTATAACAATGTCACATGTTGACAGTTTGTGATTAATTTGACAGCCTTTGTTGAAAGACCTCCAAATGTGTTGAGGCTATTTATGGCACTGAAGAAACACCTCTTGAAATTAATGTCAGACTTTGTTAGAGATTAACCACATATTTAAATTCATGTTGTCTGTTTATGTAACCTTTTAGTGACTAAGCACCAACACATCTGTAGAGCTGAATAAGTGAGCACTTATAAAACGCATTATTATACTTTAAATATTTAAGAATATGTGAAAAAAGTATTTATTTCATGAATTAGTATTTAACATTGTAAACAAGTACAGAATCAGAATTCTATTATATCCTCTGGCCCTCTATAGCTCAAAATTGGAATGGAACTTTTATTACACACCTACTGTGCAACATAAACAAATAACTGAATGTGTTTTATGCATGGCCTGCAGTTAAAAAAAAAAAACCTCAGCAGAGTATTCAGAATATTTTTACCCAGAAGAACTATAATAAGTGAGTGACTAGGATTCCAGAATTAGGAAGGACAACTGAATGAAATTCCAAAACAGTAGAGGCCAACTGATTCAGAATCCTACATTACAGACAAAACATCTGAAATTCCCGCTCTGGAGGGAGTAAACGTGTGACATTCCTGACCAGCTCATTTCACTCCACTGGAATCTGTGCTCTTCAATAAGGATGACTGCATGTTGTGATGGTTAAAGAACATGCCTACTATCAGGTTCGATATCAGGGTGTAGTATGCTGTGAATGCCGTTCCTAGAATTGCATCAGTATATTAAACAGTATATGAGGTAATGATTTAAAATGCAAAGTTTCCCTGGATACCAGCACCTGGCAGCACAATGACTAATAACTTAGAGCCAGCTGCTCATTGAGAACAGCTTACAAAAAAGCACTGCATTCATATTGGTGCTTAAGCTACTACTTATCATTATCAGAAAGCACTTTCAAGTCCTTGCACAGTACAAATGATTAACTACCGCAACCAACTGATAGACTGGCTTTAATAGGTTATCTATAAAATACAGACTATGTACAAAAACACCATATTTCCCATAAAAAAAGTATTAGTAATCTGTAAATTGTATAAACACAATAACTTAATCCACAAAAATTGTACACCTAAAGATTTGTATTATAAATAGGAAAGGTCAAAAAGGTAAAAAAAAATAAAAAAATAAAAAAACAACTTATACCAATGGAGGCAGTGAGAAAAGGACAAAATTTCACTAGAAACAGCAAAATCTTTGAACAGCAAATGCAACTATTTCTGGTAGTCCAACAAGACAAACAAGAACTAGCCTAAACCTTAGAGTAAGCTCTATAACAAGACCACTGAACAGGTAGAACCCTTTATAGGCATTCCAGTCTCTTGTGTCATCCTGCTTTAAAGGCTAACCTTTCAGTGAAAGGCTTTCACTGTTTTTCACCAGCTCTCACCCAATAACAATGTAACAGGCCTTCCATATAACACCAGAAAACTGCAGTGTTTTAAAGTTTGTTTCTTTACAATCACTTGTCTTCAGACAATTCATTTTATAAGTACAATGAGGTCCATAAGATATAGCATACCTAGCAATATAGTGCAAGAAAACTATTTCTGCTGGTAAGAAAAAATACAGCAGAATCGTGTTCAGTTTTACTGATATGAAGACTGAACACAGAACACGTGGACTTGGGTCAAAAACAGACATAAGTACAGAGTGCATTGTGGTTAGACTGTCAATCTGTCAACCTTACTTGCTTGACAGCCTAATACTTCAGCCACATGAGAAGCCACATTCTAGAACGAGCATTAGTCTTAGCATCCTAAAACGTTATGGATCATGCAGAACAAATTCATTTAAGGACAATATGAAACATGTCATAAATCAAACATTTAACAGATAGCTCACACGAGAAGCGTGTTATAGGCTATCTTGCGAAATAAAATTTTCAAAAATGTAAAAATATAGGCTACATATAATCTATTTCAATTGTCCAATGATCTAATTATATTAAATATTCAGCAGAAAATTCAGAGCCAAAATGGCAGTAACGTGTAGACGTTTCAAGAAGTTAGGCTATTAATGTCAAAACTACCGAAACTTTGTGAATGCCAAGAACTACACTTCAGTCCTGCTTACCTTGGAGCTTACACTCAGCTTCTTTTCCAGGACCTCTCCATTTTTCTCAGGAACCGGGGTCGTTTCTCTCGGGGTACCGTTCTCCCCGACATCCCCATCCGACTCGTTGCTGGGAAGTGGGATTCCTTCGGTGACAAACTCTTTGAGGCACTTTAAATTGTGTTTTTTCAATAACTCCTCCGTCTCCTGATCAACGACGATTAGCTCCAAGTCACCCGTGGTGGCTCGTATCCGGGACACGACCTGTTGATGGCTCTCGCCCTCCACGTTTTCCTCATTGACGAATACCAGCCTATCCCCGGCGCGTAGCCCCGCGGTCTCCGCCGGAGAATCTGGCTCCACCAACCGAATAAACTGCCCGGTCTTTCCTTTCTCTCCATGAAGATGGAAACCGTAGCCATTCGCGCCTTTCTGTAGAACACACAGTCTTGGCTGAAGCGTGCTGGACATGTTTATTGCTATATTTGATCAAACTGCTGAAAACTATTCTTTCAAGACGGAAAATTACAATGTCCAAAGGTTCACTTCAGAAACAAACAGTATGATGTAACCCGAGCGAAGCAAAGACTGTAGATCTCAAAACTCTGAGAAATGCAAATTGCAGACTTTTCTTTTTAGATGTACGAAGTTATTGTCAGTGTGACAATTCACTTTCAACTGAGACTCCTTTTTTAACTGCGCAGACGGAAGGTCCTCCCCGATGCTGTTGCAATCTCCTAACTCCTTTTAGACAGGAGGCAAATGCTCACAAGCACACTCCAACTTCGTTTCGTGACCCTGTAAACTCCAATCTGTCTATTGTAAGTGACTCCGGTTAGTTTATAAATGAGCGTGACGTTCGTGTGGCAGACAGGTGACAACACCAATCAGCATGCGTCTTTGGGAAACATTGGCAAATAGACAATGATTGCGAACCAATGGTTTGCGCCCTTTAACTGTGTAACGTCAACTCCAGATTCAAGTGCTAGACAACTTTGTATGGTTATTTATTTACAGAAAATGACACGATCTGCGATAAATACAGTTTTGTGAGACAAAGCTGCTTTACTCCAAATGTACATTTTGTTGTTACTTTTACTGTGCTAGATTTTATTAGCAAACATTTCTAGATAAATCTGTGATATTCTGGTAAGCAACATTTCAAATAAAATATATGTAGGCCTATTAAACTCTACATTATAGATCGCAGTCCGAACAGTCTTTAAAATATAAACTTTTGCGTTTATCTTACCGTTGTACAAGGTTGTAATATGTTGATAGGTACCAGTTAAAATTAAATATGTAGGCTACTACCGGAATACAATTCGGAATTCTGAATAATCATCCCAAACATGTTCATGATTAAAATTAACTATCTCAACAGGTTGATGACATCCAATCATCCTAAGGAACACCCTATCACTATCAATACAACAGTCTCTTGTTTTCTCATCAAGCTGTTGCCTACCGGGAAACCTCAATCATGGATTTGTTCTAAGATTGCAACTAAACCCTGACTCAGTCTCTTAACTTCCCAGGTAATGGGATCTGCCGTCACAGAGGGTGGTGGGTAAACACAAATATCATAGCTTCATGGTAGTAAGAAACCGTCATTAAAAATAAATAAATTAAAAAAATAATGAATGAAAAAACTCACAAAGCACAGGTTTGGAAACACCAGCACAAATAATTTCAACAAGCTGGGGAAGGTTCAAGATCTGGCAAATAATCATAGGACAAACTCCTCAACACTATTCAAAAGCAGGGCTCTAAATAGAGCTGGAAGCGTCCTGAACTCATTGCACTGTGGAAGTAACTTATATGCAAAAGCAGGAGAAACAGGGTCTTTCTATCCTGTCTCATTTCATTTATGAATAATTTGCTGGCTGCATTTTGTGCATTTTCTATACTTTGAAATCAAGTTACTGCTGCCTACCTCTGTTCCTCACTAACTGTTAAACAACCAATATCAGTGCAAATATATATTTATTTTCAAGATATTTATGATTTTCCTTATTGTTACTGTGTATTTAATGAATTCGGACACCAAATAATTTCCCTCTCTGGGACAATATGTTTTCCACTATTAAATAACTAAACAATTAACTGTAAATGTAAAAAGCCCTGTTTTGATTACACAACACAGACACAGTAGTACAATTTTATCTTCTGAGAAGTACAGATGCATATCTTATTACACCCTAAACTTAGAGGAGTTACCATCAGCTATGTAATGAAATTACTACCAACACGGGACTTACTCTCAGCATACTCAAACTATCATGAATGCATGTACACAGCAACACACCACCAGGAGAAAAGTGACAAAAGCATGTATAACCTGAACAGCAACCATGATGAACCTTGATCCCATGGTCAGATATACAGTAGAGTGCATTTCACTGGCAGACCTCAGAAAGTTCAATGGCATACTATAAACAGAAGTCACTTCTTCCATTACACTGGCTCAAAACTAACTACCACTGGGGAGATACTGGCCTTGGAAACCACTAGCTAAAACCCACACAGGCATTTTCACTTCCCTGAACTTGGGCAGTTGCCAGAAGGGCAGTTAAGAGACGTAATATGAGAGTGCAAAGCAGTGACAAGCTAGAGAAGTGTGCAACTCTAACAGGTCACGTGAATCTTCTCAGGATTATGTAACACTGAAAATCAAACTCCGTATCGACCAGCCCAGTGAAGGCTCCTTGAGTTCATGCCCTCACCGTCAACCCTTGTTTGTTGTCCGTGCTTCCACCTAGTGGCTCCCACTATAACAGAATAATAAGGACCTCAGCAGAAGGAAGCTTCTCAGCAGTATCACTCTTTATTTTGATCAAAACATTCAAATACCTGAGAATAAGCAGCAGGCTCACAGGTGACCAAGCACACAACGCACACACGCACACAGAAGACAGCCTCATAGTAGAGAACAGACGGACATCACCACGTTAAGAAACAGTTTTGTACAGAATATGGGTCTCATAGGACCCAGTAAACACCTCCATCTAAAGAAAATTAAAACAATGACATCCAACAATTTAAGTGGCTAGCAGGCAACATTCCAACAAATGAGTACAATTTGAATCAGGAAATAGTACAAATCACCCAAACAAAACACATATGACATCACTGTAACCTTTCGTCTGATAGAAAAGTGTTGGAATGTACAGTATTTTCAAACCTGGTTTCATATCCCTTCAATGATTTGCATCACAGCACAAAGTTTAAGAACACAGTTTTCTGAAGTATAGAACAAAAAAATTAAATAGGAACCATGCCGGTTATAAACTGAAGCAAGCATTTCTCATGAAAGTGCTAATTTGTGGGTGCTTCAAAAATATAGCAAATATATGCATTAACTGTACATGTACGTACGCGCGCGCACACACACACACATGCACACACGCATACACAATTTATATATAATTTATATGTACTTATTTAATTTTGTTTTATTTAAGCCTATTTGCATCATGACCAAATGCAGCCTTTATCATTGATTGTGCATGCTCCTTTGTGTGCTTGGCTTGTTGCTGGCATTTCTTATGAAGTCCACCATCTGATCATCAGGCCATATCATTTTGCTTGGCAAAGTAGCCTTTTTTCTGAGTCCATGGTTAAGTAATTTGTACTGCACAGCCAGAGCGCATAGCCATGGGAGTCACTCAGGCTCTTTCTCAAAGGCAATACTTGTGGATGGAATACCTTAAGGCCTGAATATCACTAAGAGCTCTGTCAGACAGAGCTCAGAACAAACTACATCAATGAACAAAACACATTAAACAAAAAACAAAAGCTCTCATTTCACTAGGTTAAACCTTTAGGGTTTTCAGTCAACATAAATAAAAAGGCTCAGTGTCATTTAACATAATTTCATATACACCTTTGGTTGCTTGCGGTGGTGAAAATAGACAGTAACTGAGCTGAAAGCTTTACGATGAAGTATATGACACTGGCAAAACTTCCATCCTACACTGGAATGTGTCTGGAATGAAGAGCATGAAATTAAATAAATCATTGAACGGCTTTTAGAAGCCATCTGGCAGCTGCTTAGAGGAAAACGTATTCCATTTTGACACAGAGACAAAGCATTTCAAACTCAAACTGTGCACAATAGCCATCTTCACTGAACAGAAAATATAAACTACTCGAGGACATTGGCATTCATGTTAATTACAAAGACGAAACAAAAACATAATAAAGCATTTTGTCTTGTGACAGTTAATATCAAAATTATTTCAGAAAAAAACCATTACTGCTAATTACTGAATCTATGTTTAATGGATTACATCCATCCCGCCTGACACATAACTCCTTCACAAAAAGCCTGGTCCAGAACAGGGGAAGTGATGGCATGTCTCTCCCATCTGTAACCCTCAAGGAGAAGTGTCAGGCGGGTTGGGTTGGGGTGGAGTAGGACCATGAACATGTACTACATCCTGTGAAAAACAGAACGGGTCAGTGTCCCTGCCTCCCACTCCACTGAGATGGCTGTTGTGTTCAGTCTGCTGGTTGTGGTAGAGAGGCAACGCTGTGCTCATCCGTCCTTTGCTCTTCTTCACACGGCCTCTGATGTAATTGCTGAGTTACACGTATCTGCAGCAGCTCGACTTCTCCTTCTGGGACTCTATGTAGTCATGGATTTGAAACTTTGGCTCGTTGGGCTGTTGGACAGCCCGATGTTTCAACTCTCTGTGACACAGAGGAGGGAACAACCAAGTAGATGTAGAAAAAAAAGAAATATTAAGTGGGAGGATAGAGGGGGAGGAAAGGACCGTGAACATGAGAGGATAGGGTAACTGCAACCAACGGTACAACGTAAGACTTAATGCAGGTACCCACAGAAACTCCCACTGGCATGCAAGTGTGCATATTGGGTCTGCTTTAAACAGGCAAAAGTGGTTTAGGTATGTATATGTGTGTCAGTAATTATACTTATATCTTGCACACTTACTACTTACTTATTTGCGAATTAAAGATTCTGAGGCAAAGTGCCAGGTTTTCACAGTCTCAATACGCAACAGATGGAGCGTACACATCGGAAATACTTTTAAACTGAACTTAAAGAACATGTTTAATCTGTGACTCTCAACGTCTCATATTAAAGAAGACACATGGCTAAAGTAGACAGAAAACCCTGCTGTTCATCTCAGTGTGATAGTCTTCATGAATATTTAGAAAGTGTAACCTCGCCATTGTAGGAAGCACCCTCCACCCTCCATTTATTTGGCTAAAGGGCTGGTAAAATGAACAACGGAGAGGGAGTGTGATGAGGACAGATGAGAACCTCAAGTAGAACTCACTTTGCTATGGCCAGGAAGGCTAGCTCCACGTTGACTCCTGTCTTGGCGCTCGTCTCCATGAACGGCACCCCATATTCCTGGAACACAAACCCATGGCAGCCTGCGTCAGCTAAGCAGCAAGGCAAGAACGACCCAAACAGCTTTTCAGCATCTCCCATTCAAGAAATGTACTACGGAGTCTGGGTACCTGAAACAATTTCCATTTTGGGTGACACAACAGAGCATTTACTGCACACAAAGACAGAACACATGGAAATAGTGAGCATACAGGTCACTCTTTTTTATTTTTATGTTTTTTTCCCTTCTTTCTCACCAATTTGGAGTAGCCAATCATACCCACCCAACATGTGCCCTCTTCTGAAGCACAGGACATAGGCATGAGTCGGAGGAAAAATGTTTATGTGCGACTCAACAGGCAAAACTTTGGGTGCCTTATCGACCAGTAGGGCAGTGGCGTCACTAGGGTTGGTGACACCCGGTGCGGTCGAACGTTGGTGTCACCTGATGTTAACCGCTAGTTAAATCAATCGGCAGTAAACTGCATCGGAGAAATTAGCTGATCAACTCATCGCAACACAAAACACTGCACAAAAAATGTATTGCCAGTCATGGTGTCACCCGGTGCGGTCCACACCCCCCGCACACCCCTAGTGACGCCTCAGCAGTAGGGGTTGCTGACTGAAACCCTCCCACTCCTGGCCAATACTACAGCCAACTGTGCATTGCTTTTTGGGGCTGCCAGCCACAGTTGACACTGGCAAGGTCCAGATGTGACATCAAACCTTGGGGTACATCCATAGAGATGACTTTTGATTCACCCATTTCACATGAAGGAAAATCTTCACAGTGCACTGGCTGTTAGAAAAATAACCATAAGCTATAAAAATAACTATTTACTTACCCTGGCCAGCTTCTCTCCTTCCTCCCTTTTGATGACCCTTTCATTGGCCATGTCTGACTGTATGGACAGCACAGGAGCAGAGTCAGGGAACAATGTGGTTTAGCAGTTGTTCAAACTTGAAGACATTCATTTTGGTTTTGTGCAGCACTACACATATAGAATTTCTTAAAATTTAATTTATACTTATAATTTCTAAGCCTAATTAAAATTCAGAGCAAAATAGCACAATTCAGAAATAAATGTAAAAGATTATGTCCAGCCCAGCACTGTCCCCAATTCATAGTTCCCTCATGCCATGAACTGGCCTGTATGCCTTTATGGTCTTCCACCACTGGAGGGCACTCCCTGCATACCTCACACAAAGGCATAATGAACAGACTTTGCTGGGCTTTTCAGCCTTCACAGATTCTTGTTCTGCAATCCATATGGTTTTGTGTGACTGGATTTCTGACACTGAAGTGATACCAAGACAAAAACTGATCTGGGGAGTATGTGGGGTATGTGATGTGTGACATATCACTCTGACCGAGTGTTTGCTTCATCTACTCTGCAAGGATAGAACTCAAACCAGGAAGCCCTTCTCACCTTGTTGCCTAGCAACATGATGACCACATCCTTCTGTGCATACTCATGAATTTCAGTCAGCCAGGCCTTAAAAGACAAACACAAAAAGAACCAGTGGGAGGAAGTGATAAGAAGAGAGAGGCCGACTGCCACAAAAGACATCAGTAATGCCCTATTTCTCCTTTCATTCATACCAAAATACTGTACAATTTTAGCCCTTTATTATAGAAAATCACAGTGCAAAGGAAAACTGAATCTACCTCCAAGAAAACATTTTAAAAGGCCAAAATAATATACTGAGAATCAAAGGAGGACAGACCTCAGGTAAGCATAATATTTATGCATATGAACATCTAAAAAAAGACAATTCGGTAGCATCATGACATTACATTATAATCACTTAGCAGGCACTCTAATCCAGAGCAACTTATAAAAGACACATCAGTACAGCAACCATGAAAGACTGACCCTGATGTTGTCAAAAGAAGACTTGCTGGTGATGTCGTATAAAAGGAGAAGTGCTGGAGGAGGGAGAAGAAACAGATGAACTCTAAAACTGCAGCACCACTAAGTAGCTTCATCAAATATCACTAAGAAACAAACAAACACACAGGGAGGGAGGGAGGGAGGGAGGGGGGGGGGGAGAGAGAGAGAGAGAGAGAGAGAGAGAAAACACAACAGAATTTATCTGATAATTTAAGATACCTGGAGACTTTCAGTGCTCTGATTTCAGTTACCTTGGGCATCCCTGTAGTAAGCATGAGTGACACTTCGAAATCTCTCCTGTCCTGCCGTGTCCCATATCTAAGGTTGAAAGAGGGTAAATGTGAACACACACACCTGAGCTCTAAAAGTGGCCAATGTTTTAGTAGTGATAAATCACTCTACTTCTTATCCTTCTATTCAGTGATAAAACGAAACACATTAGTGATTCATCTCGACTCACCTGCAATTTTACCTTCACATTGTCCACTGTCACCACCTTATTCTGGAGGGAAGAGCATGGAGTAGAGAGAGAGCACAGTGGATACTGGTCATGACAAATGTTTGTTCTTTATAAAAAAATGAAATGCTGGAAATGTTTTTATTTTGGATGAGATGTTGGATGACAGGTGTCCGCATACCTTTGCTCATTAGTGTATAAACCATTAAACCTGCCAAAGCTGAACTACATTTAGTCCTCTGGGAACAACAGTTGGAGGGACCATGACAATCACATTTACAAACACACTTCAGTTTATTTCCTGGTATATACTTTCAGTGGTTATTTACACACTATCTTGTGACATCCTGTGTTGCAAGACATGTCACAAATACAAAACGTCAAATGGAACCTCTCAGAAAAGACCATTTAAAATGAACAATGAAACAAACGAGAACAAAAAAGCCAATTTGGAAAAAACTTTCATGGTCCCCCATTCACTATGATTCTTTGAGCTTTAAGTAGAACAATTATGCCAAGAACAAAATAAGTATTACTACTACTGTAATCAACAACAAGAACAAGAACAAGAACAACAATAATAATAATAATAATACTAATAATAATAATAATATGGATCTAATGTTTTATAAGTGCATCTTGAAAGTGTGGGGGACAATTCATTGTTGCAGAAGTACTTTTCCTTGGCATGTGACCGGCAGCTGCTCTGGAAAAACAATGTGAATGAAGACAGAATATGAAAAGACATTTCTAACAGCACAGTGAAGTGCATCCTCTTGCCCACACGTCCGGATTGGATGCTGGTGTATGAATCTGGCAATGCAACTGAAATCATAACACTGCTACACAACTGCTCTCCTAAGCACAACACTGCTACATAACTGCTTTTCCCTCCACCGGTTCTGACACGCAGGGACCTTGCTTACTAACAAGAATAAACCAAAGTCAATCGAAATAATCGACACAAATGAAAGAACTGCTAAAAATGTTCCATTTTGTTGGTCTTGTTGACACTCAATAGCATGCTCCTCCAGCAAATCCTGTTTTTCCACAGCACATTTAATCTCAGAATCACTTACAATAATTTTATTTTTGGTTGTTTTGTTTAATAATCGTATTATCCTTAAAAATTCTTCAAAAATAACTCCTTCCTCGCAGCAGGAACCTCCAACCCTGATTTCCACAGTAGGTGACGTCAGAAGCATCTTAAAAGAGACCGAGAAAACCTTCCAAGCCTACTCATTAGTTGCCACAGCAACAGGCTTCAATTCTTCCTGCTGCTCGAGCGTCAGTCGGATGCAGCCATTCCGCTCCACGTAGACATGCCTGCTTGCTGATGGCTTACTACAAAAGCAGAACTGAAATAAATGGCAGCCAAATTCTCACATCTGAAGCTTCGACACCAATAATGAGAGTTAATTTCTATTTGCACTAGATCACAGCAGGTAAATTCCCCAAAGAGGATATAATGAGCCTGCATTCATCTAAAGAAAATTCATGTTTCAGCTAATGAGAAGGAATACTGACAAACAGACTGTGTTTTATCTCAACAACCCTGCTCATTATTTTATTGGGGTTCTGTTGAGCGGTCCATTGTCATTGGAAATGCACAGATAGCTGAGACTTTTAAGAGGTAGGGTTTAGAAGAGATTAAGACTGTTAACAACATTTTTTTGTTAGAAAATATCAGTGCCGAATACAATGCAGCTGCCAAACTGGACACATTTAGCAGCCTTAGAGTTTGCCAGTTTGATGTAATTAAATATTACAGAAAGCGATGAGTTACTGGATTTCATGGCAACTTCTTTGGCAGCTAATCTAATTTTGCTAGTCAGTGGTTAGTAAGCCAGCTATTTAGTTCATTGTTAATAAAAAATTACTATAGCAGTACTATGCCACACATATTTGAGGAGGGAGACCCAAATGTTGCGACTAGGAACTACTGTGCTTACGGTAGCATAACATGGAAGTACCTGTGCAGTAAAAAAAAAAACAAAAAGAAAAAACAATTGTCATTAAATAACAGGATATGCATGAATGTATGCGTTTTTTAACAGCCTTATTATAGTGCCAAGTATTGACCATGAAAGAGACATTTTCAGTTTGTAAAATGGAGCGAGTGGATTTTGAGCATGTATGCTGATCCTCATTTAACATGTGAATGTCACCCCAGTTTGCACAAACCACATGCCTACCCGTGCTAGAGGCCCAATGATACATACGAACATTCTGCCAACTAATCACCCACAGAGATAGTATTGTGGTACAAAATGCTTTCACCACTGCTTCCTTGTAACAGACTAAGCAAATATGCTAGTTCTGAACATGCAAATCAAGGCACTGTTAGTCATTCATTTACACTGCATGGTATTTCAGTACAGTCTTGACAGAAAATGTGCAGGCTTTTATTCATGAAAAGTAACTAATGAACCACCTGCAGCATTAAGAAACTGCCTACATTGATGGGAATAGCACACACATGCTTTGTAAACTCCCCATGCTTTATTATGGTAGATAAGCTTATTATTCCAGTTTCTTGGATAAATAGCCTATCAGCAATGTACATTCATTATTGCTTCTGACATCTTGTTTTGCCTACAAGGTCTTATCACAATTAGACAATAAACACTAATTTGAACAAATAATCAATAAATGAGAAATAAAAACACTGGGCTATTATTTCCCATTTATTTATTATTTGTTATAATTATTCAGTCTTCATTGTTGTCTACTTGAAAATGTTTAAAGGCACATAAACTGCTGTAGCACAAACAGCAAGAGTCTTTGAAATGGATCTCCCAATTCTTCTATCGTCTACCCAAGATGAGCTCTCGCAGCTGTAACCATGGCAATGAGGTCTGTAAATGACACAAGCTTGTTTACATGACACAAACGCTTGTTCAACATAAACAGCCCTGCCATTTTTAATATGACCCAAGAGCACCTGAAAGCTCATCTCACTGAACTGTGATCAAGAGACAGGGATATGAACTAGCATAAGCTTCAGATTTCATTTTTTGCAAGGTATACATTTTTTTATTTTTTTTTATGCTGTGAAAACAGTAACTATATTTGGGAATAACCATAGAAAATAAGAAAGTCATCTCTCCCCACGTGTCCATTAGAGACACTGGACATACAGGTACCATACACGGATGGGTGAAAATTACAAAAAAAAAGCTTTCCTGTCAATAGTAAAAATTCATCAGGTCAAACCATGGAACAGCCAGTTCTGTATTACCCTAAAGTCTATTCCCACGGTGGCAATGAAACTGCCGGCGAGAAAGGCCCCATCTTTAAACTGCACCAGGAAGCATGTCTTCCCCACTGCCGAGTCTCCCAACAGCATGACCTGCAGAGGCGCCAGGGGAGGAGAACGGGGTTAGGGCAGGAGCTACAGGTGAGAGAATGAACTGACTACCCCATTCTGTAACTCTCAGAGACACTAATGTCTGGCCTCAAGTCACACGGAACCTCAAAAACACAATCTGAACCATCCATTTTACAATACTCACCAGAGACAAATTTATGGCAATTTGATCATTTAACTGAAAAGAAGCAGGTAAGTAAGTAAATTTTGTTTCCTCTTTCTTCAATCTTCATAATTGGCCTGATTCCAGATTAAGAAGGTCTGTACCCAAAGGAAGTGAAAAATATGTAATAAATCACTTTCACTTCACCCTCATGAATGTTTCTTGGGTAATCTATGATGGCTGGACAACAGAGCCTTTAATGGTGGAGTTATTATAGAATAACCTAGGGATGACCTCGGGAAAAAAGCGGGAACAATGCACTAAATAGCTTTTTCATTATACTGTACACCAAACATACCTTGCCAGACGTTCTGGAGATAGCTTATAAATTTAACTTAAAATATGAAATTAGCTATTGCACTACTGATCTGCAATGCCTCTTTACAACGGTATCATGTTTTGACTTTGGAGTTTCTCAACATTCTGTTGCAAAATTACTGCTGGGAAACATTCTTTTTTTACATCTCTCGTCAGTATTTCTCCATACTTGCAGTTCAATATGGCAGGCCTACAGGCAGGCAAAACTAACCAAGTGCCTTACATCCCCTTGTTTATGAGATATTGGCATCTGTGTCCCAACTGTGCACTCTGAATCTGTATTCAAATTGGAATGAGTGAAATTAGATTTTGAAGAGGAGGAAAAAGTGCATGTCTGTGCCATTTTATTTTCCATTAATGAAATAGAAAATTATTTGGGAACATACACACAGTGCCCTCCAACAGTATGGGAGTGGTAGAGGGAAATCTGTTTTTGTTATATACTTAAAGCATCTGGATTGGAGATCATAAGATCAATATGAGGCAACAGTAAAGACAATCAGCTTTTTTCCCATGGTATTTACATGCGTATATGTTTTTACAGAATACAGTGTTACAGAAACAGTTGTTTTTAAGTTCAGTTTCCCCATTTTCAGCTGTGCAGACGTTAACAGATGACTGGCAGGTGGTAACTGTTGCTCAAGTGTTTTCTTTTGCATGGATTGTTCACACATAAAAGAGCAGTGAGTGTCTAGTCTTGGTTTTAAGCCTTTAAGCCTCATTACATTACATTATAGGCATTTAGCAGACAGGCATTGTTTTTATTACATAGCATTGAATGTTTCAACTGTGGAGATTGCAGTCCGAGGCATACAACATCATGAAGACCAGAGAACTAACTAGCCTATGGCTGAAAAACAACTAATCTGTTGTAATCAAACTAATCCCTAAAATGAGATGACAGAAGAATTCATTAGGAAGGATAGCACAGAAACTGGGTATATCAAGTGCAGCAGTTTGGAAAGTCTTGAAAAAGAAAAAAATACTGGTGGTCTCAGAAAGAAACACTAGACATTTTGGCTAAGGAAGAACTGTAGTGAATGACAGATGAATCCTAAGAGCTGTGAATAAATACCCTAAAATAACCGTCAGTGACATCACCAGCAATCTCCAGAGGGCAGCGGTGAAAATATCACAAGCTACTGTACTTCAAGAGCAGAATTATACAGGCTATACCGAAAACCGCAAACTTATCAGAAGCAAGGATCAAAAGACCAGATTAGAATTCACCAATAAACAGAGATGATCCACAAAAGTCCAGGAACAAAGTTTTATGGAGAGAGGAGACCAAAATACACCTTTACCGAAGTGATGGGAAGCCAAGAGTGTGAAAGGAAGTTAGTCCATAATCCAAAGCACCCCACTCATCTGTGAAATATGGAGGAGGTAGGGTCATGGTTTGGCCATGTATGGCTGCTTCAGGAACAGACTCACTTGTTTCTATTGACGTAATGGAGGATGGCAGTAGTAGGATAAATTAGGAAGTGTACAGACAGATTTAGCCTGGCTATGTATAAAAATATTCCTACAAACTCATCAGCTGGCACTTCATCCTGGAGGAAGACAATGACCTCAAGCACACTGCCTACACAACCAATGCATCCATCAATGGGAAAAACTGGTTTTGGACTGGCCAAGTCACTCACCTAATTTAAATCCAATCAAGCATGCATTTCACTTGCTGAAGAGCAGACTGAAACCCCCTGAAACAAAGATCAACTGAAACGGGCTGCAGGGAAGGCCTGGAAAGGCATTTCTAAAGAAGATACCAAATGAATGCTGATATCAATGGGATGTAGACTTGATGCAGTTATTGCATTTAAGGGCTATGCAACCAAATATTAGACATTATTGTTTGATTTACTTCATCCCTTAAATTATTTGTACAGCTGAAAATGGGGGAACTCAACACAAAAGCAGCAGTTTCTGTAAAATGGTAAAACATATACAAACGTAAATACCATGAAATAAAAGCTGATTGTCTGTATTTTGATCTTAAATCCAAATGCCTAAAGTACAGTATATACCAAAAATAAGAAATTTCACTATAATTTTGGAGACCACTGTAGATATTGAGCATACATGTTGGATGCCCCAGAAAGGTTTAATTTATACTATAAAATAAAACTGCAGATGTTTATTCTAGAATACTGTCTAGAGGATATGGAGTGAAATGAAATCCTTCTACGTCCAGCATGAACAGGGGGCAAACGAGGCAGCTACTGAACTTGAATCTGGGAGTCAGTTTATGAGTAACGTATTGCAATAAACGGTTGATGATTAAGCTCCGGAGACTGCCTCTGAAAACAATTCATTGGTCTTTGAAACCATGTGTAGGTTTAAGACATGGCTACAAAATTAAAAACCCTTTTCACAATGATCTACAAACATCACCTGACATTTTCACACTGACATGAGGCTTAAATATTACAGCTTTTCATTTTTTCCTTTCACTGAATTTCTTCCCTATTCTGTGGAATTTTAATTAAACTGAGAACACCATGTACACACAGCAGGCAAACAGGAGGATGCTGACTGTTGTTCTCAGCCTGGGCTGGACTAGTGCAGCATCATCACAAATACAGTAAACAGGAAGGTCAGCTTTCAGCACATAGGCCCGCCCAATTATTTATTTATCATTGAACCCTGGGAAAACAAGCCATCGGTGGGCTAATGTATAGCAAGAGGAATTTCAAGACAACACCGCAACAGTTTCCCCCAAATGCTTCCACACCTTGTAATAGGAAGATGGTTTGGCTTTTTATGCTTTGTGAACTTTCTTAAAACCCACACATATTTCTAAATTTTCATTCACATCCTGTTATTATACTGCATGAATGGATGCAGTAAACATGAGTCCTCCCTAAGCAAATGTTTTATTACTGTACAGTCAGAGCAGCAAAAATCCAGCTTATTACGACTGTGAATAGGCACAAAGTGTGAGGATTACAAACATTTAGCTGTATGTGCCCTAAATTTCACAATGGCTATTGAAGAAGCACTGAAAAAGCAACACGTGCACCAGATGATGAAAGCCCTGTTGTTACTTGTTGCACTTCAACACTGCACACCATTCTGTGAGGTTTGGAACTCTATCCAACAGCATTCACTGACTGAAGAGAAATCAGGTGCTATCTCGGTGGACCATAAGTAAAACACGTTGTGCCTTATAAATGATCAATTTACAGTGACTTCATGGACTAATTTGGCACGTCATAACACGTGTTGCATCGATAGCCTACATTGTTCTTGCCAACCCTCTATTCAACGTGCCCACGATGATTGGATTTGTTAGAAGTTTTCAACCAGCTGAGACGACAATAATAACTCCAGATATATAGGTAGTTAGACAGACATACAGGTAGACAGATAAATAGATAGATAGGAATAATACACACCTTGAATGCGATATCAAAATACTCATTAGTCGAAGCACATCTTTCCAAAAAATGTTTTGACGTCCCATTTGGAACAACCTTTCCTGACTTCGATTCCTTCTTGGTTGACATCTCACCATAAGATGTAGCTTGGTACACGCGCAATGGGATCCCGTATGCAAGTAACCTCGCGAATTCCGCAGATTACTCACTGAATAAAACTAGACAACTAACGTTTATCTACAGTAGGCTAATATTGACAGTCACGCTTTTCAATTTAACAAGTAATGTGAGACACAACCTGTAGTCGAGCATACATGACGTTTTCAAAAACATGAAAACATCAGGCGGATACTAATCGATCAAGCAGACAGAGAACTTGCCGAAGCAAACATATTTCCGTCGCGCATAGCTAGTACATCGAGTACTTGTCCTGTATGTAGCTAGAGAAAACCCACTCTTCTGCCAACAAATCTGAAAATGAATTGCCCAAGATGTTGAAAATTGTGTTTTGCCACAGACGACGAAAGCAGACGAAATGAGGAGTCGCAAAAAAATCCAACAGGTGATGCCGAGACAGATGATTGCAAAGGAGGAGTCCACCAAATGTCACATATTTCTGAGAACTGGCTCCAGCGTGTTCATAACTGCGCTGCAAGGAAACACCAAACGCGGAAAGGGTGTGCAGGGAACAACTGTACAAAATAAGCGTATTTTTCTTAAGGGCGTTATCCTTGAGGAAAACGGCATTTTACGATAATTTGTAGCTGAAATCTATTTAACGATCACACGCACGTATTCTGGTTTACCACTCAGACTACATGCAACGGACTTGAATCAAACAGTGTAATATATTGAAAAATAACGAAGATTACCACCATAAAGGCTGAAAGTAGGCTGCGCGTAATGGGCTAGATACTGTTACGAAAATAATAGCCTACCTTCCGAAATCCTGTCTTAAATTTCGGGTGAATTTTTTTTTGTAGTCTCGACTGATGTAATGTGTGGTGCATTCGATAGCAGATTACACCGTAGGGAAATAATTTCACGATTCCTGTTTTTTAAAGATCAGTCCCCATACAGAAATACATTTGTGTAACGTGTACTTCGTGTACGTGTATGCATTTTAACGTGAATTCGCGTCATCACTACGTGTAATTAGGACTTATTAAAAAACTTGGAGAATCTCAAGTTTAACTGAATACCAAATTCAACCAAAACACAATGTAGGTAAGAGATGCTTATTTTCTTCCCAACCGTCCTAAGCACTGAGGTAAGAATTATGAGAACGGGCAGTTTCTTTTAAAACGGGGTTTGTGGGGGAAAACCCCTGAAAACTATCAGCCATTTATCTTTTAAAACTGGATTTGTGAAAAATTGCTTTTCGTCATTTGCTAAAGTATAGTCTAGTCTAGAATAAGAGTATGCCGAAGGGCTCAAGCATTGGACAGAATCTTCTACATCTTTGGTATTTGTCTCCCTCTAGTGTTGTCAACTACATCATCGCGAAGGACCCCAAAGCCTGTACAGTGCACACGCACCACACTGAAAAATCTGTCAAAAAATGAACAATAATTAATATACCAAGCAGGAGTGATTGATTGTAACAGCTTGTATCTGGCAATGCTATGTAATTTATTGTTGTCATCACAAAGTACAGCAACAGCGATAATATATGCAGACTAATGTTTTCCATCCGTTTTGCAACTGTCAACTCATTGATAAAACCACTTACGCATGTCTGTATAAACAGACCTAAACATATATTCAAGTAGCCATTAAGCTCAGTCATTCAGTTGTTTGAAATGTGACTTTGCCTCCAAAATCTCCCTAGAAAACAGCCACGAGGCTAATTTTCAACTAACACCGTTCTATAGGGTTAGATATCTGCAGTCAACCACTGTTCCATTTATCACAGAGGTTTCATTGTGCTTGCAGTAGTTTAAATCATTATCTTTGTTATGTAAGTCAATTTCATCACCCTCAGATCACTCAAAATGCTTCCTTACCTCATTATAATGCTAATTGTTCACTGATTTGTATTGCAGTGAGGACAAAACAAAGACCACTCTGTAACACCTGTTCATGAAACAAACATAATTATGTTACCAGAGGAGCAGGGGAGCAACTCACAGGAAAGGCAGTTGCCAGCTGGGTCATCACAGAGCCACTTACCGTAAAACCAATGCCAACAGTCGCAGAGAAGGACCCCGGAATGAATTTGCCCTGGTCAAACTGGACGAGCAGTGATGTCTTTCCCACTCCACTGTCTCCTACCAGAATGGTCTGCAGACATCAAGAAAGAGAACAGGTGGATGAATTTACACATATATGGTGTGTTTGTGTGAGTAAATCTGTCTGTATGTACATGCGTGTGTGTGTGCGCGTGCATATGATTAGATTGTGTGAAAAACAAGCAAGCCCATTGGAAAGGTAACAGCTTGAAACTGAAAATCCCTGATTTTATTTTTATCTGGACAGATCCCCCGAAGGCTTGTGTAAACATTACACTTCATTTTCTCAAGACCGATTAAACCTCTTGAGTAATATGCACATCAGCTCCTCAGTGAAGGAGTTACTTTATTTAGCATTCCCAGGTGGACGTTTAATTCTGTCTTCAATGAGAATACGTCATACTCCACAGACATAACTATTTGTGTAAAGAACCAGACGTGGGCATCCATCTCCCTCACCATGGTAATCACATCCTCCCCCTGAAGTCGTCCAGATCACATGATTAGTGGATAGATAATTGTGCTTTACCCTGTGCCTTACAGTTCTGTGTTCCTTAAATATCTCCCTGATGCTAAACCATAGAAAGCAGAAAACCTTTTCTTCTGCATGTCCTCCCAATAAGTGAAGTTTTTGTTAGTTCTACGGCATTGACACTGCATTGGTATATCCCTAGCTGTTCTTTCTTGTCTGGGAGACAAAAGGATGCCTGTTTGTCTAGCATTGTTAATGGCATGGAGATACCTCACCAAAACCTCAAGTAATGTAAAAAAAAAAAAAAAAAAGCAACAGACACCTAGGTGTTTTATATTTAAATTATTTGAAATTTAAACTGGATGTAAAACTTAATTTCACGAACCACATATACTTCAGCCAGCACAACCCTAACTTTAAACACTGAGCTGGAATGAAAGCTTTCAGTATTAAATGCACGGTAGTACAACAACTCCAAGCAAATGCATTCAAAATGATGTGCAAACGCCTCAATTAATTTCAGTTAGGCCTCACTTTATTCTTTGAAGCAGGTTGGCTTTCCATCTGAGAAATACAATAGAAAGCCTTACTCATTTTGTGCACTGAAGCATTTTAATTCAGAAACAGTAATTTAGCACGTAATCCAGTCATTAACACATTGCCATATGCCACATACTTTAGAAATTAGCAAGGAATTTGAGTGTAAGCACATAATTGTAACCACACAGACTCATAAAAACCCCTGTAGTCAACTCACACAACAATCTGTTTATTCCAGCGATGGTGATTCTTTCAGGAGCAGCCACGGTATTTAAATAAAAACATGGCCTTTCACTTGGACATAAAAGAGACTTTGCAGTATTTAATGCTAGAAAATGGATGTTCACTTCTAACCAGAGAAACCATAAAGGCTAAGGCAAAGTGAGGAACTCTGGAGCACACTGGAATTATCTTACAACAGTTAAATGAGCAGGATGGACAGATACTAACACTCAAAATATAACAAAAATATGTTAAAATATCTTTGTCATTCTGATAGTGACATGTTGATGTCAAACCATCTGTCTGTTTCTACCCTGTGCATTAAACTGTGGCAGTATTATTATAGTATTATTATTGCCTAGTATTGCCACAGAAAATGTGGCAATGCCAGTGTGCTCCAGTACCTTGCTTTAGGTTAGTCTTTTGAAGGTGCTTGTATAAGATCTGTTATCCATATCTGAGAGCACCTGTCTTCTATTTGCTTGCTGGGCTGAGGGACATTGGCATACCCCTTTTCCACCTCTTAAATAAACAGTTGAGCTCACCATAACCTGGCATAATAAACTTTACCTTTTGTTGATACTGATCCAATGCAGAGGCTTTCTACTACTGAGAGAGGTGCTGTTTGACGTCAGGTGTTTGCCAATGGGGGATTGCTGCTATGCAGCTCTATTACTTTTTCATGTTGGATTCATTCAACTTTAATGCATGTGTTAAACCTCTCTGGGGTTGCAAGGGGGGAGATAGGTGAAATGGGGGAAGGTGGTTTCAATGAATGATGCTCTTACCATGGAAACACTTTTATCTGGGTAGGAAGAGCACTGAAACTCTTGTATGTTGATTTAATTGAGTTGTAAATGGAACCACTGTTTTGGAGCTGGTTGCCATGAGAAAGCAAGGGATAAATTCTGCGTGGCAATGGAAAGTGCATCTTTCTGTGCATACTCAAATGTCCTTGTGGACCTGGTGACTCATGCAGTGAGGGCTCTTCAAGTCAACAGGAACACTTAGCCCAAACCTCCCTCCCTCAGCTGAATGGGCCTGAAAGCCAACAGAAGTCCTGGGGGAATTTAACTGAAAACACAGCACATCCAGGCATTTTCACAAATCTAATTAACCATCCAAGAGAAAGAGGAAGTTGGCCCGCTGTTCTCTTGTATCCAAGATACGTTAGCAACCACCCACAGATCATGGGAGCAAGGGAGGGACTGCAGTCTCTCTCAGTGTTCTGGAACAAACCCTGAAACAGCTCCATCAAAGTTAGTGGTCCATAGAAATTCAGGGGATCCCATTCCACCAAAACATTTAACCACAGCAGCAAGCAAGCCACTTGTAGCAATGTGTTCAGAGAGGAGAGGGATAGACCGATGAAGCAGAACCAATGGACTCATTTGTGGGTTGGACATGTAATTGGAATTACTTGAGATAAAAGATAGGACTCTGAAAATAAAGGAAAGGGTGGGTCAGTTTAAGGTATACAGGAGAATGAAGCAGAAGACAAAGTGCTTTGAATAGATTCTGTATATTACTGTCCTGAGCCTCTGACTAAACTAGTGAAGTGACAAAACCAGCTTGTCCACAACCCACTGTTACAGCAGACTACTATGGCTGACAGTAACATGGCCTTAAATCTTGCATTTCTGGTGGAAATGTAAAAGTGCTGCGGCCACAGCAGAGATCCATTTTCAGCTACACCTTACCACTAATTATTAGCTGTGGCATTGTCAACTTCAGCAGTTGCAATGGTTTTAAACCCCCATAAATATCTTTGCTAGGCTTCTATGCTTCTTTGCTTCACAGAAAATTGTTTCATTTGTCTTTTTTCATAGATGGTTGATGAGGTATGCATTAGTATCTCATTTGAACCCATTTGAACATTTCCATTAACAATATGATTCCACAAGAAGTTTGTCATCTCTGCACTGGTCTATTTACCTTCAGCATTGCATGATATACCAAAACTATTGCCACACATATTGTTACTCCTACAGCTATTAATACAATGACAGAAATATATAATCTATAAAACAGTTATCATGTATTTTTTTAATTGTGCATTTTGAGAAAGTCCATGCCCATTCTTATAATCTTATAGAGAATCTACCAAAGATATGGTTAGAAGGAAGCATCTTTTGTAATACCAGCATATAGAAATATCACTATCCACTTTTCACATGGCAAGAAATTGATAGAGGAGAGTCCAGGTCCTTCCTTTATAAATTTTCTTACTGTATAAAACACATTGTTAGTAAAGTAAAGCACATCATGTAAAGGCCTGGAGCTTGTAACGCCAATGTCTTTGAGAGGTAATACCATGTGGAATCAGAAGAACGGTTAATGCCCTGATAACTATCTTAAAGGAGTACACGCTTTGAGTGTAAAGAGTGTCTTGATAATGAGAATTATGCGGAGCAGTGGTGGGTGAGTTTGCATAAGAAAAGGAGGATGGTGTCGTCTTCATTTACTGCACAGCTCGCTGTAGAGCTCCAAGGCCTGAGTCACCGGAGGTCTGCTCTGCTCTGTCCTGCCTCTTCCCTTCCCCCACACTCCCACCCTGAAGCTCATGGTTTTTTCTCTGCAGGCCTGTGGGCAGTTATTTCTGAAACCCACCTACACAGACACGCTGTCACCCTCGCCTGGATGCTTTATGGACAGATGTCAGACCTTAATTACATGATTTTAAACTCTTATAACGATTTGATTTGAATGATTTGAAAATGTGCAGCCAGCTACAACATTCTATGACTTGTTGAAGCATACAGAAACTGCAGCCACTCCCCCTCCCCCCACTCCATTCCAACATTAGAAGGTAGGTTCAAACAACTATAAATCATATTTAATTGCAACCAAATCTTTGTGTCTTGTTAAGCCAATTACAAAGCTAATATCATGCACAAATACGTGTAAGCTCTTCCGTCTAATAATGAAAGTGTCTGCAACCATAGCAACTGGTCAAAGCCAAACTGTTTCTAAATTGGTGTTTTTGGATGTGTGAATATGTACTGTTTATCGTTTATTCAGTCCACCGAAGGAGGAAAAATAAATAATTTAGTTAAAATATAAATTCTAGAAGAATTAAAGAATTTAATGTGGCTACAAAAAGCTGGATGTGTTCACTGTTATCAGCGCAAAATAGTTCTGTTCAGAGACAGCACTCTGTACTGTAGCAGCTGAAGTTCTCTGACCCTCATTTTGGCACTTCATCACAAGGTGACGTGGTGATCTGGCGAGTTAAAAATGGCTCCTGAGGGGGTGTTTTCTGCGGCTTTTAATAAAGCTTGCGGAGCAGCAGGTGAACTCTCAGCATCAGATCGAAACACAAGAGCAGGGCACCAGATAGCATGTGGCAGAGGCCTTCTTTTCATCCTGCACTCTTTAACACTGTCAAGAGGAAACAGGAATGGGTCCTTATCTGATCCCTTTTCCCGGAAGTCTCCCTGTTACAGCCAAAGCAACGTGCAAGGTAACAAAGAAGATAAGTCATTTTACCGTGTTATCTCCATAAAAGACAATACAGTAAGCCCTGCAAACCCCCTGTACCCATGTCTTTGCTGCCATAGAAGTAAGCTTGTCACTGGTCATCTTATAAGGTTCACACAGCCACTTTCGATCTCCATGGTCACTCCTTTTCGGTCTGACTCCCTCCTAAACTGACGCAGAGCATTTCAGAGTCCCCCAGTGTGCCAAAAAAACACCACTCTGCTTAAAGGTGTACAGTCACATTTCAGCCATCTGTCTCATCTCATTATAAGGCATTACATTAAACAGTGGATAAAGATGCAAGAGGGAAATGCCATGCCACCTATGAAGACCACAAAAGCTGTTCATTGCCTGAGGGAGGGGAGACTGCTGGAGAACAAACAAATGGAAATGGATTTTGTGAAGTGCAGAGTTTCTCAAAAGTCAATAAATAACTGTAATTGAATTAAAGAAGAAATCAGTTTCAGAATCCAACAGCTTTTTCCAAATTTAGGGTAGAAGAAGCAGAGTGAGAAAAACACCTGGTCATTTCTAAAAGCGTTTAAAGAGAAATTAATTAGAAGCTGTTTCACACTTTGCCTCACAGTTCCCTAATGATTATCATTCATTAGACAGTGCATACTGGATTTTCACACATATGAAAGGGTTCCTCTGCAATTTTCCTTTACTCTGTGATGTGAAAGCAAGGATACACAGGGAGATTGTTCCTGCTCATGAGGTCACGTGTACTGCTGGCAGATGTGACAGCTGTGTGTTCGCTAGGCACTCCCTGGGGGAGAAACGTGACTCAGCCAGACACGTAATTCACTGGCCATTTTCATCCATTCCTAAATGTATTTTACATACCAAAATGTACTGTACATACCTAAATGTGAAAAGGTATTGAGATAGAGAGGGAGAGATAGAGAGAGAATTTCTCATCACCTTGTTTTTTCAGTAAATAAGATAAATGAGAGAAATTACAGAAAGAGTTGATTAATTCCTTTTTTGTAGTGATTTGTATTTGTATAAAACGAAGTATCCATTTCCTACACCTGTTCAATAGCGAAACCCATGCATAAGGCATAAGACACCGGAAACATTCTTAAGAATTTTGTGATTATCTTTGAATTTTTCCTTACATTTAGATCTGCACAAAAAGGTAACACCAACACCTAAAATCATCATTGGTCCATTGTTTTTGGCTTTAGAAAATGATGAAGAATGAATCCACAGTAGTCTCACACACATTAAGGGATTGGATGATAATAACTACTCCTGTATAGCAAACCAAGCCTAAAGGTCCAGGAATGATGTTGCTGATGACAGTACAGAGAGCTGTAAGAATCGCCCTACAGGACAGCCAGACAGCATTACGCCACCTGCAAAGGCACTGGTTCCAGAGATTAAACCCGCTCATTTTGGAACCGCAGAAAAGTGTCTATGGACACGGCCAGTGTAAGCCTTTCATCCCCCCTATTCTCACAAATCAGACAAACAGTCTACAACCAGTTTTATCTCTCTTACATTTGTGTGTGCATAGACCAGTCATTTAATACATTACCATGTACAGCGGAGATTAAAGTCACTCAGAAAGCACAGTTTGCAAGAATGGCATGTAGTGTTGGGTCTCTAAGCGACAATACATAGTCTGTAGTTAGTTGGGCATAAAACCCTCCCTGAATAAGTTGCACAAGAGTACAAAAGTACCTCAATAAGGATTTCCCTAAACCAATTTTCAGACACGTATATGGATCATTAAGACATATCATATATTTGCATTTTTAAGTTTAAATGATTGGCTAAATCTCATCTGAATACTTTTTTTTCCCAATGCTATAATATGCTGTAATTGAATATCCATAATATGTTCAAGACAAACTGAGGTGGATAATGAAGTTATGAACTTTAATCAGATACTGCAGACAAACTGTAGATCTACATGTATACCTGAATATATGCATCTCTGGACAGCCATGTATCAAAGTGATTAGCTTTGGCACCACAGACAAATACATAAATGGAATATGGTACGAAAAATAGCTTCTTCTTACAACTATACGGTGCAGTTATATGTAGGCTAGGCTACGACAAAACTACCGCAGCAACATCGAAAACTGTGGGCTACATTAAGACAAGTCTTTTGAATAGTTTTTCATCCGCAGAGGCCGGTATGATTGACCGCAATATAGATTAGTATTGCGTGCTGCTCATTGAGATGTGGGACACCCTGGTGTTCACCAAGCGCATGCAACTTTTGAAAAGAGCAGAAGCAAACACCAGCACGCAAGGGCAGTCCCAGTTAAAATGCTAAATGTTAATGATTCAAACGATTTTTACACGTACTGCGATTTTAACTCGCGATTGTATGAAGAGTTGGCACAATGGAAGTACACACTGTCAGAGAACAGACGACTAACGACATAATTGTTGTAGGCTACGCACTATACAGTAAACTTATTTAACGTGCGTGCGCAGCGTTAGCAGAGAAGTAATTTAATAAATGGCACTGCAAAACATTCACTAAATTAACATATCACACAATATTTGAGTCTTGTATTAGCCTATTATGTAGTTACAGATTACATGGGATTTTGATCTCGCACACAAATGCGTAAAGCAAACAGTTTTTAGTAGGTGCAATTTCAAAACCGAGCTCTTAGTTTTCTCATTTTACAGTTGGTATGAACAATTAAGCTCCTACAAAATGAAAATGCAGCAGTGTTGCCTATATAACAACCTGAGTTAACCCACTCTGTGTCTATGCCACTTTAACATTAGAATTGGGTAAAATGAACAATCGTTTGAGTACATAACCTGTTTTAAGTCATTTAATAAACAAAATAAAATAAAAACATAATCACCTTATGCATTAACTCCTCATCGTAAGAAAGCGTGGATGTGGAAGGGGTCTGCCCATCCTCCGTGTCCGTGTCCATTGCAGAAGACCCATACGCACTGTCAGGGTAAACCAGCTCACTGTGCACAGCAGTTGGGTATTCTGAAATCGTCTCCATCGCTTTGATTAGTTCAGATCAAATCTCAGAGACAGTACCACGCGCAGCCCCTTTAAAGCACAACGAGAAAATACACTGTATGTCACTGTCTCTCTCCCTCCCTCCCTTTTTTGCTTCGTCTTTCTCACTCTGGTTTGTGCTAACGGTTGCTTTAGGCAGCAAGAGTGCGAGCCATTGAAGCCCATTTCCGTGAAATACGCGGAATATATTCATAAAAAATAATTATATATATATCCCCAGTGTAAGGAAAATTAATAAAGTCGTGTCGAAGCTGTAACGTCAGCATCAGAAATCATATTCAGCACTTTGGAGAGCGCCTCGCATGAAACAGACATTCCCTATATATATCCCTATGTATATATAAATTTGAAAAGGGTTAGTTTTTAATTTAAAAAAAATTCACGAATACATATATATTTTCGTTGTGTAATGTCATTATGTTCAATTAATATATCTAAGCATGCAACATTGACACATTATCATAATCATCTCAACTGCTTTATGAATGAAATGACGTGATTGACGTCGAAAAGAACAATTGCATAATCATACAGTATGTTACACTGCCCAGGCTCTAGAGAAACCAAGCAGCACGAGGGGGGAATTTTGATTCATTTACCTCACAGGCCTTCCTCAACATATTTAAAGGCATTGCTTGATTGGACATACAATCATGGACCAACAGAACTGTTACATGTTATAGGGAGCATGACATGTCACTTGCAGAAAATCGGTAACTCGATTCTGAATCCCAACAGCTACAGTTAAATAGCAAGGCCCATCAACATATAATAAAGCATAACTGAAAACAGAAAGTAGGTAGTTGATCAATAATCTGTCTTTTTCCTCTTGTCCGTGTTCTGTTTATATTGAAAAGGAATGACAATGAAGTTATACGAGGATGCTTTATCGTAGTTGCACCAATAAGCCTCATAGATAATGAAGTGTTGATCTTTCCTGTGATGTTAAACTACAGCCGTCAGAGCAATATCACATATCAGCACCCCATGAGACCAATAGGATGCTGATATACAAATGCTCTAGACTAGTCAATGGCTGTGAGTGCGCACTCATACTTACACTTTATATTGGCAAATGACATTTCAGGACCACAACTGCCCTGCAGAAATAGTGACTATTCATAAATGCCAGACGTGCGATAATTCATTTACTTTCATTTTAATGACCCAGAACTGACAAAGTAATGAAATGTACTAATAAGCTCAAAACCCAAACTTACTCATCAGCAGTGACATTCCATTCCAAGTGGCTGAGGGTGGAAGGAGAAATTGATCCACTTGAATTGCAGCTGTCTTCATAACATTGAGCCTATACACATTATTTATTTTGGATAAAACCAATTGTTAGCCAGAAAGATAAGCATCAATTGGTATTTGTTATATTCCTTTCAGGAGCAATGGGAGTCTGGCAGGGTCAACAAAAAGTAAATAAATAACAAGTAAGGCTAAATAAATAAGGCTGTTGTGGTTCGGTCCAGTTGGCTCACCAACTCCATATAACTGTTAAAGAACATGTTCACACATTGCCCCCCAGTGGCCACAGAAAATATTGCTAATTGTAAAAACCTCTCGTTAATATACATATTTCACATAAAGCAGGCGTCTCAGAATCCTCGTCTTTCTTTGACATACATTCTCATAAATGAGAAAGTCTGAAGGGCTCAAAAATGAGAAAGTATGTCGGAAGACAATTTCAAAAAGTGAATTACCAAAATGAAAACAGTGGCGCACGGAGAAGTCCTTAGTTTGTACCGAGCAAACGGTGGGCCATCTTTGATATATTAAGCTTTTGCCACAACTAGTCGGCAGACTGGGGAATACGTCCGCTATTTCAGTAAATACCACAAACAAAAATGGCTTTGTAGTGGTTTGAAACTTTAAACACAATGTAAATTGCCAATTAGGCTGGTGAAATAATACAGTTGAAAAGACTCTAATCTCAACTGCATTCTCGGTCGAAGAGTTGGCTATCACACTATAAACACAGACTTCCGCTCCTATGGCGAGTATGGTATACTTACATCCGCTGTCGTACCTGGGATACTTCCATTCACGCGACTATCACGTCGCCCCTGTAACCCAAGTAATAATTTTAATTCTGATTTAGCCAATAGGTTCGGAGATGGCAAAATCCAGTCCTAGAGGCCAACAGTCTCTGCTGGTTTTTGTGGTTTCCTTTCAATCAATAGCCAATTTAAGCATATGAAACAAGGTGTGCACTCTTTTGCCAATCAATGACTTAAATTAAGAACTTAAATGCAAGAACATTGAAAACCAGCAGATTTGAAACTAGGATTTGAGTTTGAAATCCCCAATTTACAGTGACTGAGTGGACTGTCCTAACTATGCAGTGTGTGAACAGAGTACATGACAAAGTGTATGAACATGTACAAGTTTAAGAAAAGACCACTCAAAAACTGTTGTAGTTTATGATTTTACTATTCCATCAGTCAACCACAAACTGAAATTTAAGTGACGGTAAACTTGCAGGACTCCTCTACTGAAGCATTAAGGTTAAGGGGCTGTTTAAAACCATGTTACCATGGATTCAGGATACCACCACGCAGGGGTTTGCCTTATCCCCCTAACATCAGCACATGGCAAAACTATGAGAGGAAGCAATGTGGCGAAAGAAAATCTTTTCTTTTCTCTTCACTAGGTAATGCATGTTCTGGTACCGGCAGGTGGAACTTTCTGTTCCAGAATACCTGTGGATTTATGCATGTGTGTGCTTGTGTGATTCACTTGGCTGAAACAACTATCATTTTAAAAAGGTCACTTTAATCCATGCTGAAAAGTGGCTCAAAAACAAGTTACACATGTGCAACGTTTGCTGACCAAGATTAAATTCAATAGATCACACAGCAATGTGGTGAACTTTCACATAACAAGAAAAAGGCATACTTGCATTACGTTGTGGGATTTCCCATATTGTACTGCTAAAGATATGTTAAAAAAAAAAAAAAAAAAACATTGTCTTCATTTATTTGAGCTTTTGACATGACAGCTTTTAAATTGCAGTCTCAGCTTACATTTGCCTAAAAACAACTTCTGCAAACAAAACACTAAGATGCGTAAAGGCTTGTAAACATAGAACATATGGGGCGGTTTTTATTAAACCTAACCCTTGACCTACCAGACTGTACGTCTGCTTAGATGCCAGCCAAGTCAGCCAGAGGAATTCATCATCTGAAAGTCAGAACTTGTAAAAACCAATTCCCAAAGTGGTTGTGTCATTAATGACCTAACTTCTGCGGCCAATTGTTCCTTAGCAATTCAGTCAGGCACTTTCTCTGTGCCAAAGCAGCGACTGGCACTGCAAAAGTGGACGGTAAAATCAAAGGTGCCTATTAAACATAAAGCAGAAAATAAATCATGAGAGAACCAGGTCAGACCTGGGAAATTTATATGAGGGAAAACCTTTTCAAATCCGATCAATTTTTACTAAACGTGTACAATGACATCTTTGCCGTCACCCTGTCCAGCTGTGTGTGTAACGTCAGTGCAAACAGGGCTACAGTTTTACAACAGCACATGGGGACCACCATTAATGAGGGGCCACTGTCCTGTGATGTCTCACCCATGGTTTCAGGTTCCTGTCTGAACTCCTGCCACTAACCTTCTGAGTGAAGGCCCATCATACAGTAAAGTGCACTTCTTCCACCAGTATCTAATTTTATTATAAGGCTCGAAACAATGAGCGTGAAAAAAACAAGCAAACAAACAAAAAAAACCTTTCCCGTCTACATCAAATGTGTTATGCATGTATAAATTTGACCAGTTTTAACTTCTTTGACTAAAAAAAGGTCTTTTTCAGTTCTCGTGTCCGTAACATTTCTCGCAATGTTCAACAATAAAAACCGGAGCCCTCGCCTTTGAGTTTGATCCAGGAGGCCTCTGGCGAGGCCTGTGTTCTAGTAGACTTTGTGTTTCGCAGCAGTGGCAAGTCCAAAGAATGAAAACAAAAGTCTAAACACTTCTGTGCAAAATTCCAGAGCTTCTCCTCAGCGTCCTCACACAGCGTCCTCACACGGGCTCTCCTGACCGCACTGCTGTGGTCAGTACTGACCGGAGCCTCTGGCCTGTCCCCGGCCCCGCCTGCGTCTCTCAGTACCGTCCCTGAGGCCTCGCTCCGAGCACTCGAGCCTGCGAGAGGTTTCCCTTTCAGCGTCTCCGTTCCCGCCAGCTCTGCCGGGGGGAGGGGGGCGGTGCTTCCGCGGGGCTACCTGATGCGGCCGTTGCTTCGGACGGGCCGCAGTTCGGACTTGGGGTCGGGAGACAGGGAGCTCCAGCTGGACGTGTTGCACTGGACCAGGGCGGGGCAGGGCGATGGCTGGGTGCTGCAGATGTCTCCCGTCACCCAGAAGGCCCCGACACTCGCGTCAATCCAGTCCTCAAGGGCCTTGCCCACCAGCTGGGCCTTCTTCTGGGCCTCCTCCAGGGCCTGTTCCCCCTTGGTGAGCTTCAGCACCGGGCTCAGCTGCTGGAAGCCTTGCTCCATGTACAGGTTGCCAGGAGGACCAGCATGCAGCCAGCTGTCCTCATCTGAAGAGACAGATAATAGCATGTTAGACACCAAACAGGCAGAGCATAAAAGTACATAGTGATGAGTGTGTTAAAGTCAGAGAAAGATTATCACACTCTTCAGGCTTAAAGTCAGAGAAAGAGTCTGGACATTGTGTGAAATAATGCAATGGGCCTTGCTACAATGTTTTTAAACACTAACAGTGGGGAGGCTGACCAATCAAGAGCAGTTTGGAAAGTACAGACACTGTATCCTCAAGCTTAGACATTTATCACAGGGGATCCAGGGAAAGACCCCACTTCGGAAGAATGGCTTGCTACAGGCCCTTGGGTGGTGGGATATGGTAACAGGAAGTAAGAGCTTGTTTCACTTCCTCCCAGGATGTTTATTCCACATGAACCCTATGACCCTCAGTGATGGTGGCGGCTGATTGACAGCAGGTCGGGGAGGGGGGGGCTTCACCTTTGTTGAACGGCTGTCGGCCTTTGAAAGCCAGGGGCGTGACCAGGAAGCGGGTCTCGGCCACGGTCTCCCACAGCCGCAGCACTCTGACGGTCCAGGCTCCGGGCCGCAGGGGGCGCTGCAGAGGCGGCTTGTACTGCGTGAACTCCGCCTCCACGTCCACGCTGATGTCATAGGAGGCTGCCACCACCAGCGCCGGGTCGATCCAGACTATGGTGGCCGTCAGGTTGGGCCCCCTTGCCCACTTCTGCACTGCCACCGGCTCATCCAGGGGGCCCATCACCCCCCCAAAGGTCCGGAAAATCCGCTCCTTGGGGTCCCACCCTGTTCCCACCTGGCATTGAGGAAAACGCAAAAACAAATTGCTTTGGAATTACCAAAGACATGGCAGACAGGCTCTTAAAAACAACTGATGAACTGATAATGAAGCATTCTGCATAGAAATCGGTATGCGAGTATGAATCCAATGTTGACTCATTACTGCGTTCAATATAAACAGGCCACTTCATGCGCATGCCATGACTTTTCAGAAACATATCCAATAAATAACACCAACATGACTCAAACAGCATCACACTTATTAAGCATAATTCCAGATGACAGTTTTAAACTCCGACTTAATTTTTCCATTTAATTAGTAGCATTCAATTTAATTCATGCATGAAACTTGATTTATCATTCTCAATGGAAAAATAACATCACCCACATAAAGTAGTGACATTTCCTAATGTGTGTGCTGAGTCTATAATCCAGTAACAGCCTCTGCCTCCCCTTCCCATGTGGTCATTCTCACCTCCAGGTTTTTGAGCCTCTCAAATTCATGCAGGTTGCTCTCCAGCTGCAGGGTGGTCTGAGGGACTGCCCAGACCTCCAGGGTCTGTCTCGTCTTTGTCCCCGAAATCTGAACTTCCTGCTTCACTAGGTAGCCCTGGAAACGGTCGTCGTAGAAATACAGATGCACTGAAAGTGGGTAGCCAATGGGCTCGTACCTGGATCGAAATGGAGAGAATGCAAAATTTTAGAATACTTCTGTAAATCGAAGAAACAACAACAGGTTAAAAAATTGAGAAAAGTTAAATTCCTCTCCAGTTTTCTACGACTTGCATGCAAACAACAAGCTCAAATTTGCTTCCGATTTGGAAATAATGACAAATCCCTGAATGACAGTGCGGCATCGGTGTGGAACGCTACATTACTGCTTCCATTACATTACATTACATTATAGGCATTTAGCAGATGCTCTTATCCAGAGCGACGTACAACAAGTGCATAGGTTCATGATGTAGAGGTGCAAAAGAAACACTAGAGTGAACCCTACCATTAACCCTACAGCTGTCTCTAGACCAGTTGTGGTAGGTGAGAGTTGAGTTCATGTTGCCTACGACCCCCACAGCGGAGGTTAGTGAATGTCTGTGATGCGAGCACCGTGGAGGCGGAGTCTCACCTGCAGGCCTCTTTGCTGCCCTGAGCAGCCCCCTGGCTCCGCAGCCCGAGGCGGAAGAAGGCGGAGTAGGAAGTGAGGGCCACGTCGCTGAGCGAGCTCACCCCATCCGCCCTCTCAAACAGGCTCTCCCAGTAGGCCTTCAGTGCGGGGGTGCCGGGGGGGTAGTGGCCGTACAGGTGGGCGTCCAGGATGTTGATGGCCTCCTGGTTCACTGTCGACTCAAACTTGCGGGCGAAGAACGTGGGTCGGGTCAGTTGCTGCAGAGGAGAGGAAACAACAGTCAGCACATTTTGAAGATGAAACTCAAATTTGTAACTGCACAACTGACCCTCCAGAGAGCCTTTGTGCTTAGTTACTTGTGCCAAGTGTGTCAAGCCTCGGAGAGCAACTTTATACAATCACAGATACAATTAAGCACAAAAAGCTATTGTTCATCATAAGACATTCAGGTACACCGTGGTCATGTTACATGATTGATGTCATTGTTGCTTTCCTTATCAGGGGCTCATGCCAAATTCATCCCCTTCCCTTTGGTACATCATTGGGAAAGTAATATTAAACAAGATTTATTATATAGCCAATGCTTGATAAGTTAATGCTCTCCATGCTTTGACGTTAAATTGTGACATCAACAGCGGTTAGCAAAAACTTAAATGCAAACGAGCAATCTAACCGTCAAAACAAAGTGTCAAATCTGTTGATCTGACTGGTAATAATTTTTCAGAATAATGGCAAAAAACTTTCAAAACTGGAAATCTGGATCCAAGCGAACATGGACTCTGTACTGTAATGCATGCAAGTCAAACCGCAGAAGGAACGTTGACTGCCTTCTGATACCTGGATTCTGATCAGGTCGCTTGGTTTGAAGTCGTTGGGCGAGCAGCCGCACCAGTCCACGATGTGCTTGTACTGACACTTGCAGCCCAGCTTGCGGTTCCAGTTGGTGACTCGCAGGTTGTTGTCCACCAGAGTGTCACACATGTGGCTGTTGCCTAGCACTGTGTGGAAGAAAGACTGGGAGACAGAACATTGAACATTAGAAAGGGTTCAACATTCCAAGAACCCAAGTCCCCACATTCAGCAACAATCTTCCTATACAAGCTGAGAATTCAAACAGCAGGAAAACAAGATGAGCACTGAAAGCTAGTGCAATTTCATTTCTCAATGTAACACATTTGAAAACCGAAAAAGACGCGGTGATATTTCGGCTGTGAATGAGAGAACAAGGCCGGGCTGACAAAAAGGGCGGAGTGGCCGAGCCGGTTGAGTACCTCAGCGGGGAGCAGGGTGTACGTGTAGAACTGCTTTAACCCCGACACCAGCTGGTCCGGCGAGTTCATGACGTACTCGATGAAACGGCGGCTGAGGGCGAACCAGTCGGATCCGCCCGACACGTCCAGGCCCTGGGGAATAACCCGCTCACCCAGCCTCCACATGTGGGAGTCGCACTCGTGAAAGAGCCGGTCTAGACCCTGCTTCTTGATGAACCTGCCACAGAGTTATAGAGAATTATCACCCTGTGGCAATATTAGTTCGCGGTAAAGTTTCAATAGTTAGCCAACAGTGTTGCACGTACTGTCCATTATAATACACAGGCACACACACGTACATATACTCGCACACACACTTCCTGTATTATACCATGCCTGTTTTGTTTAATCATAAGGATTTGTTGTTGGGTGTGACGTATATTTATCAGCCAAGACAGACAATGTTTTTGAAACACATTTCTCAGAATTAGGGTGCCAACGTGACAGGTTTTATCATACCTTGCATTTTCTCTTCCGTGAGACTTCAGAAAGTTTTTGTCTCTGTACTGTGAGAGAAAAGCCACTAATTCTTCATTGGTCCTGTTTAGACACACAGGGAATAAAGAAACAAACATAAAATGTGATATCAGCCAAACACACAGTGGAAGTGGCAGTGGAAATGTGCTGACTTCTGCCTGGACTGAATTAAATGCTTTCCTCTGGTTATTGCCTTTACTGTTATGAGCCATTCAGTACACATTTATTTATAAACAGCAGATGCTCTTAGGACTGGCTGCTGTGCAGGAAAAGGCTCGTAGAGTCCACTGAAATCTGTCTGTACCTGATTGGAATAATATAGCTATTTCAAGCATATCCCTGTATCAGGTGCTGAAGCAATGCTTACAGTGCAGAATTATTACAGCTAACAGAACTCTAATAAAACAGATGGCTATCTATATGGCTATCTAGTGTGCAGCTAATTTTTACTTTATTGAAAATTAACTATTTTTTCTGCCATTTTTTCCCACAAAAACACGTATTAGTATAAAATTGTATATCTGATGTGCTTAAAAGTGTACAGTACAACAGCATATCAAGTTATGGCTACACAGTCTGTAACAATCAGCAATATAAAATCAGTAAAAACCAAATCAGTAGCAATAAATATTACTATGCTGCAAGAAAAAAAAACTGATTACATCTAAGGATAACTTTACTAACCAAAATGCATGCTAAAACTACAGGCAGTGCACAGATACACATATTTTACTATTGCTCCAGCTCCAGTGCTCCTGTGTGGAGGTGGGGTGCAGGCACCTTGTGGGGAAGTCAGTGGCACTGAGGTTGATGAAGAAGTCCCACTTCCAGTCCAGCATGGACAGCAGGTCCTGCATGCTGCGTAGGTAGGTCTTCAGCAGGCTGGCCCCGCCCCATATGGTCACCATGCGCCAGGGCGTGGTCCGCACGTTGGGGTAGAGCTTGGCCATCTGCTCAACCTCGCGATGCAGGTAGTTGGAGCGCTGGGAGGAAGGAGGTAATGACCACGCATGTGACAACGCATTTAGCCAATCTGTTTAAAACAGAGCCATCACTGAGACAGTACTGAAGTATGCTGATAGCATGCCATTATTTCTGTCAAAATGTCTGCAAAAGGGGATACGTCTCTACTCTTTGTGAAACACGTTCCTAATATAACAGCATTTCCATTTTCCATTACTCTGGTTCGTCACAAATAATTTTAGGGCCCGATTGCTAAAGAAATCACCATATATGATTATTCTCTCATTTATTTTTTCTTCTAATGTTTTAGAAAAAAAGACCTAGTTTCTCAAAACCTCATTAAATTTCCTAGGCCACAAAATCATTTCTGCTTGTAGCTATATTTGTAATTATTTTTGCAAGAATGTCTTTTAAGCAGGATGATAACTAGATTTGCAGCAAAAATGCTCAATAACTTTGAACAATTCTTTTGGGAAATATTCCCATGGCAACAGCACATGAATACAAGCAAAACATTTCTAGGTTAATATTCAGTTGAATAGTAGTGAAGCACTGATGAAAGATTCTGTTTGAAATGTTTTCTGTGTCCTGGGAACCTTTTTCATTTTCCCCTACTAAGTCCTACAATAAATGTTTCAAGGAGAAAATTCTAAATTGATTGTGAGGTTTATGGTCTCTTTTGAGGCACAGTGGACTATTCTGCCAGAATAAACACAATCAACTAAACAGAATCATCCACATGGAAACAATCACGACTTAAAACCTAGTTTGTACGTTCTGTAGTAAACCACCAAGTTTCCATCACGCATAATTTGCAATGATGATATTACTGTAGACTGCTGTTAAATGTTTATAATAGGAATTTGAAGTGGCATGTACAATGAAAGTCATCTGCACTGGTATGTGAAAATGAGGAAATATTTAAAAATGATGGTAATTATGAACAGATTATGAACAATTACAATATTTAACAACACTGAGTAGCTTGCCAACAGTTGGAATTTTACACAAAATTAAAATTTGATGGTGCTCAACCAAATGATGAAATTACAAGAACAAAGTGTTCCTTAGTCAATAATCATTGATGGGCTATGAGCAAGATAAAGATAAACCTTTAATCTTAAAGCTTATAACTGAGGTACATGCTTTTGTCGTGTTTCTGCACGTCACATTACATGATTTTCATTACAACAAAATTAGGATACATTAAAAGATTCTAATTATAACAATAAGAGATGGAATGTAGGATAAAACCTATTATTTTCCACAGTACGTTAAACGAACTGTCAATAATCTATTTACAGACCATTTCTAGTCTTCTATTCAGGGCTCAGGGCACCACTGATCTAAAGAAAATGGAGTACAAAGGGAACGGGCGTTTCTCTGCCAGCTTTCACACAGCGAGGGCAAGAAGAGATGCCACACAGGCAAACAAAACAGAAAGTAGGACAGGAAACGGAAGAAACTGAGCCACGTATGTAAAATGTTAAAGGAAATGACAAGAAGAGTTGCCACACAGGCAAACAAAACAAAGTAGGACAGGAAACGGAAGAAACTGAGCCACGTATGTAAAATGTTAAAGGAGATGACAGAGACTGAGCGTTGCAGTCTGAAATCCCTCCCGCCCTCCGTGCCTGACACAGTCGGCTACGCGGCTAACTGTGCATTTGCTGCGGCTCACAAAGAAGCTCCCCTTCCCTTGATGCCTTTCTCCAGCTCTTTAAAACGCTTTCACGAGAAAAATTCCAACGGTGTGACTCACAAACCCGTCTCTGCCGCCTAGGTGGGCACACGGATATCATTTATTTAAATCCGTTTCCATCCGGCTGCTGCTTCAGTGCTAGCCGAATCCTGAGGCTGCAGCCACTGCTAATCTCTTTACAATGAGGGATATATGACATGGAACACTGCTGTCAGTTGATGGGTTTGGAGTGTTTCTCCTCTCTGCAAGTAGTGGCACAATATGGTATCAGGCAACATTAAGGGCATAGGTTGTTTATGTACAAAATAGATGTCATTAGGGAACAAAGAGATAGGCCTTTGCAGATAGGATGGAAATGCGTTCCCAGTCAAGGCCCCAGAGGGTATTTAAACCAGGCTAGAAGACCAGTGTGGGGTGGGTTGCTGTACTGCAAACTTGTGTTATGTTGGAGTGACCTTCCCGCTGGCCAGTGTGATTACAATAAACTTTTACTTTCTTCAGTAAAGTGTTTGTTATCTTAGTGAGGTCCTGCATCGTCCTGACTTTGATTCCATGGGAAGAAGCTGGGTCCTAACACAGTGATGAGCTGATAAGCAGCTCCATTCGCTCAGCCCACAGTGCCCCCCGCCACTCTGTGGCGCCGTCCGTACCTTGTCCACATGGATGTAGTAGAAGTGGTCGCGGTGGTAAATGGCTTTGATGAGTCGCTGCAGTTGACGGATTGCGCGGCCGTGGACCACCAGCACAAAGGCCACCCGCACCGGGTTATCCACCTTGGACAGGTCAGCGTCCAGCTCGTCCGCCTGCAACACAGGGCTGGAGAGGGCTGTGCGGGCAGCCAGGAGAGAGAGGGACATACAATATAAACATCAGAATAAAAAATGAGTAAAAACCTATGAATGGGACTGTCCATGACCTCACACAACAGTTTTTTATCATTAAAAAAAAAAAGACTGCCATGTTTTCAATTCTCTCAGATTAACTTAGGTTTCCATACTTTCCATGTGAAATAATTCCTGTAGTTGCTCATTTGGTCCGTGGAATTAAGAATTTTTGTCAGTCGAAGAGAAAAATTAAAATCTTAAAATCACAGTTAAGCCACGTCTGATGGAACAGTAATGAACAATGACTCCACTGTAATAATGTTCTGTCATGGCAGGTTATTAATATACAACTATATAAAATACAGAGACAGTGGTCGGCTATGTGTACCTGCAGAGATCTGGCTAATGCGCGAACATAATACTGCTGGATGCAAATCTACTTTAAAAATACAGTAACAGTCATAGTGGCAATCACTGTCACAATCATTGTAACATGTCTTGTCGATGTCTTGAGAAGAGCTCAGGTTAAGAGGATGGATTTACTTCCGGTAATGCAGGTGTGGCATAGGCATGGCTCAATTCTGTGCCTAACTACACCCCTGTTTATATGCAGAAGTATGCGGCGCACACGTGAAGGCGAGGGTGCAGTCGCGGGCAGACGTGGCAGCTGGTCTCACCGTGCTGCGGGCAGAACTGAGGCAGCGACTGTGGCATGAGCTGCCCTTCCTGATGCTGGCACACGATGTTGGCGATCTCCTGCCTGCACTGGCGGGAGGTGGCGCGGTGGAGGGCCGACAGGGCGTCCTTGCCCGAGATCTCGCACTTGGGGACGAAGTCGCTGCTGGGGGCCTGGGGGGCGCCCTCCACGCTGCCCATGTCCCCCTGCGGGGCGGACAGGAACCTGGCCCCGGCCTCCCCGCCCTTCAGCTCGGTGAAGTTTCGGCTGCTGGAGGGGTCGTGCGGCAGGCCCTCGCCGGCCCCGCCCTGCCCCTGGGAGCCGCGGTCCTTGCCGCCGGCCTCAGCGCGGTGCTGCGGGCCCCGCCTCAGGGCGCTGGCCGCCGTGGCCCCCGGCCGCTCCCTCCCGGGCTTCCAGCGGCCGCGGCTCCTCCCCGCCGGCCCGCTCTGCCGCTCCCAGGACTCCGCCTCCTTCCGCGGGTTCCCGCTGTTGTTGTCGGGGAGCTTTGACCTTCGGTGCTTCTTCTGGGGGGACCAAAAAGCCACGTCAATGATCAAAGATCAATGCGTTTCCATAGCTTTTTTTCTTCTCTAATTAATTATATCATCACAAGACTATAAAAAGCCCGTGATGCTAGTTTAATGAACAGTGGCGATAAACTCAAAGGCGTGCTGGGGGCTGCTGGGTCAGGAAAGCTGGAGCCCAAAATGAAGCTGCAGCATTGGACATCTTCCCAAGGACATTCAATGGCAAACGTGGCACTACGAAAACACTGCCAAAGGTTTCCAGTCTCAGAAAATGATGCTGATAATCACCCAACCAAACAGCCCATTTGGCTGCAATAAATGTACTGTAATTAGTGTTTCCTAATGGGCCACACAGTAACAATCATGGATGTACGGACTTTCCTTACAACTGATAGGAGAGATGACAGAAGTTCGGAGTCACTTGGCTCACTTGAATAAACATAGGTGTGTGTGTGTGCGTGTGTGTGCACACACACACCTTTTTTTTGTGTGTGTGTGTGTGTGTGTGTGTGTGTGTAAAACCTCAAGCAGAACTATAGGTCAAGCCAAAAGCAGGCCTCATTTGCATAAAATGCAAATACAGCAGCTGACCTGTGTGACCTGTGAAACTGCTTAGTCAGCAGGAGCCTGGTAGGATAAAACCAGAAAAATCTTTTGAAAACCCTTGGGGAAATCACTAAAAGTGAGTTAAGACTTTTTGTTTAGTTTGAGCTTGTCTGCCATTTACAGGTGATTACCTTGGGGAAAGACAGTGAAATATGCAAGGTGATGAAAAAAATATAAAATAACATTTCCATTCTCAGTTGCTGGTCTTTTTCAATCTTTGCAACCCATTTCAAAGAAGTGAAATGCAGGTGTACCCCAAAAACCAGTATCCAACAATGCCGTGCTTCAATAGACTGCATGAGCAGGACTGCACATCCAAGTGGTGGCCATGATTATTTAGGTACCAATAATTAATTTACAAATACACTTGAACCATTGCTGAAGACCAACATGTCTTGTCCAAATCTTCAAATCTGTGGCCAACAGTTTACTAGAAGTTGACAAGAATCCATTATTATTCTTTCCATTTTTTCTGCCGTTTCACTAAGTTTTAACACAACGGTAGCATTATTTTAGCAGAGTCTACAGTTCAACGTTTCTCAAAATACTCAGTAAGCTAGCCTGTGGGATCTGGAGAAGCTGCTGACTAGGAAGGGACAATCAATCCTATCAAAACAGACTAATAATAAGAACACTGCAACGCTCAGTCGTGCTATTAGTGAAAATGTGCTTTTATAGAAACAGCACACTGCTACAGTACAGGGATAACGCTTTGACCTGGTTTTCAATGTGTGCACAGGGTACATACATTGGCGTACACTTTGGACTTTGCTAGATTGTTTGTTGATTAATGCAGATCCACCTTCCTGTTTATTTTAATGGACACAATCAAAAAAACAGCCCTCCCTCTGAAATAAACTGAAATAACACCACAGGCTGCAATGCAAGTATTTTCCTTTTTCCACTGAAATGTCAAAAGCAATTGAAAAATGTTAATATCTCTCCTAATGGCCAAGTCTGCTATTCAGTCCATCAGTCTATGGCATATGAATCAAGGGTACCCTATCCAAAAAGGCACTGCAGCAAGTGGAGTACCAAGAGCTGAGATAAGTGGGAATTAGCATAAACAGGGGGCAGCGGGAGGACTGGAGGCTTGCCATGCCTAGAGAAGCTAAAAAAAAAAAAACTCTGGGAGCAAATGGCCTTATCAGCACCAAATCCCGCAGCTTCAGAAACACAGCGCTATTAATTATCCCTGCAGTGGCTGGGCCTGTCAGTTAAATTTAGCAGAAGTACCCCCTTCCCCCCCCCCCCTCCTCAGGCCCTCCACCACTGCCACGGAGGGCCACCTAATCTCTAGTCTGCCCCACTCTGCGAAAATGACGCCGACCTTTTCGACTGCCCGCACATATTTCCCCAGCCATTCTCCAGATTCAGCTCTCAACATCATTAAGCACAGTACATACTTCAGTGTAATTACACTCGCCACATACACCCTGCTTCTGTTTTTCCAGCCTGCGAATGAGAGGTCTTAGAAAGGGGCCTATTCCACTGTTTTCTACCACGGCCATGAACACCACACTGGCACATTCACTCCACGAGCTCGTAGCCCATTTAAAATGGGAGCATGACCAATGTTTTACACCACCCATACCTCGCTCTGGAACCTTTAAAGTAAATAATCGGGGCCTCAAAATACCATTTCCCCACGTATAAAAAACCCCCCACATTTCTTAGGTTGCTGTTTTAACCGCACTTTGACCGCTGTCACACACCATTACTCGCCATCTCAATCGAGCACTGGAAGACTGAACCACATCCAAGGCGCAGCTGTCCTGGGGGGCAGAGGCCAAACCTCTCCAGCAGTACTGCTGAGGGAAATAGGCACAGACTGGGAAAGGAAAGAGGCACAGACCGGGCCCTCTCAGCGGCCATCAGACAAACACCAGACGACGCAATAAGCTCCATGACTCTGCGGACTACTGGGCCAATGTCTGGAACGATGAAGGAAAGCAAACCACAACAGGAAATGGAGTCCATTTTTAAACATAATGGCCACAGGGAACTGCCCTTCATGTGGACACGATTCTCACTTTTTCGTAGGCCAAGCTTAGTCATAAGTACTGTAAAAGCTGCCATTTAAAATAAGCTGCATCTCATACAGCCAAAATGTGAGTAAGCCCAATGCCATTATGCTGCTATACTTATTTGAGATTTCCTGGAAGACAGGGACAATGCAGTACTGTGTGTCAGTTTAATGGCCATGTTCTTCAGGTATGTTCTCACAGTTGAAAGGTTCAATAGACTTCGACAGGGAACACCAAGCATGATTACAATTATACAGTGGAAATCTACAAAAAAAAACATATTATAGTATTCAGAGACAAATCAGAGCAACCAGTGCGACTCTGAAACAGACTCTCAAAGACAACCAAGCAATAAGGCACCACATCACACCAAGGTGATGTCACATTGTAGGGACGCAACAACACACAAAGCACAGTAATGAAGTCATTCAGAACAACCCTGTCTTGCAGTGTATTGTAGTACTGTACAGGCCTAACATACTGTCATGTACTGCACACCCTGTTCCAACTGCCGGGGAGGCTGCTCTGTACAGTGTCACATTCCTAACTGTTCTTTTGCCCAGATTCATCACTCATCCCTACAGTCATCTAGCTCACCAGCCTCCATCCACACTGGAAGGGCTGCGGAGCCCCCATCGTCTGAGATGACAGGGCTGATAAACGCATGCCAGGGTGACGGTGCATTCCTGTGCAGCCATCTCAGTGCTTCGCGCTCACACGTTAGCGTACCTGCGGGCTGTGGCCCTCACATTCTCATTATCCTACAGGTAACCCACTTACTGGAAGTATAAACTTTGTTTTTCTTTTGGAGCTGAATCTTTGTTTTTTTCATCTTCTGATAAGAGTGGCTGGGCTACCAGCAGTTTAAATTACACCCACGTGAGAACCTAAATGCCTTCATAGACTTGTTCGGCGCAATGACTACTAGCAGTAGGTTTGATACAAAGTGTTAAACAAGATTCGATATTGCAGAAAGCCAATTAATTAATGGAAGTTGGCATGATCAGCGTTTTATCAGGCAAAGAAGGAAAAAGTAGGCGGGGAATGGAGGGCTCATACTCACTCCAAAACTTCAAAGGGGCCTGAATGTCAGCCATGCCAAAGCCTTTTTCTCTGTGTATTACAGCACACTGAGTGACACTCACTGGAGCATGCTGGTCCAGATATGCCACACTCCCTTCTGGGGCTAGAAACTTCAATATATGCTCTTCTGTGCAGTATCTGCCTGCTTTTCAAACTAACCGCATGCAGACAGTGGGTCTCATGGGGGCAGGACCAAACTGACATGACAAAACCATGACAGCTAGCCACTATTTCCACAGTCACATAGCTGCATTTGGAACAGTCAATACTTTGGGCTGGTTTAAAAATGTTTCGGGAGGGTTTTGGCACAGTGGTTTAAAAAAAGGCTTGAAGCCCTGACAAGGTATGGGAAAGTCCTCGGTTGACTGCTATCTGTTTTCTGCCCAAGAGATGGAATTAACTTGGACTCACCCCCCAAAATCAGTCTACCTGCCACTGTGTGTTCCCTTAAAATTAAAACTGGCACGAGTAGTTTAGCACAACAGGTACACTTTTGCGTTACTCAAAGGCCCATCATTAGAAGTCTACAGAATATCCTGTTTATCTTGTGGGGAACGTTGTACACGTCCACTGCCCTTAACAGCAGCATCCCATAATTCATACTCTCCAAAGCACTCCAACATCTCTTCTCTTTTCCTTTTCAAAGTTTTGATGCAAGTGACACATCAATTAGGGCAGCAAATGCAGAAACATATCTGATCATGCACTTTCGTTTTAATGAGCATAACATTAGCTAAATGTAACATTCAACATTACTGTATATATGCATGTAGCTACTGTAGTTATAAAGCTGTATTATAGTAGCATGATGTCCTAATGATATCTGGTGCCAGCAAAAATTAGCCAGTAGTAGGCTACAGGACAAGAATTACCCTAAAATTTTATTTGAAGTAATGTTCACTGGATATTACTGTCAAGGAAGGTGTCGCAAAGCTACAAACTACTGCAGGCAATTCCTGCCCAGTATTACATTTTTAAAACTCATTTTTATGGTGCGTCATTAAAATTTGGGTGCTTTATATGAGCCCAACCCATTGTGAAACCAGAGCATGAATGTTGATTTTTTTTAAATGTAAAAAAAAAAAAAAAAAATATCAAGATGCAGATCCTACATCATGGTCCAAATAGCGTTAACAATGCCAGTATATCAGACGGTTTCTCTGTTTCCATAGTTAATTTATGGATAATCATAGCTGACCCATGCAGCCTGTGCAGGAGAGAAGAGAAGCAGTCACATTCGCCTGATGGACACAAGAAGATTGGAACGAATGTGTAAACCGAACTCGCTTGGTATATTTCAGCAGTCCAAAACAGAACGTTCATCTGTGAGGACAACAGTGCATGTTCACATAGGGGGTTGAGGGTCCATTGACTCAGTGTACAATAAACCAATAGCTGTTGGGGAACAATCTATCGGGGGCTAACAACCAAAATCTTGCATATCGCTGGAGTTTGTATTAAACCCAGACAGGTTCTTAGCATAAATGTGTGATGTGCAAATGCTGTAGGCATATATGAATGCCCTCTGAGCAGATGGATCAGATTCCTAAGCTTGGATGCCCCACATCACCCTTGCCCCATTAAGTGCTTCTGTGAAAATGGAAGCACTGAGAGGGCCTAACCAAGATGGGGGCAACTATTATACTTTATGAGTTGGGTGATATCACCTACTGGTTGAGCTAAATGGCTGTACTGATAAAAAAAAATACCAGAGATGAAAGTCCAGACAATTCCAGACATGGAAGTCAAATGTTACAGAGAACTCAGTTATTTGGTCGCAGAAGTACGGATACTTACACAGTAGGCCTAGTCTATATCATATAGCCTAAATTTAATACCCTGGAGATCACTGATAAATAATAGCCACCAGGGTGAAAGCACCCAAGAGCACATTCTTCACACTCGCACAAACTTGCTGCCTGACATAATTCTGAACATTGGCCCCCAACGCTAATCAGAGCGTGCAGCTGTTATGTGTGTCGCTTATGGGGCACCTCCATGTTTAAGTGTTTTAATTTGTTTACGAGGCCGTGTTTCAGCCCAATACAGATGGCTACAATAGATGGGAGTGGAGGAGGAAGAGAGCAAGCCATCTGAAGGTCAATTAGGCTGACACAATTGCAAAAATACCTGATTAACCCAGATGATCTCTGTAGGCAGCTATGGCAAAATTAATCTGCACTACAAATTCAAATATTTACAGAACATCTTTGGACACATATATATGTAGAAGAGTGGACAGCTGATGTAAAATTTCTACTGATCTTGTTTGCAGGTGTCTTAAAGCTTTCGCCTAAAGCAAGTGTAAAACGTGTGAGTTTGCTAGATTACATTGTGTCTAATCAGTTTTTAGTACCTTTTACATAACTTGATTGCCAGAAATATAATTAACATGTCATACAAGTAGCCTTGTAGTCAACAAAAATGTAATATTCTAAATTTAAGGGCAAATTCATTATTTTTTTATTGTTAAAGTGATGTTATTTTTCCAAATGAACTATAGTTACATACATGCAACCAAGCCACTCAATTGTGTAACCTACCGTAAAAGATAATTTGCCTGGCAAATGTGACCACCAAAACCCAAACAACAACAACAAAAAACTCTAGTCAAATCATATTTTGTGTACAGTCCTTTCATGCAAGTCCATTCTACAACACCTGCAGCCAATACTAAATGTCAGGAACTATAAGCCAGTTCACCTAATTAGAGTACAACTACAAATGTAGCCTGCCTGTTCGCTTTTCATTATTAATATCAGAGCTGCATAATAAAAGAATAGATTAGAAAATGTTCCAGGAATTTTGTCTTACACATTTTTATTTTTAGAGTGATTTAATGTCATTGGTCAAATCACCACATCTGGCCTACATCTAGCCTATATTTTGTTTGAATCTATCTTTTTTGCACCTGTTGATGGATCTCAGACATAACTCACCTCGTACCTCAAGTGTGAGCTGCAGTGCTTCCTGGCTAGAATGAATCCGTTACAGAATTAGTTTACCAGTAGAGATAGAACGTATATGCCTCTAACTGACTGTGCTTCCACATTAGCCCAAGCCCTCAGCCTGTTTTGGCACTACTACAGTTGGCACAAGGTTCAGATCTGAAACAAGGGTCCCCTGAAAAGGAAGCCAGATTGCTTTACCCTTTATAGCCTATATAAACAAGCCTGTGACTGGCACAGAGACCTGGTCTACATAAATTGTCCAGAGCTGGATGTTCACTGCTTCAAGACAAGGGAAACATGACTGTATGCCTAATTAAGGCAGAGGGCATGACAGCTATACCAATAGCAGCATCAGGTTCCTTCTATTAATTTCAACTGATTGCAATCTCCCTCATATAAAGGTGTATTCATGTAGACAGACTACAACAGGAGGTCAAGATCTGAAGAAACTAAATCCAAAGAGTCATAAAATTAGACAAAACTGCAAAGCATCCTTTTCATATGCCGTTCCTGGTTAAGGCAACATGACCTGCCTTCAGGATCTTATTGATGTGATCCAAATAGGGGTCTTTAAAGTTAATATAACTAAAATGTTGTCATTTTCAGGCTGCGCGCATACCTTAAAGGCAAAGCAACAACTGGAAACATTTAGCCTACTGCAAACCACAATCTTTAGCACATAGCCAGTAAGAACCACCACCACGTTAATTAGGCGGCTACTAGATCCTTATCACGATTATAACCGTTTTAAGCATGTCATTCTTATATTACATATTGTTGCAAGCAAATCATTAAACAACAATGACTAATCCCTTCCATTTGTAAAGGCAATGACTGTACTGACGAATGGGCTCCAGTTTTATCAATTCCCTTTCAAAAAGGAGGAAAGCTTCATCGGGAATACCAAAAAGCATAAATAACAATCTGAATATCTTCACTAATGTCACAAGTTCCCTGCTAAAGTAAAGTACTGTGTACTCACTTGAAAGTCCATTTAACTTGCCACGAGACAGTCACACGAATAATCAAATTGACAGCCCTTGTGGTAGCAAGCTAGCTAACGTTAACTAATGTCTATGAACTCCAACGAGCAGTATTTAGTTTCCGAATCTAATGTAAGACAGAAATCCCGTTACGAAATAATGTTGCAGTGTGCATTTTTCGCACGCACCATTTGAAAGACCTAACGTTAGATGGTACATGGTAAAAAGGGGTAACAGAAGCCGGCTAGCGAAGTATCAAGACAGCTATAAGCCAGGTCGGAGCCAGTTCTGGCAGCTATATTTGTAGGCACCTGTGAAACTAGCTCATTCATGTATTGTACGTGAAATCACAATAGATTCAGCACACAGATAACACACGGACACTTGTAGCTCTACCTAACAATCAGCTAGTTAACGAGCATGGCTATCTTGTTAGTTTGCAGCGACAATCCGAGATTGCCCTTCGCATATAAACATCAAGGTGGATAGTTGACCACCTTCCTTGTATATAGTTGACTAACCACATAGCTACAGTAGGTCGCATGTTTGAATTCTAACAACACATTCTACGGAACAATAATGCTAGCAATCTAGTTAACGTTAGCAAGATAACTACATGTGTAGCCAGCCAGCTAGTTGTTCAAGCAATGTTAGAATCACCGACGGATATGAACCATAGCCACAGCAATGTTGGGTCTTATATTAACACAATATATCCATAACGTGCCAACTCACCTCCACCTCCCCTTCCTCAAGAGTCCTCAGGCTCCACACCACTAGTCCCTGAATAAGAAGAATAGTAAGCGCGGCTGCGATCGCCAGTTTGTATCGGCGAAGAAGCTTCTGAACCCGTGTACTCGCCACCATTTTTTCAGTCCCAGCAATCACACGGGCGCGAGCCAGTAGGGCAGAAAAGGGGAAGGCGTAGGGGTATGGAGCGCGCACGTAATAGCATACGGAAGAACAACAGGCGTAAAAGGGATGTCAGCATACAAGGCTTCAAGAGCCAAACCATATTAATAAACCGAAGTCCGTAAAACGTTCCATTGTGTCATACAGACCACCTGGGCTCTTTGAATTTTCAAATTTATAAACTGGGTGCTCATAGTAAATTATAACGTGCGTAACTAACGTTTGCTACGTAGGCACTCTCTCTCCCTCTCTCTCTCTCTCTCTCGCTCGTGTGTGTAGGACAGGGAGGATACCAAATTCCAAAGAGACTGTGGGGATAGTCCACTTCCTTTTAAAAATATTATTTCAGTCTGAGTTACTTTTTTGCTTTAGACCATGAACCACTGGATGCCCTACCTACTATTACAAAGCAGGCAGGTCCTCAGAAACTTCTCAACATAACTAAATATATTTAGGGTTATTCCTCAGCACCATATCCATTTTAAGCACCCAGACATTCAAAACTGCAGATATAATTAACAAATGTTGAATAAACTAAATTCATAATCTGCCACATCCTACTGATTTGTAATTTGGTTCTGGTTTGGATTGTTGAGGAGCCTGGCCTCCATGAAAATTTGAGTGCCACAGGGCCCACGTGAGCGGGAAGCATGAGGACACGCTCAGTCAAAGGGGAGGTTAGTGCAGTGATCCTGTCTGTCAGATAGGGTGGCCTCACTTAAGAGAAGCATTGTAGTAGGACATTCCACTGCACCAGGGAGCCTGACCTTTTGGTGATGTGGTACCCTGTGTTGTGGAGTGGGACATCAGGATTCAGTTCCCACATCTGGCACGTGAGCTTTTCACGTCTGGTAAGGGAAGAAGCTTAGTTCCTGTATTGCAGGAATGGTGGAAAATCCATAACGGTAGACTTTTAGAGAAAAGCATTCAAAATGGCAGCTACCCATGATGGCAGTGATCCATAAAGTACTGATATTTTCCAGCGGAGGAAATTGATCACTACAGTAAGTCTTTAGTGTCAAAAAAAAAAAACTGTGATTTTTGCGAATTTCTGAATTTATATAAAAATATTGTACTGTATAGGGCTACCATGTGATCATGTGTTTGAATTAGGCCAGTACTATACAGTAGATTGTTACTCTTGATGTGAGTGCCAGTCTAGCCACCACATTTAATAAATTTAAGTCAAACCACTAGGGAGTTATTAGGATTTTTGTGATAGGCCACACCTACACTGTTTTTATTAGCTTACCTGCAGCTTTGTATTTTTGGAGTATTAACTTTCTTTACAATAAACTTTTGAGGACCTTCCAATGTTACATTACATTACATTACAGGCATTTAGCAGACGCTCTTATCCAGAGCGACTTACACAACTTTTACATAGCATTTTTACATTGTATCCATTTATACAGCTGGATATATACTGAAGCAATTTCGGTTAAGTACCTTGCTCAAGGGTACAACGGCAGTGTCCTACCTGGGAATCCAACCTACGACCTTTCGGTTACAAGCCCAGTTCCTTACCCACTGTGCTACACTCCGTCCTAATGTTCAGTGTCGATATGTCATGCAGTCTAGGAGGAGATGTCTTTTAAAGACTTTCCCAAAAAAATCAAAATGGCAGAAAAGACAATATGGCCGACATGATGGGTTCCATGGAATTATTTTTTTTTCAAGAGAACATTCATTTATAGGTGTTGGCTTCGTATCTCTATAACAAACATGGCAGGAGTAGCCTAATAATTTAGGATTTAAAAAAAGTTTTTTTAACATTTCATTGTCCGCTATAGAACTTGACAACTCATTTACCATTACACCTAATTTATGTATATTTCAAAATACACACAAACCTTAGATATGCAATCAGTTGGGTTATACTAACGTCATCATTAATAAAGAAACTTTTTTTTTTTAAATGGAAAGATCTAGTTCCACCAACAATAAACAATGGAGAATCTCTACTCATATTATTTAAATATCAAGAAATCTCTTGCTGAAGACAAATATAAATTAAACCAATTTAATAGCGTGAGAGGTAAAGTTGTCATACTGTCATGGTTTTGGGTGATAACACCATTTCTTTTCAATCCTACGTCATTCTTTCGTTTATTACGGCCATTGGTTTTTTTCTGCGCCTTTTCTTCAGTTATTACGGCCATTGGTTTTTCTGCGCATTTTCTTCAGTTATGACGGCCATTAAGTTTTCTTCATTTCCTTTATTGAATTATACGTGTGCAAATCTCTTTTTACAATTTGAACCTGTTAGCTTTCTATTTAAACCCCTAACCCTAACCGATAAACTGTGCTTCAGTGTCACTTACGTTACACGAGAGCCGGTAATCTGGCGGTAGCGGTATAGCTACAAAGTTAGCACAACAGTCTTTAGCTTAATGGGTTGTTGGCAACAAGTTGGTGCCACATCCTAAACTCAGAAATCTTTTAGGGTGTTACTTTTTCAGCCTCGGTTCGAGGTATGTTTTCTTTGAGTTACCCCGTTTTCTGCACAGGCAGTTTTGTTATTTTCAGAAAGTTCATACTCCTTAAGCTTAATTTATTTATTTTTATACCCAGTATGTGGGTCGTTTAGAACTTTTCTTTGAGATGCTCTCTCTTAGGAGTCCCCCCCCCCCCCCCAACCCTAACCCTAACCCTAACCCCCCCCCCCCCCCCGTCCTTGTCTCTTGACACTGGTTAATCTACCTCAGGTGAATAGTTTAAATAATCCTTGTTCAATTACGTTTGGTCTCCCAAAACCCCCACTCCCTCTCACATACCTCTCAAATGAAATCGAAGAATAGAAGTATGTACAGTAGTGATGGTGATAATTATGGTAATGGCAATAATGAAAGTAATAGTGATAGCAATGGTAAGGGTGATGGTGATGATGATAGATGGTAGTAATAAGAATATCAATATGGGAACTTTGACATGATAGGCAGTTTTAGGTTGTGTGTGTGAAGATAGTTGCAGGTGGGTGAGTATGTGTGAATGAGTTTAGCATTTTCAACTAACTGTACATCTATATATGTATTGGTCTGCATTCTTAAATATTTTGTCTGAGTAACTTGCATTCCTACATTTATTTCCATTATATAATGCAGAGCTTATACTATCTCTGAACTGGAATGCACTGTATGGATGTTGCTAATAGCAGAAATTGAGAATCAATTTTTAAACATTTTTTAAAACTGTCTGCTATAGCACCACTATGTGGCAAATCAGGGTAAAATTTGCTGCATCCTTCTGTGCAAGCATCTACCATTGTGCGAAATTGTCAAGTCACCAAAAGGTTTTGCTGGCATTCCGAAACCGATAACATTAATAATAATAAAACCAAGCAATAAAATAGGTTGCCGCATCAGAGCAGTGCTTTGAGCATAATTAGGGGGCCAGACAATCACTAATTTATTTTCGTGTAAGGCCTGGACTTCACAGATTGCAGTTCAGCATACTCCCGACAGAGGTTGTACAACACTTTAATTCAAAGCATTTCCAAGGTAACCAACAATTCCCGAGTGCAATGTACACAAATTTGAGTTAGTTTCACCACACAGCTGCAAAAGCTACAAAATAAATAGAAAATACCCGTTGGCTTCTGGAGAGAATTTTGTAAAACCTTTATGTTATAACCCACTGTTCATCACTGACAAACCACTTTGCATACAGAGGCTAAATTATCCTTAATTTGCGACACAACCGAGCCTGTACGTTTGCCAGTTCACGTGAACGGTCTTGAAAGAAAAACGAAGATACAAATCGCAAAGAACGAATTTACCTTTTGGATATGAATTATCATTACGTCGTGGCCATCGGTTTCCAAGTCAGCAAGCAAGCTACGTTTTGTTTTGGAGTGTACTTGGTTTTAAAACAAAGTACCAATATATTTATAATTTGTATTTACTGTAGTCGATACATCCACTTATCAAATAATTTGTAACTAAACTAGCTAAGCAGCTTGTAACCACGTGTATGGCCGGAATTCCGTGCCAGCGAGTCGGGCGTGTATAGTTTGGCATTGATAAATCGATTGCTGTATGAGTTGTGGCTGTGCTGTAACAGTTCAGTGAGAGAACGACAAAGCGGCTCCACCACTCAGAAGAAACGCAGCTAGCTACTGGAGCGCAATATATCTGTCTAGCAGGCAACTTTGGTTCGCGGAAAATGCAACAGAGGCTATGACAAATAAGCAAGCATTTTGGACTGCAATCCAAATAGAGGAAACTTTCCTCTTTTTGCATCCTGGCTCGTGGCTCAAGAGAAGCTACACTGCTCGGAAATTCGGAAAATAACTCGTTAGAGATGCCCACATTGGCTACTCCAGCGACGCTCTCGTCTTCACAATTGACACCAGATCAGCTCACGGTCATTGTGGCCTCAAGTAAGTAACAGTTGCTCAGGCAACTCTCCCGTCGGCTGCTACCACTAACTTTGATGTAATTGAACTATGTTTCTTATGATGTTACTAGCTTGCTATCTTAACCAGCCATTTAAAAAAAAAAAAAAATGTCTTACTGACCGAATATTTCTTTTTATTCCTACAATTAACCTGAAATATTGACGTCAAAAAAGATCTTGTTGATTTCAGAAACAGTTTTGCAAATTTCCCCTAAAAACGTTTTGTCAGAAATAATTTAAAATAACGTAACTTCTGAATGTTTTTTCAATTCAATATGTAGCCTACGGTAGACCATAGACTATTCACAGAAACCTTGAATCTAATTTGCTTTATGGGATTCTATTGCGATTTATTTTTTTTAATTCAGAAAGTGGAGAACGAATTGACACGTTCAACCAAATGGGTAACTCAAAGTTTGCGTTAGCTCGATGTTTGTCCAACTCAGACTGTCTATATTGCTTGCTGTGCATCTACATGTCTTATTTTTATTTAAAAACTATATTTGCATGTAACATTAAAACATCCTAAACAACAAAACTTAGTTATATTGTTAGACCATGGATATGCAATGCTGAATTTGTTAAGCACATAGTAGTGAGTGAGGTTTCCCCCTTTTCACTTCCCCATCTAGTCTCCTGCCTGGTGTTTTTTGTGGTGATCGTAGTGCTGCTGACTATCCTGTATCGGAAGGACCCGCTCTGCTGCAAAGTCCGAGCTTATCAGGAATCGCATCAGTACTCTGTAAGACCCACTTATTTTTGGTGTGTTATACCCAGGAAAAGTGTAAGCGTTGGGGGCATAAAAAAATAAAACCTAGACCTGATATGGTTCAAATAGCCACCCAACCATATCAAGCCAGAAATATCAAAAATAGGCCTATTTCAAACGTAAAAATTAATTTGTATCACTATTAACCTTCTGTGCTGTCCATGGAACACAACAGGCAGAATAATTTTGCAATGCTTTTAGGCATGGGACAGTGGGCTTCTATTGTAGAATGATTAAAATGAGTGTTTGCCTTGTCTGGGCTTTGATTCTACCTCAAATATAGAAAGGGTCCTTCAAGATAACATTAACTTCATTAATTGTTGGCGTAATCATTAGGTTTTCTTGGCATTAGGCACGCTTTATCTCCCATTAAGGTGAACACAGTTGCGTGTCTCGTCAGTTATATAAACACATTTTTGATATTTAGTTAATTGTTCTTTCTTTAAGACTTAGCGTTAGTATATCAATTCCATTCATTCTTTACCATTTTTAATTTTGTTAATTTCTGTTGCAATAATATGATTTTCTGTAATGTATGATTAAATCATTTCTGAGTAGATTATTCTGTATTATTATTCTAATAGCCTAGTAAACTCATGTCCACATGGAAAACCAGGATGCTTGTGCCAGGAAGTGCAAGGGGTTGCCTTCCTTCCCTAGGGGAAATGCTAACACATCTGTTGCTATGTTTGGCTGTTGAAAAAATAAATAGCCTAAATTGAACAGGAAATGATGTCAATGATTGCTCTATGCAACTGTGACCATCGTGACCTGCTGCACATTAAAGTCTTGCCATAAAATCCTAATTTGTATTATATGGAATTTCTGAAACCAAAACCATACCACAGATGAACCTGGTGTACTTGGCTTATTGGCTGGATTGTCCAGAGTCTTGCCAGGCTGGCTCTTGTAATTTGACACTGCTTGGGATGTGCACCCATCCAATAAACTGTATGCACAAAGAATTGTGGGCTTGTTGCTGTTGGCAACAAATGAGAGATTTGTTTGTGTGGATACAAGAAAGAAGCATTGTTGGTGGGTAAAATGGGTAAAACTGGTAAAACGTGTGGGGAATGAATTAAAAGATAAATTGGAACAGTTGAATCTGTTTGAAATTAGAGTAAAAATGCAGTTGGTAGCTGTACATAGGCATTACGATTTTACAGAGCCTTTATACATCTTACTGTATATTAAATAGCCTTTACCAAAATTACGGCATGGTTGCATTTTCCACTCTGAAAACATACAATAGCAGCTTGATGGTTTTGTGCCAGTGAATACATTCTTATGCTAAAAAAAATTAGGATCATAAGAATGTGTGAGGTAAGCCTGAACAAATGACCCATCTAATTCAAAATATGGAGGGTGTTAATCTGTTGTAATTTCTGGTCATTTGAATATTCTGAATTTGAATTTTTAAACAATTTTGTGTGGTCACAACGGTTTGTGGATTGTTTCCTGGGCATGGTGTCCTGGCAGGATCTAGCTGTAATATGAACAGAGCCCATTGTCTTTATTGCAGAGACTCAGGCTGAATGAAGTAAAGATTTATTTTGGGACAAAAGTGCTGTTCACTTTGTCACCTTCACCACTCTCCCTACCTAATTAATCGTGCTGTTTCATTTGAACAGCGGAGGAGCAGCATCAGAGGAGCCTGCTTGCCTGAACTTTTCCAAGGGATTACTCATTTCAGTACACTGTTTGCTAGAATTAGTCATTGTACACATGTACAGTTTTTTTAAATTGAATATTTGTATCTAATGAAGATAGATAAAGTGTCTGAAACAAAGATTATGTCCACAAAAAGATGCACAAAAAAGAAATAAAAACATGAGGCCTCGTGGTGTAAGATTATTCTTGGGATATAAGCATTTTTATTAGGAAACAAACTTCAGAACAAAGCCAGAACGAGGGAGGCATCTTCTGTGAAGAAGACAATACATTCTTTGTCAGTGCTGAAAAATGTAGACTGCCATGGGGGTCTTCTACGATTTCAATTCTGATTTTACACGGCTGTGCTTTTTAACACTGAGTGAATTGGCTGAAAGAAAACCAAAAGGACGTCACTTTTACCGAAGTACAAACCAGTGAGGAAAGAGTGACCTTTGACGCTTGCTTTTCTTTGGTGTCTCTGTGTCACACGCTGGGGGGTTGCCGAGGTCAAAGTGTGTCAGAGTTACGTACGTCACCTCAGTAGGCACTAGCTGTTTGTCTTTGTCTTTTGCCTTCTCTCCTTTTTGATGAAACGCGGCGGTGCAGCTTACACTTTCTAATGACATGTAAATGTTTTGACAGTAGCTTAGAAGTTGTATAATATTTCACCCTGCTGAGTGTATCAGGTAACAGATGGTGGTTTTGTGGTGGCAGTAACTGTGTAGTGTAGTACTTCAGCCCACTAGTGAAAAGCTGGTATACCCGCCTGCAGTTAAAAGGCAGACAAGGGAGATGTACAATAGGCCATCCTGTAATTTGTTGCCAGGATCCCTGTAAAGAGCTAAAGGAAGACATTGCATTATACTACAACACAAAGACCTTCAATTAGACCTGCTGCAACCGCTTTCTCAGCTAGGGTATTTCCACTTCTAAACACATAATGAGCACATCATTGGGGGAGGGGGGAGGGGGGGGGGGTCATTGAAATGACAATATTTATTGAACATATACCAGCAACAATCAGAGGGGGAAAAAGGCCACATAAATTGTCTTGTCTGTTCTATCTGTCAATCTTTATTATTTGTCCAGTCTGTGTGATCTTGAAGAATTTGAATAATTGAAAATTTGAATGCTGCAGCACTTCCTCAAATCAGCATAAAGGTACATTACACTAACCGAGGGATGTTTTCATTAAGGTTGGTGACTGTAGCACTAGCTGAAATGTATACTAACATTAGGACATAATCTTCACTTTGTCCAGGAAGCACCACCCCAATACTACAGCAGTAGGCAGACATTAGTGGGGTCTACCTATAATGACCCAAGCTCAGAGATGACCTATGACAACCATGCTCCGGTAAGTTATTCCAATAATGTTAAGTCTCCTTGGAAAATTGCCATCTCAGCATTTTTGCTTTAGTGGTTATAAGGTTCTGCTTTTAATTTTTTTTTTAAATCACGAACATCATTATAAATCTGAGATAAATAAATAGATAAGAATGAATAGTCAGGCTGTCTTTGTAAAGAGTTTTGCTTGTTCCATATATAAAGATGACTTTTTTACATAACGTTTAAAATGATAATTTCTGTAATAGTCTTGAAACTCTGAGTAATTTCCTCAAGAAATATAAATAAATGGCTGCCACCTTGTGTCTTCAAAGCCAACTTCAGTGATTGTGAAAGTGTGGGAGAGATCTATACCACATTTGGCATCAAAAAATCTCCCCTTAATATGTACAGTGACACAATGGCTGTTCTTTGGGCAGAGGTACATGTAGGGAAATATTTGTGGTATTGTAGAACCCCTGCTTTTTAGTTATCCTTCAACAAATATGCTAATTATATTTGATGTTCTAGAGGAAAGATAAATATGCAGACGTGCCTCATGTCCAAGCATGAGATGTTCCTTCATAAAAACTCTACTGAGACTCCGAACAAGTGAAATCAAACATTGCTAAATATTGTTAGCCTCTATACCACTAGTTTGGTGCAGTATGCTGTAAGGAATGCCACTTAATGCAAAAACAAACACGGTGTTCCCCAGTGAATTTAAGTAGATGCTGCACTGCTAAAATTGGATGTACAAAAATCAAGTGGGTTAATTAATAAAAATGTCAAATAACCACAATTCCTCTGTGGAGTTATGAATTTGGTATGCAGAAGGTTTTTATTTTAAATTGCACAGATCGTTTTGAGAGTGAGGTTGTCAAGGCCATGCTGATAAAGAGGAAAAGGAGCAGTTATTTCCTGCATTGTCCTCTTTGAGTTTGCTCTTTTCTACTGCTGTGGTTGTGCTTGGGTTGGGTAAACATGGAAAGTTCCATAGTTCTGTGGGGGGATGGGGGGATTGAATCTCTGATCTCACTGGGTAGCCATTATCCTGTGTCTGCAGCAGCCGGGACACGTGTTTGTCATTGGGCAGGCCAGCAGCTATCACCTGCCCTCCATGGATGCACCGCTCCCTCGCCTGCCCTCCTATGAGAGTGTGCGCAAGAAGGACCGGCAGCGGCAGATCCACATGATGATCGCCGACCGATTCGGCCTGAACGGCACCATTGAAACTGAGGTGAGCGTCTGCACAGCCAGTGTATTTGCAGTGGCTGATAAGACAGACTCTGTGGAGCATTGCGGAACTTCCTCGCTCAGAACTTGTTAAACACGAGCTGCGTTTGCACCACTAATCCACCACAGTTCCTTATTTGAAATTCTTGACTTGGTATCCTATTTTGGAGGGAATTGCATTTGTCAGGCTCCAGGAATTATGAAGGTATTAAATCATGACAGTTCTTTGCTGCGGTGGAAATAAATCATGAATATGACCTGCCCTTCACCTGATATTTGAAGAACAAAAAATGAAGGCTAAGTTTGCCTTTCAGAGTACAATTTCTATGTTATGACTGGGATGTTTTCAATACTTTTATTTTTTTTAAATCAAGCATACCCCTTGAACAAAGTAACAAGCATATCCAAGATTATGAACAGATTGCGCTGCAAGACATAAACACCTGAAAAGCATATGTCATTAAATATTTACTTATCTTCTCTGTTTTTTAACAACTTGGTCTTGTGAGTCTGAAAACCTCCTCCTTGAACAGTTGAGAGATTTATGGTGGGTAACTGCCCTCTGGAAACATGGTACCGCCTGTGTGGATGACGGAAGTAAAACACAGCCTCATTTGGCTGGTACATCCTGCATTTTTATTATGCTCGGGAAGAAGGCATTCTATTGCCTGTGGGACCTCCAAGCAATATAAAGATAAGAGGCAGTAGTTAAGGGGCCATGCAGCCTGATGAGGGAGATAAAAGTATGTGCTCTGGGTTGGCATTTTTGCCAAGATCCACCCTGCAAGTAAATTTGATGTGCTGGCTATGATTGGTAACAGATTGAAATGCTGTCCTTTGTGAAGCATTACGCAGCCGATCGCCTTGCATATCTGGTTTTTTAAAGGTCATCTCTACTTTCCACTGTCCACAAAAACCCTGGCACACATTGCAAAAACTGACAGAACCATAAGAGCTGCACTAACTCTAATCCAAACAAAAAAACCTCCTTTGTCCCTGTTTATGTTTTCAGATGTTGGACATAGATAGTTTGATTAATCCAGCTACATACATATACCATTAAGATAAGTGGACTGGAGCCCCACCTGCTGTATCCACGAACAGGCTGGCTCAAAGGATCTATTTATGGGCTATTCACTTGATGTTTACAATGAAGGGGGAGTGCTTCCCTCCTTCAGTGCGCGTCAGTATGCTGAGCCCAGAATTTAAATGAAAAACAACCTTTTGAATTGACGTTGCCTTCTGCATTCCCATTCTCACTAAGCCACAGTTGGGTAATCTCACAGGCCAACAAATTCAAACATAGGTGAGTGATCTCAGCTCCATTAAAATTCATGTGAATATGTCCCCTATACGTGGAGGGAAAAATTTCACCTCGTTGCCAATTTTCTACATTTTAAATCATTTTAGTGCTTACTTTCAACCAATTTTCTCAGGATTCCTCAGGGTGTCCATTGAAGCTATATACAGTTCAGCACATCAATATGTCAGGTTTTCTCAACCAGAAAATGTTCTGTGGAAAGCATTAATCTGAGGTACTGTGGAGCCTGGTCCCATGTAGTCTTATTTTGTTCTGACTCGGTTCTCAGTTGAATCTGTATTACCTGAGCTCTTAACTGAATATAGATATTTATTAAGTTTAGTGCAGGTGTCTCAATTTTATTTAGTTGAAACACTTATTCATTGCCCCTGTGAACAGGTTATTACTCTTAATGAACTGGGCAATTAAACAGGATGGCTACTTGTGTCACTAATTTGTTGAAGGGGCTCAAATATATAGAAATAATACTTTGGTTTATTTCTTCTAGAATTAACACATCTCCCGTAACCATTAGTGGTAATACAGAACTAGCAGCCTACACGTGGGCACATTGGCGCACACGTTGGCATTCAATTAACAACTCCTTCAAGTCTGATTAATGGACAGCTGGAATAACAAGCAACCAGAAGTGCAAGACCAGGATTGTGAAACATTGGTACCAGGCTTACATAATCAAAGCTATTGCAAAACACTGAAGAAAACCTGAGCAGATAAATTCCAAAAATATTTTTTAAAAATAACAATGATATCAAAGACAACTTGTAAAGAACAAATTGTCCAATAGATTTTAGGAAGTGACACAAAGTGCATTCATCTGCAGTTAGTCTTGCCTTGTTGTCTTGATGATCTCATAAACATGTCTGTTTTTGAGTGAGTCACTCCAGCTCGTATAGTTTAAAGCACTGAACTGTCTCACCCCAGTTGCACAGCTGCAGGCCTATGCTGCAGGCTTGGTGCACAGATCTTGCCATACTGGCCTTTCCTCTGTCTAGTTTCCTTAAAATCTAATAAAAATGAATTCCTTATTAAATCCTTTGTTATATTTTATCCCCAGAGCAAGTGTTGAGAGTTTATCCTTATGTTATTATAATGCAATACTTGTATATTAACTGTTTTCTATGTATTATATCATGTGACTCATGTTAATAGTCCTTGAGATTTAGAAAGCCACTATACAATGGAAGGTTTTGAGAGACACAATGCAGCTGTACAATATAGTAGTAGTAATAATAATAATAATGCACTGAGGCATGTGTTATACTACATTTGCTTCTCCATTTACCCTTGTTTTTCTTTTTTCTCCCAGCCACCTCCAACTTATGAGGAATCCATCCGTCAGTCTGTGGTGATTCCTTCTGTCAATTTTGGCTCTACTGATAACCTTGTGGCTTCTGTTGCTGCCACACAGTCCACAGTACCACCCCATTTAGGAAGCCAACAGAACCCCTCTACCTGCCATGACCCAAACACCTGAGAGCCTCCCAGTGATGCCAAAGACACAGAGGAATGAGAAAGGAATGCACTCCTGGACATTTTATATCATAAGAATTTTAACAACACAAAACGAGTTACAAAATAATTTTCAGGAGAATGTTGAGCTTCCTTTCGATTGAGCTCAATGAAAGTAACCTCATGTGACCATGAAATGACAAAGTTTAATAAGGCAAGGGGCAGACAGCCTTTGCTAATGTGATGCAGAAGTCGGCTGTCTAATTGTCTGTGCTTAATAGGAATGATTTCAGAGCATTGAAATGAGCTGCAAAAACAAGAAAAAAAAACACATTTCTTCATGAGATTGAGAGCTTTGAACTTTGCCATGGTTGCTCAATGTCCCTGGTTCACGTAAGGCCGCTGCTGCTCTTAGAAAGTCACATACATGACTAACAGCTTTAGGTGGTTCCGGATGTGAACATGCCAGTTAATGTAAAATCCTGTTTTAAAATGCTTAATCCGTAAAGAGCCGTCTCACTCTTGGTTTGTGTCCCTGGGGGAATTACTCTTTAACCCAGGTCAAACTCCATTCACAGGAAGGTGCATGGTGTCCAAGCTTGTACCAAAGATACTTTTGCTTTATTTTGCACAAGAGTGTTCTTTTAGTTCTTCCATTTCATTTTAAACATCTTTGGAATCCAGCCCCACCTCCACTAAGCCTGCTTCTAGCTTCCCTCCCTTACCCTCCTCCATGTCACCCCCCCCCCCCCCCATCATCCTCCCTTGCTCTCTGAGTTCACCATGGCCACGCTTAAATATCTTACCCAGTGAAAGAAAAGTACATATTCAGGATACAGATGTGCTCAATCATTTCAGCTTGCCATGCTCCAGTATAGAAGTACCAGGCACACAAGTTACCCCACTCTCCCCCCCACACAAGCCAGGACGTTTGTCTTAATCAGCTCTTTGAGAAATTTTAAGCCATTGAAATCATATTTTTATATGAGATGTTTTTACTTTTTCATATACTTTTGATCACTGTTGGAATTTAAGGCATTTGAGGAAAATGAATGTATAGAACAAAGTGTATAATCTTCCGCTAGGTTTATATTCCAAAGCCATATTATCCTGGTAAAATAAATGGGAAAATCAAACTCTCTAGATGGACCATAGTATACATTTGTTTATTTAGATGGCCAGAGTATGTTTTGTTCATGTGTTTTGTGGCTAAAGATCGACAGCATGTTGAATGAGGAAACCTAAGTTTTAAAAAAATTATATTTTGCACTCCTCGCAGCATTCCTGAGCCTTGTCCTTTGACTACCCTCCACCTGATTCCTCTGAGATGGAAGATAGTTGAGTGGTGGTTGATCAGAGGGAACTTCCTGTTAGTATATCCTGTTCTTATCCAGTTTGTTTCCCCAACTGGGTCAACTCAGTGTCTGTAAATATTACTTGGAGGACAGAAGATTAAACCAACAATGTACTGTATGGTTCATACTGACATCAGTTTGAAAATCTGTAAATAAAAATATTTACATTTTGTATCCTTATTTGTCAGTTATTTTCATTCTCACCATGCTGGCGTGGTGAGACCATACATAAATATGTGTATTCAAGTACCTTAGAATGGCAGTCCCAGCTCACAGCATTTTGGCATACTCTTGCATTTACATTTAATACAATTAATTATGAAGCACAGCTGCCTGAAGGTACATTTCCTGTTAATGTTGTACAAGGCATTTGGAGAAAAAAAAATCCTATGTGATTGGAGGTTGCACTTTTGGCATCAGTTGAATGTTGAGACACCTTGTGGACAGCTGAAGCATTGCTGTTGATTACCACAGTGTCTCCACTTCTGATTGGAGCAGTCTCCTGTCATAATCATGGCATGCCCCTACCAGTACACATTGCGCTAAAAGGTTATCAAACCACATTACAATTTAACTATATGCAAAGGATTTAAATAATGCTAAGTGTATGGGAATTTCATTCAAGTTAATTGAACCATTGGAGTACAGGTCATTTCTAAACAAAAGCATGTTCTAAAAAGAATATGAAATGAATTAAGAATAAAAGTAACTCTTGGAAAAATCCCAGTATCAAAATGTGAATTTCCCAAGTTTGGGAATTCATACTAGTTTCCTAGAAATCATTCAGGTCTTTATTTTTGGAACTTATGCACATCTTTGGGAATACAATTCTAAAATCAAACACTCAACAGGCATTTTCAACTTTTCACTACAAGGTTTTTTTTTTGTTTTTTGGCAGAAAAATCGAACAGAAATGTAAATTAAGTGACTATAAACCATGGAGATTAAGCAAAATAAATAAAACTTCAGTATGAAAAGAGATCAGGAAAACTCCTTTTGAATAAAATGCAGGGTGAATGACAGCATATTTCCTGACTGTTTGTTATGTCAACACAGCATTGACTGCTTTTTATTTCTTAACATCTGTTTAAATTGCCATTTAACAACCCTAAACACCCCAGCAGGGGATAATACAAAGATTTTCTCATTAAGCACTTGAACAACAAAGTCACAATGAGAAGACAGTGGCACTAATGAGGTCTTCCATGTAGCCATTTCAAAATCCAACTAACAGTTTTGAACTAAGTCTAAGTAATCCTCAGTTCTCCTTTGGGAACATAAAGGTAACCCCACAGATCAGACAAGCATTGAGGCCTCTGAGACCATTCCAAATGAAAAACAGGCCTCCAAACGAGGTGTCATGGGGAGCACTCTTCACCAGTTTGTTCCTCTCAATTAAGCAATGAGTGATTAAACCACAAACAAAAAAGCCATCATATAAACAAAATGTTTTAAATAACAAAGCAGGAGCTACTTAAACCAATTAGTTCCCTGTTGTCAGACAACTAAAAATGCTGAGCATTCATAATGCCTAATGCAATTTCTGTTCAAGTTATTTTTCTATTAAGAATATTTCAAACCTCTAAAATAATACAATAAAACCTTAAGCCGCGTTTCCACCAAAATTACCCGGAACTTTCAGTCCCAGGAACTACTTTACCAGGAACTAAAAGGTTCCTTCAGCCAATGGTTGTCTGCGTTTCCACCGGGGTCTAAAGTACCGCGAAGATTAGGCAAATTAGCCCACTGACGTTGTCATCGGTCCATCTGTCATATGATTTCTTCTGTAACCCCATACTACCACCGAAGTAGCCTACATTATTTTCTAATAACCGGGACAGCCCGGAGGGGTTTATTCCACTTATATACAACGGGTTACCAACAATGACTATATATGGTTACTTTTGTATTTATTGATTTTCATATATCCTCCCAAACACATTCATTAACAGCAGAAAACATGCACACGTTGTAAACAATTTGCTGTTTTATTACTTTCTCGTCGTCAATTCCATATAGGCTAATCGCACAATGACAAGAATAGAACGAAAACTCGGACTTGCGTGAAAATGTAAATTAGTAGTGGTACAGCCACCGTTTGCTTTCCTTCGAAGTTACTGCTAGCCGAGCAGCGAAGTGTGCCCTCCAGATGCGAACCATGCACCATAAATGAGTCCATAGTCTTCCTGGTCTTTTCGTGGAATTGAAAAATGGCAGTAAAATTGAGTAAAATTACGGCAGTCTGAAAAAGCTAAAGGGAAGATTACTAGAATTAACCTGTTATTTTACCCGGATAAAAAGTGCGGAAGGTGATTTCCAGTTTGCTTGTACTGTATCACCAATGTTAATTATGCAGAACTACCGCATACCTCACATAACTGTATCAAACGTTTTGAGTCAATTACAACGGGCTAACAAAGAAAATCCGGAATAAAATATTCAGCAACCGAATTAATCCGTTTGAATGTTTTGGTAGCCTACGTAATATGCTGTCCCAGCACGAATGCTTAGCATTTTATAAAACGAATACTAAAGTAAGAAAAGAACAGAAGAGCACACGTTATAATTCCAAGACGTTGACAGGCTATAACCAAAAGTAGGCTACTGCGCCGCATAAGTTTGATTTGAAGTTATTATGAAAATAAATAAGTTTGCCGCTGCATATTTTCAAACATGGCGGGTAATGGCGGAAAATAAATACAACACAAATGCTACGAGTACTCGACCAATCAGAAATGTTCAGCGCTGCAAGCTCCACCCAAAAGGTTCCTGTACTTTCGGAAAGTACTACCCCCCGAGCAGGAACGTTTTGGGGGGTAAAACAAAGCCCCCAGAACTAAATTTAGACCCTAGTTCCTGCGGTGGAAACGCACTGAGTTCCTCAAAAGGTTCCTAGTTCCGGGGTATAGTTCCTGCGGTGGAAACGCGGCTTTAGACATATTTTGGTCTTATTTGAGGTTCCCTCCATCACAATTCAACCAGTATTTAGGGGTTTCACAGGCTTTCAAATTTTATTCAAATGTCCTTCAGGCGGTCTGTGTATTAAGATCAATAAAACTGAATTTTAGACATGGTGTCATGCATAGTTTACAGGGGTCAAAAGATATTCCAAAATTGGCTGCCAGTTTGGGGATTAACACTTATCTGAAATAAATATGACCGAAATAAAAATGAGTTAATTTACAGTAACTATACTGAATGCAAAGAACACACACAGAGTACATTTTTGTCCCAAATATGAATGTAGTATGTATAAAAATTAAATTAACAAAATTATTCAAGAATGAAAAGTCATGTGGGCAAAATTGTACACTCATGACACATTCACAAATAAAGCAGTGATATAATGTTGATATTTGCACCAGGTTATCATCCATATGTAATTCCTTCATGGTTCACATCAATTTATTCTTAATCCTGACTATGGACCATATCTTCATGCAATACACTCTTTGAACACAGGAAGGGGGAGGGGGGTGACATTTCACAGCTATAAACCATAGGAAATATAATCTTGCACATCCCCAAAACAATCATATATTAAAAAGCTTTGTGTTTGGTTTAAAACAGGGCAGAGGTTTGCAACAGTGTCCTTTTTCTTCTGGAACACTGAACCAGACCAGCAGACTCTAGTGGACAAAGACTAGGATATATGTTTCAAGTAGACATTATAACAGTATAAAACATTTTATCATTTTAACAAGGAGTTATGTAAGGGTGATATGATATCCATTTCCACAAGTTAGCTGTATATATATCTCAATTAATTTATGAAAGAATGAGGCTGAAAAAAATATGCCCACATTTTTTTCAGCCTCATTTTTTTCCTCTATTGAACCATTCTATAACCATTTGCACAGACTGCATGTTTTTAAAGTATGAATAACCGAGGGATACAGACATCTGACAATCATGCCTCAGTAAAAGGCAACCATTTTGCATGATCATTGATCATTTATTTCTCAACAACTATTTGGAATCTGGAGCTCTACTCTTTCTAGTCTCCAGTCTCGAGTCTTTACAGATAGGCAAGGTACATGCATATTAAAAATGAATGGATTCTGAAGGAACAGATCCAGCAGCCTAGTCCATTTACTGTGGAATGACTCTTAAAATTTCACAGAGCCTGATGGAACTGTATGTTAGGACTTCATTTTATTTACAAATTCAGCTTAAACATGTATTTCCATAACATAACATAAAATAAGATAGGGATTCTCCAATTTCCAAGCAACTCAAGATCCAGACAAAACTGTGACACTAAAAGAAGGAAAGAAAGTGGCCAATGACTCATGTTCTCAAAATCAGATGTGAAAAGGGTGCAGACGGAGGTAGGGCAGGTCTCAAACCATGTCGACAAGTTTGAAGGTCCCCTGTTGCTTGGTTGGGACAACATTGATGAAAGTCTTATAAAGCACTGCACCATTTGGGAGCTTTATCACAGACAATCCTTCCTGGCTGCGAGGAGACGGTACGTACACTTCCTTGGTGAACCTGACAATGCCATCTTCGAGAGCGAACAGAGTCTTATTGGTTCCAATGCCAACCTGGGTTATTTAAACACAAGGAAATGAAAATAAATTCTCAGTTTAATTGTGGTGTGGGAGGGACAGCAAATATATAGTATCACCCTCACTGTGATAAAGGTGGAATGGGGAACTCTCTCTTACATGTGCTCCTGGATACCAGCGCATAGCTCCTTGTGTAGCTAGGATGTTACCAGCATGGACAAAACTTCCTAGAAATAAATGTTAAAATATATCATTACATAAACTTTATGTGAAAATTATATATTGTATGTCAAGCTTTGTATATGAAATGTTTAAACATTATACTTATAACTCAGCATATTTTTCATCTGCTTAGCATTTTTATGATCATAGGAATTGGTATCCCAACTCAATGATACAGATATTACATATACAATTCTTATTCATCATATAAATCAACAAATTGAAAAGCCAACAAAACCATCAATGAGAAATTTTTTTTCCAAATAGGAGCTAGTATATTGTCTAAACAAAGTACAAAACAAGTTATTGTGAGAATACTGATTTATTGGCATACCATTTACATGCTTGAACCCATATCTGCGCCCGGGACTCTTTCCCCCTTGATTCTTACAAGACCCTCCTGACTTTTTGGATGCATCCCTCGTGGACACCACCCAGAAGGGTTGACAGGGCAGCAGCGTGCCTTCGAAGAGAGAGAAATCAGAAGACGTGCATCAGCTGTCTAGTGAGATTAAGTACGGTACCTAGTACTTTGAACGAAGAGAACGGTTAGGAAGCAGGCGTTAGCTACTTTAGATAGCTAGATACCTGGCTCGCAGCCTTTCTAAGGAACGTTTGCCAGACTTTGATTTAAACCCTGCGTAGCAGCGAGGAGGTTGAAAATTTGCCACTGAAAATGGTAGTCAAATATAGAGCTTATGTGAAATGCAGCTGTAGTGTTACCTAACGATTTCTAAGACTGTTTGCATGACTGTTGTTCGCCACATGTCCAGCTAATGATTGTCGGCATGACTAGCTAGTTTGCTCAAATCTAGTTACAACATTTTGGATGGTGTAGGGCAAATTTGACCAACCAAGCTAAGTATATATTAGCATTAGCTATAGGAAGAACAACGTTTCGAGATGTGTAACATTTAAAAAGCAAACATCACAGTTAGAATAAGAACAACATACACTATTACTATATATCAAAGTTAATACGAGACGACTAGTTTTATCATTACCCGGTCTGGATTTAAGAAGCAAGGACGTGAGCGCAGCCATTTTGAAATATTTCGTAAACTTTGACCTTTGAGCGTAAACCGTCACTGGAGGCGAAAGCGTCATCTACTTAAATATACAAAGAACCCCGCACAACAGCTAGTTCATCATGTAAGGTATGGTTTTGTGCTGAACGTTCTATGTATGAATCACAATGCACTAAGATTGGTTTACGGAACTCTTTTACTGAGTTACTGCAATGCTATTCTGATCGTTTTATTTCAACACGAAGACAAAAAAAGAGTGCGTATTATCTTGACCAATGAATTGTCTCTGCTCTTCTTGCCCGGGAAATCCAAGATAATACGTGATATCCCACGGATAGTTTTATAGTACCACGGTAATACAGGTAATATTTTAGATATTAGCTGAAATAATTGCTTCAAATATTTAGTCTTATTTCAGTACCGTCGTGAAACTACGTGCAGTCAACTGTGATAACTTTCTATCTGTATTTTGTGTCACGTTTTTGACATTTATGGCCGGTTTAACAGACACCGATTTAGATTAGTCCTGAACTAAATTGAGTTTAGTATGGGGAATCTTTATTCAAAATTGAATTTAGCCAAGAACTAAGCTTAATATGTAACTGCGAAACTGGCACGTAGTCGAACTGGCTGAACCTCTTGAGGCTGGAAAAGTGAACTAAGACAACAATTAGCAGGAAGTTATCCTCCAGTGTTAAGGACGTACCTTCTACGTGTCTCGCAACACTAGTAGTTAGCTTGTAACAAAATTTGCTCTTGTTAGATTTGCTAGCATGGGTATAAAGCCATCAATTTGCATTTTCCAGATATCAAAAGAGCTGTGCATTATAACTTTGCTCGTTGTTTCGCTAACTTACCTAGCTAGCTCACTATTTAACACATGCAGTCACATTGCACATTGCCAGCGAGTCAAGGTAGTGTTGCAGTGACTTACAAGGGCTGCTGCATTGTAGCTGTCCGTAAATTAGGTATTTTTCCTTTATTGTTGAAATACTCTGCTTTTATCCAGTGTTAATGTTGTTTACTCCTGTTTCCTGTTTGTCGTTTGTGGCATCACAGATTGCAGTGCGTTCATTCTGAAATTGGGTACTTTGGACCGAGGTTCAGCATGGGAGGCAGCAGGCTTAATGCCCAACCCAGCGATGAAGACACTAGTGACACAGATGATCTACCGGTCTATGACTTCCTACAGTTCTCAAACAGGCAAGCAGGCCACAGACAAACGGAGGCAGATGAATTGGTGGTCCTCAACAGTTCAGACTCTGAGACCCTGGCCCCACCGTTCTTAGGGTCTAACCCTGAGCCCTCTTCTCTGCTGCCACAGCAGAGGGGGGAGAAGGTCCTCTTGGTCAGCAGTGACAGTGAGGAGGAGGTTTTTGTGCCCTTGGCAATGAGACTGAAGGAGCGCCTAGGTGATCCTACCACATCCACAGCCACCATGTGCCCAGGTCCACCCCAGCGTGCTTCTGCCAACCGCACTGACCCCCCTGTGCGACCACAATATTGTAAAACCAGCTCAGGCCCCACTCCAGCAGGCCACCCCAACACCCCGCTCCTTCTTGACCAGGAGGAAGATGAAGAAAGCTCAGTGGGCCCCAAGGCGCCAGTCTTTGATTTACATCCAGCAGAGTTCTGCACATGGACAGAAGGGGGTGCCTCTCCTCCAAAGAAGAAGGTGGCCAAACGGAGTCCAGCGGAGATGGAGGCAGCAAGGGGGGAGGCTGTGCGTAGGAAGGAGGCTCGGGAGAGGCAGCAGGTTGAGAAGGAAGTGCGCAGGCTGCAGCTGGAGAAGCAGAGGGTGGAGAAGAGGGCCCTGGCTGATGCAGTGAAAGCTCTGAGGCCAGAGGAGTGCATCAAGCACATGGTGGTGTCTGTGGACCCAGGCAAGTGTCTCCCCAAAGGCAGGATAACACAATGCTGGAATCCAATTAAAGGGGTGATCTAATAAAGTAAAGTGTCAGCCTTCGTAATTAAACGCCGCTGTGTTTGAGATGACATTGTTCAGATTAAGACCGCGCAGCAATTTATCAGTAATTATCTCTGATGCCTTGACGTTAATGACTAAAATGACCCCATCCATTTTTCGCTCCTGAAATGGGAACAAAAAAACATTTAGCATGTAAATTACAATGGCGATCTCTAAAAAAATCTTCATTCGGCAACAGAAGCAGTGTTTCATTTGAAGCCAGTGAACAAGTTTAGCAACAGCTACAGCTATCATATGCCTACTGACTGCGGTGCCAGGAATGACATCTGGTGTGTGGCAACATTTTGTCAAGGCATTAAAATAGTAAATTCCTAAATGTCTGACAGCAAATTGCCATTTTCAGGGAACACAACCAGTTAAAACAGTCATTGGAAAGGATGGAACTCCTCCATACTTTTGATGGAATACAGTTCCGCTCCCTCTATGCTGTTAAAATACTATACAAAGGCTATAAATAAACATTCCGGGCTACTTCGTCATGATTCCATAATTGCAAATGAGTAAATAGCATGTTGGTTGGTGGTAATATTAACAGATTTGAAAATTTTGAAATACTGATTTTTTTTAACTGGCAAAAAGAATTCAATTTATTTCCTGAGTAACAATAACAACCACAACCTTACCATCAACCATATAAGATTTTTCCACCCCTGTCTGCGGGAAATAAAACAACATCACTCTGAAAAACATGCTTAAATGCTTGCCTTAATGCTTGTCTGTTGCTCAGTATTAGGTTCAGCGTTTTAATAGGATTAGATTTGTTAGCTGTGCTAGGTGAGATGGGTCTAACGGACACATATTAACATGGCTTCCTGCGTTTGCCCAGCTCTGCTGCAGCTGGATGGCGGCGGTGTGCTTCTCACATCCCTGCAGGCTCTGGGCTGCAGCTGTGCCATAGAGAGTCAGGATCTGCCCTGCAGCATCACCTGGGCCCGGAGGACTCCTGGCACACAGGTGAGCAGAGCTCGTCTCAGGTAGACGTGCGCACAATCATCCCAGAAGTACCTGCCTGCTTCGACGTGGTCCCCCCGGGATGTGGTTCCCATTTAAAGATTCCCATTGACTTCCTTGACTCTGACTGCTGTGCTTTTTGATTGGCAGGCCGGAGAGACGCAGTGTATTCCGGAATCCCACACCGTGATCAGTGTGCCAGTGGAGAACTTCATCTCCATGGTCCACAGTCACAGTCAGGTATGACCAGAGGCCTGCGGTAACAGAGTTATAATAGAGCAGCTCAGCGGAGCGCTCAACCTGCAGTAATTATCATCACATGAATAGGATCGTGCCACTTTCCAGTTTAGCTGCTTTAGTTAATTAAACTTCATTAGAAAAGTGTTGCAACATGTTGCTAATTGTAGTTTACGTAGAGATGCTCTGAAGAGAGCAGGCGTTTCTGCTTTTAATGAAGCACCATGTATGTGTGTGCTTTAGGGATCAAATTTTTGCTCTCATTTTTAATGAGAAAGTAAAAATTAAATGATAGTAATAATCCTCACTATCATCGTCATTAAATATCATGTAGTATGTGTGTATGTTATTTTCTACAGTTTGCAATCAGGCACTACTTATGTTTAAGTGAGTGTGGGATTCATTGCATGTGTTACTGGTGCATCTGATGAATGGTTTGAGCAAATAGAGATATGCTTCCATCCATATCTGCATCTGTCCTAATGAGCAGAGTAGTACAGTATGCAAATTGCTTTTGGAAATCTGTGCCTAATGAAAGGAATCAGAAATACACCATACACTATGAAAGACTGAGATTTTAATGTACAGGCACTAAATGTAAATTGGTTCTATTTACTAAATTAAAGAGAGTATTTCATATATGCATAAAATACAGTGAAAAATTATTTTATAATTTGACCCTTGATAAAGATGTGTGGAAAAGGCTGCATTGAACAAGTGCCTGTGGACATCTGGTCAACGATCAACAGAATGCAAATTGAGAAAATGTTTTGAAATGAAGTCATGGCCCAACAGATTAACCGTGGATTTGTCTGCCACTGCTAATTTCCTCTGTGGGCAGTTGTGTGGTCGCATATGTTTGCATTGCGTAACATGGCGCGGGTTCAACACAAGCGTGCATCCTCAGAGTGTAATGGGCCTGCAAGCTCGGCTGCCTCCTTTGCAGGTGCAGAAGGGCCACTCTGTTGATTGCGGCCTGACTTTGACTGCATGGACACTGCGCCTCCTGGCTCGCAGTTCAGGCCACACCCCCAGCCTGGCTGTCATCGACCTGGAGAAGTACTTCAGGTGAGGGGATGAGGGAAGTGCAGAAGCCTAACAGGTTCTTGGCATTACTGTGCGTGCTACCCCTTTAGTTTCTGTCCTTTGTAAGAGTTTTGTCTGACAGCACTGTAGGTCAGGAAGGCCTCGATTTTCTCCTGGGGGAAATCAGGAGCGTTGTGCGCTAAATTATGCAGAGATGAAAGTGCTCATAGCATTTGTATCTTTTGAGTGACATAAACACCCTTGTCTGCAGATCCCAGAAGTCTCAGGTGCAGAAGAAGCACCGCCAGGCCGTGCTGGGAGAGGAGCAGGGGGCAGGCCCAGGGGTGGGGAAAAGGAGGAAGAGGAAAGAGGGAGGACAGCAGCTTCCTGACGTGACCCGGGTGGAGGTGGAGGAGGCAGGTTTCCTCTCTGCAGTTACGCCGAAGAGCGTCTGTTATCTCTGTGTCTGAAATCCGTCTCATTTCGCATTCTGTGGACAAAACGAGTCTAAAACTTCACCTCTCTTTCCTCCCTTTCTTTCTTTTCAGTTTTTATATGTGCTCTGTCACCTCAGCGGGGGAGGGGAAGCTGTCTGCATTGCGATTGCTGATAAGTTCAGGAGCAGCAGGCTTCAGGAGTGTCTGTGCTCTCCGCCGTCTCTAACCTCTTTCCTGCTCCCCCCAGGCCCTGGTGGACCTGCAGCTGAACACCGGCGTTCAGGTGCGCTTCCTGCCCTCTTGGAAGGAGTTCTCAGATTATATCACCATGTCGACCAAAGCTGTGGCAGAGGCACCTTTCAAGTGAGCGACTGAATTTGTAAAATTGGTGTTTAAGAACGGCGGACTCCAGCTGGTGGCTGTGGAATAAATTCGCCGCGCTAATCTTGCCTGGGTTATTGAACACAGCGGTCTGTCCCTAGCTCAAAAGCAGTGACTGTGCCATTGTTAGCGGGATCTGACTGCACCGCGCCCGCCTTTGTGGCTCTGTCTCTCAGGAAGGAGCGGGAGAAGACGGGCTTCAGTTTCTGCCTGGAGAGCGAGTGGGCCGGGGGCTGCAGGGTGGACCGGGCGGGGAAGGGCCTGCTGCAGGTGTGGAAGAGGCAGATCCAGCAGCTGAACCGGGTCAGCCCCGACATCGCCAGCGCCGTCCTCGCTGCCTACCCCTCCCCGCGGCTGCTGGCTCAGGTGACCGCGCCGCCGCGAACGCCCGCCCTGACGCGCACCGCGCACGCACACTGGGCGAGCGTGAAGCCGCAACAGGCTCGCATTGAAACGCAAATAGGCCCACGCTGATGAGGCTGGGAAAACAGCCACAAACAAATACTCTAGTGCTGAAGATCCATAACTACAGTTTTGCAGTAGCAGAAATATGTCATCTGCTGTGCCAAGTAGAGCTTTCGTATTGTTGTTGCATCATTCTTGAACTTTGGCAGAGGGCGTGTAATCTATTTTGGCTTCAGTACAATTAGGTTGCCTGCCAGGTCAGTTTTTGGAAAGATCTAGGAAGGCTGTGTTAACATAAAACACCCAGCCTATTTTGAATCCGTTATCTGAGTGGGGTACGTTAGCACTGCTTAAGGGATTGAATAGTTGTATTTGTGAACAGACAACCATTCTACTGCTTTTGATGATAGTGATCTTAAAGTCAGTGAATGCCTTTGTAAATGAAAATAGCACAGTCTGATTCATAGCCTGAGTCACAAACGATAAAGTTAAAGATTCCTGTGCACAATTGTTGTCCTGTCCATTTGGTGCTTGCCTATTGATTACTGTCTCTGAGTCAACAAAAAGTTGTCCCGCACCTATACACAGATATTGGGAGGTAGCTAACTTCAAGTTATCGTCATCCAGAGAGTCATCCAGATTTGATGACTAGCTAGGAAACTATGCTTGTGCACTCACTCACTGGCAGTTACCACAACAACCATTTTTAAACATCTGCTTGTGTGTAAGAAACAGTAGTATTTCACTTCGCCTCTGATTGGTCCGTGAGAAGTGGACTTATGCTGACGTGCTCATGTGTACTTTTCCGGCTTCTTTAAAGGTTTTTCCTGCTGCCTTTGTCCGCTGTCTTTGTTGGCAGGTGTCAGGCTTGCTTTAGGGATGTGATTGCTGGTGCTTGTCTAAAACAAATCGATGCTGCCTTCTGTGAGTGGCAGTTAGCTGCCTGTCAGCCTGCTGACTGCTCCTGGTAAATTGTGAGCAAGATGAGGCTCACTGCATTAGTAATGTGTGGAGCGGACTCTTAATTAAAAAGCAGGGTTTTGTGGGTAGATTAACGGGAGCTGTTTTTTTAATACCATAAGGCTAGGGCTATGCTTCATGTTAAAGGTCCTTTTTGTAATACATGCTGCACCTCCTCCTGGATTGATTATTTTTGTTTGATGCAGGCCTACGGACGGTGCAGGACAGAGCGTGAGAAACTCTCCCTCCTTTCGGACGTTCTGATTCGACGCGGGGAGGGCGTGACCTCAACCACTCGCAGGGTTGGCCCAGAGCTCTCCAAACGCCTCTTCCTGCTAATGACATCATCAGACCCCCAGCAGGTCCTTGACTCCACAGTTGATTGATTGCACAAGTACAGAAAATGGCAACTCAACCTTTAAATATAATTGCATTGGACCAAAATGGGACTATAAAATGGTGCAATAAAGGCCTGTTCCAGTCTGTTTTAACTTTAGCTTTCATATATTTATCTGTTGCATATTTTGACTTGTATGAATGTTTTAAATTAAAAGTGTTTTTTTATGAAGTCATAGAGTGTTGACTTTTGCTTTCTTGATCTACAGCAGTTGATCTTATAGAGGCATCTTAACAGTCTCCCCCTTCTGCAACGTTTGTGCACATTGACATGGAAACATGGTACTGACACATTTTGACAGCTGCTACTTTAAAAGACTTCTGTTCTCCTTTAAGCTCTTTTTCTTGACACATTTCGTTCCATAGATTTCTGAAGATTTGGGGCAACCGATTCCAATGAAACTTGGCTTCTGTCTGTCTTCTGACTTCAATAAAAACTAGAGTCTTATATCTAATTAAGACCCGTCAAGTAAGATCACAGTACAGTAGCGGGTCAAGCACAGTATTGATGCTATAACATTGCATGCTCTAAATGCACTTTTTTGTTGAGCTTTTCTGTGCAGTTTTCCATTGTTTCTTTAAAGTAGAAAGTAGAAAACCCTTCACAGACTGTTCTAACCGCTTACCATTTTGAGTCCGTTCCTGCCGACAGCTTCACGCAAGGCCTGACCAGTAAGGGCCGATTGTCACAATTGTAGCTATTTGCCTCTTGCCTTCCCGGCTGTGTCGCGGCTCGCGGCGTCGCTTGGCTCTTGTTTGCCGCTGTTATTGAACTTGTCACTCGTTGAGCCATGATGGAGTTTTTCGCTCTCGACGAGGATCAGCCGCACTGACTCAAGACTGTACTGCTCACGGCTCATTTCCAGCACATTAGCAAATGGCACCTGACCAAGAGAGGGCCGCGCTCCCGAAATGAGGAGCAAGGTAACGAGGCGTGAAATGTGCTTAAGAGATGAGCCTGGTGCCTCGCTCCTGTTTCCCAGGGCAGTGTCTCACTGCGTTTTAAAGGCGCTGTCGAGAGGTGGGGTTGGGGGGGGGGAGGGGTTGGGGGTGTTCAGCCCCTCTTTTTAAACGCTCTGCGATTCGGAGCGGCAGGAGATCAATGGTCCGGTTCATTTTGCGGAGATGAAGTCGCAGGAGGCGCGGGTGTCAGCGGGCAGTTTGTCACCGTCTCCTCTGCTGACAGCCTGTGATAGTGCGTGTTTTTCTCTGAGGAGAATACCTTTCACAGGGACGAGCTGCACAGACAGACTGGCTGGGACTTCAGAACTTTGAGCATGGGATGTCGTTTGCTTCCTCTTGGATGTTTTCATAAAAAATATTTGAAAAGACCAGACAAAAAAAAGGCAAAAATGATTGAGAATCTATTCAAATGTTTTGAATGAAAACATCCAAGGAGAAGCAAAACATATCCCCAGTTCAAAGTTTTGAAGTCCCATCCAATCTGTGAAGCTCTGTGGACCTTTATATTTTCCCCATGTTAATTGCAGATGTAAAACTACACATTCAAAGTAGGTTTCTTTGGACTGATTCCTTCTGTTTGTTCACAATGAATTGGAATTAAATATCCTTGTAGTTTAATCATTGAAAGGAAATGACATCAACCTTCAAGTAGAATAAACATAAGATCATTCAGCTTGTTTAAGTCCATTTTCCTTTTGAAATGCTGCTTTTACTGTAACCCCAGCCTGGAAATTCACAACCTTCAGAGGCTTAATAATTGCCACATTGAATACAGGTTCTCCATGTAATTCAATGGTAAAGGAAGAGTCTGTATACAAAAACACCTCAGGCTATTCTCCCGAGTTCATCAAGACCTCAGCTCAACAGAACATCAGAACACACAGGTAGAAATTTGCACTTCCGTTAAAAACAAGTGTATGCACGGCGGTCTGGAAGTGTATCTGAGTGTGAGTCAATTTACCACAAAGGCGTCCGTTACCTTGCTGCAGGCATTGACCATTAATTTTTACAAGCCCCTGTGAAAAAATAAATGTAAATAAAAAAATAAAAAAACTGCTTCACACGGAGGTGATGGTCTTGTGTCCCTCGTGATGCATGTAAAATAATGATTGAACAGTGTATGTGGTTTCCTCCAGGATGCTTGCTGTGCTCCCTTATTCTCTGGCTTCTCTCACCAAACCATGGGCAGGGATTTCATGCTCATGCCTGCATAATCATTGCAGAATCTGACCATTCTGTAATTTTAATTTCCACTATAGGGTACCTTATATCTTCTCGAGGGACATGGATGTTTGAATGGACGCGATAACAGAGCAACTATGTTATTCACCACATGGGGGCAGACTTATTCCATGTTCAAAGCTTTCCAAAAATCTGTTCAATTAAGAAAAAAAAGCACTGGCATGCATGGGGAATTTTGATAATGAATATCCAGACTCTGAGTTTAAAATGTATTCAGAAAGGTATGGAAAGGATCGTATTTTACTGCCACTCAAAGTCTTTGGTAATGGCACTGACTCGGTACAGACATATGGTGTGTAGAAAGGGTTTTCAGGCAACAACAAGAATGGCTGTGATCTATAGCATTCAGAGATGTGATAAAAAGGAGTCTGCTACAGAACATGTCATTTTGTGAAATTTGTTTTCAATTTATTCTCTCTTGCATTTTCTCCCACTCGTAGAGAAGTGTGCATCTCTGCATTGAAAATGGTGTTTTCGTTGCTGTCCCATCAACTAATTAATAATGTATAAGAGAGAAGTGCAATAAAATGTTCCTGTGACCCAGGGGACAGGAATGGGGTGAAGTGTGCCTTTGTGCAGTGTGGGGTTCTAGACTGGAAGTTATTATAGTGCATGTCGCGAAGTCTGTGAACATGACACTGCTTGCAGAAAATGGTCACAGTGACTCCTAATGCTGCAGTTCCCTTGCTGATTGGTAATATTCTAGGTAAAGTGGAGGTTAAGGAGACCGCAGAATTTAGGTTCACTCATTTCCTCACCATGAACTTTATTCTATAGTTTTCAGACCAGCATTTAGTAATAGCCCAGTAGCAGTAATTTCGTAGTAATGGTAATGCATGTTGTAGGTTATTTTATACCCCACCCAGTATATTTTAGACCTGTATTCCTTATTGTCTATGGGCACCCCAATCAGATAGGAGGAAGTCACGATTCAGGTACTGGATAATTCAGGTGACTATATGCAACATGAGAGACTAAACTAATTAAATAATATAGAAGTATTCCATCTAAAAAACAATTATCAGAAGGTTTTGCTCTGGCTCCTATCCAGTTCTTTTGTTGTCAATTTGACAGGCATCTGCCCACATAGCATATCATTGAGAAGATGCTTGTCAAATTGTAAATTAGGTTTAAAACTGGCTTATTTTACTGCTTCAAGAATGAATCTCCCAAGAATTGAGCATTAATTAAAATGCACAATGTTTTGATCATTCATCATTGTTGTCAGGAAATGTTCACTTTATGTAAACATATATTTATTTTTCTGCAATGTTAATGTGCGCTAATGTCCCTTCTAATGGCCACAGATTTTAGTCTGGCACAGTAATACCTATAATCGGGGATGGGCGTGCCATTGCTTGCAATTCATTCTATTTGGTTCATGCCCAATCATTTTTGTGAGCATTTGTTTTCATAATCAAAAGCTAGTCATTGTCACCCTGATAGTACCCCAGACTGCCTTATGCAATTGCAAATTGTGTCATTTGTGCTAAGTGAATGCAACTCATCATCTTAATCCTTATCAACATCAGCATCCTTCACCATCATCAAAAATATGAAACTGTATACATCCTGGATAATAAAAAAAGGCACTGAACTATGCAAGATATTGCAATGTGTTTGGAAGTGTCATGTAAATGAATTATTTTATAGCAAGAAACATGGCTACATCTTTCTTGTTAGCTCACTGGCGAGTTGTCAATTATTTTCAAGACTAATAATCTCTTGTGTGCTGATACTAACAAACTGGCTGGCTCACTGTCTTATACTTTAAATTAAGCTCAAAACTGTAAGTCACTGGTGGCTGGTATTCCCTGCCAAGAGTATCTGCAAGTCGTATGTGACTTTACAGTCACAAATTTTTTATTGTAATGTGTCTGGAAAAGTATTTTCCCCTATGATTCAATCTTCAAAATAGCTTAGTTTTACAGAAATGTAACTTTTGCTGCTATAAATGTATCCAGCAATAGCTCACATCTATCCTTAAATGTAATAGGAAAACTAATGGAAAATATCAATTTGTATATTTATAACAATGTTTTGGTGTTATTGTACTTAATGCAGTAGTGCTATTTATTTTATTGGTTTGCTCCCAGAACTTAAGAAAAAAAACGCAAGAAGCTCTGGTGCTGGTGAGTGTTTGACTCTGCCTGGTTGTGAAATTTGCACAGGCGCTAAGTGTGTATCCAGAGCTTTGTGTTTGACTGTGTCTGATTCTGAAGGTGTGCACAGGCACTAAGTGTGTATCCAGAGCTTTGTGTTTGACTGTGTCTGATTCTGAAGGTGTGCACAGGCACTAAGTGTGTATCCAGAGCTTTGTGTTTGACTGTTTGATTCTGAAGGTGTGCACAGGCACTAAGTGTGTATCCAGAGCTTTGTGTTTGACGGTGTCTGATTCTGAAGGTGTGCACAAGCACTAAGTGTATATCTAGAGCTTGGTGTTTGACTATGTCTGATTGTGAAGATGTGGACAGGTGCTAAGTGTATAACCAGAACTCCGTGTGTGACTGTGTCTGGCTGTGAAGATGTGCACAGGTGCTGAGTGCATATCCAGAGCTCTGTGTTTGATTGTGTCTGACTATGAAGTTGGTGAGTATATGAGAATCGGTGCTCAGTATTCATTACACACCGTCCCCCTCCAGGGCTTTTATTAACATTCCGATCAGCGCTGTGCCAGATTGCTTGATCCTCAGAAACAAATTGGGAATAGTCTTTGATATAGGAGTTGAAATGCACACAAATGCACTCATAGTTACACATGCTCCCTAAAACACACTGCACACTCAAAATTGAGCTAATTTATTAATGGCAGTGTTGGTATACTCTAAGCCTGTTATCAAGGCTTCAGTCAGAGATGTCTCTATACTGTAAGACTGAGCCTATGCTCCTCCCTTGCTTTTATGTCTTAAGGACACAAGTGAAACATCTGTCCCAGAGAGGATTCTGTGAAAAGTTAAAGCTTATAGTTTCTCCTTTTGGGTTGCTGCTGTTATTTTTCTTAGCCTCACAGGCTGATTGCTAAAATTGGGGCTTTAGATTGCGTAAGTTGTTGATAAAAGCGGTACTCTGCTCTTGCTGGAAAAGCAAGTGCACTGTGCAGGCATAAGTAAAACATAAGGTGTCATTCATCATGTCTGTTTTATTCGCACAACGCTCACTGTCATTTGTGGAAGAAGTCCATCCAGAGATGACAAGGTGGAATCAGAGTTATAGTGGTGATTTGAATCCTGTGGAATCTTTGGTCAACAGCTACACTTACAAGTAAACAACTGTATTTAATTGGACTGTATTTAAACATTTCTGTTTAACACAGATAATATTTGTTTTTGTATATCCCACTCAATAATATATCCCAGATTGTGACAGGACCAATGCAACATCTTGTTTAGTTCTCATTGCTTGCTCTTGTAGCTCTGCATGTACAATTCCTCTCATTTCTACCAGGACGTCAGCTGGCCAGAGAGCTCAATGAAACATGTATGTGTGCTTGCTCTGCCAGGATAGTCACGCTGATCTCAGACTGTTTGTGCAGTGTTCAACAAGACATGTGCAGCCCTGCTGGAGTGCAGCCTTGATCTTTTTAATATTGCATTTGCTTATTTAATTCAAGCGCCTTGTGCTCCAGGGGCTCATTGCACAATGGAGCATTCAGAGCATATGTACTGTCGTATGTACATTCATATACTTTCTGATTCATGTCTATATTCATATACTTTCATTTATTTATTGTTTTGACTCTTTTGGAGAGCTGAAAGTGTGACTTTGACTTTATCTGTATTTCCAGGAATGTCGACAAAAACTTGCTTTCGGTGGAACCGTCAACTTTGCAAATGTGAAAAATTCATTTTTGTTAGAAGGATTAATGGCTCTAATGTACTCATAAAAATATGAAACAAGGTATTTGTATGTAATGTTTTTTAAACATATATACATAATTAGTTGAATCAGGGGTCATAGTGTTGGGCTAAACCAAAACGTACACCCACACCGACCATTTTCAGAATAAGATTGGACACCCCAGAGTTAAACAAAAGGTACTTAAGGAAAGGATGAACAACAATTTGAATACCCAAAAGGAACATGAGTCCTCTAAGCTAATAAATAAAGCTGCACACCAAAATAATCTACGCTTCTGCACAACGGTGACCATTGATTTGCTTTTGTCGCAACCTACTTTCTGCTGCCAGTATTTTCTTTTCTTCTTTTTAAAGTGCCATCCTTCATGGACGTCCCATCGAGAGTGCTCCTCAACGCGGCAACATTAGGCATGATTGAGTGGGACTGGCAGTGGCCTGATCTTCATCCATCATGGGTTACAATGATATCTAATGCTGGGGTGGATAAATAACACAGCACATGAAATGTACTTTATGTTTGGGAAGCTTTTGGGATTTCTGTAATTTTCCAGACATGTAATAGTGATTGATAGATAGATAATGAGGTGATTATCTAACAGACACTTTGTTGCATATCCATTAAATTGGGTAATGTTGCTTTTGTCCTTCTGGGTTTGAGTGTGCTGGTAATTTTACCTTTTTAAGCCATTAAAGCCATTGAAGAACAGTTTGTAATTTCCTTATGTAGCCTGCCACATCATCTGAAGTGCAGCCACAGGGTTAACCACAACTCATATGAAAGTACCTGCTCTCTTCTTGATTATGATCAAACACCATGACTGTTTTTAATTTCTAAAGTGCCCAAATGAGATTTTAATTGCATTTGGTAAATCTGGGAGGCGAACTTTGCTCTCTGCATTTTCTGTGCAGTAATGTGAAGACATAAAAATTCACTTGACCTTGGCTTTGTCGAACCATCTTTCTACTGCATCATTTAAGCCCAGTCACGTGTATCACATAAGTAAAACCCTCAGCAAGATTTTAATTTTCTTAAACTGCGGGAAGGTTGCAAGTGCTCACACAAAGCAGTGACGACATTTGTTGTTTTTTTTTGATTGCAAAGAGATTGGATGCATGCTGTATTTGATCCAAGCTTTGATGTGCAATCTTACTGATGGAGTTGGAGGTCTTTTGTCATTCAGGTATATCCGGTATCAACCCCCTTCAGTATCAAAAAGGTCAATTTTCAAACCAAATCATTTCAACATCTGAAAAGAAAGACAAAAAACCCCATGAAAGCTCTTTATTTGAATATCGACAAAAAAGGATTTCACAGGCTTGTTTGATACAACTGACGTAATAAAAATGGACTTGATATTTGTTCTTACAGTCTGTAGGTAATCGTGTTCTGTGCCCTCACCTCATGTTCCACATCAACCGATACAAAATCACCAGTCCTACAGTGAGGGGTCTGGTAGCTCTGTTATGCTGTGGGAGTCCTTTACCACGTATGGTTTGGGTCCACTTGTCCCCATAGAGGGAAGGGTCACGGCAAATCAATAAAAAGTTATCCTGAGGGATCACTTTTATCCTATGATGAAACATTTCTATCCTGATGGGAGTGGTCTCTTCTAGGATGACAATGCCCCCATCTACAGTGCATGAGGGATCACTGAATAGTTTGTTGAGTATGAAAATGATGTGAATCATATGCTATGGCCTTAGCAGTCGCCAGATCTCATCCCAGTTGAACACCTATGGGAGATTTTGGACTGATGTGTTAGACAGCGCTCTTCACTACCATCATCAAAACACCAAATAAGGAAATATCTTTTGTAAGAAAGGCATTCCATCTCCCCAGTAGAGTTCCAGAGACGTGTAGAACGTATACCAAGGTGTATCGAAGCTGTTCTGGTTTGTGATGACTCAATATCTTACTAAGACACTTTATGTAGGTTTTTTCTTTAATTTGCCACCTATATATATATATATATATATATATATATATATATATATATATATAATATTAGCATGGAATTTAACATTGAGCAAACATCTAAAAATAGAGCATTCTTGCATTAGGAATTAATTAAATGAATTTAATGGCAATCAATAATGTTCATTTAAGTTATTCAGATTCCTTAAAGTGCATCACTAATCAAACAACTTGCATAATGTAAGAAAAAATAATATATGGCTGAAAACTGGAATCGTCATCAGTCTCATCTTTGAATCTCTGACATGGTTCCTGCACCTGCTGAGCTTCTGAAAATTCTGATTATGTGAATTTGTCACAAGCAGTGGTGTCAAAATGTGTTACAGGCATACGGTTGCCATGGCCACCACCCAAAACCCTTTTTATTGCAAGAAAATAGAGATGTTTCGTTTAGAATGAGATCTTTGTGATAAGCCTCAAGTGCAAAAACATGTCAAGGTTACCTCCATTTACACATCCAATGCCGTGGCATGTATATACCTATGTGTTTCTTGTTAGAAGACCTCCCACTCTGTGCAGGGATAATCATAAAACTAGAGGACAAGCACATGTAGCTCTCATGTGAAGCACTGTTTTGCATCTGGCCTGCCATGCCCACAGACAATGTCATGTTGGACTTTCAGAGTGACTTTTTAAAAAAATGTAGCGATCTTAACGAAAGCTAAACAGTCTTTTGGAACGTATTGGTTGGCATTTTGTTTTCCTCTGCTGAACTATAGCTCTTACAAGGCACTGGCCATAATGACAAGGATAAATGAGATGTCTCCCATGTTGGACAACAAGTGCTGGTGTGTGAGAGATGATCTGACAGTGTAGTAGTAGCCCTGACATGTAGGCTGGTTGAGAAATGAGTCAGACTGATACGCCATAAGTTTGTCAAAAATCTTGCATAGCAGTTTGAACGTGGGTCCTGAAGGACTGTGGAAAAAAACCAAACAATTGTTGTCTCAATCTTTCTTGTCTGACACTTGAGTTTTGAATCTGTTGTTTTATAATCTTTATGAGCCCACATTTATATGATGTCTATTTTGCAGTATTACCTACATGACAGTGTTACAATGTTAATAATACTGTGCTGTTCTTAATGTTTCTTATATGAATAGCCATGTCCTACTGTATACTCTTGCGATCTGTGTATGTAATTCAGTTAATATGTATGTGTTTTCTATATTTATTTATATTTTATTCACCTATCATGTTTTTTCTGTGGTTGGTATTTTGTCTTGTTAAATGTGAGTTAGGCGAGCCAAAGCTAGTATGTGAAAACTTACTTGGGCAATAAATCAGATTCTGTTTCTGATTGTAATTAAATAGTCAGAGTCATGGGAGGAGCTGGAGCCTATCCCAATTGGGTGAGAGGCAGGAATGCACCCTGGACAGGCCGCCAATCTTTCGCAGGGCACACACACCATTCACTCACACACTCATACCTGTGGGAAATTTAGAGTCTCCAATTAGCCTACCTGCATGTCTTTGGCAGGAAACTGAAGTACTCGGAAGAAGAAAAGTTTCAGGGCAGGTTTCAAACCCGGAACCTTCTTGCTATGAGGCCACAGTGCTCCCCACTGCACCACCATGCCACCCTTTAACCAATAATTAAATCCATTTTATTTTGTTTGTCACAGCTGTTACTGAAAATTGTATTTATTTATTTATTTATTTATTTATTTATTTATTTATTTATTTATTTATTTATTTATTTTGTTTTGTTTTTGTTCTTAGTAGGATGTATCTTCTGGAAAAGGATTGTACTTTATACAATGGAGGTATTCCCATACACGATAGCACTCCTTTTTAGTTGATATATGATTATTCCCTACGCCCTTCTGCCAGTAACATGTGAAAACTATCCATCATGTTTGAGAGGCTTTTTAAAAGGATGCGGTGTGAAGGCACATTCCCTAAGATCTCACACATTTGAAGGTGGGCTCTCCTGAGCATTGTAAAGGCCCTGGAATGTGCCCTCTGCCAAGGTAAAAGGAGTGAATCCCCTTGGAGAAACAAAAGATAACAAAAGGCGAATATGAGGAATCTTAGCAGGGGACAGATAGTGCCCCAAGAACGCTGATCTAGGATGAATGTGTCCAACCTGCTATTTTGTTTATTATATATTTAATTTCAATTGCAAAGTATAACTGATCTTAAGTACATCTATAAAACATACAATTACTGCATAATGAAACACTCTAGAAAACTCACAAACACCTGTTTTTTGTGTTAGAATGGTCCAGAATCTACAAAGCTCTCCCATAACATAATCATCAGTACATCTATAGAGCATACAATCACTGTTTCGTATGTTACACCATAGAATACTCCCCATGCAAATGAATTTACAGGGCTGACTGTTCCCTCTGATTTAATATATGAAGTGAAATTGACCTATTTTTTCTTGTGCACTTTTAACTTTGCATACTTTATCATTTGATCTCCCTTAACAGGGCCCTTAATGCCCATTTTGTTTCGTAGAGGTTGATTAGATATGCTAATCAGGTATCCTGAATTCCACTCTCAGGGAGAAGATAATGGCGTGGTTTACTGCTCCCTCTGATGCAGTCTGCGTGCACGTGTCCCGCTGTGAGGCCTCATTCTGTTTACACTCCTGCCCACGGTCATATGAGAGAGAGGCGGCGTGGCAGATACCGACACAATGTGCGCAGAATACATTCCAACGCACGAGTGCAAGGCAAACCAGAATTAGACTAACCGTGCCTGGAGACGGCGTGAATGACGGAGGCGATTAGAAATAATTCTTTTTCCTGTTGTTCCAGATGGCTGCTTTCAGAACGCAAGTCACCACTGACAGAGATGACGGGTTTTTTTTTTTTTCTCCGTTGGGACCGACATTGTGCTGACGAGGGGCTAGTGTGCGGGAGAGCACCTCACCCGCCACCCCTCTTTGACACCCAGCAACTCCTCCCGTACTGGCACGGCGCGAGAATAACTTGTGAGAAACTTTGCAGTCGCAGCCTTGAGGTGGTAATGAGTGATATCACAGGTGACAGATGTCTGGAAGCTGTGCTATTTGTCTAGGGAGAAGGTGAAGAAAGACCCACTTCACAATATTCCTTCCTCACTCATTTTTTGTTGTTTTAGAGCATCGCCTGTTACCAGTCAGCTGAATTGGGGAAAGTGCTGAGGCTGCAGTATGGGAAAACTGTTAACTCCTCTGAGCTGTACACAAAAGCATCACTTTAAAAATCACCTCTAAAATGTGTAGGGTGTTCAACAAAGGACCTCTGTGAAATAAAGTGGAAAAAAAGTGATTAGACAACGTCCAGTGCAATTCAGTTTTACTGCAAATGCCCATCTCCAGTAAGTATGGGAAACTAGTTAATGCAGCTGTCTGCCGGCAAACTGGCTGGCATGTGTGAAACATTACTGTGGACAATAATCAGGAATTCTCATTCTGTTCTATGTATTTTATCGGCTGCGTAAATACTATGTTGTCATATTGACTTTTTTTCTACATGGGGGCATCAGCTTAAATAACCCATAATGCACATAGGGAATATTTGTATCAGATATTGACATCAGTTCTTCAGGGAGAGTAAATGTTGGTATGACTTTTATAAGTCTGTTGGATGATTATACCACCTACAGAAATGCATTAATTCCCCATTGCCCACAGGCCCGACAGTGATCGAAAATATAAAACAAACACAGAGAATTTCATTCAATAACCCATCGACTGCCCTTTCTCTACATTGATTGACCATTTGGACCCAGAAGATCGCCATAATTTATATGATGTGGACAAATTAGCCTTTAACATCATCAAAATTCCTCCAACTCATTCAGTGTTTTAAAGGGTATACAATCTGGAATTGTAGCAGTAATGTTTTTCTGCATATTTAATTTCAATTCCTAGCAGGCAAAAATGGAAATGAAAAGAAAGACAAACAATCATCTCTTCTGCAAGTATAATTATATACATACATATACTCAATGGCCACTTTCTTAAATACACCTGCTAATCAACACAAATAGCCTGCTCCTCCACACAGCTAATCATGTGGTGAAAACTCAATATACAAAGCGTGGTGAAGAGGTTAAGTTGTTTGACCAAATATTATACGAATAGAATGGGCAAGATCTTGACAACTTTGAATGTGGTATGATTGGCGCCAGACATGGTGGTTCTAGCATCTCAGAAGCAGCTTTCCTCCTGGGATTTTCACACACTACAGTCTCTAGAGTTTACCGAGAATGATGTGTCTAAAAAAACATTGGCAGTTCTGCAGCCAAAAAGACCTTGCTAATGAGAGAGGTCAGAAGAGATTGGGCAGACTCATTCAAGTACACAGAAAGGCCACAGATGCTCTAATAACAGCTACTTTGGGTGATGCGCAGAAGAGGATCTCTGAACGAAGAAGGCGTGGAACCTTGAAATGGATGGGCTACAGCAGCAGAAGGCCATGCCGGGTTCCACTCCTGTCAGCAAAGAACAGGAAAATGAGGCACATGATCACCAAAACTGGACAACTGAAGAATGTCACTTAGTCTGCCTAAGCGCTATTTTTTTCTGCCGCATTATGCAGATGGTATGTTTGAATTTGCCATAAACAGAATGAATCCATTCCGCCTTGTGTTAGGGGTGCAGGCTGCTGCTTTTGGTATAATGCTGTGGGGATTGTTTTCTTGGCACGCCTTAGCCTCCTTAATACCAACTGAGCATTACTTCAATACCACAACATACCTAAGGATTGTTGCTGACCATGTACATCCCATATGGCCACAGTCTTTTTCAAATGGATACTGCCAGCAGGATAATGCACCATGTTGCAAAGCGCACATCATCTCAAATTGGTTCCACGAACATGACAGTGAATTCGGTTCACAGTTCTCAGATCGCAATCCTACAGGACACCTTGAGGATGAGGTGGAACATAAGGTTTGCAGCATAAATGTGTGCCAGAAAAATCAAGAAGTCAGCATGGGCCAAAATATTCAATTGAACTGCTTTTTGCATTGCATTGTATTTTATGCAATATTTAATTTAAGTGCATTTTATTTGATGCAATGCTTGACTGAATTTTATTAGATTTGACATGTAATTTAATCGCTATTTAATTGATTCAGCATTTAATTAATCATTTTTGTTACTTCCACCCCTCATAAATAAATGATGGCACAGTGCAATTTCCAGTGGTCTAGTTTCTCTTTCTAAGACTGCCTCCCCTGAATGGGCCTTTCCAATCATGGTGTGGTCCTGCCTTGCAACCAGTGCTTGCTGAGGGCTTGGTCCTCAACAGTCCTGCAATTACTAAAATGAATGCATGCGTGGATAGTCTAAAGGGAATGGAGGCAGTTTCAAATTATCCTCGAAAGCACAGATTGTGTGCACACTTACAGAAGGTACATAGATGCAGGCAACATGTGCATGCCTATTTTTGTAATGTGTGTGTCACGAGTAGTGTAGTCACTGTCACAGTGTTCGGCACCAATATTTTTCAGCACATGTTGTTTATGTGCATATCTAGTTTCATTTTCCGGTTGCAATCTCTTTGTGGCCTTAAAACCTCACTCCTTTTTGCAAGCCACCCTGTTACTGTTTTACCTGCTTTTGTGACTACATTACCTTTAACAATTTGAAATAAAACTATTGACTGTCTCATAACGAACCTGGATTATTGACACTTTCTTTCGCATAAATGTGTGCACCTGGACATGTTTTTTTGGCTACATATTCCGGCATAGCACTTTAACAAATTCGTAGTGCTGCTAGACAACTTGTGTTCCACCTCCCAGAATATGCCCATGTTTTTCCTCTCCTTTTCTCCCTTCAGTGGCTTATGATTGCAGCTTGCATAAAACTCATGGACCCTTGTGCTGAACTACCAGGCAGTCCAAAGCACAGCTCCTTACTATCATCAATCTATCATCAGACCTCATGCCCCTACACAAACTCTCTGCTTCGAAACTCCTTCTTATCTGGCAGCTGCTATACATCCTGAACTCCCCTCTTTCCAGACTGGAAGTCTCAGTGGGAGACTGAGCTACCTGATGCTGTCAAAACTATAGAATCACTCGCACCTGTTTGACTAAAAACAGAATCGTTAAAGATTTACCTTCCCTCACAAAATGTGGACTAACACCCAAAATCTGCTTGCATGTAGTGACAGTAAGACAAAAAAAAAAACCTATTTAAATTTTCGCTAACCTATAGGCTTGTTGTTTTTTCTTGATGTAATTAATGTAGCTGTTGATACGTGTCTCTAAATATGAGTTTCTGCTAAATAATTACATTCAAAATGATAATACTCATAATCTCCTGCTACATAAATGGCTTTTTCTTTCTAATTGTGTTGTCTATTGTCTATAATCACAGCATTACAAGACTTAAGCAATATTTCAAAATATGCAGCCTTCCTAAAGATAGAAAACTTCAGAATATGCTTTAATGATCATATTAAATTAAATTACAGTCTCAGCTGCAATTAAAATATGAAATCACAGAAGGAGTAACTATTTCTGTAATGTGTTGACAAGTATAAAAAAGTAAACAGAAATATATCTGACAGAATAATAGTTTTGAGATTGTTCAGGGGGAGACAACAGGTTCAGGGTATCATTTGCTCCAAAGGGTGGAAGATTCTAATCACTGCAGCTGTAATGTCTAATTCTACCTCACATGAGAGCGCTATGAGGTAGCATGGACTAGAGCAGATTTGCCTGATTAAATTGCATTTCCATAATAGTGTTGTTATGAGATGATGCACAAAAAACACTCTTGCAATACAATGCAATTCAAAAGGTAGTTAAGCCTAAACTAAGATGGACTGGTATTATGAATATAACTTATGACTGTACTGTAAATTAGAATTAATTTGGTGTTGGAAGGACATATTCTACCAGTTCTGTGACCTATTTAACCATTGAAGTCCACATAAGACGACAGAGAATTATTTGAATATTTACTTTTGCCTCACTGTTTCAAATGCTATTCAATTGCTACAGTTCTACGTAGTGCTCTAGTCCTGCAAATAATGCACTACAAAAAAACTGAATGCAGACAACATATAGAAAAAGAGAGAGAGAAAGAAACATACCGGTTTACTCTTAAATCTGAACTCGTCTTGCATTTACTCTCACTGTCAGAATGTTGAAAGATCTCCTCTTTCCTTGTCCCATCCAAATTGATTCAGCGTCAATCTCCAGGGCGGCCCAGCCTCCACGGGGCCCTCGTGCTTTGATGAATTCTCTCAAGGACCCAGGATAAATTGCTAGCTTTCCCCTGCATCTCTTCATCAACCCATCTCTTCCTGCAGGCTCTTAGCGCTGCATCGCAGCAGTATACCCAGATACAGGAGAGAACCTAAGTTGAAGTACAGGCCTGATCCAGGCTGGGCCTGGTTCAGACTCAAACCCCGGGTACTAGTAAAGATAGCCCTTTGTGCTCTGATTGCATTTCTATTCAGTAGTGAGGGTCTTTGCCTAGAACTACAGTAGTTGTATTGGTTACTGGTGATGATAACCCTCACTATTCTGCACCATGTTTATGTTGGGTCTCTTTTAAACCTTTCTGCGAGAGAAAAAAGTTCTCAAAATCTAAACAAAAGTTTATTCCTCTGATCTAATCATTAAAGTTTATTTTGTAAGAAGAAACATTTGTAGCACTCCCCTCCTGCTGTGTGTAAATGGAAAAGTTACAACTGAGCTCAACTGCTGCTGTAGAGATAAAAGCACGATATTTCCAAATTTAAATACTGCTAAACCTCATGCTGCTTAATGGTTGATAGCTTTGAGCAAGTGAATTGTAGCAATAATAAATAATAAGAGTTAATCAATTAAAAGCACACAGTTTGACCACTATTTTTATTTATGTGTTGCTAATCTTTGGACTAATTGGTAATATGCCCAGAAAGTAATATGTTTCTAATCTGATTTTCTGTTGCTGTAACATTATCACATCATACATTTAAGTAGAGCAGTCTTACATTACTTTGTGTTTTTCCCCCCATACAGTTAATGAAATTAATAGAAAATTGAGCTGAAAAATGTCTTTAATTTGGTTTAACTATTCTGTCAGGGTCATGCAATGTCTTACAATTCAAAGTGTTATTAACTCTTTGTTACTACATGGCAGGGTGAAAACTCTGTGTTCTTCTGAATATTGAATATTAATTAACAGGGGTCTATGAGATTCAAAGGCATAGTTCATGGGGTGGGATAGGGGTGTTACAACACCACCCCACCACAGTAGTATATTATTGGGGGGTTATTATACTATTTTATTTTTAAAATTATTTTTGAATCAATGAATACTGGTAAAATTGCAAATATTTATGCCTATTCAATAAATCTTGAAACTTACAAATCTATCCAGACATATGCTTGGCCCATTAATGTACTGTATGTTTGTGGGTCTGGTAAAGTTTAGCCCAATAAGTAAAACTGTATAATTTATTTTACAATGAAACATAATAAAAAGAAAATAATATAGATAATGACCACATTCTCTTAAGATGGAAAGATGAAAAAGCACATGGCCAAGTTTCATTAAATAACTTAGGAAGCATTGGGTAGCATTGCTTTGGAATAGAGCTGGTTTAATTTGGGTGAGCTACGATGGCCAATATTGTTTGCTGTAATTTGGCCTAATTTTGATATGAATACTTTTAATGGCAGGCCTAGATTTTTCAAGTTTTATTAAATGACTCATAGACGGTGCTTTTTATGTGTGAATAACTTAGCATTTTTGTATGTTCTTGGGGTCTATGCAAGTTACGCCCTTGATGAGATTGCATTGTTATCAGGAATGTAATCTTGTTTGCATTTTAGCAATTTTCCCCTTTACAAGCCTCGCTAAAGATAATTTAAAGCAGCCTTATCTTTGCACGTCTCATCTAAAAACACTGAATAACCAAGCTGCTGGTTCCCAGGTGTGTGCATTTCTGGAAATGGAATTGAGCAATGGCATAATAAGTGAAATGCAATTACGTCTAAAAGCCAAGTGTTATCGATGATCAGAAACACTAGGAAATGCAAGCCCAATATCTATTGCCCACAAATCTCCATTTAAGATTCTGCCTGTTTGCGCACATTAAGTTCACTTGCTAATAATGGCGTACTTCACAGAAAGAAAGAAGTTTGATTGACATGTATCACAATTTCCTGCTAAATGTTTTTCCCTTAGGCCCAAAAATATTTTTGTTTACTTTACAGGAGTATATTGAAATGGGCATTTCACTGCATGTCAAAATCAAATCCAATTGTGCTAGTGCTGACTGTGGCTGGTAGCCCCATCGGACGATGTGCAAATGGTGATGGCATCGTCTAGGGTAGGTCAGGGATACCCTGCTCTCTGGCGATCCCTGCTGGCTCTTCAGGTGGGTATGAACTGCATATGAAAGGTCTTCCTCTGACTCAACTCTAAGCAAGCTTAACTGTAGTGAAGTGACAAGACACCAGGTGTTTTGGAGGGGAATCATAGATGTGTACATGCTCCCAAGTTAGCATGAATGCAGCTGTGGTTGCTGATAGTTGGACACTCCAAATTAGGGTGCAAATAGGTCATGTCCACATTTGGCGCCAAATTTATACATAAGGAAATAATAAAAGTAAATAAGAAATTAATGATTGTATTTATTCAGGATCCACTGTCATTCATATTGGCGACACGAGGGCACAGAGGTTAGCACTGTTGCCCTGTGAGAAACGGCCAGCCTGACTCCTCGTTTGCATGCTCTCCTTGTGTTTTTGTGGGTCTCCTATTTCACAATCTAAAGACGTGTAGCCCAGAGTAGGGGTGCCAACAGGGATTGTGATCCCCTTGAAAAGATCTGGCATTGGGCCCAACTACATCAGAAAATCATATGTTCTAATATTTTTTGAGGGCCCATGTCAGTCAGGATCAGGGTCTTTGAAATCATCTTAACCCCTACCCCACCCTTCCCCCTCTTATGGTGCCCCTGCTCCAGGGACTAGTGACAAAAATTAGCCTTACTGGCTGACTCTGGCACATTTACATAAATGTTATTAATGAACATTTTCTCTATCAAATAAGCAAAAAAATTTAAATTAAATATTGCAAAAACATGACCATTGTTTTTCCATGAGCAGCAAACCATGCAGCATATGTTATTTTTCAAAATCAAGCCACAGTTAGCAGTTGGCACAAAGGAGAATTTGCAAGGAGAGTCGCAGTTTACCTTGAGTGTTATGACAGTATACGTGTAGGAAAGTTGTTAATTTAGATGCCCATTCATTAAGAGTAATTATACAAATAAACACAGCTGTAGAATATTAGTTGAAATAATGCTACCTCTATTAAGAGCTCATTTTGAGCATGCAGTCACAAAACCAACTGTCACAACAAACTAATCGGATTTCAGGCCAAGGAAAAATGTTGCACATAGGAAAAATGTTGACTGTGAGATTCCAGCTGCAAACGTCATTGGAGATTATGCTGGAAAGGGCCAGAGGCAAAGGAATATAGTCTGGAGAGAGTCTCCAAAGCGGCATGAATGGCAAGTGTGTAGGTGTGCAATTTCTGATAAGCTTTGATCTCATCTGGTATCTGCAGTGCTGCATATCTTTGGCGCAATCTCTTATTTGAACATCTGGATGAGGGATGCTCAGATAAAACTGGGGTCTACATGCCTGACGCTGGAAAAAAGCAGGATCGTCTGGTTTTTCTTGTTAGGCAGCTCTTAGCTCATCAATTAATGCAGCTGATTACACCGTTAACTCACCTAATCTGGTTTATGGGGTCAGATGCAACTGCTGATTTTGACATGAAAACAAAAACCAGAAGGCGATGTGACTGTCCAGAACCAGGCTTGCACACCCCTGATGTAGAACATATGCTTGCCATTCTAAATTTTAATCTCTTTAATAGTTTTTTGCCTTTTAATACAAATGGTGGTTCTTATGCAGTCATTTCCACACCCCACCCCCCCTTTTTTGGTCTCACTTTGGCCCTCCTAAAAATACACATGCATGAAGACAAGCACGCGAAATAGGTAGCCCTTTTTTTCTGTGCAAATGCTTTAAATGTGATAGTTATAATTACAATGTCATTCATATTACAATTATATTGCTTTTTTCACTTCTGTTAAAATTGAACATTTTCCCAGATGCATGAAAATTGTTTTCAGGACTTCATATGATATACTGTTTTGAAAGTTGAAAGATATTAGTCATACCTTCCAATAACTACCACCATAACTTGGCCCTGGCAGGCAGAAGGCTGAATGGATTTGATTGCATTGTGCCTTTCTCTTTATTGCATTTTGATAGCCACTAGGCAGCTAAATTGCTTCTTAATTTGATTCCACCCTCAGTTAGGTGTTGCTGTTTATGTATGCTGGAGTATTTGAAGGAATACAGGCACAGCTATATTGCTATGTGAGAACTTTGTCAACATGTTAGCACGTGTACCTTGGTAAGTGACATGACATTAATCAGGAAATCAGAGCCATTATCTAGTGTTACCTCATGTAAACTGTTTGAAGTGAATTGACACTGATGATTTTGCTGTACAAAAATAATATACTGAAGCTATATGGGACACTCACTTTCCCAGCACAAGAATACATATTTGACTATGCTTCATTGTGTTAAGTGATTGATTCGTGGATTGCTTGTGCTCCATGCACCAAAATAAACGTACTTATCTACTGGTCTGTGGGGGAAATCACACTCCACATAACACAACAGTAGAAAACTGAGAGCCAGCAATACAAAGGCCAAGACTCTTCAAGGATTAATGATGCCCAGTCAAATAATTTTTCACTGCCAGTGCCCTATCAGCATTGCTTTAGTCAGAGTACAAATAGGGCTCAGTAGGCCTGAGGGGCGCTGTGAACATGGACTAGCATGTTAGCAGCATGCAAAGTTGTCATAAATTTCGTCAGTAGGCCATTTATTTAACACTGTGCAGAAAAAAATAAATCTACTCCTGCATTTATGCCTGGTACATTTCCTGACCTGACTCTAAACCCTCTGAGCTGATTTTGATGAAGTGGCACTCAAACTGACACACTAGGGTTCAAAGAAAAGGATAATACAGTAAACAGCAACAACAACAAAAGCAGACAACCAAAAACAAAGCCTGTGCTCCAGCTAACATTAAAATGGAGACAGGAGAGAAAACAATGAGGAGGAACATGTTTATGATTGGACTGGAATGAACTGTGCCAACTGCAACACCCACAAACGAAGTCATCCTTTCACGTTTTCTGACAAAGACTATCATGTGCAATTCTAACCTGCTTTGGGACCTTAAATGTTCTCTGATTCATATTCAAAAGTTTATGTTACAAGTTCAAGTACTGATAAAAATACTGCTGTTGCTAAAGCAAAAACAGCATTCATCATTAAATGTATGTACCAGGGTACAGCTCATGTTACATGATTTTAACTGACTTAAATTGACAATTATTTATATACCATTCTCTCAGGTAGGCACATTCATATTTCTGCCACATTTCCCCTAAAATATCCTCTTTCTTGTAAGTTAATGTCCATGATCAGTATTTAATGTGACATTAAACAGCTTTTTATATTATCGGTGGGCTGTACATCTCGGTTGTGACTATTATTGTACACTTCAGAAAACACAACTATAAAAGCATCCCCTGAGAGACCATAAAAATACAGAAAACACTAGTTAGGTCACTTGAAAAAATTGCTTTATTGTTTGAGATTTCACTGTTATCAAGGTGATAACTGAACAGTAAGATAACTGTCAAATTGAATAATGTGGACACCAGTACTTCTCATTCACAAAACATATCTATTTAGTTACAATATGTACAGTAGCAAACTGCTTAATTCAAACAGCTTCTATGTACAACATTGACTTTCAGTATATAAAGAAAATGATTTGAAAAAAGAGGACATTTAATAAAATAAGATACAAAATGAGAGTAATTCAGTATAATATGGTGCTAATCCTGAAAGGGCTGAATGAGACCTTTGGAAACCTTGACGCTTGTGACAGGAGGGGGAATTTCACAGAGCATGGAGAGGGTAAATTTGCTTTTGGATGAGTCCGTGACCTCTCAAAGCCTTGGAGACTGAGTGCAATGGCTGTGTTGGCTTGTACATACAAACATCCGCACTCCCTCCCTCGACCAGGCTCAATGTACTCCCTGCTCCCAAGTGTCATGCAACCTTGTTCCGGGGGCATGGGTAGGGATGTGGACTGGAAAATAGGTCTGCAGGTCACATGTGAAAGTACACTTATACAGTACCCTCCAAAAGTATGGGAAGGGTAGAGTGAACTTTGTTATTTTAGCTATATAATTAAGGCATTTGGAAAAATAAGTTTAGACAAACGTAAAAGTATCTGAAAAGTATAATATTTTTTTGCAGAGCCCTTAAATGCAATAACTGAATCCAGTCTACAACCCATTGACATCACCATTTGTTTGGTACCTTCTTTGGAAATGCCTTTTCAGGCCTTCACTGCAGCCAGTTTCAGTTGATCTTTGTTTCAGGGGTTTCTGTCTTCAGCCTCCTCTCAGAAAGTGAAATGCATGCTTGGATTTAAATCAGGTGGCTGACTTGGCCAGTTCAAAACATTCCACTTTTTCCCTTTGATGAATGTTTTGTTTGCATATACAGTGTGCTTGGGGGTCATTGTGTTGTTGTAGGATGAAACGCCAGCTGATGAGGTTGGAGGAATTTGTACATAGCCAGACAAAATCAGCAAAATCTATCTGTACACCTCTGAATTCATCCCACTGCTGCCATCCTCCAGAGTGAGCCTGTTCCAGAAGCAGCCACACATGACCAATCCATATTTCACAGATGGGTGGGGGGAGGGGGTTCTTTGGATCACGGTTGTTCCTTCCTTCCTCCACACTTTTGGCTTTACATTGCTTTGGTAAAGGTTTATTTTGGTCTCATCTGTTCATAAAACTTTGTTACACAACTCCTCTGGCTCATCTCTGTACTTTCCGGTAAATTCTGATTTGGCCTTTTAAGTCTTGCTGCTGATGAGTGGTTTGCATCTTGTTGTGTAGCTTCTTTAATTCTGCTTTCAAAGCCTTCTGTGTAAGGTGGCTTATTTTCACTGCTGCTCTCTGGAGACTGCTGGTGATGTCACTGATCATTGTTTTAGGGTTTTTCTTCACAGTTCTCAGGACTCATCTGCCATCAACAGCAGTTGTTTTCCTTGGCTGAACTGTACAGTGTTTCTTCTGAGTTCACTGGTGTTTTCTTTTTTTTTCAAGACTTTCCACAAGACTTGCTGTAATCTAAATACCCAGTTTCTGCGCTATTCATAATGAATTCTTGTGTACTCTCAGTTTTCGGATTAGTTGTTTTTCAGCCCTAGTTAGTCCTCTGATCTTCATGATTGTGTATGCCTCTGACTCCAAATGCAATTGCTACTGATGAAAACAAAGGCTACATCCAAGACTAGACACTCACTGCTCTTTTATGTGTGAACAATCCATGCAAAAGGAAACACCTCAGCAACATTTAACACCTGTCAGTTATGCCTTAAATTACTTTTTCACCACTGAAAATGAGTAGACTCAACACAAACTAAAATGTAAAATGGTAAAAACATATGCACATGTAAATTCCACAACATAAAAGCTGTCTGTATTTTGCCTCATATTCATCTTTTGATTTCATATCAAAATTCCTTAAGTATTGAGCAAAAATAACTATCACTCTAGCGTTCCCATACTTTTGGAGGGCATTGCATATGCATTATACACTCACTGGACACATTAGGTACACCTGTTCAACTGCAAACTGCACCCGTTAACGCAAATATCTAATCAGCCAATCACATGGCAGCAACTCAATGCATTTAGGCATGTAGACATGGTCAAGACGATCTGCTGAAGTTCATACCAAGCATCAAATGACTTTGAACGTGGCATGGATGTTGGTGCCAGACGGGCTGGTTTGAGTATTTCAGAAACTGCTGATCTACTGGAATTTTCACACACAACCATCTCTAGGGTTTACAGAGAATGGTCCGAAAAATAGAAAATATCCAGTGAGTGGCAGTTCTCTGGGCGAAAATGCCTTGTTGATGGCATAGGTCAGAGGAGAATGGCCAGACTGGTTCGAGCTGATAGAAAGGCAACAGTAACTTATATAACCACTTGTTACAACCAAGGTATGCAGAAGAGCATCTCTGAACGCACACCACGTCAAACCTTGAAGCAGATGGGCTACAGCAGCAGAAGACCACACTGGGTGCCACTCCTGTCACCTAATGAAGTGGCCGGTGAGTGTATATTCTTACATGTATTCAGTAAGACATTAGTCAGTAGAGCTTGTTTATTCAAAGCAAGTTTAAACAGGACAACCAACTGAACAATACAGAGATAGCTTATTAAAACATATTATTTATGAAGCTTTATTAATTAAATATGAAAATTGTGATATCGTTCAATATGAAAAATACAAAAACAAATGAAGCCATGTAAGCCAAAGGTTAATAGGCTAATATGGACCACCTCAAATGAAAATCAATAATAAATAAAAAAAACACACTTGAGAAACTTAAATAAAATAAATCATTCCTAACCACTAGTTTGGATTGAAAGGTTTCTAAGGGATGTCAATGCAAATAAAAGCTTAATTATTGATACACTTAGAAATCCCAGAGTATCATTGGTTCACTGATCCTTAGGTAGCCAACCTGTCATCTGAGGAATCTTTTGAAGGAGGAAAGTCCTTTGAAGCTACAATGGTCCAGGAAACACAGTCTCGGTACTATTGTTCCTGCAAAGGTAACTCACTATTCTGAGCATTGAAGTTTGCATAGTTTGGGTTACAATTTAAGCAGTACACAGTTAAATGTCCTGTCTTAATTCAACTCTAACAGAGTTCATATGAGTCCGTTTGGGACCATTTGTACTCCGTAAGAGTTGATTTATCACTGAACATATTACTGTGCATGTTCCAAATCGCTGCTGTCCCACATGGGTCACACTGTCATTGGCCTGCTCTGCGGTAACTCGTGGTGACCGAGCTAGTGAAGTGTGAGCCCCGTGGTCGGCTCCTTCTCCGCTGATGCCGCTGACAAAGCTGGCTGACAGAGGTTGTGCCGCTTGGGCGCATTCCTGGGGCAATGGGTATTGTCATTTGCCGGGTTGCCATATGTTTCTTATGACACCTTCCCTGACTAGCCTCCTGATAAGCCCGAGGAGGTGCTGCTGTCATTTGCAGTTCATCGTTGTTCTCCTGCTGGGACCCTCCTAGCCTGGGTCATTTTATCTTCAGACAATCTGTCTTTAATCCCCCTTCCCCACGTGTGCTATAGGACAGATAACGGGCCAAAACCAGTCAAAAACAACATAAAACTACAAAACCAGTCACCTCAATGTATATCTTGTATTATGCTTTTTATTTATTTGTTGTGATCTCTTTCCATGCTTGTGAGAAGAAAACCAGCAAGGTTACAAAATGGATGGAGATAGACAGGTGAGCAATACCAGACAGTAATATCATCCATCCAGAGTTTTGCCTGTGATTGTAGCTTGTCAATTAGTGTAGCTGCTTGCTGTCAAGAGTTTTTGTGGCCAATGTTCTTTCAAGTTTTTTCAGTTTATGTTTTTTTTTTTGTTTCATCTGAGCATGAATGCAGCTTGTGATTGGTCATTGATGTGATCTTTCATTCTAAATAGGGGATATTTAAACACCTTCAGCACATGGTCAAATGGATTCAGTATATCAAATAATCAATCAAATTAAGAAATTAGTGGTTCACGTGTAATGAAACCCAAAAACATCCTTGGCTCTCCAGAGCAAGATTACTGTGTGTGTTTGTTTGTGTATTAATCCATTTACGTCACAGTGAAGACATCAATATTTCATTACATTTTACACACAACAGTGAACAGTGAATATTTTCTTTAACCCTCTGCCTTTTTCCTTTCCTTTGTAAGTCTATAATGTGAATGTCTAAATATTGCAGTCATACTACTGCAAGGATGACGAACAATATTAAAAGAGTGAATATGAGTAAAATTCTTCTTTAATAAAAGATATGCCTGTCTGATTCAGATGCAATACCATCTGTACTGTCAATATAAATACAAATATGGCAGCGTTTTTTCATGCATACCATCACACACTCGTGTAGCCATTCCCACAAACATCACAACAGTTATCTGTTTGCTAGCACATGTACTGTAACTCGTTGACTGAGATTCATCGATATGACTGACATTATCTAGGTCACATGTGTATAAACCCTCTCGCAAAATTTTCTGCTTTTTACTGATTACCTCATTATTCATTATTATTGTAATTCAATTCCTCAAAGCTGTCACTCATTAGGTTGCATGTTGTTATCGATATTTTAATGTAAAACATTGTGCTTTCATTTCAAGCTGCACATTTTTTCACAGCATTTCAATTCACACATAGTTGTGGGAACCTGAGGGGATTGCAGACAACATACCTGATTGCAAATAAAATGTGTTAATATGGAGGAAATGATGTGCAGAACAAATTAATAAACAAATGTTGGCCTTGTTTTGTTTTGATAGAGAAAATGAGTTTGATTCAGGCTTCGAATAATAAATGGTTTATGGTAAATCCAGCACCACTGAAACCCTTCAATCACCTGAGCTCATCCTCTGAAATGAGATATTTTTTGTTAGAAGGAGTTTTATATATTCATATGGGGCTAGATCCTGACTTGAGGATCTTAACTGCTTTTTGCACCGTCCCAGCTATACAGGACTCATGCACATCTGAGATACACGCATCCTCACTTGACATATGCAATAGTTCAACTCCAAAATGGGTGGGCCATGCAGAGCTGTATTTTAATAACATTGCATTTTACGAATTCATTTTACTAACTAATTTTAATAAAATAGTTAATCCCAAGCCATACTTAGGATGCAAAATGTGAATTTGTACAGTTCCCATTGAATTTCCATACACATATACACAGACGGGTGACAAATTATAGGAAAAACCTGACTAAATGAGTGGAGAAACATAACAAATGCGGACGCTTCCATACAGGTGTACTGCATGATACAATTAACCAATTAACATTCTATCATGCTCTGTGGCATGTATAAAAATGTTGAGCAGGCCCAGATGACCTTGACTTTGGATCAAGATGATAAGAGGAAAAAATCTGACTTCGAAAGAGGGTTCATTATTGGGACACAGATAGTAGGAACTTCAGCCACAATGACGGCTCAAATGGCTCGTGCTTCAATAGGAACTGTGTCACGGTTCCTTATTCCGTTTGCTGTGCGGCGTTGTGGGTTGTGCTAATCAACGTCGTTTCATTCTAATTGGCTACTCAGTATCCCTGTTGAGGAAACTGAGTGCTGTTTCAGGTAATTGAGTGTGGTAATCTTCAGGACCGCCTGAGGGCGCTCAGTGATTGCTTTTGATTACGACCGATTGTTTGCACCTGATTGAGAGAGCTTATATACGCTCACGTGCGATCTGTTCTTTGCTTTAGTGTCTACTTATGTACACGAAAGCTGGTACAGAGAAAAGCTCTCTTAGAGAAATGGTGGTTTTGAATTTAGCTTTTGTTTTGACTAGTAGTAAGACACCTGTCCTACTAGTCACCTAGCTTTAATTCTTTATTTTCTTAAATGCCTTTTTGCCTTCCTCATTTACGAGGCACCCCTTTTTTTTGCTTTTCAGACTGCACTGCAGTCTTCCTGAAGTTTTCTTCATTACCCCTTCTTCAAGTCTCTTACTGAGACCTAGTGGTTTCCACTTTGGTGGTAACTCAAAGAAACCCCCGTTTTGAATTCACTGTAGTTGCGTGTGGTCGTTAACACTTCCCCACCCTCACAAACAGTGACTAAAGTACAGGCCTGAATGATTGACCTCCACAGTGAGAGGGTCTGATGGCTCTGTTTTAATGTGTGGGGCATTTTTCTGGCATGGTTCGGGTCCACTTGTCCTCACAGAGGGCAAGATCACTGCAAATCCATACAAAGTTATTCCGAGTGATCACCTTTATTCTGTGATGAAACATTTCTATCCTGAGTATTTATCATTTTTCAGTGCAAAAAGGCATTGGCGACTTCGATTATAAAATAGTTTGCAGTATACACATTTGAACAACTAACCCAGTTATACAATTAAAAATACATTTTACAACCCCAATTTTCATTTGGGCATTCAGGATATGGAAATTCAACTAAAATAAGCAATGATCATTGAGTTCCCAGCTCAAATTGGTATGGCTAATCATGCAATTTACAGGCAATGCCAGAAAGTGTTGTCTTTTAATGGTTACATTGATTTTATTCAGTTTAGGCTAGTTGTTTATATGACTTGAACAAACAGAACAGTACTGTGTGAGACAAGAGTGAATTATCTGCCAATGGTCACCGGAGTGTTGTTACATTTGTTAGTCAAGCAAATTAAACATTTTGAGAACTTTGAGTCTGCTATTACTTTCACGGGTAAAATTGATCTTTAAAAAAGATTTGGGTTTAACAGCTTGCACATTAGGTGGGTGCAGAATTAAGAAATAAACCTCGCCCTTACTCAGTCGCAAAATAATGGTGACAAAGAGTGGGATGAGGCAAAAGCCTCTGAAGAGCTGTAAGTGTTGCGCTAATAGGAGCTAGACACTGCACTCTTGAGGCTGGCTTATGTAAGGGTGGTCATGTCTATGAAGAAAGAACAAAAGTACTGATCGGATTATATTTTAATGAAAGTGGTATACAATATTTACAGTTCATTGGGCCTCGAAATGTGGTGATATTTAGGATTTTTTTAAAACACGTATGCCGTTTTAACATGACTTTGCATAATTCATTTTAAAATAATAAAACTAAAGTGTCCTAAAATGATATTGTTTGAATAAATATTATCAGTATTGCATGTAATATCATTGTTGTCCTCTTAAAAAATAGCTTGAACTGTAATTCATGTGCTGGCTGATAGCTTTGGCCTATTTATTCCACCTTTTTGTGCAAGCCAGACTGTGTAGATAAAATTAGATTAGAAAAAGCATATCTCAAGCCAGGATTCACACAAGGGACATGCCTTCCTTTCAGTGAGACTCCACCCCTAGTGCACATCTATCATGTCCCCACTTAAGTCACCCAAGCCAGGAGGCAGGTGGGGAAAAAAGTGCTTAACTTGTGTAGCAATTCAAGTTAAGTTTGCCAGGATTGGGCCCATGGTCGTTAAGGGGGAGAAAACAATACAAAATTACTTTTGAGACCAAACAACACAACTCCTTTGTGGATCAATTCATCAAGTTTAATGTTATATTGGATGTCTTTTTTTTCGAGGGGCCGACCTTGCAAGGAAGGGTATGTCTGCAGGGGTCGAACAAAGGGGAGATTGATTAGTGGCATTTTCGGGTGAGCAGTGGTGATAGGGGGTGGCGGTGGTGGGTGTATTTGTGTGTTTTACAGGAAGCAGAGCAAATAGGAAGAGGAAGATTTTTTTCCACCTCAGGAATGTCAATTTCTGAGTTTCTGTAGACATTAATTCAAAACAAAAACAGAAAAAGGAAACAGCTAAATAAGGAAATGTGCCTGTTATTCTTTAAAATGGTAATACCTGAGTAAAACTGAATCTTATCTCTAAGTATTTCATCTAGGTGAAAGGGTTGAACGCATGCATTTTGCAGTGTTCCCTTCTCCTGTCATAATCATGGAAGTGACAAGCTCACTAGTCTAGTGACAGCAGACTTTTGCACAGATGACAAAATCTGTCTGATCTGGGAATAATGGTGTCAAAACACACAGATAAATACACTATACTTAAACAGTTTTAAAAAAATCACATTTATACTTCTTTGTATATCTTGTAATCTTTAAAAGTCTTCTTGCGTGTGTGTGTGTGTGTTTGTGTGTGGCGTGTGTGCGCGTGTGCGTGTGAGTGGGGATTTCATTATTGAAGGTTCTTGGGCCTCAGGGAGATGTTTTGAGAGAAAGCTTTTCTTTAACCTTTTCTGGAAGAAAAAAATTATTTCTCAAAGAGAATTATTCAACCATACCTGAATATACTGTTTCTGCAAAGAGATAGATGGGCAGACAACCAAAGTAAATCAAATAAAATATGCAGGATGCACATTTTTCCTTTCATTTCCTTCCTCCCTTCCTTTGGGGAATTTCACTGATGGAAAGATATAAGAAACAGAAGTCACAGCTCAGCAAAGGGCTTCCAAGTTATGTCCCTATTACCATGGCAAAGGGAGGGGGGAGGTGAGGGAAAAAGCTGATAAGAATAGACTGATAACTTGGAACAACTAAGGGTCCAGTTAAGTTTCTTTTGCCAGGTATGTACCCCTATGTAACAATGAGCTTCGTCAGGTTTCAACAATCACCATTCATCAATCAACAATCTGATGTGAGAAAAGTCCACCCAAATTCTTTTCATGTGCTTTGCAAATAAACCAATGACCAGACACTTCAGAAATCATAATCTTCTGTAAGTGCGACTCAAATTTGAGGGAGTGATTCAAACAAACTCAACATAGCTACAACTAAACTAGAACCAATCAGATTGTCCAATTCAGCAACTATTTCCATTTCCAGACATTTTACAAATAGTAAATCTTGGCCTGTTTTGCCTTGTGAACCACTGGTCTTCTATAATGTTTTAATGGAACACCACATTGCCAAATGTTTTTTTCAGAAATTTGGGGCCACCAAATTTCTTGTGTCAAAATCATGTATTATTTTTCCTTTTGGCAGTCACTTCCAGAAATGTCACAGCAATATGACTGTGAAATCAAGTACAATGTTTTTTTTTTTTATTGCTCACCTAAAGAGTTCATGTGAATGTGCACTGCAGCAGCTTTTGAAGATAAAGACTAATTATTTTACAGGAATAAGAACAGCTTCTAGAAAACTTATTTTTCCCATTGCTAGTTTGAAACTTGTGACTATTCCAAGTAATTACCAGTAGACAGATCATCTGCTTAACTACATTAAATAAAGTTTGAACTCACAGATATTGTTGGTAATCTTAAATATTCAAGGCAGTGACCTTTTCCCAAGCGCTGGTCCTGAGTCTCCCCAATACTCTTTGAGTAGCGGATGTGCATTCTGAGTGGAAGACTCTCTGTGGGAGAATAGACATGCAGCTAAAACAGAATATAGCACGAGCTCTTCTTTGGCTGGCTGGAGTTCACCTGCACAAAGCATCTGGACCTGGCCGCACTACAGGGCCTTGTTACAGAACAGTGCTTCTCAACTTTTCAATAATGCATCGCACGCACATACACACACACACACACACACATGCATGCACACAGTCTGATGACTTCTCAAAAAGAAAAGAGAAAGCAAAAACACAAAAACACAAAAGAATAATTTTGACCCAGCTTGGCCCAAGACAGACCCCTCAGTCTCTGATCTGCATCACTGGGCAGTGCTAGTCTAGGTAGACCTCTGTGTAAATCCTGTTTGAATATTTTACCACACGAAACAGCACAGCAAGTCTTAAAAACATTTTGAGGAAGTTTGTGTGGCCTCATCTGGTCAAACTGTCTGATCACCACAGATTAAATTGGGATGCTACAATGGCACTGATTATTGAACTAATTATTTTCCTGATGGAAAATCAAGGAAGGTGCATAGAAATGGATTGAGCAACATCATTGGTTTAAAGATCATAAAGGTAAGCTGCATGGACATACATTGGTCAAAGACCACAAACCCAATCAAAAAATTTTAAGTTACTTTAATCTACCTTAACAATTTAAAGGAGCTTCCGCAAGGATTTCTGAAAATTTTGCAGTTTTCACTTTGATTAGGTGCTGGTAATAGAACCAGTTCTCAGCTGCAGTTCTGCATGACTAGCTGTCCCATTGCATTTAACCATTGCCGTCACATTAATTGACCTCTTGCTCTTTCTGGGTAGAAATAAATGAAATATTAGAGCACTGTAAAAATTATCTATGGTGTCTTGTGCAACTTCATACAAAGTGTAAAATCCCTTCAAAGTTGTGCTGACTAAAATATCTGCAATACACAGCCATGTATATTGCATAAACATTTTACTGTGCCTAGTGCTTTAATTGATACATTAGAAGTACATGGGCTGCAGAAGCAAGTTACGGTTGTGAGAGTCACCCTCTGTTGATGGAGTTTAATGAAAACAGGACCCTTAAAACAATCTTTGCCAGACATTGACTAGTGAACCCATGGAGCAAATTTGCATCTGAAAGGCCAAAATAAACCGAAATGGAGCAGAGACAATAATGCATTCACACTGAGAGAAGATGATGATGACAGGCGGTGTTTTTTTTCTGTGCCAGAGAGAAACTGCAAAAAGTGGGAAGAAACCTGCGAAACTGTGAAAAGACAGAATCTCATCGATTATCTTCGCAACTCCTGGTCTGTGTGCGTGTATGTATGTGCTGTTTGGCATGTGTGTGTGTGTGTGTGTGTGTGTATGTATACATGCTTTTTTGCAGGGGTTGGTATATATATGTGTGAATCTGTATTAGATTATAGAGCATACTGCAATAAAAACTCCAAGCTCTATGCCACACTAAGGGCATGCTCGCATTCAAACTCATAGGTTATATGTGGTTTGAGCACTCGATTCACGTGTCTCTCAGGAGACCTCCCATTTCCCTTTGTTCCTAAACACAAAAAAACACAGTTCACTGTAATGTCAGGGGCAAACTACATATCCCTTGTACACTACGTCTGTAGTCAGTGGGTTAAGATTTTAGGAAGGCACGTTGGGGTTTTTTTTTTGTCATTTGGGATTTGTTGAAAGTTCAGGTGGCAGGGGGAACTTTTTTTGTTATAACTTTTAATATAGAAACCTGAGAGGCACTCCAGCCATGGAGCACTTTGGTAGGAAAAAAACAGAACAACCCTGATAGCGATAGATACCTTCTGGTTATTTGTCCAGGAGCCCATTTTCATTGAAGGGACTACAGCCAGAAGGTAACCACCAATTACTGTTAGCTTTGTTTTATTTGTGTTTCCCAATATACTCCATGATTTGTGGAGAGCTCTTCTAGAAATGTGATGATGTGGGCATTCTATCACTGTTTTGTTATTCTTGCAGGGAATCAGTATTGATAAGTTCCCTTATATTAAGTGACTTTGGGCTTGTTTTTTTTTTCAAAATCACTTGAAAATTAAGGTAACAGGCAATGGCAGCAGCAGAACAGAAAATTGAGGAAGCAGAACACTCCCCCTTAAGCTGATTATTGGTCTTGATCTTTTCCAATCATTTTCCTTGATTAACAATTGTGCCAATGATCGGAATAATCCATTGGTAAAAGCCAGCTTCTATTTTCACATCCGGTGATTTCTGCCCCCTTTGCCCTCCATTCAGACTGCTCCAGCCTCCTCCCTCTCCTGATTCAGCCACAACGCAACCTTGAGGCCTAGATGTATCGCAACGCTCCTCTGAATTGCATCTTACTATACATCTCTCAGCTTGGATGGCATATTTTTCCAGCTAATTGAACTACCTCTGACTGAAACCAGCCCATTTTATTGTCTGCTCTGCAAGATCATTCATTATATTTCTGTTGCTGTTTATTCCATTTTTAAATATTACATGCCCCCCCCCCCCTCTTTATAGCTGGGTTCCTCCTGAGGTTTCTTTTAATTGGGAAGGGGTTTCTTCCCACTGGGGACGTTTACCTCAATTGCTCGATTTTTTTTGCCCAATTCTTTTGGTATTTCCACTGTAAAGTATCTTTGTGACAATGTCTCTGTAAAAAGCTCAATACAAATAAATTGAATTGAATTGGACATCATGTTAGGGAGATTAAACAATAAATTCAATTTAGAAAAAAATCACTAGACAGGGGAGAGCGGGGCCAAATCTAACACAGGGTAAAATGTAGCATGCATTTTAAGTTAAACACAGAATTCCCATCTCTTTGTCTCCAATGAATGACAGAAGAGTTTAATACATATTTTGGGAGATATTGCCAAAAGTCTGTTACTTTGGCTACTGTATTTTGTGTGTATGTCAAGGAATCCAAATGTATGTAATCATAAACAGTCTTTTAGTGACAGATTGCATAGTTTTGATATAGCATGCTAGCTTGCTGGGATTGCTTGCCAGGCAAAAGTGCAGACACCCCCCTGCGGGGTTAAACCTAACAGGGTTGTTAGCCTGTTGTCAGTATACTATTGATTAACCAATTGATTGGGTTTGCTCAACTCAGACCTGATCTTCGTACATATTTAACTCAATTTTAACTTTAGGCTGTGTGGTGACATGAGACATTGACTGATACAGATGTTTGGGTCGAAAAGACATTAGACGAGAACCAGAGAATAACGTGGTTTTGTGATAGCGCCTGCTGAAACTAGTCTCTCATTTGTTTTCCAGTGTGATGAAGGTAATCAGTGAAGATGACCGAAACGGGACAAGCCTATATAAGGATCTCTGGAATGTGGGGAAAAGGCGGCTGTTTTCCCTTCAGTCTTCCGCCATGTCAGAGCTACCCTTTCTGTTTGTCGGCAACTTTGATCCTTCTGGATGCTTTTTGTATGTTGCATCTCTCTGTTTTTGGTTTGGGGCGTTTATTAAATTTATTAAAACAAGTCAATGCGAGACATAACAGGACAACTGATTATATCGGATGGCATTGAATATTTTGTGAATTAGTCACTGTACTGTTAATCAAGGAAAATGATTGAAAACGGATTGAGACCAATAATCAGTTTTTGTTTTCTGCCTCCTCAATTTTCAGCTCAGCAGTGGCCACTGCTAACAGGTAGCATTTTTCAGCAGTTTTGACACATTTTTGTGGTTGCTTGTTAGGGCAGTAAGACAGTAGGTTTTAAATGGATTCAAAATTCAACAAGAAGATGAAAGTTTTCACCAAAACAATTGAAATGCTATCTTTGTAATGCATCACAAATACAAAGGATCTGTACTGATTCACAAAAACAGATGCATACTAATTATACTGAAAATCTCACAATTCATTTGATTTCGGCCATATGTTTTCATATAAGGGACATAAGCTGATCAAAATGACTCAAGCTGTGGGCCTGTGCAACACTTACCTAAACCAATTCTGCGACCAATTGCTTTCTTCTATTACATTACATTACATTACAGGCATTTGGCAGACGCTCTTATCCAGAGCGACGCACAACAAAGTGTATAACCATAACCAGGAACAGGTGTGTTGAAAAAGTGTGTTCTATTAAGTTCCTCCATTCTATTATATCCAAAGCTGTCATTACATGTTCACGTAGGGTACAGAATTAGACGAAGTAAGGAATAGCTCTTGGCACATATGTGAACATGCTCTCTGTAACTTCAAACTCCTAGCAGAGACATGCTATTAGAGCTTGCGGCAGTACCCCTGAGCCTCTGTGGATGGTGTAATGCTTCTCGACTGCACAAAATGTACGCTGTTTTTTTGTTCCATCTGAAATATCCATTTCCAGCTTTTAATTCCAACAAGCAAATTAATTTGGTTGCACGCTATAAAGGGAGCTATATTTCATGCACCTGAATATATAACTAGTTATTTGATTCACGGATTAAATCATAAATTGATTGAGAGGGAAAAGGTATGCACAGGAAATGGCAAGTAGCCAAATATGCATTTGAGTGAATTCAAACATTTGCAAACACATGAATTAATTATCTTAATTACCAGTACTGGTTATGGAATTGGTTAGAACAAAAAAACAGGAAGGCAAAACCCATATGACTGTAATTTTGTTAGCTTATAAGTGATTATTGTTATGCCTGGTTTCAATTTGACTTTATATGATATGTTGCATTTTTGGTACAGATAGAATCTTTTGTACTTTTGGAAATTGATGAAGGCACCACTTTGTTTGTGAGGAACACTCAACAACTTGTGGCTTGGAAACCAATGAATATGATTTTTTAACAAAATTTCAGAATTGTTCAAGCATTGAAAAGAGAACAAGTACAAACAATTTGCTTCTGTACCACACATATTTGCAATATGTGTGGTTTTTGTTTGTTTTTATAGTTTCCGAAGAAGTCTATTTTTATTTCCCTTCTGTTCAAGCTGCTTCTGGAGTTTATTGACAGATACTTTCCTTCTTTACAATGCAAATACATCAGTGTTAATAAATATTATTTTATGCATTATCAAGTTAGAGACCTGGGATGCCAATCTAAATACCTTCTATATGTACAATATCATATAACATTGCAGCAGTGCATACTTCAACATTATGTGGATTTCAAAATATAATCATTCTCAGTTCATTCTTGAGTAAAAATCAAGCAATGCTGTATATGTAAATTATTACATACATTTTTATAATATTTTCATGTTTGGAAAAATGAGTTTACTCAGAGGGCTGTTCATGCACTTTTCACTCTTTATTGATGTAGATATTATTGATCAGTGCATCAGTGTTACTGCTTCTTGCAATAAAGGCCCTTACTATCCATGAACAACTGGAAGAAATATCTGGCTAGAAATATAGTTTATGCTTCCTACAAGCCTTTGCCTTTGAGTTAATTAATGTTTAATATTCAAAGGGGAGAGGGAATAAGAGAGAGAGCAGGGCTTTGCTGACTGCACACTTTGAAAGGTGAATAATATGTTGTATATAGAGAAGCCCTGGGGGGGTTGGAAAGGTGTAAGTGAGGTTCTCTCTCTTTCTGCCAGACTCTTAGAACAGGCCAGTTCCGCGGAGGCAGGTCCCCTCTCCGCCTGCACTATAATGAAATGATAAACCGAGAGGCCCTGGCAGGCAATTTCTCATCAGCACCTCACTCAAGGTATGGAAATCAACTGCTAATGGATTCGGACATATGAGCCAAGCCTTGCCGTGTTAGTGCTCCTGATGATGTTTTATTTGACATTCCATTTCTGTAATTACGATTAGAACCTTTTCTTGTTGATGTTTTAGTTAAATGATGCAAATGTTGCCATGCATGCAGTTTAAATGTGGCAAATGTTAGAGGGAATAATGTAAACAAAGTCACAGAACATTATCCTATGCTGTATATTAGCTGTAAATGGCCGTGAAAATTATGCATCAAGAACAGCATATTAATGCTCTCATAAGCTTCTAAGCCTTTGTATAAATTGAACTATGATGAGGAATGAACAGTGTTTTTTCACCCAGTTGCTCATACATATTTAATAACTTTATATCCCATATATTTTTAACCACCAGAGGATGAGAGAGCTTGCCAATGCAGACTGATCGTGTGTGATGAAATGAGAATACTATACTGACTGAAACCCTGCTTACCTGGCCATGGCTATGGCCATGCTGGAAACCCACACTCTTGTGCAGGTCAGTGCACTGAGACCCATTGCCATGGCTGCCAAGAGCTGTCTAATAAGAGCTTAACATATGGCCTGCTAATACCTGTGTTTGGAAACAGAAACCATGTCTGCAATGAAACATAAAAAGTGTACTGAATCCACAAGTAATGGTGTCATCAGAACCACATTTTAAAAATATATTATGCAGTGGACTTTAAGTTTGTTTGCAGAAGTTCAGAGTGGATGGACATGGCAATTCTGTCTTTGGAGCTGTACAAGATAATGGCAATTAATTCTAATAGAAAAATGTGAAGAAAGTCTTTCTGAACAGAAAAGAAAAGAGGTAGACATGAGGTCAATCAATAACATTCAATATCACATGCACAGTAGGTTAATCACATGCATTATGTTCAATTGATATTCACAGTAATGCTTCACAATTAGTTTGCTGCTGTGTCTAGGACAATTATGAATTGCCAGCCTCCCTGGCTGGGGCCAAATATGTCATCCATTTGTCCCAGCACCTCTCTCCTTTTTCTTTTAGTTATCTTAGGGTGAATGCCATGCATTCCATACAGTGTATGTTTTTCACAATGTCTATCTACTGGTTCAAGATAGGTAGATTTTTATAACCATCATAATTTCTGCGATGACAATTTAAAAAATATATATATCTCAGTTACAAATCATATGGTATTTTTTCTATGTGGATATAATTGAGTCATAATATCTTAGTGATTTGAATATCAGAGGAAAGGTTCCATGGCTGGGCAAGTCCAAAAAAAGTGTGGTCCACAATCAAATGTCCAGAGTTAATCAATGGTATATGGTATATTACTCTGTTGGACTTAGGGTCTCTTATTTTATAAATACTGTTTTCAGATTTCTGATTATGAAGTCGCCAAGCAAGCAAATTCGCTGCTTTTGAGCTTGCCTCACAATATTTACTATTTCAGAAACCTTTTCCACTTCTTTCCAAAAAGTCTTAAGCAATAAAAATGCATACTGGTTCTCTGATTCTGCCTTTCTCAGACTCCTGTGACTGTGTAACAAGTTTACACAATAGAGTCCATATGTTTCAGAGATTTTATTCTGGCAATCCTGCAACAAAATATTTGGTTTGTCTAGTCAGAAAGGAACAACAAGGAATATAGAGCTTTTATGATTTCCATAGGGGATTTTGAGTATTAGGAGACAGTATGTTTGCTGTTGATCTCACTACCCCTAACTGCCCACTAACAATGAAATTATAGGCATTCCATTTGTGCCATTGTTTCCTCATTTCTCAAACAAATTACATTTGTCACAATATGTATATGCTTGCTTCAGAAATGTTTCTAGCCCATTATCCCTGTAAAGAATTTCAACTGCACTAAACAGCGATATAAATCATGTCTTACTATTATTATCACTGTTATCTAGTTTTTTTCTCATTTCTAATTTTATGAATTTGTTCTTGCTCGGAGAGTCAAGGCAGTGATGCTTCCAATGTTCAATCAAAATAGTGTCCAGGAGAGTATAAAGCAATGTTGAATAGCCTCCCTCAGTGACAGGCTATTCAACATTGTTTTAAATTGTTTTAATTTTTCTATATTCCATGTTGAGATTCTTTCACTCATCCAGGTGGAAATGGTGTGGATCAAAGAGAAGAGTCTTTAATTCATAGCCACAAGCCTCCCAGCGGGAAGATCCTGCATGACTGAAATCCTCATTCAAGGATCCTGCCTCTGCTGTTGGTCCTCCTTTGACAACAGTAGCTTCCTCGTTCCGTTTTCTTTTCAGGTGCTGTGAGCTGTTGGTGGATGCGTCTGTCTTCCTGCAAGTGGATGTAAGTCCCTAGTATAAGTCAAACATTCTCTGTGGCAGGGAAGGCCATGACCCCTACCACACTGCCTACTCTGCCCAAATAAAGGGCTTGATTTCATCTTCCAAGTCAGTCATGTAATAGATGAGAGGATTCTGATTTTTTCTCAGCTAGATGGAGAGACAACTATGAAGCCAACAGGAATCCACAAAACACTCAAGGCCTAGATTAGATCATATTTGTAAGAGCGACAGGAGTTTATAAAAACTGGGGGACAACATGACTGAGGGCCAGAATATTAGCGGTGTTGATATAAGCTTGGGGCACATTTGACCTTTGTCTTTCAGAATCATCACAGCTTGTTACAGATTACACTAGACTGTGACCTGCAGAGGAAGAAAGATATAATCCTTTTCGGGGCTAAACAAGCACAACCGTTTGATGACAGGCTCAGAATCTGACCTCAAGCATCCCCTCCCTCCCTGTACTCAGCAACGCCTTAATCACTTTAGCCCGTACTCAAGTGCCCACAATAGGTGCTTCTATTTCTCAACTAATATTTGAATGGGCCATTCAGGAGTAAAAGCAGAATTAGGCCCGTGCAATTTAGACAGATATATCATGTGAGCTGTAATTTGGCAATTAGTTTATAATGACTGAGGTCATACCAGGCTCTGATACAAACTGATACAGCCGAACCAGTGTTTCAGATGGAAACGTGCTGCCAGAAGCGTGAACTGCACTGTAAAAAATATCAAGGTGGCTCTACTTAAAATAGTGAGTAATCTGGTTGCCTTAAAATCTTGATTTAGGCAAACAATGGATGTTCAGTTTTTCATACTTCTTCATACAGTACATACAAGATTTTAAGGCAGCCAGTTTACTCACTATTTTAAGTATAAACTTGAAATGTTTTTACAGTGTACGAAATATAGTTTCTGCAATGATTGTTTTATCTTTACAAAATCCCTGGGCCACAGACAGCACTAATCTATCCCTGAGTGACTGTGTGAAGGAGGAAGCATGGGATGAGCAGAAGATTTCATCAGGTCTCATCTTTGTTGAATGTTTTATAAAAATGAACCTGCTATTCTGCACATATTTTGTATAACCAGAAATACTCCACCGACAACAGGAAATAGAAACGTAAAAAGCAATGTGCTGTACTTTGCAAATGTGATACTTGATGATGCATTTATATTTTTAGGAATTTCTATTGCACAAACAACAATGTGCTGGTGGCATGGCCCACTGAACTGAAACACAAAATGAAGGCATCATAATTAAACCGCAGTTGTTTTTATGAATTAAAGTAATTCTGCAATTTTACCCACTTACTACTTAACTACTCAAAATGTTAGAAATGTCACTGATGCCAAAATAAATTGGCTATATTCTGTCCAGTTAGCAAATGCCACCTCAACCACTGGTGCATTAGGAGTTTCTGTTCTGCCAATTTGAAAGGAATTTGTAAATGTCTGACATCTTTTGAGAGTATAGACTGAGGGATATTCAGATGTTGGGGTGTTGTCTTCACTTTAGGTAAAGACAACACTCAAAAAATTCAAGCAGGAAGAACCTTTCTTTTAGCCACCATATTGAAGGACAGACACTTGCTTCCCGTGATCTTTAGACCTGAACATTATACATGAGGCCTGAGAACAATGATATTCAGATTTCCACTTGCATTAAAACTAGCTCATTTATTATGCTAGAAAGATCATTCATAATTATGCGCCATTAATACATGCATTTTAACTATTTTTGTGATTTGACTGAGCCAGAACACACTATTACATTCAGAGTATTTAAATAACATTTGAATCGTGCTTTTTCATCACTGCATCCAAGTTATACTACATGCAATATGCTTACAGGTGGCTAGAGCACATATAGATAGGATTAGCATTACATTTTTTACCCAGGTAAGATATTTTTTTTTTTGTTATGTATTTTGTTATATATCATTTACCACAGGGCTCAGAAGTGTGTCTGTGGTAATCTGTGGTTGTTCTTAAAATCATCAAAAATCTTAAAACAAAAATGTAAAAAAAATGAGTATGCCCATCAACAAGTCCTATAAATTTTTTAAATATATCCATCATGGAAGATAATGGTGTTACCCCTGGCCCCTGGCTGAGCACCAATGTATTCTTCTTTACATTGGTGGAACTGAAGCATGCTTGATTTACTTTTTATGCACACAAGTGGGTTGCACTGTAATACGTTTTTAAAGTTTTTATGCAAACCCCCATAGCAAATGTATATGCATCCATTGTTTATTGTCCTCAATGTAAATTTTGACTGAGCGTGTTGACCAATTTTGTTCAGGAAAAAACCAACAAATATATTTTATAAAAGAATTAGGTTTCATAATCCGCAGTTTTTAGGTGTATGAGAAGACTGGTTAATGCAGCGTGCTGTTAGGTACTCTACTGAATGTGCCTGTTCCTTTAATTTGATATTGAAATCCTATAAGAGAAATCTCACTACATGCTGACAAAAGCCTCTCTGTGTTGATCAATACGTTTGGAATGAGTATGAAACGCCGCAAAAGATTATTTGGTTGACGTTTTCTGTATTTGCAGAACCAAACTCCTTTACAGAGATTTAATGGTAATAAATACTGAAATAAAAGTATTAATTCTGCATTAACGCCCTATAACTCTATAGCAAGCAAATACGTCTTTCTTCATGACTGAAGTCTGGATTAAAGCTGGTACCTAATTGCGTATTGATTTATTGATATCTTACAGAAAGTACACAGGGGGCTGTGTACATACAGTAACATTTCTTAAATTGTGGCTGCATAGCGGAACCTCTGAATGGTTGCAGTGAATTTCACTGAGGGAATAAAGCAGAATCAATGGGACTGATATCCTGAAGATCAGCAAGACTGAAAGATGGTTATTGCAAATTTAACTGATGAAATTCTGAGCAAGTTATCCACCACTTTTTTAATGCCAAATTATTAATGCCAAAATATGTATTTCAGCTGTTCTCTGCTTCTTATTGCTGTATTACATTATTATATATGAGAATGCCAGAAACAGAGTAGGCAGCCTCTGCCTATGTACAACTCAGGGGCTTTATACCCACCTGACAGCTGAACCTCAAATGGATCTTCAAGACTAATCAAGGAAAATGGAATCTATTATGAAAAAGGAAGCAAATGGTTCCGCTGGTGTCTTTTTGCAGTCATTAATAAAGCTGCTTTTGTCTGCTTTTTCATCCCTTTTAAAAGACACCAGCAGCTACATGGAAATTAGTAGAACTGACAATAATCCTGATGAATGTCTTTTGATGTGGAATCATCATACACTTTGAATTACCTTGAAACTCTCATTGAACATTGTATGCATTTTCTTGAGACAAGAACACAGATGACCCTCATTTTGTCCTGAAAAAGTTAATACATGTTCAGAAATGAATTAATAAAAGAAATCATAGGTAGTGCTATGGTACCCCATTGCTGAACCTATTTTGAGAAATACCAATGACTCATTTGTAATCTATTATTCAAGCTTAATTTGAATTTTTTGATTCCTGAATCCTGTTAAAGGGCATCTGAGCTCTGTCCAAAGTGAATTTTGAAACCTCTTGGATATGAAGGTATCAGAAGAACGTAATAATTTCTCAACTATTATTTTCATACCATAGTTGGCACCGACCAAAATGAACTTTGTCTTTTGTAAATCTTGAAACATTATATTAGGAGTCCTCTGATGAGGAATATGCTGAAAAATTAGCGTTTTTATGTTTTAGTGCAAATTTGTGAACATGTTGTATAAATGCAACATTGGGCTGGAGTGGTAGAAGAAATGCTTGTTATGCTTCCCAGTAAGAATACTCAAAGACACAACTGTGCTAGTTTTAAAACTCAGCGTGATACAGATGGAAGCAGTTTGTGTGATCTATATAACAGAGGCAGACATCACATTTGTAGCTATTGTTTGTACTGAGTACATTGTACTGAGACAACATGAGTACTGCGGCCTTTGCGGTTTTCACTGGGCAGTGTCCAACCTGCTGCTGGATTTTCCATGCTGTCTTGCATGCAAGCAAGCATGCAGGAGTCTACACGTGATTCTATCACTCACCATAGAATTGTGACACAACCTGATTGCATTGCCAAGAAAGATAGTGTACCCTATCGTATGGGGAATGAAGGGCTATAGGGTTATGACTCTTGATTGGGAGGGGGGGTGGGGGGGGGGGGGGGTGTTGTGGTTCAACTGCCAAACACAATAATGACTCAAGCATAAAATGCGCTACAATTCATGTAAAATAGAGGGTTCTTGTTTTTAATATGGAAATGGTGGTGGTGGGGGGCAAGGGGGTGGGGTGTTGGTCTACCAAACACAATGCTTAGACAAGCATACAACTCATAGAACACTACCAGGCATTTGTACTTGCAAACTGTTATGGCGAGCCTATTGTCTGCTAACACACACACGGCTGTGCTACCACTGAATCCAATGTTGCATTTTTGGTCAAAATGGCCGCAAAGAAAAAGTTACATTGTTTTGTTTTACATAAATTGATTATCCACAGATACTACACACATTTGGCATCCCAATAAAAAAAAATACTGGCGGTAATTTATTTGCTGCAAGTGGTGTAAAATCCAGATGATATGAGAGACAGAGGGGATCTGCTGGAGGAGCCTGTGTTGTGTGTGCTTCAAACACTCAATGTTCCTAAAATATAGTATAGGGCCTAACACTGGGATATGTTGTTCTAAATTGATTTTTTGGTGAAAATGGTGTCTCTAGGGTACTTGAAAAGAAATGTTGCATTTTTGCAACACTGGGTCTCACAGGGCTAGCTATAAATGTCTTGGTTCTCCTGAGATTAGACATGATAGTACTCAACGGTCTCAACTGCTGAATTTGTCAAAGAAAACAAAAATCCTCCCCTTCCAATTTAAAGTCTGTACTACGCCCTACTCTATATATTCTATAGTTCTTGTGATCCTTCTCTAAATAAGAGAGTACACAGTAACATGTCCAGTGTTAAATCAACTCTTACAGAGTACATACGGTCCTGCCCTGTCCAGAGAAGGACTATATGTACTGTCTTAGAGTTGAAGTAAAACTGGACATTCTACTGTGGAGTTACTTTAGTCAATCTCCACCATCAGATATAGGGAGGGGAGAAAATCTGACAACCACCCTGTTATGGGCAAATTTGGAACATAACTTTACCCTGTCTTGTAGTAGACAGATGCACTGTACATGTGGTAAAGGCATACAGTGTTATCCCATTATGAAAAGGTTCTCCTATCTTAGATTTGCTAGATATGTCCTAATTTGAAAATGACATATTAACATTAAGAAAAAGTTATTCATGCTATTTCATTCTCATTTTCTTATATCCTAGGCAGTGCACATAGAAAAGTGAAGATAGAGGTTCAATGCAATAATAATGACCCCTTGAATCTGGTAGCAGACCATTTTTTGTCATTTATTTGGAGGGCACCTGTTATAAAGGATTAGTTTACTTTATTTACTGTGGGCTTGAAAAAACAGAAAACAGCCTGAAGAAGAGAGATACCAAAATGTATCACAGGTATATATCTTGAGCCCCAAAGATCTTACTTTAGAGAAAAAGTATACTGTATTCCCGCAGAAGTATCTCAGTTAGTCACTGCATTCTAACACTGATTTGTGTCTTTCTCCTGCATATAAAACTAAGACAACATTTAAAACATTGATGTGTGGCTCCTTTACATATTAAGGCTTTGAACAAACCTGCCTTAGTGTGGAAATGAGTGCTGCTCTTTGCGCGTGTCTTGCTTTTCTGTATAATTCTCTGTAGCTACTCTTTTGCAGTTGAGCTGCATTTTTAATGCTATTTTCTCTCACCTCTTTTATTTACCTCCCCCAATCCCACAATGCATTGTTAATTGGTTTATCTGTGCATAACCTAGGCCATGATTTTATTGTAGCCAAGTGTAAATTCTGGAGTTTCCTCATCTGTATTAATTTTATGAGGACCATTTTGACAGCAGAAACATGCTTTTAATCTTAATGAAATAAAATGCTCGTATTTCTAGCGTGTTGTATCTTCACTGAATTTCACAGTATATAAAATTTTACAATCATGTTATCATAGCATTATACAGCAATGCATTTTTAATTCAATCATCTGTTAAATAATAATGTCTGAGTATGTATTTGACACAGTGGTGTCACATACATGGTGCATGGTGATACTGGGTGATGGGCTCATGCCCTAAAGGTTGAGTTGTACATTCAAACTGTCTATTTTTTAGAACCTTGGTTTATTGACATGTAAGACAAGAATTATAGGTGCTCATTTGTGATACTGATTCATAATTCCGAGTAGTACTAATAAAATGTTGCAGAGAATCTCGGCGCCTAGGATGGTTTCACGCCAGGTTGGTATAAACAGCCTTTATTCCCTCCAGGCAGGGGCCTTTAAATAGAAGCATTTAAAAACAGTCTGTTCCATCTACCTTCAGTATAATACCTTAAATCCTTAAGTCATTAATGGAGTCTGAGATTAGCACCAAGGCTCATGCTGGCAAGTACTGTTTTACAGGGAATTCTGAAATAGCACATTTACATGGAGAAAGAAAGTAAATGCTGAAGTAGTTGTAACATTTTCTCTAAACCTGCTGATTCTGTATTTTCAAAATTCTGCTTTCCAAATGTCAAGGACAGATTCAGTCACTTCCTGCAGAAAATAAGAACACATAATACAGTGAGCTAAGGCAGTAAAAATACAAAAAGCTTTTGAGACAAGATATTAACTGAAAGATTTTTTATGATAAAGTAAAGCTAGTACCTTTTAGTTCATGGCACTGTCAGGATATGTAGCAGTTATGGGTGCCTGTGTGTCACCTTTTCAAATATGCAAATGCAACATCAAATTAAGATATTTGTGTAAAAATATGCTTACATTTATATGAAAAAAATGGTCACACTTTAAACAAAATATATATATGTATGTAATATATATAACAGGAGGTCTGTTCTCCTCAATCATTTTAGGGGAAATAAATCTAATTATTACATTCCACTTATTTCATGAAAAAAGTAATGAAACACCCATATCATCCATGTGTTAGCTAACTTAGCTAGCTGAAAGCTAACGCTATTATGTAGTTCATTTTGGCAAGAAATTATAGCATCACCTTACTTGTAGATGGATGTTAATTCATAGACAGACATGCCCCTCTCTGATGCATGTTCAATCCTTTTTAAGGGGACCTTCGATAAGAAGCTGGCAAAAAAAAAATAAAAAATAGGTGTCCAGTATTTATGCTAATGAAACCATCGTTGTGTGAAATTTCATGTCAATCCAAACATATGCGAGCATAAAAGGATTAATTTAATAGTCTGATACAAAATCACTGAAGCGCTGCCTTCATGCATTCATGACAGGTATTATGTCATGGTAATGATACATTTCCATGTCATTTCCATGTCATGATGACCACTGTCAAATAAAGTGTTGCCAAAATGACTTAATTATTTATTTCACAAATAAAAGACTCAGTATATCCAGAAACCATGTCTGTTCCTGTGCAAAATTATCACTTTTCACCTCCTAGTGACATCTCCTATAGTTAGGTTACAATTACTAAATGGCACTTAGCAATTTGGAATTGAGTATAATAAAAGTACATTTGGAATGGAGCGAACATTGAGATGAAATTCAAGAATGCGCAATAACAGGTACTAGAGCTGGAATTTGTAGGGACAGCTAATATGTGAAGTACTGTGCATAACACTACTGTACCGTATATAGCTGGTGACTAGCCTAATGTATGGCTTGTTTTCAATAAATCTAATTAACATTTCTGCAGTAGCACATTTATATTTTGTATAAATGAAAACAAGCTGTATTATATTTTATGTTCATCTAACTTTATTATTATCAAATATTTTCATCATTATCATTATCTGTTCTTTTCACATGATCCATGATCTCTAGGACAAATGTGCCTGGCAGAATAAACTGAATTGAAAACGTATGATATATGATGGTCACTATTAAATTCTATGTGAATTATAAAAGATACTATCACATTAATTTAATGGACCAAAGTGTTTCTTAAATTGTTTAAATTATATTTCATATTTTTTGTAGCAAGATAACTCTTGTGGTATTAATTATATCTAACAGAAACAGCAGTCTACAGCACAATTATATTTTTTGTGAGTCAAATTTAATTTTCTTTGATATTGCAATCATAAACAATGATAGTCATCAACTCAGGACATGAATTAAAAATATCTGTCTGGGTGCTGCAATATTGTTAACTAGGTCACTGAGGTTTAAAAATTCATTTTGAACTTCAAGTGTAAAAGATAATGTTTCCAGAACACTCAATCTGTTCAGACAATAGGGAAGAGTATATGACTCATCTGAAGCAGCTTTGCTCTCCAGCTGGTTGTTATAGAGCCTGTGGAGCTGTTACAAGATTGCAGGAATCTTACTATTTGATCCTATCTAGCATCTGGATGAGGAAAGATGGAAAAGGGATCTCTTGTGAAACATTGATTGGTCCACTTTCCACTTGAGGTAACTTCAAGTCATCAACTGCAAGCACATGAGATGGAAATAATTACAATTTCCTTCCTGCTGAAACTTCTGTCAAAACTTGACAAACTCAATTAACCAGTTAAAGTGTCTGTAAGACATCACAGGGTCACTCGTATACATTTTACACATTATTCAATCAACTAAAGTACTTGCTATGAAGGCTTGCAATAAAGCTTCTACTTGTTTGATAAGAGTTTGATAGGGGAGAAAATAACTCAGGTCTTGTCTTCCTATGGAGAGCTTCAGTGAGACATAGTAGTTCACATATCACGTCTAATGTAAAATCTAGCTTTCATGATATGAAAGGAATCAACTTAATTTTCATGGTAGAAAAATACAAATACAGCTAAAACAATAATATGCTATCACACATAATATCCTATAAACATCAAATATCTGATTATGTAAGGTAGGCTGCTTTAATACAATGTAAACAAAACATATCTTGATGTTATTACTGATAATTAAAGTTTAATACCTGAACGGGACAGAAAGGGGACCAGTGCAGTGTCCCACATGATATATGCTTGGTAAAGTCTTTACAGATCATTGAAAACACAAGAAGGAAAAAACAAACCCCACATGTGAACAGTAGGCATGACAATGACATGATGAATGGGAGATGGACTGCATCAGACAACTGTGACTAATTCATTGTGGTGCAACTGCATGTGACTTTGATGGACTTTCGCATGGATTAATGTCAGGTTCCTCATACAGAATGTCAGACACTGACAGCATACAAACAGGCTATTAAGAGACTGCACATTGGTGTTTGCCTTTGTTAACTACCTTTAGCAACATCTTTCTCTGATGAAAATAGCCAGGCAGAAAAGCAGCTTTTCTGGTAAATCTAAAAAACACACGCAGGTCATGCCTTTCCTTCTCACGCTACCGATGGGAGCCCAAATAAAACAAAAATCTGTAGTCTTGGCCTATGGTGCAGCAAAAGGAACTGACACTCTCATCTGCAATCTACAGTATTATCCACAGGCCACCTAACTGGTCCCCTCCCTAAAGGGGCCCTCCTCCTGATTGCCTCAGTTCTCTATCCTGAACCCATAGTGGTGGAATGAGCTCACCGCTACATTCAGGACAGCAGGGTTACTGCCCTTCTGACTGAAAAACAGACTGAAAATACATCTATTTAAACTGCCCCTTGGCTAAGCTAATGCTGAACTCTGAACATTTTGTATTAGGTTTATTAATAGCCATTCCTGTCCTCTGACGAATTTGCTTCATTATGCATTATCTTTTTCCATCTTGCACCCACTATAGCATCTGATTTTATATTTTAAGAGTAATTATTGAATGTTGTTTTTGGTTTTCCTGGTAACTTCATTGGTTGTGAACATCAGTACTGTTCGTTACCAAAACCTGAATGTATACATTTATGTATGCCTTTCTGAATAAAAGCATCTGTTAAATGCTTAAATGTAAATGTATATAGCTGGATAATGATAGCTTTTTTTTACAAAAAGTATTTTATTTTTTCCACCAAACATAACTAGCTGGACATTAATATTGTACTCTGACTGAAACTGTGACCGTCATAAATACAGAAATATTGGTGTTCTAACCAGCATTCACGGTGGTGACAAACACAATGATTGGCCTCATTAAAAATACTGTCACCAAAACTATGTCAGCCATCCAGGAGAGTATGAGTGGTGCAATAATTTGACATGACTCTACAGCAAGTATGGCTCCAGCAAGGATTGCCGGAACTTATTTATAAACATAACTTCCAGAATCCAGTGGAAAACAAGGAGAATCAAACAAAAGGACTCGCTCCTAGTTGACCCTTCCTACTGCATGTTGAACAGTAAATTTGGCCCCTTCCTATAACTGGGCAGCTAAGCTGCTCGCCAGTCTCAACTGAGGCTAAACAACAAAATAAAGACAAAATGTAAATTTAAAAAAAAAAAAAACAAAAAAACAATTGTCTTCCTTAGCCAGTTCCTTGGCCAGTCACTATCAACCAAAAATGCACTGTATGGGTTTTGCAACAGTCTTTCCCAGACAGATTGCTCCCAACACCTGCAGTTTGCACAGCCCTTCTCAACTCCACTGTCAGGGGGCCTAGTGCCAAGTTGCCAGGAAGTATCTGCCTTCAATGACTGCACCCCTTACACTGTCACAATCCATATTAGGAATCTTTCAAACGCATAAACTTAATGTTATACCGAGCAATGGCTCTATTGTGAAATAAATGTATTTTTACAGTTTTTGTCAGTTTTACATTTCACTTTGTTCTTGAGTATGATTATTTTACAAATAGACTGAGGCAATGCATAATTTCCTCGAGAAATGATTTATTTTAGAACTTTAATGTTGTTGTCCTTGGGGTTGATACATGCTAGTGGTCTAAAAAATAAGCTTAGTAGAAATTTCCCAAATACAGAATTTAAGAGTCTTGCTATAGTATGTACAATCACTCAAATATCATATGGCTACTCTAAATTCTCTTCCAATTCTCTTTCAATTCTAAAATTCAAGGTCCAGGATTCAGTCAACAATTTTTCTTGACTCTTTTTGTTTTTTCTCCACAATCTCAGTGCAACACAGTTTTTTTTAAATGTACACCGATCGGCCACAAAATTAAAACCACTTACCTAATATTGTGTAGGTCCCCCTAATGCTGCCAAAACAGCTCTGACCGGTCGAGACATGGACTCTACCTCTGAAGGTGTCCTCTGGTATATTTGGATTTCTGTATATATTTGAATCTACTGTAAATTTGTATCTGATTGTGTTACTTTGTTGTCTTTGATGCTGCAACAGTGCAAATTCCCCCGGGGATCAATAAAGTGCACTACTACTACTACATTATTGGTTTTTATTACATTAAAAAATTGAAATGGATTACATTATTGGGAGTTATTACACTATTGGTAGTTTATTACATTATTAGTTGCTACAGGGCTATAAAAAGCTAAAATATTGTTAGAGGGTGAATTATTTCTGTATGATTTTAAAAACTCTCGATGGGTCAGAGCTCTTTTGGCAGTATGAGGGGGACCTACACAATATTAGGCAGGTGGTTTTAATGTTGTGGCTGACGGGTGTATATAGCTGTGAGGCAAATGTAAGGAAAAATTGAATCCATGCCAACATCAATATGCACATCTTATATACATATTAGCATCCCGGTTGACCATAGGGCAGAGGGCAGGAACAAAGGATGTGCCCTGTTCATTTCAGTCAATGAAAAGACTTAGCATGAACTGGCCAGGGGGAACACCATGCCCAGACTGGGCCTGATTCATTTTCATTCAGTGCACAAGAAACCACTATCAAATATAAAAACTCTGCAATTGTTGTGTCATTTAATTCTCTCACTAGGTCAATATGAGATTTCCTCTAAGAGCTGTGATTTCATGCTAAACCTACTGTACGTTCTTATCTACCTCCATTCCAATGGAGCATTTTAACCATACAAATGTGAGCCATTATGGTTCGAAAAGCTTTTTCAATATTTTTAGGGAGCATTAGGAAATGTGAATTTTTTTTTATTCCTCTCTGGCTCTGTGATGAAAATACCCTTAAAGTCCTTTTTAAAAAAAAAAACTTTTTTGTGGCACTTTTAAAGACATTAAAAGACTGTCATCAAAGGTTGTCATCCAGGGTAAAAACTTGCCTTCCAGTCTGAGACTATACCTCAGATTTCTTCTAAAATGAAAACCATATTTTTCTATCCTGCTTGCAAACTCCTTTTCCCTGAAGATTGTGATTCTGAGGACCACACATGTTCCATGTAATGGAAAACTTAATTATATGTGTGCATTCATGCAAATAATGAACTCAAACATTCATTTCACTCATTATTCTCATGTGAAGGGCAAAGCAGAAACCATCCCTCTAATTAATTTAAATAATTTCCCTTTCCCCAGAAAATTAACTTGCCAGCATCAACAGCCATTTAGCATATTAACATTCAAACACATTAATGGCAATTTTACAGTTATGATAGTGAGTTTAATCTGGGAAACTTTGGGGTGTGACAAAGAAAAATGTACAACATACAAAATAATTATGATAGACTCAGTATTCACTGAAATGTCACTGTTATGACCCCAGCTGTCTAGTGGTTGGTGAAGTGGGTGAATAACATTAAACATAATAATGAAAGACCAGGATCCAGGAACCACTGGATGCCAAAGACAAAGTTTGGTGAAAAGTGTTTACTGGTGATAAAAAGTGACAAAGGAGCACACGTGACAGGCTCCACAATTTTTGATGTAATCATACAATTCATTTGTGGTTAAAGTGCAGATTCTTATTTTTCAATAAAAGCTAAGAATCTGCACTTTAACCATATATGAATTGAATGATTACATCAAAAATTGGTTTCACCATGTAGAAACAACAGCACTTTTTATACATAGCCACATCCTCGATTTCAGGTACCATAACGTTTGGGACGAATGGTCTGTTGTTTCTGATTAGTCAGGTGTGTTCAATTTCTTCTTTCCTGCAAGTACAAGAGAGCTTTCAGTATCTAGTCTTTATTCTAGGCTTTTGATTGCCTTTGGAGTCTGTTATTGCCATTTGTCAGCATAAGGACCAGCAGTGATGTTGTTCCCATACAAACTGAGTGGGTACATGCCCCTTCAGATTTTTACATTTTAGCCTCCCTCAGATATAAAATTAACATAACTTTGTTGTCATTTGTAATGTTCTTGATGACTTCAGAACATATGAGTCAAAAGTATTAATCTAAATAAGGCATGGAACATACTGCGTTAAACACTTAATCCCCTTTCCCACATTTTCCTCCCATGAGTCATTTGGCATCAGAGATAATAAAACAGTCACAACATATTACCCCAATGGGACAGGTTTATACATTGACCCACCATGAACATTAGCACCAGACAGAAATGAGAGGACATGCCAATATCTTAGCATCAGAAGATCTTTGTTGGTACCCAACTCACGGCGCACATTGAGGGAGTTCAGTCAATCCACATGGTGAGTGTGGTGTGGGGATGGCTGGTTTAAGCAGCCACACCTGCCCTGGGTCAAGCTAATTAGACCTGGCCAATTGGATAATTGGTGAAGAATTAGATAATTGGCCAGGCTAATTGGACCCAGGAACAGGAGTGGCTGCACCTGTGCGTAGTGAGGTAATCACTGCGCACAGGTTAAATCTGCCATCCCCACCCACACCAGGCAGCTCTCTGTCATGACAGGGTTTAACATCTGCTCATTTGGCTATACCATCTTGCCAAACCCTCGTGGAATAAATGTGGACTGCTTTAACATCATCTCCCTGTGTCTCTGTGCTGGAGGGCCCCAAAGAAAGCCACTTCGGTGGCCTGTGGCAGGCGTGTTTGCCACAGTGGCGCCCAACGTGGGGCTCCTCCGGCACAGCAAAGAGGCACAGGAGGGCCAGCCAGGAAGCACACTGGAGGAGGGGCGGCTGAGGTGTTCCCGACAGGTCTTCGGGTGGATCCTCCGGGCCAAAAATGAGGAGCTGAAGATGACCAGGGAGGGGAAGGAGGCAATCCTCAGCTGGGATGCTGAGGAGCTGCACCTGGCCGAGAAGGCAGGTCAGCGACGGGCGGTGCACGAGAGGTGGTCGCGCCGTGAGCTGGACTTGGCCGGGAAGGCGGGTCAGCCACGGGCGGCGCACGAGCGGTGGCCACGCCGTTTTGCTTCCTTTCTCGTCCGTTTTGGTTGTTTTTAGTTCTTTGTTTTGGCCTGGTTGGTTTGCCCGGAGCCCATGAGGGGATAAGCCTGCAGCCGCCTGCCAGCAGAGCCGACTGGCGGCCACCACAGCCACGAGGGTTCCTGGTCCCCAGCACCACACGGCCAGTCCACCAGCCCACCAGCCCAGCCACCCCACCACAGCCCCTGGAACAGCCCAAGCCGGTGACGCCCCCACCAGCCAGCAGAGCAGCCCAGGACTTCCCGTGCTCCGGGAGGGAGGAGGAAGAAGGGCTGCCTTGTCGTCAGAAGGAGGGGCACAGCATGTACTGGACTGTTCCGGGGCCACCCACCCTGACTTTTTTTTTTTAGCGTGTTTACAGTTTTTTATTTTTATTTTTATTTGTCTTTTGCTTTGTTGGGAGTGCGGGGGTGGGGGGGGGGGGGGTGGGGGGGGGGGGTAGGCTTCGGCCAGGGATTCTCCCTGGCCTCAGTTTGGCGTTGGGGGTATGTGGTGTGGGGATGGCTGGTTTTAAGCAGCCACACCTGCCCTGGGTCAAGCTAATTAGACCTGGCCAATTGGATAATTGGTGAAGAATTAGATAATTGGCCAGGCTAATTGGACCCAGGAACAGGAGTGGCTGCACCTGTGCGTAGTGAGGTAATCACTGCGCACAGGTTAAATCTGCCATCCCCACCCACACCAGGCAGCTCTCTGTCATGACAGGGTTTAACATCTGCTCATTTGGCTATACCATCTTGCCAAACCCTCGTGGAATAAATGTGGACTGCTTTAACATCATCTCCCTGTGTCTCTGTGCTGGAGGGCCCCAAAGAAAGCCACTTCGGTGGCCTGTGGCAGGCGTGTTTGCCACAGTGGCGCCCAACGTGGGGCTCCTCCGGCACAGCAAAGAGGCACAGGAGGGCCAGCCAGGAAGCACACTGGAGGAGGGGCGGCTGAGGTGTTCCCGACAGGTCTTGGGTGGATCCTCCGGGCCAAAAATGAGGAGCTGAAGATGACCAGGGAGGGGAAGGAGGCAATCCTCAGCTGGGATGCTGAGGAGCTGCACCTGGCCGAGAAGGCAGGTCAGCGACGGGCGGTGCACGAGAGGTGGTCGCGCCGTGAGCTGGACTTGGCCGGGAAGGCGGGTCAGCCACGGGCGGCGCACGAGCGGTGGCCGCGCCGTTTTGCTTCCTTTCTCGTCCGTTTTGGTTGTTTTTAGTTCTTTGTTTTGGCCTGGTTGGTTTGCCCGGAGCCCATGAGGGGATAAGCCTGCAGCCGCCTGCCAGCAGAGCCGACTGGCGGCCACCACAGCCACGAGGGTTCCTGGTCCCCAGCACCACACGGCCAGTCCACCAGCCCACCAGCCCAGCCACCCCACCACAGCCCCTGGAACAGCCCAAGCCGGTGACGCCCCCACCAGCCACTACTGGTCACTGTCTGCAAATCTGTCAAATTAAATAAATTAATTAAAAACACATAAAATCATCTTTTGTTTGAATCAGTGAACCGAGAGAGAATGAGGGATGCCTTTTGGTGGCACACAGACAGACAATTAGGTAGGCACCTAAGAACCTTCTCTTAAATCACTTTTGGTTGGCTCTCGCTCTCTCTCTCTCTCACACACACACACACACACACACACACACACACAGTATATTATATGTACAGTACAGATCCACTTACTCTTAAAATGGCATTGCTAATTAGATTTACTGCATCACCATTTGTGGTGTTGTACTATTTAGTGTGTTGTAGGCTGTGTGCTACTGTTGGAAGTGTAATACTGTCACTCTTAAGAATAAAATAGAGGAAACAAAAGCTTTGTGTGCACTATACCCCTGAGGACAAGAGTTGTACCAATGAGAGTCAAGGAAGCCATTATGAGGCTAAGAAATATGAAAAAAAGTCAGAGACATGGGCTCAACCTTAGGCTTACCCAAATCAACTGCTTGGAACATCATTAAGAAGAAAGAGAGCACTGGTGAGCTCAGTAATTGCAAAGAGACTCCTAAGAAGACCTCTACAGTTGACAGTTGATGACAAAGAATTCTCCATAATGAAGAAAAGCCCCCGAACACCTATCCTATTCATTCTGCTGCTGCTATCAGCAGTAACTGGGCAGTTCCTTTTGGCCTCCACACTTTGGTACTTCTGAGCAAAATGTAACCAGACTATCCTGTTTTTGAAGCTAACTAGAGGCTTGTATCTTGCAGTGTGGCCTCTATAGTCCTGTCTGTTGAGTCTTCTGAAGACTGTAATCACTGACATTTTCATGCCTGCCTCCTGAAGAGTGTTTCTGATCTGTCAGATAAGTGTTTGTTTATTATCGTAAGAATTCTTCAGTCATAGACTGCAGAGTTCTTCCTTACCCTTCCAGGCCCTTTGCGATTACTGAAATCACCAATGCTCTCGGTCTTCTTAATGATGTTCCAAACAATTGATTTTGGTAAGCTTAAGGTTTGGCCCATGTTTTTGATAGTTTTTTCTATGGGCTATGTATAAAAAGCTCTTTTATTTCAACCAAAACACCCATCAATAAAAGAGGAGAGTCTGCGCTTAAACCACAAGTGTATTGTTTGATTGCAAATCAAAAATTGTGGACTACAGAGCTAAATAAAGAAAATTATGTCTTTATCCCAAACATTATGGAGCTCACTGTATATATATATATATATATATACTGAGGATTGGGACCCCAAGTGTTGCCAAAGGAAAGAAAACAACATAACCAAACAGAGCTCGTTACAACAAAAAGTAGAAGGCAAACTAACTAGACAATCCCAAAACAAATGCTTACCTACATACCCTACCTAAACAAACCTAAATACAGGAGGTGGAAAACACTCCTATCTTAGTGTGTCTATACAGACCTATCAATCCTATGGGCAAGTGTACAGAGGCCTGTATCTTACCTGTTCCAATGCCTGAGTGTGGCAGACAATGGTATGACAACAGCATAAAACAAATGGAAACAAGCATACAACTAACGGAGACACAAACCAAGATTGACATAAATCAGAGCTACAGTTAACACAATGGAGCTACAACACAGTACAGGATTAATTGCTTCCACCAAAACACGGGATGGCCAGCAGGTATTTTAAATCAGGTGTCGCCCCCTGACTGGAGGAAGGTGGATAGGGAGAAATGGGCGAATGGCAGCAGGCTGAGGGAGAGAAACAGAGAGGGAGACACACAAACAGCAACACATACATAGGCATGTAAATGTTACTAATATGTTGTTGACAAAACTGATGCACTTGTTGTATGTCGCTCTGGATAAGAGCATCTGCTGAATGCCTGTAATGTAATGTAATGTAATATCAAAGCTGGAATTAGAAACAAATATACCCAATCTACCTAATCTTGAATCAATGTAAAACCTAAAGAATTACTTGTTTACTGCTCACACTCTGAAGCTTATCCTTCACAATTCCTCAGAAAATACAATTTCCTGACAATTTTACCTGATTTTGAGGGCTACGATGTGTTGTCCAATGAACAGAATTTCTTAAAGACAATTCTGTGGATTTAGTACTCAATCCACAAAATGAATTTTATGGTAAATGCACTCCACAATCATTGTGATTGTGAACTGGAGAGGGGGAGGAGGGGGGGGGGGGACTGGTCCATCTACCATCTGCCCAAGTGGGCAGACAGCCATTCTGGCTGTGGTGTTGACCAAATATGATCGAATATGTTTTTTCAATGAGCTTATTCATAGCTTGACCTCATAAATGTAGCAGAGAGGTCACGTGTGTTGCAGTTTCATAAAATATCAGAATAAACATACAGAGTAATAGTGAAGTGACCAGCCCTCTACTGTGCATTAAAACAAATTTTCTCTGTGGTATTAAAAAAACATTTCAGGAAAACATTTTACTGAAGAGAGCAACAGAGAGCCCCAAACCGAGTTGTACATTACAAATACAGACTGTTGCAAGCTTTTTTTCTCAGGGTGAACAGAAATGATCTTTGGTTTGATGTAGGATTCTTGTAAAGAGAGCCTGCCCTCCCCTTTCAGAAAGAAACATGGCATTGACATTGGCTTAGGGATCTATTCAGAGGCAGTACACTTAGTTACTGTAGGCACATGTGTAATTGGGTTTTATAGCAACTAGGATTCAAGCTTGTTTTCTGCAGAACTGACATTAAGTACTACACCATGTCTGGGGAGACTGAATAAAGCGACAGACAATTTACCGCCGAAGAATAACCTGAAAAGCTATCTGGCGCAAAGCTAAATTTGATGATTGCAGGTGATTGCGGAACAAGTTGCCAGTGCTGTTGGAGCCTGATTAATGCAGCAGCATCCTTATTAACAAGAGCCTTTTAGCCTGAGAGCACGGAGGGAGGACAAGGCAGCCAAGCCCCACCGAAGACGAACAACTGCAGTGTATAGAACAGCAAGCGGAAAAGCACCCGTACTGCTGAATAACAGCAAGGGGAACTGTGTTCTTTCTGCGTTGTTTTTCATCAGCCCAATTTGTGAGATTTTACATCATAAATTCTGATGAGCAGTGGTCAGCAGCTCTTTAGGAGATTCAATTCTGAGTCCAACTGTAGAGCACTCAGTCAACAGGTAGATATTGCCTCAATATAAGAACACATCAGCAGAAGGGCCGATATGAGAGTCCTCCTGCCAGGCTAAAAGAGTAGACAACAACACAATGTTAAAAGATGCGGCAGAGGGAGGGGGAGGAGTCATTGCTGTGTAGGGAGTGGCGGCTGTCCGTTCAGCCTTGTAAAAAACACCCAGCTCATCTGTAGTCCCACGCTTTAGACATCAGGATCATGGAAAGCTGCCCCGATTGGCTCACACACAAACACCTGTAGCACGACTGCAGATCACACTGCTGCAGGCAATTCTGAGACCAGCTCTGCAATCTAAAGTGCTAGCCCAGCCAGGGTCTCAGGGAGGGTCCCACCGCTCTTGGGCCATGACATGGGCACAGCCGACCCCTGAATTCTCATTCATTCATGTGCCTGGGGAATCTAGTGATGACTCGTTCAGTGATGAGATTTTCAAAGTTGTTGAAAACCCTTATGGACACTTACAGACTTGTCTTGTTTTTTTCATTTGTTTTGACTTCTAAAGTTTGCTCATTGATCGATGTATTTCACCCTCCTTTCAAGAAGACAGTATACTGCATGGCCACACAGTAAAATGTCCAGTATTAATTCAACTCTAACAGAATACATATGAGTCCAATTGGGACCATATGCACTCCGTAAAAGTTGATTTAAGACTTAACATTTTACTGTGTACATATGACGTCCAAATTTGTATCTGTATTTGAAATTTATAAAATATAATTCCGCAGACACCTGGTGCAGTGATGCTGTAAGTCGGGCTCATGTGTAGATGCAAATGCATTAAAGTGATTCATTTGAGAAAGAAAGAAAAATGCCTAATGCAGTAGTGAAGTTTCTTTTTTGTGTCTAATGTATATTGCTGTCTGATTGGTGTACATGTAATTATTCAATGCACCTTGTGAGAGACACGTGCAAACATTTTATTGGAAATTGCAACATAATGTAAGTAACAATGGTTTCACATGAATGTTATAGAAAGCTTCCAAGATTTATTTTCAAAAATGTAAAAATCTAAAACCCAATTTGGCCTTGGTTTGAAATTCAGGGCTCATAGACCAGTTGTGCCTAGGAAGAGCTTTTCAGATAATACTCTTTATCCTGTGAAATTCCCAGTTGATACAGCGCAGCAACAGCTCAGAGAATGACTGATTATTGATAGACTGAAGATGAACTAATTTAGCTCCTAACAGCCTTGGCTGCTGAAAGCACATTCACCTTCCAGAACACTGTGTGTGCACGTATGTATAAATGTGCATATCTGAGTTTGGAGTGGGAGAGAGGTAAAACATAATGGTAATAACCTCTAAAATCCCTCTGGCTGTACAGTGGTGAGTTGCTAGGCAACCAAAGTTCTCAGAATGCTCCTGCCACTGCACAGCACAGATCTGATAAGTGCTTTTTCCCAGAAACCCAACTTGTGTGTGTGTGTGTGTCTGTGAGAGAGTGTGCTTTTATGGTTGGGAGTGTGGGGGGGGGGGGGGGGGGGTGTATTATGGTGTCTTTCCTTCTTCCTTCTTAAGACAAAGCATAATGACATTGGAAAATGAATCAAGCCATCATCCAAGCCACCAAGCCTGCAAAACATTTATTACCAGCTTTCAGTGGTGATTAGACTTCTCCAGCAAATGGCTGTTATCCCTCATTTTATAATAGACAATGATTACTTTTGAAAAACAACAAGAATGTCTGCATTCCATACAATTCCCAAAGGAAAATTCTGAGCTTTTTAATAAAAATGCAGAGACTTATAATCCATAAAAATGTAACCGTGTGCTGTGTGAATTCACTGCGACAGAAAGTAAATAATGACTCCAATTTTACCATGGAGACAGTTAGAAAAAATCTCAAAGAGGCTTGCTGCCTCTATTTTTAACCACATTGAACAACTGACCAAAAATGAATTAATAAAAATAAATACATTAATTAAAAATGAATCAACAAATAGCATTTCACAGTGAAAACATGTACACTGTTCTGCATGCACATAAAAATATATACATAATGTAGACATTTTAACCAACATGTTCTCTGCTTTAATATATTTTGAAAAAAGACAAAATAATAAAAATATTTTTTTAACCTTATACTTATTTTGCTGAACAGGGATCACAGCATTCAACATTTATTTGCTAGTTAAAACTGAGAATAACATAATTCAAATTTTATTTATAAAGTAATAAATTTTATAACATAATGTTGAAAGCGCTAAAACACCAAAATAAACCAGTAATGCAAAATATTTTAATTTTGGACATGGAGTGTGCTCTGGAGTGTGGGTGCCTCTACCACTGTTTGCCACAGACAAATTTACATCCAATACACTATCTCACAACAGTTCTATTTTTTACTTCTTTCAAATGTAATATTTAGTGTGCTGTTAAAATAGTGCTAAATGCCTCTGTTGTTTCACCTTCACCTGCAGTGAGGAGGGTGAATCCCACTCACAGCAAGCTGTTGAAAACAACGAGGATCAGCACATCTGGCGAATCTCCTGCTCTCCGAACTCTTTAATATTCACAGGAACCTGGACGACTTGGGTGTAAAACGAGAATGAATAATTGATGCGGCCTGGCACGGCGGAGCGCTCTCTTTTAGTTAATTGGATTTATGTTTAAAAGGAAAGAAAAGAGGAAAAATATATTGTAATGCGGCCACAATGACTGTCAGAGATGTAGAATAATAGCACCACCACTGCTCCTCATGGAAACTCCTACATTGTAGCTTGTTCCAGTTTCTAAAGTTTGTGCTGCCTGCATTGCTCAGGAGTGAATTGTGTCGCTGTGTTCAGTGTTTGAGTCAGAGTCACCCAAAGTTTCTTTTGCTTCTGACATTTTTTTTTCTAAATCTGTATCCAGTTTGGTAAAGTTTATGACTAATTGACTCTTTGTTTTGCTCAGTACATTACCACTCTTAAAGAACAGATGCCTGTGAGCATTATGATTTACATAAAAAAAGTCTGGCTTAGATTCCTTTGAGAAGTTCTTTGCACGCAGTAACTGAAGTACTTGGATGTGGCATGCAGGAACAAACTTATATTAAAATACCCCAGCTTAAAGGTGACTTCCTGCATTTGGATTGGAATTTGAGCAGTAAGAAGCAATTTTAGGAACAGTGATGCAGCAGCAGACGAGGGACAGATGTGCACAGAAGGGCACAGTAGAGGAATTTAAGAGAGGAAAGGAGAACGAGGTTGCAAAAAATAAGAATGCAAACTAGAGGAATTAGAAGATGTCGCCCTGAGGCTCGATCACCTTGTCCATTTTTCCATACATATTTGAAACAAAGGTGAGCTACAGTTGCACATATATTTTGAGCGCCGATGGCTTGTAAAAAAAACAAAAAAAAACAACAAGACTCAGGAGATAAGAATTTGCCATCTAGCTCAGGGACAAGACAATTCCAACAACATATTGGATAGCAAGGACACTCCATCTGTAGGCTAATAAAAGAGGTTAGAAATAAGAGGGAGGGAGAGGATAGTTATCTTGCCTGCAGTGAGACATATCTTTCAATAACAGCGGGTCTCTGTTCATTCTTAATCACAACGTCACTTCTATTACCCCACACTAAAGCCTGTTAAAACCTAAACACGTTTGTATGGTTTGTTTAAGAAAAGCTGTGCTGATATTGTACCTGTCTGAAAACAGAAAGCTGTTATCAAAAGAGAAGATAAGATGACACAGCAGGGTTCAATAAATCATTGGCCGTGTTTTATCTGGACTAAAATTTCACAGCATAAAAAGTGGCACCCCGGAGAAGAGAGAGTGAGTAAAGAGGCCTTTAGTTTGTTCTCGGCCAGAGTCATTTGCATGGGCATTGCCAAGGGGGTAAGCCTGCCCACTTGTAGAGTTCTCCCATTGGTGCAGCAAGGAAAAAAATAATCCCATGAGCTCCAGTTGTTTCTGTTTTAGCCCGCATAACTGCATATATTACACACAATTATGTGAAAGCATAATTTATCACAAGAATAAATTGGTGCACATTGCTGAAACCTAAGATCTTACTCATTCTGGTATCATGGAGTTTGCAAATAGTTACAGTAAAAGCACTGTAGAACCATAATGGAGACCAAGGTTAAATCCTCAGATCACAAAATGCATGCATGAGATGGCCACATCAAAGAAAATTAACAAAATTTTCTTCAATCAACCTCTCAATGCACTCAAATGTGTACTCAAATGTCATTCTCCCAATCATACCAAGCGATCATACACTGCTGTTAAAACAGTTTTTTGGACCCTTTCAGGTCATATATAATCCATTTTCTTACCTGTTTCTTAGAAAAATGTATTTTTTATATAGGAGACACGGAAACCTTAAACACCTTAAACTTTGAAATATTCAGATTCTTATGTTGAAAAATGTGAATGTAATTCTTTGCTCATTTGGCTGATGGCATCCTTACAGATTATTTACATAGTGTAGTTCCTTCGATGGCGATAATTATGATATCCTTCAGTAGTTTTATTCAGAATTAGGCCATAGCTGTTTCTTGATCATTTAAAAAAATGTATTGGTATTGCATACCAATATTGATCTTGCATTGTGCTAATACATAAAAACATAAACCCAGTGATACATGTGTGTCCTCTTGATTTGTAATCAAATCGTTTACGTCAGTAATTCTCAACCCTGGTCCTGGGGACCCACTGCCCTGCATGTTTTAGATGTCTCCCTGCTCCAACACACCTGATTCAAATGAATGAGTCGTTATCAGGCTTCTGCAGAGCTTGATGACGACCCATTCATTTTAATCAGGTGTGTTGGAGCAGGGAAACATCTAAAACATGCAGGTCCCCAGGACCAGGGTTGAGAAACACTGATTTACGTGGTTAAAGTACAGAATCTCAACTTTATTAAAGTGTATTTTTATATATTTTTATGTATGTACAAATGACAGCTCTTTTTATGCATAGCCCCTCACCCCCATTTCAGGGCACTATATTTGGGACATATTAATCTTATGTAAGAGAAAGTAGTCATGTTTAGTATTTTGTTGCATATTCTTTGCAGGCAATGACTGTTATAAAGTGCTGTAATGCCAATTTTACATTGTGATACCAGAATGTATAAAAAATGCACTTTAATAAAAGCTGAAACAGTGAGACAGAAAAATGGTTGGAATTTCAGTGATGTAGACAACAATGTATTTTGTGGCATATATCATCTAGCCAAATTTTGCTTGTAAAGTGTTCTAAAATGAACCCTCTCCTGATTCCTTGCAGCATTTCTGTGTTGGGTATTCAGACAAACAATAAATGTTCATAGTTGTAATGAGCATAGCTTTAGCTGAAACTAACTCAACTAAACCAATTCACAAGAAGGCCTCACAAAACTGGAAGAACAGAGCTAATACAGCCACTGCCTTTGTTTTGGGTGTATGACCAATGTATGGAGGTACTGTAAACTCACAAAAAAGTAAAGAGGTGCAAAGACAGGCACACGTTATATGTAGCTGGTAAAAATATTCATAAATACATTCCCTGTCCAATACCTTGTGTTCTTGTCTAATGTAAAGGGAGGACTGTGAATGCCAAAATAGCTAATTGGTACCCTGCAAGTCAAGCTAAAATAAAAGGCTATTCAGAACATTATATGTTTAAAGGTTATTTCTGTTACTGTGCTTAAGAGTATTACTTTAACAGGAATCAATATTTAAATTTAGACACCATATACACACATGTGCATAATATCTTGCTACCTATATCATAAAATGCAGACATACCTAATACAATTATCAATTAAGCTCCCCTTTTTGCTTTCAAGATGTTAAGGGTGCGATACTAAACGTGTTATTTTACCAAATTTTTATAGAGGAAAAGGATGGAGGAAATATAAATGGTAATTTAGTCTTATTTTTATTGTATATTTCCATGTCTTAACACATCTATTAGCTGATGAGAGCAGGACAAACACAGTACCAGGATATGAGACAAATATTACCCCAGGAAGTCATGTATATTAAAATATAAAGTGTTGAGGTGGCAATAAAATCATACGTGTAATGTTTTTTTCAACACTGATTGTTCTGTACAAACTTGAGGAATGACTCATGGCTCGTTATCTGTCTTTGAATGTGTTAAAATGGTCAAATTAGAATAAGCAGTGGTTTCACAAGAAACCAGGTAGTACAAGGTAGTTCACACAAGCCTTCCTCCTGCAGGGTTTAGCAGAACTGAACTGTTCGGCACAGGAGCTCATTTACTTCCTGCAACTCAAACGCAACATCAGGACACTGGTGTCCCACCAGACAGCATGTACCTTTTTATGACATTACGTGCATATGCTCTTGCACAACAGCTGTCCTGTTCCACTCGAAAGACCTACATGCCATACATTTTTATTGCCTTATTAATGTAATATCATTAATAGCCTCAGAACATCTGAGCACAGGCTCTTGTTCTCCATGGCAGGGACTGAAGTCTCTTCTTGAACAATGCATAGCCGGACCTGTAAGAAATATGCATTTTAGCAGCTGCGCGGTCTAAAATAATTATTTGTCCAGAGTGAATCATTGTGGGAATTTATTTGTCAGGTAGGTTTCGCTCAATCTCTCCTCTCTAACACTCAAACATCCACAGAATAATGGCTGCTATAACCTTGAGTGGTAGCTGCGAGAACTTTTTCCCCCTCATTTTATTTTTATTACTGAACTGTAAAACGTAGAGATAAAACCCTTGGAAATTTTGGCAGATTGCAGTAGGTTTTCTTTTTTTTTAACTTTTTTTTTCAACATCAGAGATCATACAGAAAATATACTAAATTGATTGGGAAATAATTATATAGATTCAGTGCAAAAGGAAGAATCAATGGCTCTTTGTTTTCCCTAAAAGTTACCATGGACACAAGTGGATCAGTGGCATGGAGAAATACGCTGGTAATTTTCATTAGAGCGTGTGCACCTTATTAAACCTACTCTCCATCAACACTAACTTTGTTACCACTCGCCAGCCCTCCTCCTCCACAGATGAAACACCAAGCAGCTGTGCTTGGGCACAAATATTATCCCTTTCTAAACATGGGGGGGGGGGGGCACTGTAACAAGCTCCTCACAAGCGAGCATTGTGTTGAACGTGTAACACAAGACAACTCAAAGTCACACCTACAATATTACAATAGGAAGGCATACACAGGACAGTCCGGGCATGGAATGAAAAGTTCTGCATCCGTGTCCATAAACATTGTAATTATGTCATACAAACAAAATACAAAAAAAAAAAACAAAAACAAAAACAAAAAAAAACCCAGAACAAAACAACAAACAGACAGACACAGTCAGGCATGCTTACAAAAATGAACTTTCCAAACACATTTATTGGGCTGATAACATTAATCAAACACAGTGTATGACCATTGTAAACAAGAAAACAGAAGAAAAGGCATCAGCTCAGAACTGTTCCAGAATTCAAAGTGCGCCAAGCGTAAAATACTCAACTCTTTTCAGGTTTTTTTTTTTTTTCCTCTTTTCATTTTTATTTTCATTTTTATTTATTAATTTTTCAGCATTAGTAATAATAATAATATATACAAGGCCAAAACACCCATATTTTACTCAGACACTATCATTCGATTTGATTGTTTATGGTTGGTCTTGAAACGTTTCGAATACGTTGATGCATGGCTGCGTCCTGCTGTCCTTTGCAATCTGCATGCCTTGTCAGCACGACGACGAGATGACAATGACAATGTAGCGATGAACTATTCCACATCTTCCCCTCTGATTGGCAGGTCCGCAAGGCAGCCCCTTCAGTGGTGTATGAAACAAGACGTCCGTATGTACAAAGGCCAGAGTTGAATTTACTTCACTGGTGACCAGGCTACGAAATAAATGCTTCATTTGGGGGGCTTTTTATGTTTTCATTTTTTTTTCTCCCAAAAAGTTACGTATCAAAACATTTTCATATAGAGTTGTACTGTATTTGACTAGTTTGTGTTTGATTCAAATGTTCTTGAAGTATGAAATAAGGGTCTCTTTGCCAGATGCAAAGTCTTTTCTTGCGTGTAGATATATTTATATATATTTTTTTTATTTTATTTTACATTATCGTGAAATCTGGCAGGAAAAAAGCAATGCAGTCTTGATCCTGTGAGTTGTACTTTGCTGCTGTTCTTGATTTTTTTTTATACCCATCATGTTCATCCTAGAGCTTCTATTTCAGAAGCCATTCATTCACTGAAAGAGAAGACAGTGACAGATTATGATCAGAAATAATGTAATATATAGGAGTCTCAATGGTATAGGCTGTATAGTGGTGTCGTAACAGAAACAGGTCATACCCAACATGCACTGCAGTATCTATTACCAATCTGAAAAGTCTAGTCACAGGAGCAAAAGCACAAGATAATTAGCCTACAGATATATTTTTGTTGTGTGGACATTTTTAAGCGGTTAAAATGTAAAAATGCATAATGCCAAGTGAATAATTATAACTGATAATTAAATAAAAATAATTTTGTTTTGTTTTAATTTACGGATGGGATATAGGGGTGGAGGGGTGGGGGAGGGGGTTTGTGTGAAAATCTCAGCAACTGCTGCACAAAACTAGAGTTTTGTCAAAGAGCGTGGCAAAAACAACATGGCGGCTGTAATCATGAATCCTGAAAAAGAATACAATGAATAATAAGAGTTACCTCTTGACCTCAATGTTTTTATGCTGCAGGTGAAAAATTCACATTTTGTGCAGCTGTTGCAGAGATATATTAGCTGAAACAGACAAAAGGAAATGGTAAACAGCTTGCATGCAGCTTTTGAACACAGAAACAAATGAAAATGTTTGGTGCCAGGAAGATATAGAATGAAACTCCAAAGTACCTAGCCCTCACATGTTTACATGACATATTCAGACCAGATCAGCTTCATGTGTGAGTGGAGAAAGATGAGTAAATGGTGATGAGGGCTCATTGGTACAATAAAGGGTGCAGTCCGGAATAATACCGTTCACCTGATATTGATGTAAATACCCCTCAAATTAAAGTTGACAGACTGCACTTCAACCGCATATTCATTTCAAATCCAATGTGTTGGAGTACCGAATCAAAACAACAAAAAATGTGTCGGTGTCCAAAGATTTATGAACTTCACTGCATTAAAACAATGCAGCTTCTAGTCATTAGGTATCTGTGATTTTGTCAGTATCAAAGAAATTGTGCAATAAATGAAAAAATGAATCAGTCTTTGCTTGTCACAGGTCTGCCACTTCTGATTATGTTGATCAGTCCCTAACAGAAGGCAAACACAGTTAACTAGTCAGAGAGATAGACAGGCAGACACGGAGTTAAACGGAGAGGAAGAGAAAGACAAACATGGGCACAGGCACAAACGGGTGCATTTCAACAACAAAAAAGGAGCGGTGCACAGTCAAAAAGACATGGAGACGGTGGGCAGCAAGCCAGGCATTAACATGGGGGGAAGGACGGCAGACTTTTACCTCGATACTGCAGCTTCTGGGCCCTGTTGTTGGGGCAGTCCTTGCCCTGCATGCTGAAGTTGATGTTGGTGCGGATGCAGCGGTTGTTGAGGGGCTGGACGGGCCGCACGTTGTCACTCATGCTGAGGAATATCTGCGAGGGCTGGTTCTGACTCAGCAGCCGCAGGGAGTGCATCTGCAAGGGGCGAGAAGCCGGAGCCTCAGCGTGGCGTGCCTCCGTGAACTCCTCCGCCGGGCTCCCCGTTTCATCGCCAAGGCAAGGACTCACCTGCATCCGCGTGACGTACACCGGCTTGTTCATCAGGATCCACGTCGCAGTCTCGAAGCACGGCGGGATAGTCATCGATCCATCATAAGTGATAAAACTTGAGGTCTCTGGGTACAGCTCTTCGATGTTTAGTCCCGTCATTAAATATGCATCATCTAAAATTTAAAAAATAAAAACAACAAGCTTTTGAAGAGAACAATGCTCAACAACTTCCTGATTTTTTCCGGTCAACTTTTACAGGTCAACTACTGGAAAAATGTATTTCATTGAAAGTATTATAGTCACAACTGCATCCTGCACTTACACCTTTTGTTTTTATCTTGAACCACTATCTGCAGAGCCAGCTTGAGTCACTCCCTCCAAATGGGAATAATGGAAATGAGATTGAGAAAGGAAACGACTTGACTGACATGTAACAGCTGTGACATTCAAAGACTGTAAGTTGTCTTCTTGCTTATGGATGTTTAGTGTTGTTTGATATGTCGACAAACAAAAACATACTTGATGGGAGATGTGTAGTGTGAAGTATGACACAGGGATGAATTTATGTGATTTCTGTCATCCAAATGCTCTATGATTTGATGGTCACATGCTTATGGATACTGTACCACTGGTGAATATGAAACTTCTTAAATTTGACAATTGGGCGACACCTTTGTCTTACTCTGATAAAGAGGGGACAGTTTTGTCCTCTGCTTCTACTGTATTCTATTCCATTTCCCCACCCACCCCCACCTTCTGGGCACTACAACCTTTTGTTCAGTTTATTGGTATTCCTGGTTTTGTGCGTCTCTCTTTTGGGCTTATTGTGGATCTAGTCCATTGTCACAAAGAGATATGGTGCCTTACAGGCAAGCAGAGGTGGTAGGGAAGTGCAAGACAAGAAAGTTGGGAGAAAGAAGAATGACTTTTATTTATGACCTCCAGGTTAATGAGAAAATCAAATCTAAATCAAATCTTCAAATAAGGACAATGTGGGTGAAAAAAAAAAAACTACAGAAACAATTAGTTACTTCATGCCAGGCCACCACACCAGCACTAATTTCAGCATAATGGGGAGCTCCCTCCCCTGCAGTCTAACCCCACGATACACCAGTGGTGCCAATTCAGAACGGAGCTATACCAAATACACTTATTCCCAGGTAAGCTCTCTTCCAAAAAATAAATCCCAAGTACCTTCCAAAGGAAATTACTGGAAAAATAAAATCCAGCTAAATTCAGTCATGTAACTGCACCCTTATGAAGTTAAATAAAATTAAACCAAACAATACTAACATTCATCCAATTAATTATAATACCTCCGCACCGCTCTCAGATTCTGCACCTCCTTCCTAGCCTACATGGACACAGCAGGGCGTGTGCTTCCCATCCCTATCCCATAAACCAGGAAGTGAAGTTACGGAAATAAATGCAGACATGCTTCCACCGGTAAATACAACATCTTTATGTAACCCAAAAACGGCTACTTGAGAATTAATGCAGAACAGATCTGAGATTAAGCACTTCTGTAAAAGCATGTGTCATGGTAGACACTCGCAGTCTCGTCCTCACATCTAAATTTACGTTTAGGTTTCGGTTTCTGGTTGGCAAAATGAACTTGCTCTAGTGCTTTAGTGATGTTGCATCTTTCCTCACTGGTCTGGGAGATGTTGTTAGGCAGGTCTGGCACTACAGCATCACTCAGGTAAATCAGGTGATGCACTTATGTTTCTCCTACATTATAAGCTGCTCTAGATAAAAGCATCTGCTAAATGAATGTAATGGTAATGGTCTCCTACAGATGGGGTGAGTCCATTTTATTCCACGTCTCCTGTTTTACTCTGCCTTGTCCCTTTTTCATTTGAGTTCTCCTGTTGCTACACTCACAACAGCCAAACCAGGTTACACCGTTTCCCCGTCCACCGCTGGAGCACTTACTCCATTCCATTCCCCCCAGCTATGATCTTCTGCCCACATATTCATCAGTCAAAAGGTTGGGTTGCAACAAAATCCACAAAGGACTGTACAGAAAAAAAGGCTACTTATGTTAGCTGACACATCTAAAGGATGGCCTCTAAAGAATGAAAAAATGGTGTAATCAAATCTATTAAAAGCTGGAGCACCTCTTGATACGTGTTTAAAGTGCTTCAGCTTCTATGTAGACGGTATTACTCAAAACAAATATTTTACCTGTCATTTACCTCTATTATTTTGTTTGAATAGGCAATGTTATGCATCTATTTCAAAAGTTAATAGCATCCCTTTCAGAAAATTCAATAGAATATTATAATACACCTCTTTATATAAGCAATAAAAACAGTTTGGTACATTGTAAATGCAACACTCAAGTTGTTTCTTCCCCATTAGTTGTCCGGTTGCTACTGGGGCATAGACATTAGTATAAAGATGAATGCCTATCCTGTTGTAAATGGTCCTGTCTATACAGGGTGTGTCAGAAATATGCAAGCGATTTCTTCCTGGTAACACTATAGGAACACCCTTTCGACTACTTGGCCACCTCCTTGGTCATGGTTGTGAACCAGAGAGCTGAAAATGCTTAGTTACTATGACGATGGGCAGTCTTCCCTCCGCTTGGACTGACAGAGCAAAAAGCTTCAATAGAAATTCCCTGATTCCCCCATTGACACGCCAGTGCCAAAAGCTTTACCCTTCACCAAAAAGAGAAAACCAATCTTCTCATTCTCTCATCATCATTACATTTCATCCCACAAACCTCTGCTATCTTGTGCGCTCGCTGCAGCTATCGCGAATCTTTCCGTAGCTCGGGCGCCATGAATAATTCTGTTTGGATGTGGGGCGCGGGTTTAAAAATACATGGGCTCTCCGCGCTTTGCGGATCTGGGGGAGCGTGCTGACAGCTGTCAGAGGCTGCATTTTTCTGTCCTCCCCTGGCAGCGTGGCAGAGGCCCCCCGCTAGGCCACTCCGGCACCGCCATCAGCCGTAGGGATGCTTCGGCCATTAGCTCAGACCCTGATTTATTTCTTTATTTATTTATTCATTTCCTTGCTTTCCACTTCCGTTAATTCAATTATGAACCCCGCTTTCCAAATCTTGCATGCCAGATCGACGTCTCTGCTGGGATCTGCCAAGCACAATGCTGTGCATATCAAGACCTCTGCCTCATTTCCGAAACATTTTGGAGAGCAAATCAGGAAATCTTGATCGCTCCTTGCAAATCCTTCATTTGTACCCCTGTATTTTTGACTTTTCTTCAAGACTATTAATGTTATAAAAGTGGGACAGGAAACACGCATTATGCAAATGAACGGAGCTCTTCACAAAACAACCATTTATAAATTGCCTCAGTGAGGACACTTCTCTCAACCTTAATTCAGATGATGATGTATTATATATGAAGATTAAAATACAGACTAGTGGTTTTAAAAACTCAAAAAGCTCTTTCAAAAAGAAAATAGATTGCTCTGAATTTTTGACACTTACTTTTATACGTTATTCTTGTGATGGTGTCTCTGTTCAACATACGATTAAGAAATGGATTTGAAGACTCCGCTATCTGAAAGTGAGAGGGAAAAATGTACATTTTTAACAATTAAAATGAAACACATTTTGAGTTTTTAACATGGCTCCTGGAATGGAATGATCTGTCAGCTGGACAATGTGCCATTTATGTTTAGGGAAAAATCAGACTCGACCCCCAGTGTAAATCATTTACTAATCATTTCACAGCTCTCCATTTATCAGCTGTATCCTTTACAGAAAAAAACTCATATTGTTAGAGGAAAAAATCATGAATCACTTCTATTAAGGTAAAGGAAATGAGGTAGCTGATACCTTAACTGTTTTTTTTTTTGTTTTTTTCTTTGGAGCAGATCTGAGAAGCAGTTTCTGAGCTGTTAGTGCAGTGCACTGCCACATCTTCTTTAATGTGTTATACAAGATACATTACTTGTGAGGCTTTTCCTTCAATTGCCCTTTAAAACAACTAAATGCAAAGGCTTCCTGTGAGAGGGTGGGATTTAAATAATTAAAGAGGAATCTATATGTCTATTATCCTTCAAAACATGTCCCTACTTGTCTGTGCCATTGGCAGCTTGTAAAATTTGTAATTTTCAGGCTTTTTACTCCTTTAGTCATTTACAGATACTCTCTTTTCTGGAGTACAGTCACTCCCATTCTTCCCAGAAATGATTATAATGGAAAAAGCCTAAAAGAAGTGTGTAAAAAAGAACAAGGACAGGGCACTAAAAAAATGCACAGATGATAGCTAAGTACATTGCAGACAATCGCATGCCTGTTTGATTACCTTCCCTTCACAGTTAAATTCAGAAGGAGACTGGCTTTTGTTTTCACCAGTACACAGTGTCTCACTCCAGCCTTGTTCATCTCCACGGTCACTCCACTAAGGTAAGGCCCCCTGCCCTGAGCTATCAAAGCCTCTGTGCCAGATCCTCCCCACTTAAACAAGGAACAAGCAAAGGGAATACTTTCCCGAGTGAAAGACTATGACAAAGATCACAGAGTACAGATGTAAGATGAGGGCTCTTACTGAACAGAGCAGGAGCTCACAGCATGCCTCAATCTATCCCACTGTTTAATATTCCTCAGTCTTGATAATCATATCAATAGGCTAAACCAATATCAGACACAACTCCACTGCCTAGATAAAGGATCTAAATGAATCCAAAGACAATAACTCGTGCTCCCTGTAATCTTTGGTGGCACACTAGATGAAGATGTGTCTAGGTGATATAATTAAGAGTGTTGCTATGGAGTCAGTACTGATAACTGTAGTCAAGCCTTTAGTGCAGTAGAGAGCCATAGCAATCTAGGAGTTGGGACAAAGAAAACCCCAGGAACCTGATCATTAAGAACAAGGAGAGGGGAGGAACACAAGGGATCTAGGTTATTCACTAAGAGGGGGAGGGCGGGTAATTGATATTGACATTGAAGGGCTAATTAGTTTGGCTCATGAACTTCTTCACAGCTATTCTAATGGGACATTGTGGCCTTACCAGAGCTTGATAAAAGTCATGTAACAAGAGAGGTAAAAAGGCCATCTTTGACCTTCTGCTTCTCGAGTGACAACCTGCCAAGGAACGACTTCGACTGCTCCAGTGTGGCAGTTACAACGCTAACTGTTCCCAGGTTTCAGATACATATTCAGGAAGAAGCGTGACCAATACATATTAAAAAATATTTTCCAAATTGCACTGCACAAAGAAATACAGGTGTTCTATTGATAAATCTAAAGTGCAATGTAAGCCTGCAGGGATGTATAATGTAATCTAACTTAATCCCAGGTTAATGGCCCTGGCTGAACTCAAGGGAACACAGTTTAAGTGCTAATTCACAATTTTTCTGTGCACCTCAGTCCAACGACAGTGAAACAAGTCAATTTTCAACTGGACACCCAGGTTAAAAAAACAAAACAAAACAAAAAAACAATGCAAGCCTTCCTGAGCATGACTCTTCTCTTTGTTCACATCCACAAACAACAAAATATTGTAATGACCAACTTGCAATTTACCTGAAATGTCCATGTGAGTGGGACTTGTAATATTGTTGAGAGGGCTGTACTCACCTTCATGAATATAGACACTATCACCAATCCATTTGGGCTTTTTGCTGCTTCTGTGTAGTTTGTATAGAGCTCGTGGTTGTAATGTATAAGTTGAACCTACAGACAAATCAGAAAGAAAACAAAAACACAAATTAAATTTTTTTTTTTTTGATTGCATTACATATTTGCTGACTATATGTTTGGAATTTTAAAAAATCTTGAATGTTACACAATATCCAGCTACAGAGCTGGATATTTACTGAATCACTTAAATGAATGAATTAGTGAATGTGCCTTGCTCAAGACTACAACAGCAGTACCCCAGCTGGGAATTATTACAATGTAAATTCCATTCTAGACTATGGTGAATAGTTAAGTGAGGATAACAATATGGTACCCCATATTATGGTTTGGAGACCCAGATACAACATTATCACCTCATCAGCTTTGAGTGTGGAACTCTATGGTCAGGTGGGAAATATATTGCACATATGTTTTTTTGGATCAAAATGACCTTATGAAAATGCTTGTTTGCTTTGCAGGAGGGCAACCATATAACTGTAAACCATCGCCTCATGTGGTGGCCTTTGTGAAAACAGAACAAGAGTGTTTGAGTATGTGTCTATCTACAGAAATGTCATTTTCTGTACACTTCTGAAACATCCATTATCATTTTTCATTCAGATACATTTGGCAGCTTTCCCGATTGTAATCCAGCTGCCTGTAGACGAAGAAATAGATCTGATTAAACCATATTCAGTGCACTATGCAATTATGAAAGCAGTATGTTTGAAGGTAAAATGAGGGTGACACCTGCTAGTTCAGAGGTGAAAACTATAGACTCAACAGTGAGTTGAAGAGAGGAAAAAATTGTTTTTGAATTCACATAATTACGGGTTTCCTCCTGAATTTATAATAGAGCAGTGCTACCTGGAGAGGAAAAGCACTAAACCTTTGTACCTCGAGTGACATAAGTTGAGAATGACAGCTGTTTATTAAAATGATTCCAACGGTTGCTACTGTTTGCATAGAAATGAGGATATTTATATAATCATAATTAGTGCAGAACAATAACAATGTGGGTACTGAAAAAAGCTAGGAAAAAGATCAAATGGAAGGTATAGAAAATGGTACATAAAACATGGGCCTGCAGCTGCAGCTTCCACTCACAGACGGATTAAATGGCATGTGGAAATTTCAGTGTTTTTTCCTTTTAAAAACTTGAAATAGAAAATTTGAATGAATGAAAATGGAAACCATGTCATTTGAAAGAAAGACAACCATTCAGAAAGAAACAATCCATTTAGACAATTTTGTTTGGGGACTTAAAATCATTTAAAAAAACCTTTTAAATTGCAGAGACGGGGCAATCTCCTTTTGTTATCTGTTCTCTTTGCATACAGCACACTCAGTACTGATTCCCCCACATGCGCCCCATGGGGCCTCTAAGCAAATTACAGGAAAGTGCTCTTTGTGTGCAAAGTACAAACAGCATGCCACATAGACTGACTTTTATATGCTTATTTGAATTTTTAGGAGAGATTTTCTCCCATTTTGTGACTGGCCGCTAACAAATGCTGATGTACTAATTCACATAATAAGTGATAATTTTCACCAGATGGTAATTAAGGAAAACCAAAAATAAACTAAAACTAAATCTACTGAACAAAACCAGATCACTGACAGGATAAAAGTAAATCAGGTGTGCACTGTGTTTTATCCATGTCTGAAGTGTTTTTTATGTTTGTTATTTAGAAAATACATCAGTCATGAAAGACCTCTGGATAGAAATTTCGAAAAGCTCATTTTCTATAAAGATTTTGTTTCAGTACAGGGGTAGCAGTGTAGAATAATAGTTAGGACACTGGGCTTGTAACTCTTATATTGTTGGGTTGATTCCCAGGTGGAACACTGCTGTTGTACAAATTTCGTAACCTATGTTGCTTTAGTAAATATATAGCTGTAAAACGAAGTGTACACAGTAAAATATTCAGTGTTAAACCAACTCTTCCAGAGTACATACGGTCCCCATTGGATTCATCTGCTCTCTTCAGAACACTGAACATTTTACTGTGCATAAGTTGCTCTAGATAAAAGCATCTGTATACATTTTCTTGACCAACAGTAACCGTTCATATTAATTATACCTCCAATGTGGCAAAATGGGTACATAACAGATTACTAAATATTGCCAGTCATATTTGTTTCAAGTTACAAGAAGTCAGGGCAATCCCAGTAAAAAGTAAATCTCACAAAGCACAAAAACCTAAATTATGAGCATACTTAGCAATACTCAGAAATGTTCAGAAATTTGAACAGAAGATGACTAAACTTCTATCTACACAGATAGCCTCAAACAGACAGCTGGCTAAAGCTGAGACACTTGCTGTGTTTATGAAAAGAAAAGTGACTCTTCCTGGTAGTCACAGGTGCCTTCAGTTATCTTGCTTTTATCCATAAACTTCTGGCTGATAAAACTTCATTGTATTTGGCATATTTGCCCTTGTTTTATTATTATATGCTATTCTTCTTGAGAAGGAGAAACGAGTGTGATCACAGAGAGAACGACCGTGGTGACAAAAATAATAAATATCAGTTGGTTAAGGGTGACCTGAATGACTAGCTGTACTCAGAGTCTATGCTCTATTTACAGTATTGTACTTTTGAGTTAAGATTATTCATATTAAAGATTGTTTTGGAAAGATTTAAAGTGTTTAATACATTTTTTCAGTTGTATTCTTCTCTTCAATAATTTGGAAGTAAGCATTTGCAGGCAGTGCACTATAAAATTGAAACACTGTGGTTTATGTACCATGGCATGGGTCTGCCAGCAGCTAGAACTTTACAGGAGAAAATCAATCAACTTGTGCTTTGTTTATGAAAGTTAAAAAAATGATGTGGCACCATTCCTGAATATTCCATACATACCTGACTGAGTTCAGACCTGTAAACTGAGAAAGCCATGACATATAGGTGATTTAAGTGTCATGCTCCTTAACCCTTTTTGAACTGGCCCCACTTTTCATTCACAGTATTTCAGTCAAGAAGTTGCACCCAGTCAATATAACTTAAATTTACTCGCTTCTTGTTGAAATTGGCTTGTCTAAAATGAAAAATTCTGGCCATAGAGGAGGCCTTCTTAACCAATGAGTGACATCTCATACTCTATTTATGGGGATATCTGGAAAGATACACCACTGCACATGAAACAAATATTGGGGGGGACTTAATATGAGCTGAAGACAATCTCTGAGTACCATTAAGTGATGGTATTACCAAAAACGTGTCACCATTAAAAAAAGAACCAGAGCCCTCCACTCCTGGAATATTAATCATAGAATTAGTCAAAATGTTGTTCACTACCAGCACAATTAAAGATTGAATTACACTGATGGTACAGGGATTTGCTTCCTTTTTGAATTATGACTTACAGTAAGTCATTAGGTAACATTTAATATGACGTGGGAGGACCGCATCCTCCTGCACAGTAGGCCACCACATTTGATTATCTGAATTCATACATATTACATTTTTCAGTTGAAACAATGCTGAACATTCACTCTTTACATTAACTTGAAGTCGTATATTTTTTATTCTTAAATATGGATTTACTAATTCAATAATTGTGGCTTTTCATCTTGGAAAACAAGGTTAGCTGTCAAAGAGTATTATTTCAGTAAAAATGCGTGATCACAATGCTACAACCGAACATTTGCCATCTGATCAATACTACAATGCAAGTTACCTTAGAACTTAACCACCTAACCACAGCATGCTAGCATCAAAATGCTGAAAATGGATGGCTGACATAGAAACATGATTAAAGTTGCTACATGGCTTATTCTAGTCCCATCCTTAAGGCTGCCTACTAGATTTATTTGCCACTGATTTATCCCAGTCCTTATTTCCATAAACTACTTCATATATTCAAGTTTTTCATGCCACACATGTAATTTCAAAGTTTTTCAAGATATTTTTAATCCTCTATCTCAATTTACATATACTGGGGTTTTTTTTTTTACAGAGAATTACACTGCAAATTGACAGTCATGGTGGTTCTAGGTTTCCAGAAACTGGGTAGTACTATGTAATATTTAAAAAGTTACACAGCTAAAAAGCCCATTGCTTAAAAAAGTGCATCCTCAGCTCATAAATATGCATTCAATATTTAAGTGACTTTCTTTACAGATTTGGTCTAATACACAGGGAAGCAAGTTCAATGTTAATTGTTTGGAAAATGGGAGCACTCTCTACGTGGAGAAAGGAGAAAGGGTAGCGTTAGTGTTAGGCTTCACAATGCATTTGGCGTAAAAGGTTGTTGGTTGTGAATGGCCTTTCATCAGCAATGGCTCTGGGCTCTCCTGCTGTTCTCCCTTTCCATCCATCCACTCATCTATCCATCACTACCCCAAAACACAAGCCGTTTTTTCTCCCTGCCATTTACTTGCACATTGATCTCCATGTTCCTCCTCCATCACAGTTTGAGGTTACTGTCAGGGCAGCAATGACTGTCAGGTAAATGTGGGCAAACAGCACACCAGTCACTGCAGTCACAAAATGGCAAATAATCTAATAAATAACTATTATCTCAGGCAACCTGCGTCAACCTTACCCTTCTTAAATTACCCCAGAGATTAGGCAAATCCTGTCATTAAAAGCCCTTGGCTGAATGCAATTTACAGCCATTACATATCCAAACATGAGGAAAAGGGCTGTGGAAAAAGTCTATATAAAACAAACAACACATATTAGCTATATTTTATGTTGAAATGTACGGAAACTATGTACTTTTGTTCGAATGCAATTATTCTTTTTTATGAACTTGTTTTATTGGGAAAAAAAAATACTAGTTCTGTTTTTTTTCTCAAAAACATAAACGTCATGATTACTGTCGCCCCCTAAATCTTATTTTTAATAGAATCAAGTTTATTATTTTGTCATTTAAATTAATCTCAGTTTTAATGGCCTTCAACCACTTCCTGTTTCAATAAAAATAAGGCAGCACATGTAAAATCCTTTTGTCATCCACCACTGAGGGGAAAGCCAAAGAACTGTCAAATCAAAATAAACAGATAATTTCTGACCAACACAATTGAGGCAGTGGCTACAAAAACACATAAACTGCAAAAATTACCACTAATATGGTTTGGAAAAAATCTAAAATTCTGGAACAGTTGCAAACTTGTGAGGAAGAGAAGACAAGTGCATATTGTCCCCATGCAGATGGTGACTGAGGAAGAACCCAAGCATCTAGTTGAACTCAAGAACATTGTTGAAAAGTTCTATCCTAGGGTCACCATGTTTCAAAATCAACCATTAAACACCACCTCCATATGAATATTTCTTGAAATCAACCATAAAACACCACCTCCATACCAACAGGCTCTTTGGGAGGGATGTACAAAAACAAACAAACAAAAAAAAAGCCTTCATCAGGGCAACTAAAAAATACAAGCACCCGTACCTTTCCAAATATCACTGGAACTAGGATTGGGCACTATGGTGAGATGAGACCAAAATTGAACTTTTTGGCCATGTACACCATCAGCATGTTTGGCATCAAAAGAGGAATACTTCCAAGGCATGTCATACCAGATCAATGACATAATAAAGTCCACCAACTATTAAGATATTTGAGCTAAAAACCTGGTTGCCTCTGCCAGGAGACTGAGGGTAAACAGGGTGGAAAGGCACTTTGAATATGACTTCTTCCAGCACAGCAGCACCTTCTAATAAAGCACCCAGCAGGCTGAAGACCAGAAATAAATTGCTACAACAGGCCACATGCCTGCAAGGACAGTAAGCCTCTTGCTTACATTTCACACTTCAGGGAAAGTAAATCAAATTGCTACAACTCAGAAGGAGATTCATATAGGCCTATGAAGCTGTTTCACAGCATAGAAATGAGGTTTAACTCTGATGCCATGAAACAATCAGTCTCTGTAACAAATCATGTATGGCTCTGCTTACTGATGGCTTTCTGAGAAGAAAAGAGAGAAGGGAAATAGGCTGTTCTGACTTATCAAATAAATCATACCAATTAATATACTTCCCTAGGCAAGTCTGATTTGACATGAACAATCACTTAGAATTTAAAAAAAACTATAGGACAAAAATAACAGAACTCTAAATATAGCCGTTTCCATAAGAGGATCGGACACATCCAGATTGACCTTCTAAAAAAAGTAAGGAATCAATACAATCAAAATTCAGTGGAGGCGGTGGTAACTGTCAAAATCTTATTCAGTGCTCTGCCACCACATTTGTTCTCTAATTTGATACTTTGTGTGGGTTTTCATCATGGCTCATCAACCAAAGGGAAGTCAGTTTTGTGTAGACCCTCAAGCCAAGAAATATGAACCCAAATGAACTCAAATCCCAAGTCACATTTTGTAATGCACAACAAATATAAACATTGCTGGTGCTGTATGCTGATGGTGAATTTAATGCTAATAAAGAAAAACAAAGGCACAGCCCCATCCTATATCAGCAGTGTACTTTTAGAGCCCATGGGTTCACACATTAGGTTGAATCCCAAATGGAAAGAGGCTGGAAACCCACTCATAATCATTTTTAAAAGGGAACTGCAAGCATGGTATTACCATGATCGGTAATCAGGCTGCACAGCACCACTTTCTTACAGAACTACAATTAAACATGTTATGAAATAATGAAATAACTAGTGATGTTAAGAGTAAGAACAAACAAACAAACACACACACACACACACAACCCACTGAATCTTGAAAAGATATGACATTTAACTGGAGTGCTAAAAGATTTTTTTTTAATTAGCTCCACTTATTAAGGATTGAAAGTCCCCAAATCCCAATTTATCTTACCATTAAGATCCTGTTGAAAATGAGGACTCCTGTATAGTATCGCTCTCCATTATTTAGAGAATACAAATTCTGCTGCTTGTTCACAATAGATGAGAACATAACAAAGTCAATTTTATAATGCAGATGATGAAATGGACCTGGCCAAGGAAGATGGCCTCCCTCCCCATTCCACTTTATTCCCACATCAAGAGAATAAATAAATAAATACGGCTGCTACTGCTACTAATTATGAAATATTCAGGAGGGGAACCACAGAGCAACAGATCATCTGTAAACTTAATCAGGGCTTTTCCATTGAGGAGAGAGAAAGTGATTACTGAGTGAATGTTGATTTGATTAGATTTTTGGTGAAGGTGAAATGCAAGCAGTCATGATCCCAAACTCCCAGACCAGTGAATATTGCAAGGTATTTTGGGTCTGAGGGTGGGTTACAACAAAGTAGTAAAGTCTGGTAAAGGCCAACAATCAACCTACAATCCCTAATATATAGCTGCAGACAAAGTAATGATGAGAGATTATGTATTTACTCCTTTAATGAACAGCTTAAAAACTAAATTGTACCAGAGGAAAATGCCCCTTGAACTTGTTCACACACATGCATACATACATGCCTACATACGCATACACAGATGCAAGTCCAGATTATATATTTTTTTTATTTAGCATCAATAGCTCATAAATATTATCTAATGTACCTGGTGTAGTAGGAATTAATAAATATTGAATATATAAATACAAAAAAACCTGTTACAATATACCTGTTACAATATATCATCTAAATAAATACATTTAAAAAACTTCCGACGTGGATTTAATTATTAAGTATTCTATATTCTGAGAAATGCAGTCAATACTGTAACAAAGCAGCTCTTATAAATGACATGAAAATGGGTATCAAATATTTGTTCAGAAGTATAAATGTCTACAATTCCAAGTCTGTGAAAATAGTGAAAATGTAAAATAAGCACAAGTACTGCATGCTGACAGAAATTGTACTTGGTGCCAGACTATTGTATTAGTTTCCTTTCATGTGTCACATATAGAAACTCTCTTAATATCAAAATACATAATATTTTTCCCAGCCTTTAAAATAGTACAAACTTCAAAAAAAGTAACAGATTCAATATTTTACATACTACATCATTAAAATATTACATAAGTTAATAACAATAATTAATTCCCTGGCAATTACATGAAATCAGGGTCTTCAAACCATTTTAAAACAGGAAATTGTGGTTACTCATACAATTGACAATTTAATTGTGATTAACAGCACTCTTAAATATGATTATACTAATATTTTAAAGTAAATAACAAAAATCACAATACATGTTCTGTTTACAATTTCTTAATGAAACATCGTGAACATCTCATTCAGTAAAATATCTGAACTAGTTGACTTAGCCAGCTTGGATGCTTTCTGCCCACAATTTTCAAGTGAATTAGTTTCGTGTACAAAGTACTAAATAACAAAGGATACTCAGACCATCACTGCCCCTCATTCGTACTATATTACTGAGGTCCTTTTCCATCCGTGATGAGAAGACATACTCCCACTAAACAAAAGGTTCTAAAACAACTTCTACATGTCCACTGGGAAAGACTCAAATACAGAATAAAATGGAATTTCCTCTCTACATTCATCATGCAAAAGATTATTTTAAAATTATATTAATAGAAAAGGTCTGGGATAATGCATTTCTACACTACACTTACCAAAACTAGCTTCCAGTTTCAAGGACTGACACTGCTCTCTCCTGTGTGATTTTACCCAATAAAAGCCATTCAAAATACAATTGTGTCAAACCTGCATGGCTGGGTGGCTAACAATGACCCCCTCTGTTCAGGGTATAAAAATTGCTGCCAATTTCTTTTTAGCATAAAGGTCATGCACTGAAAATTACTTTATACAAGCTGTACTTCAAAGATACTGAAATGTTGACTTTTCCATCTGGTGTTGTTTCTTTCAGAAGTGTTACTGTAGCTTGCACAGAACAGAACCTCACCTGGACTTTACTTCAACAAAAGCAATAGAGCGGCAGTGAATTCACTATGCACATGGAAATGATCGAGTAACTGAAATTATTTGCATTTATTAAATCTAAAACATGTTTAATTAATTTGCAGACATGAATGCACAAAAACTGACAGCTCTACAGTCTATATAGAAACCTAATGAACGATAATAATTATTTATGAAGAATATTACAACCATGTTTATGACCACTTTTTACTGCTGGAGAATTGACCACTCCTGGAAATATAGAGTAGCAATAAAACCTCTGGCGGCAGAGAAGTTGCTAACAGCTCCACCGCCAGACATTGTTGATCAGACAACATAAGTGGGAAAAATATCTCTTAAGAACCAAAACACAAAACACTATTTTAGCTTTTCTTAATCTCAGTAATAAGTAAAGCAACTTTTTTTTAAAGCCTTTCATTTTTTACCACCCCCAAACCACAACTGTCCAGCTACATTGTTAATAGGTTCAAATATTTTGAAAACAAAATGATCAAAAAGCGTTACACCAAGAATGCTTTAAAAAACACAGGAAAGTAAGAAAAGCTTGTGACATGAGAACAGAGAGGAGAGAGATGGGCTATGCAGAACTGTGGTTGAGGGTAAATTCAAAATTATATTCCAATGGTTTCGGTGTACACAGTATACTGTATATACCATAATATGGTTGCACTATCCTATAATGGCAAGACATTTGTTTACTTAAGGGTACCTCCGGTTTGTTAGAGTTCTACCAATATTTTCAGCCATTTCCTGTTTGTTTCTCTGTTGATTTACATTTGAAGGAAATCATTAATAACATGGCCCCGGGTCACTCTGCTCTGAGTCTAAAGGGGCCGCAGAGTGCAGTGGGTGTGAGGACAAGCTGATGAGCATATGGCAGAGGTTCTGAGAAAAGCAGGGCTCGAAAAGCACTTTTAGTCAAGGAGTGAGGGGGGGTGCTGGAGGTTAGGTTAGGTATCATAGTCGGCCATGTCTCCTGTGGGCTTCTGACAACCTCTTTATTGTGTGGTAGCCAGCTCAAAGCTGGAGCAGGTAACATGAAGACAGCAAGTCGATAGTGGAGAAGATGTGGACAGCACTAACAGGGAAAATGAAAAGCAGTGGCCCAGAACTGCCTTGCCATGGAGGACTTGGGCTCATAAAGTAAATACACAGACGAACGGAAGCTGCACAGAGCAATCAGATCTGATTACAGCTGAACGGACGAGCAAATGAAACACTTGTTAAACGACAAAGTGCTGCAAATGAGAAGTGGGGGGGATAGAGAGGTAGAAGGATTGGCACCTGACATGTTCAAAAATGCTAATCACTGGGATTCTCTAATTGGTGACAATAATGTACTTCCTTATTTGAGCTTAACAGCAAATATATGCGTTGAACAAAAACGCATTTAAATATTAATAGTAATTACATACAGTATAACATAAAGAGGAGATCCTCATTTTAGGAGGTACATTCCCTAAGCATTGGATTATTTTTTCCTCCCCCTACGAAGGGAAGTTTGATTTTTGCAATAAGCAAAGAGACTCTAGATGTTTACTGAATGCCACTGGTGTGACTTTTTTAGGAGGTGCAAAAACATTCTTCCCCCTCACACGCACACACCGTTAAAACTCTGTATGTCTAAAAATACATATCTACTACAGATGAGGGTTGCCATGGTATTTTTAAAAATAAAACTGGTTGTTAGGGGTTACTTAGTGCATATTCTTTGGCTGGTGTAAACTTGTTTATTGAATGTATTCTGATCCACTGTGTACATTAGCATTACCTCTCTGTTCAATCCTAGTATTGACTTGCCTGTGGTCACATGTTCCGATAGCTCACCTTACTCTGATGACACTACTCACCAGATTTAACATATACAATAACATATACAATAAACCGCTCACACATACAACTTATTCTACGTTATATTAAACATGTCATAGGTTTTCAAACAGCTCGTGTATTTAGTCACTTTACATGTACTGTACATGTCTCAGAAATGGCAGGCAAGCTACCGGGACAAAAAGCCAAAAAGCAGCCCTAAGCTGAAATGCTATTAGGCTGACAACAGAGTCTGAGTCCACTAATTTATCTTCTCATTAATCCGGTTAGCTCAAACGTGTCAGTAGCTTGTCAGAAACTTAAAATATTAATTTACTAGAAAATTAGCTCTTGCTAAGTGACTACCCTGCACATTACAAGTCTGTGATTTCTCCAGCAGTTAATTCACTATCAGGTTGTGCAGTGCAATGCCATGGTTGGTGTATTTGCGGTAACCCAGCTTATAGTCCTGGTAAATTTATTTGAATTTCCATGGTACTTTGCTCTGTTGGCTATGTAGTCTGAGGTTATTTTAGACAGGAAGAAGTGGAATGCCCTAAAATGTGTTCTCATATTTACAAATGACGAAAAGAAAAAAAAAAACCTTACAATCCTGCACAGACCATCACATATGGAAATTGCCACCATTGATCTGGTTTTTATAACAGGTAATATGGCTGTCTGTACAGTTGTGCTAAATTCACTGAGCCTCTGGGACAAGTCGTCAATTCATTGATAAAGCTTATTAAGTTGCTGTGCCCACCTGACACGTTGCTGACGCCATCTTATTCTGTGGAACTGCTGCTCACTGGGTCCTTTCATGACCATCTGGCCAGCAAACAGTGACTCTACTCCGTAGTTATCCTATCTATCCTATCTCCTCAGTGCTGGGCTGCCTCTATTGTACAGGTTATTCTGACCTGCTATTCCTGAGACAGTGCAATTGGCAGCGCTGAAAATAGTATGATTCTGTGGACAATGAGGACTTAATCTCCAGTCATTCCGTTGTAATTCCCAAATCAACGCAAAAGCATCATTCTTTTTTTGCCTGAGGCACAATGGTTTCTTTTAATATTCTTTAGTTATCAGGCTCGACATTTAGCAGGCTAAACCCCCTCATCACCTGCAATCAATTATCTATGTGGCTAATTAGAGTTATTATGCAAAAGTCAAAGTCACTCAAACGTATCAAGATCAGCCATGAAACATCAATCAATCAAACTGACTCCAAAAAAAAACAAAAAAAAAAAAACATTCAAAATCTGCATAATTTATTCCTATAAAACTATAGATGCATAGTGACAGGTTTCATTTGATGTAATATACAGTCAAAGTCTTATTTTCTGGTACAGTGACATAACGGCTAAAACAGCAGTGCAGCTTTATTAGTAAAATGCAACTTTATGGCTTATTCATTAAAACCTAATAGAAAATTAGATATATAATTGGTGGTTTAAGTCCCTAAAAGTTCCACATGTTTATCAAATCATCCTTTGGGGTATGGTGTTCATATGTTACATTGCAAAATACAAGTACATATAAAGTGAAAAGGAGATGGGGAGTATTACAAATAGCTACATGGTAAAATGGGATGCATATGTACTGTTTTTAATGCAAGCATCTTGTGTTCGAAAGCAGAAAAGGGATGGCCTTAAAACAAAGCAACAGCTTTCATTAATGCTGGTATGGCTTGCAATCATGAATCTCACATTGTCAGCTTGATGTTGGCCTCTCCACATGCTACAGAATGATCAGAATGACAAAGTGTGCAGCAGTTTGTCACAACTTGCAGCTGTTGACAAATAAACCCTCATCCTTTTCCATTTTTCATAAACCCTCACCATCTTTAATTTCAATTAATTTACAAGCACCTCCAATTACTGAGGAATCCACAATGCATCATGGTGAATTCTTGTTTTTAATTATAAAGCATTTACAAGCACCTCTGGTGTTACTAGTATTAAAAAAAAGTAATTTCTTTACAATCCAGTTATGTTGAATTTATCTCTGTTGATGTGTTTGTTTTCTTTGATTAACGGAAAACGCAATATTTCCTAAATTGCTTCAGAACATAAGAAGAGTGTTTAAAGAGTGTTTATAATGTGTCAGACTGTTTGATGGGATTGTTTTCCAGAGTAGGTTTCTGGACCAGGCCTCAAAAGAATAAATAAGCTAGAGGGAGAAACCACTTGGCCTGGGACAGAATGAGCTTTTGAATAATACCTTGAATATTTTAGCACCTATTAATCCTGTGGTGTTTCATTTTCAGAGGTGCTATAAAGAAGCACGCCCAGGACGGACATGCACAGCATAAATTATCTTGTAAGTGTCTTGTTGCCCCTGCTGCAACTTTGGAACTCTTGCTTATGTTATGCTACGATAAGTCACATCATTTAAAAAAAAGAAAATCTTATTCACAGTTTTATTTAAAACCGTTGCAGGGAAAAAAATAAAGCTGTACCCAACACAATACAGCTCCAAATATCCAGCTGCTTTTGTCAGTTAATGCACTGAATGCAGAGGAATTTCAGAGGGGGGGGGTGCTTTTGAAGTATGGTATCGCTTGCTTTGTTCTCTTTTCAAGGGCATGTGCAATCCAACCTGTTTAGTTATCTGTTGGTGTAATCAGAAATTCATGTCTGGAAGCACATTTTCAAATGTTGTAGTCGTACCAATATTTTCGGAAAGGAAGGGGACGTTGTGTTACACACTGTACTGCAATCAACAAAATATACCACCAGCTCTTATGGGGTGTTGGCTCTATAAATTGAATGTGAAAATTCCATGTACATCCTCTCATCCCAACCCTGTATTAATTGGATCTCCTTTCTGGAAAGCAAGTTTTCCCTGATAGCCAACGGGGTATAGATAAGCGATGGCCGAAAGACAGTAGCTTTGTTAGAGAAGAAAAGAGGCAGACCTGTCAACAGCTGCATAATCCTTGCTCTGGGAACGACGGGCAATTACATCATAGCTTTACCTGGTGCTCTGTGCTACCCACACCCTGTTAGACAGGGGGGAAAAAATGAAGAAACTACAAAAACAAAAATATCTGAAAACTAGCTGTAAGGAGCTTCCATAATGTATGAGAAGTCTCCACACAATATTTAGATTTTTAACCAAACAAGTAATGGATTAAAAACTAAAAAGAAAAAAGAACAAATAATAGGCAAAGAAATCAACCCAAAGCTGGAGAACAGTAGCAGTGGCTTTACATTCTCATTTAAAATGAAAAACAGTTGTTGCATATTAGCGTTCAGTGATTGTGACACAGGTCACAGAGCTCTGATGAAGTTGGCGTCATTGTTTTATTATTATTTAAATGTTGCCTGGCTGCCACCAGGGAAAATAAATGATTATCATTAATTACAATGAATTGTCCTGTCAAGCCAACAATTATTTTGGTACCATGCAAATTGTTGGTGCTCTTATTACCCTGGAAGAAAAATGCCATGGATTAACTGAATCATAACTGTATTAAAAGATGAAGTGGCTGGCATTGCTTTTCCGAGTTCACAGATAATCAGGACAAAACCAGAGATTCCCAACCTGGGATCTGAAACACCTGGGGGTCTGTGATGGCAGAATATATCTATGATTCCTGCCATTTAATAATTGGACCCAAGCCATTATCCCCACTGTCAATTTTCCTTGGTCAAATATGTAATGGACAACAAAATATCAGAACGTCTTGTTTTGCAGTAAAGTCTGTATTTTTTTTCTTGTAGCAGCATGAAATGTGTCATAAGACATGCTGCTCGACAAACTGTGGAACTCTACTGTAGTTCATCGTCACTATCAAATACTGGATCACAATCACTACGCACACAGTGATATTGCAGGCATATGAGATTACCATCAATTGGTGCAGTGTTAAGCAAGCAAAATCTAAATAGCTAACAACAACCCTCCACAAGTTTCATGGGTAAATTGTGTAATTTGAGACTGTTTATTGCAATGCATCTTGCCAGTTAATGACTGCCATTACTTATTCCTCCTTCAAGCAAATATTTTAGGCTTCCACTAATGTCACATTCATCAACTATTGAGCCGGTAAAGGCCTGTCAAGCTTGTTGCAAATTATATAAAATATATTATATAACTGGGAAATTTTGGATAGTATATATTTAAATAACCTCATTTGACTGTGCCCAAGAAGTACAAATTGTTCATCCCCAAATTTTTTGGAGTATAAAAAGTTGCCCACAGACTTCCAGCCATTATTTATCTAATCCATGTATTCCTGGTCAAGGCCCACAGGGGGGCGGGAGGCTATCCGAGTATACAGTGAGCAAGAGGCAGGAATACACCCTAAACTAATCGGCAATCCCACACATAATTCACCCTCACACTCATACCTACGGGTTATTTGTCTATACGGTAATTTGTCTAACCTGCACGTTTAGGACTACGGCAGGAAACCGGATATTCGAATTACTAAAGAGAGTGACTGGTTTGTGAAGCTGATTCACCACGGGGCTCCAATTAGAAGTAGACTCAGACACAGAGGTGCAGCAATTTGTTTACTGCAGTGAGTCAAGATTGTACATAGGTATGTACATGTATGCATGGTTTCCTACAATACAAATAGATATACAGAAGGCAACAAACTTGCACAAGCATACTATATAAACCTACTGACACAGGCAGAAACATCGCATAGGCATTGTATAATATGCTAATTGGCTACACTAACCGCGATCTTTTAACAAAGGAAAAAGGCAGGATGTGACAATTTAACGTGCCATTCGCAATTAAACTGAATTAGTCACACACTGATGCACGCGCGAGCAAAGCGCGGGTGGCTAAATAGCTGGCTAGACCGTAAAACTGGGAAGCCTAACACAACAAAGTATATAGTACATTTAGCGGTAGCTTCGTTGTTACAGTTTAGAATTATGCAACGATACAGTCAACCATGCAGTTAAAAGAGGTAATGCCTATTTCAGTTAAGCAGAAATAAGCAGTAAGGAGCATTTAGTCACAGCAACTAACTTTTACACATACTACACTTGACTCAAATGGATGACGATGGAAAAAGTACAGGAGGGCACCCTAAAATGTGCCCAACAGGGAATTTAGCATACCGGAAGCCTACCCGTAAAAAACCGACATGGACACGCAAACTCTACACAGAAAGTTTTCAATGAAACCGGCTGCAATCTGGGATTCAAACCGGGGAGGCAACAGTACTACTAGGCCACCATTCTGCCTTGTCCTCGGGTAAGTGGAAAAAAACAACTGTAGAACTCATTAGATGTTAGTTACTTACTTCGGCCATTTTGCACGACAATAGATAGTTTTACAACAAAGCTGCGCAATTGATCCACTGTCCAGGCTCACCCTGGTTTCTCAATCCAGGCAACTATTTCAACATGCAGTGTTTGCCCCTCTAATGCAGCTGTGTACGTTTTATTTAAGTGTGGCGGCTGGTGAGTTAAGTTGCAAAATGCATCAAGAAAGTGAATGCTAAACCGTAGACAAGGATACGGTATTTGACCAGCTTGTTCACATGCCTTGGCAAAGGAACGATCAGTATACACATCATTGCTGTTGTATGGTACCTTCAGCTAAACTTCTGTTTATTCTGTTTTGATGGCTTCCAGTTTGCTTTTAAGCCTCATGGCTTTTGTAATAGCATCACATGATTGTACTTACTACTCATGTTTAACCTCTTACTAGCGCAAAGCCCCGGCCCTAGTGGGGCATGCCGGCGTGCCGAGATTACTGAACTCAGACATCCAGTGCTACTGCAACCAAAGTATGAGTTAAAAACAGAAACGCGTTGTTTTAGTTTCATTAGTACACCATACACCACAACTATGCCGAATACGGAGTTTCGCAGCGCCACCATTATCGCTCTGGTCGTTCATTTACACGCACCCCTCCCTGCAGTCTCATTTAAAACTACACCCCCCACCCATGACATAATGGACAATATTGTCTATCTGGGCATTCATAAAAATATTCTTTCACCACTAAAAAATCGTATTCCTTCATAGCAACAAGATAAACCCGACAATAGCCATAAGATATGCCAATACAGCAGTGAAAACGCTGCTCACTGAATAACGAAATAAACGAGAAAATGTTTTTTTAAATGATACCATGTCATTCTACAGTCAACATCTGGGACTAAATATCGAATAAATATGCAACCTTACCGTTGGTTTTATGCATAGAGATGCCCCTTTTGAGACTGCGTGGTCATATGTGACAGGTGCTGGTGTTTTGGTCCTCAAGTAGGGCAAGGTCATTTTTCAGTTTTTTACAGATTATGAAAGTGCAGATTATAAACTTTCAAATGATGTGTCATACATTGAAATCTGAAAATAGTTGAAGAATATATGCTTATTTGAATGTTGGTACTCCAAAAATCAAGTAGCAGAGAAAATCCCCTTGAAAGATCTTGAACTTTTCACACTTCTCACAGGGAGATAATGGGTGGGAACAATAGCTAGTTAACTCCACCCCAACCACTCCCCTGCTAGAGTACCTGTAAATCCTTGTCCATTTAGGGATTACCCTATTTAAAGCTTTATAACTCCAGATGTGAACACCACAGAGACTTGAAAAATGTCTTAAATGAAGCAATACATTTGTACCATTTATAATACTATCTTAGATTACTTTATATTCATAATTTTGCATATCCACTGTTCATTGGCAACAAAACAGTTAAAAGAAGTCTTAATCCCCAATGCAAACTTCAGATTGCAGGTTAAAGTTTTCCTATCACTTCTTGCCCTTTAAAACTAAGTGCATTAACTTTTACTAAATCTTCCCAAATTTCTTGTCCTTTTAGGGGGTACCCTATTTGATGCTTTATAACTCCAGATGTGAACACCACAGTAATTTATATGAAGCAAGACATTTGTACAATTTACAATACTAACACAAATTAGTTTTTACTCATAATTTTGGAAGAAATAAAGTGCCACAAATGCTTCTAGACAAAAAATCAAAAATGAATTTGCACTTTTTTATTTTGCAATGAAATACTGAGAGATTGCATATACAGCAGGTTAAACTATACATGTGCTGGATCAAAAACTTCTTGACCACAAGTTCATAAAATCTAAGGGTGGATATATAGAACTACTAAAGATCTATGAAGCAAAAACTAAGCAGTGTACCCAGCATCTCCAAATCTACCCAAAATGTCTAAATTATTAACACTGGTCTAAAATAGCTAAGGGTCCAGAAACAAATCCAAAATCTCTCCAAAAAGGAATATAATGCTTTTTGTCCATTGTAAAGCATATGAGCCCCTTATGAAGGTTTAAGATTAAACATAGATATAATTTAAACATTACATAATACCACTAACCTATTTAAAGACACTCAATTTCTAAAATAACGTATATAACCAAAATATTTTGAGCAGTAATACTTACATAGCAATGGTGAAATCTTATCTATGTTCAGTAGATGGAGACACAGACAGTAAATCAATGACAGTTCTATCCGCTTTTGTTTTGCTCCAGAAAACGATGTCAGATAGGTCTATCAGCAAACACATGGCTTAGCTATGCCCTGAAGTCCTCAATAATAATGGTATTTTCCAAGGAATTACGAAAAATCGTTGACAATGTTTCGTTAGGTGCAACGTCTTTTAATGCTACCATATATAGAGCGAATGCCATGGTAAGAAAATGTTCGGTTACGCTAACCTATAAAACGCTATTCCAAAAGCAAAATTAGACATGTTATACATCGTTAGAAAGCTTATACTCTCACCTACTGATTGAGAATCCGCCATTGTAGCAACCTCACAGAGTAAACAAACATAGGCTACTACCACACAGCTTTATTTATGGGCGGTGGCTTGACTGAAACAAAGTGACAATAGCCAACAAAATCAAACATGCTAATTAAACTGCACCCCCATCACGCCTCCAAAACCCGGCTGTAAGAATCACTAAAACAAGCCGACTTTGCTGACAAATTATAAGTATTTAGTGACCCTAAAAATGTTAGTGTGTTTAAGTGTGTCTTTAAACAGGTTAGGGGTATTATATAATGTGGATATTTCACACTGTAATGTAGGCGTTAGTAGTGTAATAGTTTTTATAAAGCATGCTACAGTGATGGTATGAGAGCTGGAACATTGCCAAAACGTGGTGGACGGTTGAAAATTGTTTTCATGCTGTCCCATCCCTATACAAGAAAACATACAGAGTACAGAGTATAGAAATACATACAAGAGTTAATTATTACACATTTAGGTACTGTACCGCATTGTGTGACAATATTTTTGCATTATTTTTTAATTTGATAGCAATGTTTCATCTTAAACCTTCACAAGGTGCTCATTTATATGCTTTATAATGGACAAAAAGCATTCTATTCCTTTTTGGAGAGATTTTGGATATGTTTCTGGACCCCTAGATATTTTAGACCACTGTACTGATGGAAAGCTTGTAATTCCCACTTGAAAATTATGCAACAGTGAGTTTCTTGAGTCAAAACAGTTGATTTGTAGTGAAATACGTGAATATGTTGTGATTTACAGCAATGCATGATTTAGACATTTTGGATAGATTTGGAGACTTTGGGTACACTGCTTAGTTTTTGCTTCATAAATCTATAGTAGTTCTACATATCCACCCTAAGATTTTATGAATTTGTGGTCAAGAAGTTTTTGATCCAGCACATGTATAGTTTAACCTGCTGTATATGCAATCTCTCAGTATTTCATTGCAAAATAAAAAAGTGCAAATTCATTTTTGATTTTTTGTCTAGAAGCATTTGTGGCACTTTATTTCTTCCAAAATTATGAGTAAAAACTAATTTGTGTTAGTATTGTAAATTGTACAAATGTCTTGCTTCATATAAATTACTGTGGTGTTCACATCTGGAGTTATAAAGCATCAAATAGGGTACCCCCTAAAAGGACAAGAATTGGCAAGATTTGGCATGTGCGCTAAGGGGTTAATGCATTTAGGTTTAAAGCAAAGAAGAAAAAAAACTAACACACACAATGCAAATGAAGTTTGCTATTCTGGGGTTTTGTACCTTTTTGAACCTGTGTTTTGTAGTTGTCCAATGAACATGATATGCACTTTTGTACGTCGCTTTGGATAAAAGCGTCTGCTAAATAAATGTAATATGAACACCCAGAGAAATAACCGTTAAAGAGTTAAGAGTAGGCCTGGGGTGCGGAGGCTGAAGAATATGCCAGACTCACCTCCCCGGAGAAGGCCTGCCCGTTGAGGAGGTGCTCAGAGCCCTGGCCATCCTCACTGCCAAAGTGTAACCGGATCTCCTCTAGTCGGTGACTGTAGGTCATGGGCCCGCCCGAAATATTCACCAGGTGTTCCTTATCCAGACGCAGGGAGACGTGGCGGCCGGTGTTGTACATGGTCCCTCCAACCTGTGTGACGGGCAGCAAACAAAGGAAGGTAAAAGATCAGTCTGCAATGCCAAAAAGGTCAAAGAGTTGTGACAGGAATGATTTAAATTACAAGCTGATAATGAGACAAGGTGAAAATACTTTCAATGGTACGGCAACATATTTATCTTTTATTCAGCAGGAAATGAGTAGAGTGCAATGTGACCTAACAAAAAGAGCAAACCTTGAAAGTTCTTTCCCTGTAAATGTGATGCGGTCAATCCGTCATTTGATATCTGAATAGAAGTCATGGGGAGCCCAAATTTTTCACAGAGAAGTCGTTGAGGTCGATGATTAAATACAATATCTGTTCAGGGTCCACACTTTCTCAAAAGTGAGGCATGCACATATAGAATATAAGGAAATTAGCAATGAGGAGGGAAAAAGAAAACTGAAGCTGGTCTTCCAAGTTACAGATAGAGAGAATTAGGGAGATTTGAGATTGTGAGGGGAAAATACAGCTATACAAGCGCACTGTATAATGATCCTTATCATTGTACATGTTTATTTATTAATATTCGGGAGTAGTTTCAAAGTGAAGCATTGATATTCTAAGCACGGTTCCAGCAAGGCTTCCAAGGCTCTTCTCTTTCTCTTTTCCCTTTTACCACTTGCCTTCAAAATGATTTTCCCCCTCCAAATTCCCAGAGAAAGAACTCTGCCCACACATCGTAAATATTTTATAGAACCTCTGAAAAATCAATGATTTGAAAGGGTATAGAGGGAGGAAGGGAGAGAGGGAGGGAGAGTGAGAGAGTGAGTGAGAGAGTGAGAGTGAGTGAGAGAGAGAGAGAGAGAGAGAGAGAGAGAGAGAGAGAGAGAGAGAGAGAGAGATCTGACACCAGAGGCAGTAAAGGTAGAGGAGCGAATGTATAGCAGCTGTTATAGTTGCCCCCAACTCCACCCCAGGATGACAATTGTGAGAGCCTTGAAAAAGCCATCATTCTCTGATTATGGGTGAAAAAGGATTAAACACGCACATGCACACACACACACACACACACACACAAAAACTAAATATCCACCAGAAGAGAAAGGGTTGAATTTATCCACAAACAAAACCGAGAGTAGAATTTTACTGTTGACCTACTGCACTTATCAAATGGCTACTCATTTGAAACATTAATGTATTGTATGTTTGGTTTCACTATATGGTATACTGTCTATGATGATAGATGTTAATTACTTTTCCCTGCACATAAAATTAATGTTGATGTCAAAATAATTGACGGTTTTAATTAAGTTTTAAAATAATGCCCTTGCTCTGAATGTGATAGGCAAATACTCTATGCTGCTTTTGAGTAATGCAACAGTATGGGAAGCACAACAGGCCAAAAATGTATTTGGTGTTACCAGAAAATAGTGGCTCAGGGTATGAAGACTGTTCTAACGTTTCAAAACTGGAAGGGTGCCACTAGATATTCAAATCCAAATGGGTTACAGAGTATAAAATCGCACTTTTCACACAAGAGATGCCACACATCTATTCACTGCTCATTTCTTTCAGGATGGGCCATGACACCTATCAGACTATTTATGTGCTAAACTGAAGTTTTCTGCCGCAGCCATACATTTTGTGTATTTAAAATCTGAACTGCCATCTTGAGATAACAAATAAGCATTTTTGTCTGTACATCTCAGTGCATTTTTGTATTAATACATGCAAATCAGAAGAGTGAATGCTTTGCTGCACTTTAATTTCTTGACTTGACAATTTTATGTATAACACCCCCCACTGCACTGACAACAATTCTAATTAGAGCTGAGACCAGTTTCTATTTACTGTTCATTCAGCTCTGCAGAAAATAATACTTGTGTGAGATACTGCTCGATTTTACAAGACGTCATGGTGGTGGGAATCATGCATGTAGTGCATTTCAAATCAGATACTGCCTATGATTTTTAAAGATCATTAGCCCAGTTTAACAACCATGTCTGCACTTTGTAAAACAGCACTTTAAATCTAACCTTTTACCTTTTCCCCCATTCACCTTGAAAAGATAGTGAGTTTGTAACTCTTAATGGACACTAAAGGAAAAAGGAGAAAAATGTAGCGTTCCTTCCCGAGAAGGCAATGTTTGATCTTTGACACACTTTACTACCTCTACTGCTTTTGTGTGTTGGGTAGGCGGTAGAAGACAAGCGATGACATTTTCCTCTGATAACAGAAGTGCTGAGCCTATAGGAGCCACAGTAATAGAGGCAGCCCACATCTACGTTGAGAGCAGTTCCTATTAGAACCATTAGTCAACCACGCAGTGTGAATTTTCACAAAGATCTCACCCAAGTTCGGCTCTCACTAACATACAGTGAGCCACAGAATATGTCCATGTCCCTTATTCTCATCATTTAATCAAAGGGAATTCTTCACTATTTCTTTTATAAGCTAAAGCTAACACATAATCCTAGTCAAATTTCAATTTAAATTAGCTTTGACAGGTGTGATTGCACCTCATTTTGAAAACATAATTCAGGCAGAGAAAAAGTACAGGAAGGCACACTACTTTCCAATACCACCCTCATGACAGAATATTAAAATGAGAAAAATCTCTGGAGGTAGACATTCAATCAGGTGCATGATGCTATGCAAAGAACAGAGGGCACTCTATGGTGTCCGTAAGTGCTAACTCTCAACTCGTATTGTTCACTAATATTAATGTGTGGATTGAAATGGCAGAAGCAGGCCAGGAAGCACAACTGCAGTTGTGAATACGTTCACATTAGTTTGGGCTAACTAAAAGGTTATAGAATCCCAAAAAAGTTTCAGCCAAAAAAATGTTAATATATCTAATACAGCTTTTTGTATCCACAGAGAATTAAAAGATTTTGAGACTGGGAGCCAACACTTCCAAATTACTGACAAATCTCAGGTGCATATTGTAACATTATTCACTGTGGTGCTTGTTATCCCAGTGTGTGGTGTTATTAAATAAAGATGTGCTGAAAATGCAATCCACCCACAGCCCAAGCCATCCACAAAAGATTATAATTCACTGCAAGGTCATCAACTGTATTGGGTTGTTAAAAGTTCCCTGCAAGTGGTGTGGTTTTAGCAATCATGAAATGGTTTAATAGTGTTTCTGGCATCATGCGGCGAACATTGAATCAAGGTAAAAAATATAATGCATTTGATGAAATTATGAGATTAGTGTTTTTTCATTAGGCTGAGGGAGCACTGATGCTGATGAATTAAATATCACTTTTCTGGATGCATAGCTCAATGAATTAAAAGGAACAAAAATGCCTTAATGTGCACTTTCAGCAGTCAGATTAAATTTTAGCAGAGCATAGCATGCAATAATTATAAATAAATAAATAAATAAATAAATCTTGTTAAAGGTAGAAAAAAATGAATGTTGATTAAATACAAACAAACAAGATATTTGAGTCTGTAACTGGGGACTGCTTCTAAAAAACCTGCATGGAAAATCATTAAGCCTGTAAGGTTTTCTAGGAACCTGCACAGTGTTTTTGGTCATTGGCAATAACTGTGTTATAAGCATGTACTGTACGTATTCCTACACCCCCAGCATCTTCCCCTCTCATACTCCTCTCCCAAATCCGTCACAGTTCACCATAGCACACTGATATGCACAAGAGTTTTAGACAGAATGAAGCGCACATTCATCAAGCATCAAGTGGTCTCTCACTCCCCTTTTGGAAACATTAGCTCAGCAGTGGCTTCCCTTTGTATTATGTAGCGGTAAAATGATTGTCATCAATGACAATGTGATATTGCCTTTAATTAAAAACACAGCAGTGTTTTTCAATGAGGGCACAAAACATCATATTCTGAATAGAAGAAATACAATGTGCAGTCATGGGTGAAGGGTGGGATTATCAAGCTAACACATTCGAACATAGCCTAAGGGCTGGCAGTTCTTGCAGAACACAAAGTACAATTCTGTATTTTTTTAGTTATTTTCTAAATTGTTGCCAGCTGAAAGTGGCTTCTGAATATGGTATTAAAGAACTTTACTTCATACACTGCCTGGACAAAAAAAAAAGTCGCTGTTTGGATTTTTTTGGACAGTGCCCACTGCCTCTGGAGGCAGTGTTATGATCTAGGCTCAGCAATGTTATGCGGCAATAAAATGAAGTCAGCTGAGTACCTGAATGAACTGATTGACCAGGTTATCCCATCAATGGATTTTTTCTTCATACGGGCATATTCCAGGATGACAATGCCAAGGTTCATCGGGCTCAAATTGTGAAAGAGTGGTTCTGGGAACATGTGGAATCATTTTCACATATGAATTGGCCACCACAGATTCCTAACCTTAACCCCATTGACAGTCTTTGGGATGTGCTAGAGAAGACTTTACGGAGTGGTTTGACTCTCCCGTCGTCAATATACGATAATACAATTCTGGACGGAAATAAATGTTGTGACGTTGCATAAGGTTGTCGAAACACTGCCACGACGAATGCGTGCCGTAATCAAAGCTAAAGACGGTCCAACGAAATATTAGTGTGAGACTTTTTTTTTGGCCAGGCAGTGTATGATAGAATACACATGACAGCAAGTGGCAAATCCTGCCTTGTTTCATTAGTTAAAATACCTAAAGCATTTAAATGATAAAATCACCATTGTGCTTCAGTGAACTGGGAAAGGAACATGTTTTTATTTACATTTTGAATTTGTGTGAAAGCAAACGAAGGGAATGATGCTTGTCCTTTCCTGTTTAAAGCAAAAAAGCATCCTGGCTTCATTCGCAGAGGCAACATTCATATTCGATATGCAACCTAAGCTTAACATGTAGAACGGTATTTCCAGTATATGCTACACAAGCCTCCTTATAATGCCAGACGGATTCAGCGATTTTACATAAAATCATTCAGGTAGCCATGAAGCTCTTTTTCATTCCAGCCTTAATCATTGAACTTTATTGTCACATCTATACTCGCTGCTGAAGTTACATGTTAATATTGCACATCTAACCCAAAGCAAAAGGGCACCATATCTATAAGACTCCAAGACCTGAAGAAGAAAAAAAGTGGATTTGCGATGCAGGAGGAAAGCGAGAAGAGTAGGTAATAAAGGGAACTATCAGAGAAGGCTGTGAATATTTGGCAGCCACTCATAGACACTGATTCATAAGGTGACTCAGCTGACCTTTCAGCTCTCTCCGCTTTAACACCACCTTATCATTTTGCACAATAGCCTCCTCAGTGGCTTAAAAAACACCCCCCGAGCTCATCACTTTCCATTGTAAATGTGGTCATAGAAAGCAGGAACTTGGAAAATGAGAAGCCTCCATAAAGTTTTAAACTGACTAAAAGGTAATAGTTGTTTTATTTCCAGAAAGCAAAATAATGAACTTGGCTGGTGTGAATGAAAGACAGAATCTGGGTATTCATTGCATATTGATCAAAACTTGGGTTTCACAAGAGTGTGTGTGTGTGTGTGTGTGTGTTATATAACTCTATGTTATATAACTCTATTTGGGGGAGGAATGGTTAAAGGTACTCAGAAAACACAACCCGGGGCTCTAATCATCCAATTATTGCATGTGATTGCACCTGCTTTCGTATGGAGTTCAGTGGTTTACACAGGACAGAAGCCAATGCAGGATGGTAAGAGAAAAAGAATATACAGTGTAGTACTTAAGCATTTTGACTTTTATTTATTTATTTATTTGGTTCTGACAGTCTGCACTTTAACCATATTCATTGTTTCATTTCAAATCCAATGTTCTGGCACACAGCCAAAATAACCAAAAATTTCACTGTCCAAATACTTACAGACTGCACTGAAAGTGAACCAATAGTACATGATATAATCTTGACCCCTATAAAATAGTCCACAAAGGAAAGCTCTATTACAACTGGCTTATACTTTCAACCTACTAACTGCTCTCTTCCCCACATTGAGCATTCACTTTGAATATTCTTTTATTTTGATCCATTTCTCACCTTATTTCCAACTCTTTCACCACCCAGGAGGCTTAGACAATCATAAAAAATACAAAAAAATGACAAAAAATAATAATGATGATAATAAATTAACTAGGCAACCTAATTTCTAATTGGTTGTTTGGGCAACAGAAAACTTAGAGACAGACTGGGATCTGCTGTCACTTTATTTCGAATAGCCTCCATCACTTGGGAGAGACTAACGCTAGCTCACAGCGCAAAAAAAAAAAAAAAAAAGAATAATACAGTTTAAGGTACAAGTTTAATTTGGGTTACACGTTTATAATTAAATCTGTGCATTTTCTGAATGTTGTGTTGTTATTCTGTCTTTAATATTGCTAGTGTATTGAGGAGCTCTACTAGAGGCGGTTTTATGCAATGTTGCTAGATATATTGCTAGCTAATTGTCAGCTTTAAAGCTGTTTTTTTCCTTTCTTTTTTCATTCTCTGGGCCCCTGGTTTCTTCTTTTTTTGGTGGCTGTTTCCCAACTTGCTTTATATTACTTTCTTGATGTAATAATAATAGTAATAATAATAATAATAATAATAATAATAATAATAAACATGGCCTATGTCTGGTGTTAACTGCCCCGCCCCCCCAGCCCCAGCCCCAGCCCCACCCCCCAACCAAAGTGGGCTACCACAGGGGCTACACCAGGCTCACATGGATTACAAGGTGCCTGTAGCAGAACATTTGTTTGTCTGACAATCAGTTTTCTCTCTGTGCTCACATGCATTTCTAAATATTTAACGACAGCCGAAAGCTAGAATTCTGGCATATATTTTATCAGGTTGTGCAAATATCTGTTGAAGCATATTTTGTTTTAGTACAATTTAAGAGGATGTCAGTTAAAAAATACTTCCAGCGTGAAGTTTCTTTAAATAGCTGGGAGGTCATTTAGAACATGACAGACTGGGGTTTTATGTGTGGCTTGCACAGAGAACCATAGAACCCACTAAAGAAATGAGAACAGGAGTTTTTGAGTTTTTTTGTCAAAGTCTTGCTTACCTGAGGGCAGAAAAGACAAAAAAGGAGAACTAGCTTTGAGGAATGATAGATAACCTTATAAATATTTGATAACAATGAAGGTGCGAAAGGAATCAGAAAAGCTATGGGCATCCATAGTCTGGTGTGACCTCAAATGTAAAAAATAAAACAAACAAAAAAACCCAACAATTTTCAATACACGGACAAAGCCTGTCCAGAACATATTTTTAAGATTTTGTAATTTTGTAATAATGTCCACATACTGTAATTTGCAAGAATGTTTCCAAAAACTTGCTTTAGTACATGTGTATCATCTTGTAATTAGGGTGGTTTATTTCATCTAAATAAGACAAGCCTAGGACTGCCTGTTTTAGGTCATCTGAAATCCAGCTGGATTCTTGCCTTTGCTTCTGATAAACAACTGATTATATTTAATAAAATATAAATGTATTTACTGTAATTTAATATTGCTAAGTCTTGCCATGATGTTGTTTCTTAGAACCCACTTACAGGGTTATGCAAGTTAATAGATATATTTTCTACTTAACAGTTAAATCATCCATGGACATATATTCAACACAAACCAAATTTAGTTTGCTAAATTTGATTTGTGAAAAAAAATCACAGTTGACATTTTCATTCTTTCAACATATGCACAAATATGCTATTTTTTCAGTCATGGCCCTGCTCTCTGTGTGAGTTTTATCACTACATTGTTTGCAACTTTCTTTCTTGAGCAGCAGAAATGTGCCACTTGTCTCTTTTGACTCATCAAAAAGACATTGTCATTTGTGCAACAGAGCAATCCTCAGTTTGAATATGAATTATATTTAAAATGCAAGAAAAAATTTGACCAGGAATACATGAAGTCTTAGCCTCTGATGGGTACATTAATTCTGAACTTTGGAACACTTCCAAAATACCATCTGCACACACTGCGTCACTGGCCTGCCAGTAAAAAACAGTCTGGATGGTACAATATCACAGGTGACCAATTAACACTTAAATATACCCTCTTGCACAGCTAGAAAGGCCAATGAAGGAAAGAGAATTAAATTAAATTGGTATCTGAATGCCCAACTACTCAATAATTCCCAGTGTGAACTTTCTGCTACCTGCGACAATCTACAATTCTCATTAAAATGCAAAAGCGGTTATCTGTAAGGCCCTTGTTTTACGCGTTTTCATTGTGAGCCCCGACTAACAGAAACACATTTTCTTGAGGTTTAACAGCACAAAGTGGTATCTTCCCACTGATACTGGGCTAGACCTACCCTGACTCATTATTTCACCTGACTTTGCAGTCACATTGGGAAGTAATGTCTGCAGGTACACTTCATTACACCTTCAGGACTGCCTGAACAAACAACAGACCCATCTTGCATAAGTGGACTGACAAAGCCACTAATTGCAAGCGCAAATGATTGGAACCATCTCTGTGAAGTGACATCTTTCTGAATGTGGATATTTTACTTAGTGGCGATGCATTGCAGTACATTTTTTGTCTTGGAATAGAAGGCAATGTACACCAACCATTGTATTCTCACAAATAGTTCAAGCTATCAGCAAAAGGTAGTACAAATTTGCACCAACAGTACAAATTTTACATTTTGGTGGAAGTAGTATATCTTTAAAATTCAAATGCCTTTTGTAATTTTATTTATTGTAAATCCTTAACTATGGAAGCCCTGAATGGCAAGGTGATTTTTTTTTTTTTTGCAGTAAAAGTATTCCAAAAACATACATACAAGAAACTTTTTGGCTGACTTTTACCGGATTTTTATTTTTTTTTACCTTGCCTTTCAGGGCCTCAGCTGACAGTCATTTGTACAACATAGTGCTGGCACTGGAGCAGGATGCCCGTAGCCTACAAAAGAATCATGAAAACAACCCAACTTGGCTTTATTTGCGAAAGAACACTTAATTAGGCTATGCCTATCATCAGATTTAATTAGTGTGAGAATGAGAATGGTATGGGGCACATTTCACAAAGGCCATTGAAGATTTGAACAAAATTTAAGACTAGAATAAATAAAAGGTTTCCTTAACCTTATAATATAATATATAAAAAAATATGTCATGGTGCTGTGATGGCGGGGGACAGTTTACAAAATCCACTGTAACAGTCTACCCTAGCCGGGGCTTACCATAGACACGGTGCATTGAAAAAATCTATTTTTATTTAGTCTTCACACTGCTATTTTTTTAAATAAAAAAAAAAACTCAAAACCAAGCTTGGATTTTGTTCTTGAAAGATCAGTCAAAGCATGCTGTTATTGGTGTATGCCAGAACACCATCCATGGTGCCGAAGATGCAAGAGCCCCAGAGGACTCAAAGTAAGCTTGTCAAAACACTTGATTTAAACCTTTAATCTACCGATGCAATTTTTCATAGCCTATTGCTTCACCAATTCAATTGACAAGGACAAAACCTGACAATTATAGAAATGTATTCATCCTATAATTGGATCCTATTATTCTCAGAAATAAATAGCACATGTTTTTGCCTGAATTTTACCACAATTGTTTTTTTTCACCTTGCCTTTCAGGGCTTCTGTACTTAATATAAACTACAACAGAACTACAGCATAATAAACTACAGGGTTTAAAAATTATTCATATAACAGTTCAGAAGATATTTTGAACAGTGTATTCAAAATATCACATTTATAGTGTCGAACCATCTCAATTTGCAATTTGTGGATCAAACAAAATGAATAACTGCTGCAATATTAAATGATAATTGGTTTGTGTATGATGTGAGATTCAAATATGGCTGTAATTAAAATGATTACTTGATCAATCAATTAACCAATATTAATTTATCAATTTTTCTGAATTAAAGCAGTTCTACAAAGATAAGTGGACTAAAATTCCTCCACAGTGATGTGAAAGACTAATATCCAATTATAGTAATGTGTTTGGTTGCAGTTATTGCTGCTAAAGGTGGTGCAACCATTATTTATGTTATTAAGTTTAAGGGGTTCAATTACATATACAGTACACATGGGCACATACGGGTGTTTTATAACTTTTTGCATTTGCATTTTGGATTTATTCTTGTTCCCTTTCACCAATATAACATTTTGTCTAAAGATCTGAAATCATTCAGTGTGACAAATATGAAATAATAGAGGAAATCAGGAAGGGGCAAATAAATGTTTCACGGTGCTGTAACTTAAGAAATAAAGAAGTAAGACAGCATTTGCTGCTGATGCTGAGGTGCATCAATGTGATGAAAGCCTTCAGCAAGGTTGATCAATGTCCTACAGACTATTATTGATGGTCTGGGTGAACAATGGTCGATATGTGGATCACAGCTATTGAAAGTGGAGTTAACACTGAACTCTGCAGAACATGTGACGGACTGGTTTTGACAGTGGGTGCTGATGAAGTGTGTGCAGATGGTCATTACTGACATTAGGGTTAACACTGATCAGCATGCTAATAACTGAATCCATTAGCAGGGTTAGCACTGATCAGTATGTTAATAACTGAATCAAATAGCAGGGTTGACACTGATCAGTGCTTTAATAACTGGATCTAGCCTCTGGGTTATCACTGATCAGCATCTAGACAGAATCCCACAAGTTTAAGACCGACCACTATGTAAATAACTTTCTAACAGCAGGGTTAATGCTGATCAGTGTGAATAACTGGTTGCAACAGGAGGGTTAGCACTGATCAGTGTGTGAATGACAGTTGTTATGATAGTGGTGTTAACAGTAATAAGTGTGTGGATCAGTTATCCACTTACTGATCATACCAAAAATGTCATCCACACATGCTACTTGCCATTCAAGATGTATTTAGCATTTCAGCGTTAGCTAACACTAATAACGAGAGATCCTCTGGGGTCAAAGTTGAGGTTAATACTGATCATTGACATGATCATCTGATATTCAAGGTGGGGTTAACATCGAACACAATGTGATCGCCTAGTAGTCTGCCAGGTTGACTCTAAAAAATGTTGATACTGGGCTAAAAAAGTATCAGCTTAATGGCAGTCATGAAATGATGCCTGCAAACAAACGGAATTTCTATTCTTATAACTCATATGACTGTGGAAAAAGTGAGGGGAGGGTGCTCTCAGGAAGTAATATTCTGTGATATTTGCTTATTCATTTATTAAGTGCTTTTATCTAAGTGCTTACAGTATATACCTAAATGGTACATCAATAGAACTCTCTGGCTGACATATCCGCCTTTCCAAGATGGGGCTGTGCCTAATGCATGCACTTTGAGCATCTGACCATCTTTTTCTTACGAAACATCAATGGCTTCCTCTCGATAATATGAGTAAATGGAGAAAAGGGGCTTTGAACTGAATGAACTGCCCTGCAAAATATATCAATGTTTGCCCAGCCGCCACACAAATCCACAATTCCCACTGAGACACAGAGGATAGCCGTGATGGTAATCTAGTTTCATTTCTTTGTGTTTAAACGTAAAAATAATTAAGTAGCATTCACACAAGCAGTACTTGAAGAGGGAGGTGGGACTTACTGTATGTCACATCTTGGAACCAAAGAGGCATCTGACTCATAACTTTGTGGTTTTCTACAAAGACAGTATTGACGCCAGTACTGGGAAGAGTGTGGACATCACTCCTAGGGCGCCTGGGACCTATTCTGCGTCAGTCTCACTACTGTCACACCTCCAACCTTCCCCTCACAAAGCAGCACATTAAAGTAGGAAAGTGAAGGAACAAAATCTTTTCACCATTGTTTGTTCTGAAGAACAAACCTGTAACCTTCAATGTCAGCTTGTTCCTGTGAAGTTTTTGACCTGCTACATTAGATTAGAATGCCGTTTTTAAAATATATTCTCAGTTAAGCACATGGCTTGGGAGTGACTGCTATACAATCTGAACTTGGACTGCATGTGTGCATACATAGACAATTTTAGAACTGGTAGTGTAGTCTGCATCTGTGTTGCATCAAATATTAGACCAGGTGGGTGAGCATTCCTACATAGGAGTGTGTGTATGTATGTCTGCATATACTATGTACAGTGAGCTCCATAATTTTGGGGACAAAGACATTTTTTCTTGATTTGGCTCTGTGCCAAAAATGTATAAATACCCTTTTAAAAAAGCTGAGAACCTGCCCTTGTGAATTGTTTGATTAAAAATTGCGTACAAAGCCAAAACAAGAGAGACTATGTCCCAGTCCCAAAGATTATGGAGCTCACTGTATATGTGTGGATGTGCTTGTTTGTGTGTGCTAAACACACAGCATTACATGTGTGAGTGACTTTGAGGATGCAGCAGCAGCTTGTGCTGCTGGCCAGACTCCAGCTTTAATATAAATCATGTTTTGGCTTGGGCTGCACAGATCTCCACAGCACATGCCAGGGTTTCTGCCAACCACAAGCCAGCTGTTCCTACCCACTCCCTTCTGGATGCACACAGTGCTGCTACTGATGGGCCAGTCGCCAGGGAGCCACTACTGTCATGTGCTGGATTTGGAGTCAAACACTGTTTGGCTTTCATAATGGGACACAAGTGCACTAGACACTGTTTTGCAACTTGCAGCTTAGAGGTTTCCTTCATGTCAGTCTGATTAATCTAACGCTGTCAAGTAATCTAGTCTGTTGCCTTCAGACCAAAGATGTATGCATGTTCAGCATGCCCAGTGCTCTTCAGAATGCACATTTATAGATAGCAGAAGATGGAGGGGGAGGGTTTGACAGACCAGAGCTGATACAAGCTGTGGACTAGAGATGGTAGGATCATTTTCGCGTTTCCAAAATGCATGAAAATATTAAAACCACATCATTGAAGAAAATCCTTTCAGTAACTGATTCTTAACCCATAAAAAAGACAGTATGTGTTTCCTCCTCTACTCTTCTTCCACACTGTACAGGATTATGGATTTAGCTTTTGAATAAGGATTAATGAGTGAGGAATGAAAAAGATTAAAGACCTGCCGATCCCAATACTGCACCGAGAAAACCTTAGACTTACATGGAACAAAGAGGCAGAGAACAAAAGGGTATTTCTAGAGGGAAAAAAAACGTATCCATCTTCTTTTAAGTTTTCCCTTAATCTTGGAAAAAGCAGAATAAGATCCCAAAAGCCTGCTGGGAAACTAAGGTTTCAATGCTGTGGAAGAATTTTAGAGCTCTAATAATGTCTGCTGGCATGGTCCTTCTGTGATTAGCAGCCATGCTAGTGGGGTGTGCTTGTGTGGGATTGAGCAGTCGATGATTCAAGGGAGGTTAGGGGGTGCTTGGATCATCAGCAGTTTAGAGATGGATACAGCTGAAATACCTGGTATCGGCATTGAGTGGTCAGACTATTGAATGAAGACAACAAAATCAATGTGCTGCAATCCATCATTAATTTATGAAATGGTGCTACTGTGAAATGTTCCTAAGCTTGACAGAAAGGTCACAGAAGTCTATGTTCATTCTCAAATCTACAGTATGCAGAAACACACCTTTATTTTTGACTGATTGAGTTCACAGTGGACTGATACTTCTAGACATAGGCTACATTAGAGACAGTCATTTTCTCCATTGTACTTGAAGACAAGTACGTGAACCTCATCTTTATGCAGCTTTTTTGCGTCCGCAAGATTGATTTTAACAGCAAAAGAAATGGAATCAGGACTTTTCTCAAACTCATACAAGGGAGTGATTGCTTTGGTGAACCCAGGTAACGTGATTCACCCGGGAGTATGGCATGTAGATGCGGCAGGAATTAAAGGGATGGCATATAAAATAAATAAATAAGTAAAATGAATAATAAATTGAAAATGAAGTTCTAGAGCTCTGTCTTACACTCAACACAAAGCTGTGGTAACCCAAATGCAAGTGTCTTGGCTAGTTTCAAACCGACCACAATTGTCATTTTCCTGAGCCTACATGGGTGGGTTGGTCTTAAAATGAGGTGTGGTCAGGTGCATTGCTGATGTGTGCCTATAAATATATATGTGCCTGCATAGGCGAGTGTGCAAATTATGTAAACCCTCCTGTCTGTTACACACACAAACATGCACAAATATATCAAGATTACAATGTGAAATATTAGGCTATTATGTATATAAAAAATACATTAATGTTAGAATGTTTGAATATGCTAACATTAGCTAGCCACTGCTGGATTACTACTGATTTTCTCACAGGTTACTATATCGGGAGTTCGGATGCCCTCTCACTCTTAACGAGTTCAGATTATGACTACTGTTGACCAATCTACTACCTCCTGATTGGCCAACAGGAATTGAAACACAAAATCAACTTGCACAAGCGCTCACCCTGGAAAATGCAAGCCAACTGCGCCCAAATTGTTTTGATGGGTCAAAAATAAATTGGGAGCCTGTAAACCATTCAGATCAGTTTGGAATGGTATCTCATACCGTTGCGAGTTGTGACGTTAAGACTTTTTTTTTTACATTAACTGGGCAGTTGTCTTGGCACAACACAACATAATCCTCAAGCGTTTACATACTGTGATTGGTAATGTGGGTGTCAGCGAAAAAATGTCTTAAAATGTGATTGGCTGGACTAAACTCAGTGGGGAAAAAAAAAAAACCTGTTCGTGGATAAAACTTTTTTTTTTTTTTTTGCAAATCGAGGATTGTCTCAAAAATCCACAAATAAATGCAAGCAACGGGTGATGTGAACTAGCTGCATTTATTCATGGATCGGCAACCTTTATTTGTGGATCAGTTACATTTATTTGAGTATCAGCTGCATTTATTTGTAAATCAGCCAATTTATTCATACATAAGCTGCATTTATTTGTGGATCAGTTGCATTTATTTATTTTTGAGACAAGAATACCCCCATACTCTCCAGTGCCAAACATTCATTAACACTGAAAAGTAAGTGACATTTTAAGCCTAGTGGCTCTTCTTCAGACTTACAAAATACGAAGTACCACACCCTTACATACCTATCCGATGTTCTCTGTTGTTGTGAGTTGGAAACACATTTAAACACATTCTTTCATCTGCAGGCAATTTAAAGAGATGTTCATGTCAAGCTGCAACCTTGCATTGCTTCACCTTGAGTTTTTGAAACAGACAGACAAACTGCGTTAAATGATTTATTTTCCTAGAAGAAACTCCTATCCAGGGTAACCTGCCTTTCATTTTTACATCTTATTCATTTACACAGCTCAGTATTTATTTGCCCCAGGGTACAAAGGCACAGTACCACCTAAAAACAAAACCTGTAACTTTCTGGTCAGAAGCTCTGTTGATTAAAGACCACACTGCCCTGCTGCATTAAATTGCTTCTCTTTAACGACTGTGCTGTTTTCTTCTTTGGACAGAAATGTTCCAAATAGTGGTATTACTTTTGTAAGATTGCTTCATTACTGCTTACTGGACTGCTATTTTGGCAAGGCAACACAAAAGGTCTTATTTATATATTTATTGTTAAAAAAAAAAAAATCATTTCCTGAAGCCTCTTGCTATAAATCATAAAACAATTTTGAAATAGGTTCCCAATGGAGTATAAATTCAACCAGTACCCCCCCCAAAAAAAAAAAAAAAAATATAATGAAAGAAAAAAAAACAAGAATGCCTACCTGTAAAGGGGATAAAGCCCATTTTTTTCTGGTAAGTTTTTTTGTCATAATCTGGAACACGATAAACTGTAACCTCAACTGAGGCATTTCACAAGCAACAATGTCCCAATAAAGGATTCTGAGGTGGCAACCTCCATTCCAAAATGAAACAAGTGCTGACTTTGATGGACACTAATGGTAAAATATGAAGTTTGTTTGTAAGTGGAGCTGGGCATGGAGCTGCCTCTATAATACTCCATTAATGCAATACCCAGGGAGTGCCATGTCCATGAGTGCAGCTCTTCTGTTCAATATCAGCCTGTTAGAGATTTGTGATTTAGCCTGGAGCACTCTGAGCCGCTCACGGATCTTCTCTTGCTCCAGGGCATATCACATTAATTAGCTATCAAGTGATTTTACAGTTAGTTCCTGTGCCTTCCCTTGCATGTTTTATTCAGCTTGTTGAAATAACATTACAAAAGCATAAAGGATTCATACCAGACAAAACAGGAGAACTCAATGTTAAATTAAAGCACCTTGACATTATTATGATTTCCTCCTATCCACAATCTACAATTTATGAATGGACAAGTTCGTTCTTTAATGCCATTCATATTCTGTAATGAAATTAGCTCAAGTCACAAATTTGTAATCAAGTGTTTTTTTATTTTTTTATTGTGTTTTTATTGTTTGTTTTTGGCAAACTGTTGATGCTGAGCTTTTAATTGAAAAAAGAGAGAAGCAATTCATGAGAAGAATGATGGCAGAACTTTACTTCACATCTATGAAACCACTTTAAAAATTGCTTTCTAAAGCAAAGCGCAGGACTGTTTTTCCTATTTTAATCCTAATTGATAGTTGTTCACACAATTTCAGATATGAAATATTGTAAAAGTTTCCTTGTGTTTCTGCAAGGGTCTTCTGGTCTCACCATGAGTCAAAATAAACATACTACTGTTAATATTCATCATTGTGCAATTACATGAGAAACGGCAAACAGTCTTAACAATTCCATGCAAGTCTCAAATGAACAATTTCAAATAATGCCATGTAATTTTACCTCATATTCCTTTAATTCACAACTAACTTGATGATAATGATGTGCTAAAATCATCAGTCTTCTCTTGCAACAAACAATAAAAAAATCACTCAGTTCAGTTGCTTGACAAATAGCATGTGTCTAAAACAAATATCATGGCAAAATAAAAAAACCTATAACATATTGACATAACCTTTGCTGAACAAGGGTTGTGATATGTTCCAATGAGCACCAGAAAGAGATAGATCTCTTAGTCTTCTACAACGTGGCATACTATTTTGTAAACCAATATTAAGATTAATAATTTTGGATGACAACCTGGCATGTATAAACACACAACGGCTACATCCATGGCTTTACGTGTAATAAACATTAAAAATAAAAATTATGGCTGCTGGGTGGCTCATCGGTTAAAGCAGGAATACTCAAATTTGGCCCTTGAGGCCAGTAGTACTGCTAGTTTTATTTTCTACCAGATAGTTAATGGCTTGATTAATGCCACTGATTGGCCAGAGATTTAACTCACAGCAGTCCTAATTAGATACCCTGTTGTGGTGCATGGATGAGCCCCATCTATGGGGAGAACACACTTCATTGACTGTGATGGAAAGATCCAAGCTATTTGAGACAAACCCAGAGAAATTAAAAGATAATCCTTATTTAATATCAGTAATTTTGGACCACTTTGTGGTGAGTCTTAGGTCAACAAAATTTAGGTCAACAAGAATAGTTCAGGTCAACAAGAGCTTTAGACTGTGGTTAGAGAAATTACAGGCTTCTGGATGATGAAGCAAATTTCCTGTTTTCAATCTTATTTCCATTCGTCTGGTGAGCCTGGAGCACTACAATATTTTCCCCATGTTGGTGGTAAAGTAAACTATCGCTATATTCCTAAAATTGAGATGGCATTGTTTCAAGTTCATTATTTTTGATGCCCCAAACTTGATTATATTGTGCAAGGTTAATGAGATGATCCTCAAAATTTTTAATATGTTTACCAACTGCATCTCTGTTATGGACATTGCTCATTTTTAAGTACTTCATTTTCTCATGCCATATTAAGTACTTCCCAGAAAGTCAGGTGCACTTGCATCTTGGCGGATTGCTATTATAATGGCGGATTTGCCAAGTAATTCTGATAAATATTACATATAAATATAACAATTATGACATGTATTTTTTTTAAAATATTGCGCGTTGTGCACCTGCCTATGTAGGCACATATTCCTATGCGCCCTTAAGATAACAGTAAAATACTGTGCCATTGACTTAAGACCAGGTTTTTTTTTGGCCAATCGCGCAATCGCTTTCCGCTTTTTTAATCGCAATGCGCCAACAATGCGCCTGACCACACCTCATTTTAAGACCAATACGCCCATGGGCACTCAGATGGGCACAAGTACATTTGCCATTTAAATAACGCGGGCGCTGGACGGAAAAATGACAACTGCGTTGGTCTGAAACTAGCAAAGACACTTGCGTTGCGCTTGGCGCCGCTTTGCACCGGGTGTAAGATTAAGCCCTCTATTTGTTTTCATAAGAAAAAAAACAAACATTTTTGGGATTTGAATCCACCACCTAACATATGTATTGAACCATTTCATAGAAAACCGTGTTTTCATAGTCTGAATGTGAATGTCAATATAATATGCACATTTCCATGAAATATTGATGTTTAATATATCAAAATTATGCTATAAGCCAATACGCAGAAAGCTTCTGTTGAAATAAGGCATAGGAAGGAAAGCATGTGGCGTGTTGTTCAGGTTCAGGCAATGAGATTTTTCTGTGCAGGCGGAAGAGCATTCCATTATCACATCAGGAGGAGGAACCGGGTTCTCATTGGTGTCCCCTTGTAATCGTCCTGCATCCAATTTTAAAAGATAAATCAGTCTGTCATATTAGTGATGCTGTACTTTTTACCTCCTCTGCCTCATTAAGATCCTTTTGTAGTTCTATGTTACATGGGCATATGGAATTCAGCTCATCAATAACAATAATACATAAGACCTATACAAATGCCTCCCTTATGAAATGTCTCACTCCCTCAATCTTTACAAAACGAGGAAAATGTAAAGTGAGTATGACGTTCTCAAAGGAACCATTATGCTCCATTTTCACTACAGTTGGTTCCATTTAAATTTATCCATTTCACTGCTCTGTGGTGGCAATTGAATCCTGGCTTTTTCTGGTAAATGCAGAAACAATTTACTTTTGCATGCTTGAATATGGATGGTTTGGCATTTCACAGAGCAAGGCTTCTTTTTTTCGCAACACAAGATATGTGACTTAGTAATTTAGCACTCACAGGCTCCCACATGGAAAAGTCGCAAGGTGTGAACTGCCTGGGATTGAAGTGTGTTGCAGCTAGACGCAAGCCGCGACGCTCTGTTTGTGTGAAAATGCCCTTGACAAGCAAACGGCCACCAGCTATTTGGCTGCGCCGTGATTTGATGTGATGTAATGAAATGAGATGGGAATACTGGCAGGACACTTCAAGTCCATTTTCCCCAGGCTCCCCAATACCCCACAGCATAGATAATCACTGGAATTACCCCTTATTTCTCTGCAATTAATGGGATTGTGAAAATCACAGCAAAGTGCAGGGGCTGTGACCCGGGTGCCCTGGCAAAATTTTGTGACAAGCCTTTCTCAATCACTGCACCAAATCATCCCCTGCGGATGACTGGCTTGTGCCCCCATGTCCATCACACTAAACGTTCTATTAGAGTTAATTTTCCATCATGAGTCAAATAAAGGTCAAATAAAGCAAATACACAAACTCTATAGAGACCTTCACTTCTCTTGTCACTTCCTAGATGATTTGCAGTAATTAGGAATATAGTCTTTTGCTAACTTTTCTTTTTGCGCAAAAGTGCACCTGCTGCCTCAGTGTATCAAGTTGTCTGTAGAACTTCCCAATAGCTGACAATATACTTTGTATTAATTCTTCATCCACTCATCTTCTTCAGTGTGCATAATCTTATTATGCCGTATAAAGGTTAAGAGTCTTCTTTCACCTATATTTTTTAATTGCAATTTCACGGTGAGTGCATATGACATTTAGCAACCTTGCAGAAGTGGACAAAGATTATTGAAGGGGAAGGGCTGGGGTATGCTTTGGTAATGAACATATTGCATCACTCTGTGCCACTGTCAGAACATAAGAAAGCCAAAACAGGTCCTTAGTGCTAGAGGTATTACCTTTCTCTTACCTAACTCTCCCACATCAGGAGATAAGCAACCAACAGGGATATTGTTTCTACATCTTTCCATTGAAAGGTTTCAGTGGCAAAATGGGATTTTTTGGAATTTAGATTTTATCACTGTAATAAGTACAACTATCAAAAAAGTATATACATTAAACACTGTTACGGAAGGTTTCAGAGACAGACTCAGTAACACAACTCAGGACAGCAGGTAATTTGAAATTCCAAAAAAACTTGATGGGAATGAAACAAACAGGAATGAAACATGGGAGAATCTCTCAAGGGAGCAGAACTGCAGCATAAATGCAGGTGAACACAAGGAAGCACATGCAAAGACAAAGCAAAGACAGATGAGACTAGGCACCAAAATACTCAAGACAACAGGTGCGAACACAGCACTAAATGAGGACACACGTGTGAATGAGAACAGAACCAATAGTAGTCGCCTTTGATTTATACATTGTGATCTCTACCTGACCTAATAACAATACTAATAATACTAACACAGCAACTACTACGACTACTGCTACTACTACTTCTGCTACAACGACTGCTACTGCTACTACTACTTAATAAACACATATTTTTTTCTTCCTAAGACACACAGTTTAAGCACAGCAATCACCTACATTAACTCACCATACAAACCCAAAGTCTATGTGCCAAAAAATGACTGTGACATAACTACTTGCATCACACCGAGGTAGCTTCAATTCCATTTCAGTTCAGTCAAGTTAGGAAATGAACTGTGATTGCAATGATCTATGGTGATTTTTAAATTCATGAAATGGATTTAAATTCAGTTCTTGAATTGACAGACTTCAAATAAGATTGACCCCAACCATAGCGTCGTTCCATACCATACTCAGAATTTTTTACCCTGAACAAGATAGGCCTTCCACGTAATTGTTGTAAATATGTGTAAATTTCAACGCATGGAGTGAAATCAGATGTACTAGTGTAATGAAGACTTTGCTTTTATAGCTGTTCTTATCTTATTCCTATGGTACCACTAGTTTTTTTTTAGCTTTATGCTTTCACATTTTGTATTACCTGCCATTCTTAACCATCCCCTTGTTCTTGTAACTCTACACATACAGGCTTGTAAATCATTCTGGATAAGGAGTCTGCCAAATGAATAAAATAAAATAATAACTGCTTCACCAGTTTCTGAATTTAGTACATTCACTGCCTTTAAATTATTTCCACATCATATTAGAATTTCAATTTACAATTCTTGGCCATGCTTGTAGGATTACAAAAGTCTAAAGATTAAATAGAAAATTGAATACTTATTAAAATGACATTTTCCATCTCTTGAAGCCAGATACTGTATATTGAAATGATATGCTTGAAGACCCTAGTAATTGTGTTTTGAAGGAAGTACAGTAATGCTAATAGCCTCATCATATTATGGCACAATTATACAGAATGTTATGATAATTGGTTGACTTTGCAAATGACAACTAGGTAGAGCTCCCATGAAATCTGATTTTATGATCTAAAGTTTAGAAAGCAACCCTAGGACCTGCTTGGCACACACTAGAAATCAGCTGGCGAGGCTCCATATTATAGAGCTTCAGTCGACTGCAGAAGAAGAGCCACATCTTTCATCTGTGTATCAGAGCCATAATTACAGTAAAAGATTGAGCTGAGGGATTAAGCAATTCATCATGAGCCCTGTCTTCTTTTTGATTCTGAACTTTTTCTTTCAATTCCCTGAAGTCACAGCCTTGGGGAAAGTGAAGTCTAATTGTCACATCGCAAAAAAATTTAAAAGAAAGAGAACAAGTGAAATCTCAAATGCCCTATGCAGGGGTGAAAAGTACATGTGGCTGGTCTCAAGGTTAGGGTTTTATATTACAGCACCAAGCCACAGCAGAAATGCACAAAAAAGGGATTTCATTGCAAAAGGCATGCATTGTTCTGAGAGGCCTTACAAATAACTGCTAAGTAATGAGAAGACTTAGTACTCAAGCCAAAGAAAGCGATCTTTAAAAAATGATGAAATATTAAGCATTTAAGCCAATACAACTTAAACAAGCCCATACTATGCCTTCCAAAATACCAAACAAGGGTACTAGTGAGAGGTATCAAGAACAAAGTGAGTGATATACAACAAGGAATGTGACACGAAAGTAACAAAAGCTTAAAATTATGTGGCCATAGCTATGGGTTGTCCCTACTAACCGTATCACCACAGCTAGTTTGCAACTACTAGTGCCTATGCCTCAATTCACTTGCCATTTGCTGCTGTAGCTATATATATATATGTATATAAACATTCTCTATTTATATTTATCATCACTATAAGTGATTGATTGTAACTATGATTTCACATACTTTCCAATAAATTACAATCATTTCAAAATTGACGAAAAATGAACTTTATTACAAAATTCTAATAAAACATATTAAGGATGTATGTATGTACACTACGCTTACCAATCAAACGTTACATTATATGATAATTACAATCAAACATGTAATCACATTACAGTCAGTTGCCATGTGGTCTGCTGTAATTACCTGAAATAGTTGTGCATGCATTAATTTTGTCACGAAGAACAAAGCATACAATTAACTTCTCCAGGATTGGTTTGACAGATGTCAATTTCAACAATCAGGGTCATGGTCGGGGTGGCATTGTGGTATAATGGTTAGGGAACTGGGCTTGTAGCTCAAAGGTCGCAGGTTAGATTACCTGCTGGGCTGCTGCTGTTGCCCCTTGTGCAAGCTGTACACATGGACTGTGTGTGAAAATGGAGTCACTGTGAATAAGACTGCTGAAATATGAAAGGTCCTCCCTGCTGTACTCTTGACAAGACATTCTTTTAAAAATTGTTATTCTTGCATTTAGGGTTACTCCTATGGGTGGCACTCTGGCATTCTGGCATCCTATATCCTTTGTCTCACAACATTTTTAATTGCAAATGAAAATTAATTAATGGTAAGCAGAATGAATTACAATGAAAACATTTAATGCTAGAGCTACAGCTACCCTGTGAAAACATTTAATATTTTTATAAACAGTATCTTTATAATTGCAATATATTATATAATTATAATTGCAAGATAGCTACACTATAAAATGTACAAAAGCACTGGCATGCACAGTCTTTCAAACAGATATTGCAAAAAGCTTCCTGTTGGTGCTTGAGAAAGTTTATTTAAAAATATACTGTATATTTGACCTTGTGCCCAATACAGCCTTGTGACATGCACAAATTGGTCTCGTAAGTCAATTTTCTGTCATTATTTTAGGATTGTTTTGCAAGCCAAAAATATCTCTGAAGGGTCACCTTGAGGGACATCTAGATCACTGAAACTGATTTTTCATTTGTCAAGCTGGAATGTCACTTGAGGGCATGTCTATATATTAAAAGCATCATGCTTATTTTGTACTGCTCAAAATAAATGTAAGAACCTCTAAATCTGGAAATAGGATACAAAATAGGGAATGGCATCCTAGGAAGCAACCATGAAAATTTGTGGTAATACTGTTGCCTTGCATCTTTACAGTGTCCGTCCATGTTGTGCAAGTCCATATTTATGGAACCGTTGTTGGTAAGCTGGAACTTTCATATCCTAGTTATCAGCTTAGCTGTCCACATTGGACTGATGAAGTCGAGACAATTTGGGACTTGAAAAATTATACTGACAGCACTGTTTGTGAGGCAAAGGACAGCTGTCTGGTCTGCTGAGTGATTCTGCCAGAGCAGGGACTACTGACATAGGGGTGGGCCTTCTGCTATACAGAAGAATGTGAGTTAACTTCATGCAAAAACGGAAAGATAAAGGTAGATTTTGTTTACGGATTTTCATCACCTTCCTGGACCTATCATTTTGTATTGTTTTATCTGTTTATGCCATTGTTATTTTGTCTGAAGAGACAAATAGTTCAGCATGTGCGTAAGGCATCGTTGGCTACTGTGCTCAGAAAAAGAAGTTCACATATAAAATACATCAATAAAAGCTGTCCACCTGCCCGCTATGTGAAAAGTACAAGTATAAGAGTACGAAGTAAATCATTTAATGCATAGCAAGCCTCATGTTCATGTTGAAAGCCATCAATACTCATAAAACTACCACTGAGAGCAAAGAAGGCACTGTACTGTACATTCATAAGAGCAGTACTGTTCAGTATGTATAAATGTCTACGGTTGATTTGTAGTGATGCAAAGCACAAAGTGGTGTTTGTGTTTTATAGAGCCATCTTACCCACACACTAGTGAGAGAGGAAAGAAAACAGAACAAGCGGGGCATGGGCAGGGCACCATGTCTGCAGTGAAAGCAGAACAGAACAGAGAGCAAGAAAATCTTTTAATCCTGCGCCGATGTCAGACTCAGGAAAAAGCACTGTAGGCCAGGTTCCTACCCACTACACCGGAATAGTGAGAGAGCGGTGAGTTTCCCTCAGCATTAGCCCTGGCCATTGGATGACCCGTGGAGAAAACCCTGCATTATAATTGCCCACACGTCTCCCTTTCTAGGTTTTCTCACCACAGGAGAGCAGTGTCCTGGATGCTGAATAAGACAGCCTTCCCCCCCTGTATGGCCTTTGAAATCAAACTGCCTATGCAAGTGATTGTATATACCGTATACTTTTCACAATAAGTTATTTAATGTGCATAATAATAATAATAATAATAATAATAATAATAATAATAATAATTTACTTTAATCCACATAGAAAGGTGGTAGTCAACCAGCAGTCAAATTGACATTAATTTTATAACTTAATTCATAGCTTAACGACATGTTATGTGTTAAAATACAATGTGGGGCAGGGCATAATTTTTTATGAATAAACTTGGGTTAGTTTGGTATGTAAGGGCAGTACGTTTTAGGGCAGGAGTGTCAAAAATATCTACAACTATAAATTAGAAGATAACGCAGGTAAAAAAAAAAAAAATCTACACAGACCATTAGTGGACAATACTGTGTATGTTGTTCATACTGCGTTTTTTTTTTAAATAAAAAACTAAAATAAATTAAAGAATGGGGTAGATAAAGCCAAATAAGAATCACTTTAATTCCCTGGACTTTGGAAATCAGTTTTTCGCATCTTATTTGTATTTTCTTCCCTCGCCATCTTACCTGTGACCCTTGCTTCATATAAGCATTCATCATGGCAATACCAGCGTTTACCTGCCTGCTGTGTCCCCATCTGCCTCGTACACCCTGGCGCCAGGAGAGCATTCGCTTTAAAACGGTTTGATGAAGCAGAAGTACGACGGATAAAAAGATGGATAAAACAGCAGAACTGAAACGCTGGGGACTCCGAGTCCGCCACCTTCCTTTCCAAGAGACAGCAAAGGGGAGATACATCTGTTAGCCTACCCACACATGGGCTTTTCAGAACACCTCCAGATGTTCACATCACTCCAGTGGGAAAGACTGAACACTTGGCAAACTGAATGAATCCTATCTCGTTTTGACATGCGAGACAGGATGGCCACCTTTATCATTAAGGATAAAATATTGTTTTGATGAATATTATCTGAAATATCACACGTTTCCCCCTTATTTATACTCATAAGATGTGATGTGTATTGAACATTGCTGGAGGGTTGATTATTAGCAGTAGCAATTACTATTATATTGTTTCTCATTATCAACGTGACCAATTTTACAATTTTACACACCCTCAGCATGTTTTACTTTGCCACCAAAACTGCATACAACAAATCATTTTATGATTGTTTATTGATTAACAACATAGTGTAGTCTCCAGGGGTCAAGTGAAACAGTTTGGGAATAAGGCAACATGATTGAATTTTGGGAATCTCTTTCTCTTTATTCTTGAAACCAGCCAGCAGGGGGAGTACTGAGATTGTGATAAACAAAGAGCCAGAAATGCCTCAGCTTCCCGTGTGCCTTAGTGTGTTATTAAAGGCTATCATTTACAGGGGCTCAAACATAAAACAGACTCCATGTAATACTTGTATCTGTAAAATAATACCAGGCTAGAAGAAAGCTATTTACTTCACTGATTTGTGGGGAGGCATGCATATCTTGATAAATTCCTAATTGGGAGGGAGCACATATATTTGTAATTCTTCCAGAATCCCGTAGAATGGCATGAGCTGCCACTGATACTTGGCAACAACCTCAGCCCTATTTGGATGGGAGAAGAGGGGACACTGCAAAGCATTTATGGCAACTACCCTTCTCATGGCAGTATTGAGGGAGGACATGACCAATCCAACATAGAAACACTGCCAAGGGGGGGGCGCCATTTCTGCTGAATTTTACATGAAGGTGTCGACAAAGCACGTGGAGCTGCAATTTTTTCCAAACCTCAGGGGGGAAGGGGGTGAAGAGAGGACTATCCTCCCTCTAATCTATCACATGGTACAGAAACTGAAACAACACCGTTTCACATCCGTCAAATCCATTTACTGTAATCCGCATCTGGCATTCTTCTTCTTCTTCTTCTTCTTCTTCTTATTCTTATTCTTATTCTTATTCTTCAACTGTAACAAGTAAATACTTAATGGGAAGGATGAGAAATGCTTTCATGCTTCTGGTTACTGGTCTTGCAGGTCTAATTTATCAACATCTGTTGGTGCTGGCTCTCCATCAATATTTTTTAATTTCTTATCATTCTAGGTTACTGTAAATGGGCTGTAAAGCTCTCTGTGAGGGAGGTTTTTGTTGAACCCTGTCCTTGCTAAAAAAGCTTTTCTGATTAGTGTTACAGAATATGTGAGCGAGAAGTCCTTGGGGATGAATGAAGATAGAGGCAACCCATTCACCTTTAATGCCATTACCAGTGAATTTCAAACTTTTAATGGATTTTGCACTTCTGGTAACAAGCAAAGATGTTTCTGGCATTTACAATGTCTGTTTTAGGGGATTAATGTTATCAGCACTCAAAAGCAATTTTGTATCAAAACATGTACTTCCAAGGTGATGAACACATTGAATCAGCCTGCTTTTCCACCTTTGATAATTACTAAGCTCCAACATGCTGCTATCAAGGAAAAGGGGCGAGCAGTCTGTCAAACAAACTAAATAATCAAAAATGTAGTAAAAGTTTTCAGAAAACAAAACAATATGTTTATCTGAAAAGGAATACAGAGAAATGAAAATGTACAGAAAAAAAAGAAAGAAAGAAAAAAAAACAACGTTCAGACAGATTTGGAGTTTGGAATAAAGAATGATTACACGCGTTTACCAGGCACGCAATGTAGGTCCCACAGTGAGGGCACCCAAGCCTGACACACCATCAGCCACAACCGACAGCGGGGGGAATAAAGACTTCATTTAGCATGTGATAAATTATTAATCCCGGCCCTTTTCGGTCCCTAATTAGGTTGTGTTAAATCCATAATGTTTTGCACCAACATCCTCCATCGCTTGTCTCCCTGGCCATTAGAATGCCACTGCAGGTTGAACGAAGAGAAACAAGCCTGTGATAGATACAAGGTGAGAGGAAAAACAGCCTTTAGACGGTGTACACAGCGCAATTATGTTGTGTTTGCAGAGGAGCGTGCGCACACAGACCTGCAGGGAGGCATTAGGAGGGCATAAGAATGCTAATCTCAGGAAGTGGAACACAGACTCCCCGCTCCCTCCTCCTTGAGGAATCGCTATCAAAAAATAATTAGATGTTCGATCCCCCTTGTGGTGACATCCTATCACCTATCACGTCACCTATGGACACACGTGGTGCACCTTTGTCACTCTCTAATGAAGCCTCTCTCAGCGGGAGGCAGAAGAGGACACCTTGTGACCTCTGAGTTAGTGACACGGGGTGGGGAGGAAGGGGGGAGGACTGCAAGAACGCCGTGAAATAAGCTCCTCAATTTGATGTATTTTTATCCAGTCCCCTCAAATCAGCCTGCTCGGGCACAGTGGAGCATTTTGAGGATCACTTCATCACCTTTCTCTGCCGGGTGAGTCGAAGGGGAAAGTGACAGGCAGAGATCTGTCAAAACTGCCAACTGCAGAGAAAGACATTAGCAACCTTGTTATGCTGTTCAGATGCCTAAGTGGCCATGCGCACTTCCAAAGTATTTGCTGACGAATCGCAAACGTACTTATGAAATAAACCACAGATAAAAAAGATTGCAACAACAATGCCCGTGCATTCTGTGAGATGGAAACTAAAGTGGGTTTTCCCCACAATAGATGGCACAGCTCATCTGGCTGTGTACGACAAGGCCTCGGCCAATGGAGCGCCGACCGTGCTCATCTGGATCATTCCGTGTAAAGCTGAACATCCTCTGCCAAGCCCACTACAAGCGTGATTGCCCACTGCCCTTGATTGATTACTCTCATAACTCAAAATCAAAAATGACTGCTCAGAATTTATGGTCAGGCTTTTATTGCCACATTTTCTTGGGATTCTCAAATAAGAACAACCGAAGGATATTACATTTATTCATAAAGCTCGGCTACATTTCTGCTTAAGATTATAGTTTTCGTCACTGCTAATGTTCAAAGTGGCACTTCTGTGACTTGCACACTGCTGCCTGTTGTGATTTACTGTCCTAACAATCAAAGCCAAGCACTGCATGTGTTCTGCACATCTCCTTCAATGAGCCGATTTCACAATTCCTAGGTATTTTGAACTGATCTATCTACATGCGTATTTATTTATGTATTTATTCCGTTATTTATTTATCTCTCTCTCTCACACACAGACACATACATCCACATATCACATATACTGTATAATATATGTGGCAGTATGTGTCTTGTTCCCTCTGATTCTGCACCTGTATTTCCATATGATGCAAATCGAGAATGACCAGTACTCTATCCACGGCTTATTTTTGTTTTTCATTTTAATATTTTCTGGTTCATTTCAGACAAGTGTCGATTAGAGACAATATTTCCTCCTCTATAGATATGCACTTAATCCCTTAACACAAAACTGAATCGCTCCGTACTGTTCACTAATCAATCTAGACTACAGGTACAATATGAGTTAAACTTATTTTGTTTAAAAATGTTAAACAGAAAAAGGGGGTGAACTAAAAAGCAGTTCAAAAGAGAGTACACAATTCTATTGCTATAGTCCATTGATAAGGAAAAAGCAATGGACTAATGTAATGCTTTGTAAATATTTAATATTTAATGTCTGAGGACTGTGGTCAACCAACCACTTTAAGGGAAGGTCATTCAGATACCGCCAAAAGACAATATTTTGACAATCATTTGTGCAGCTGGTTATTAATTATTCACTCTATTATGACAGTTTGTCTTCATCCACTTCTTTTGGAATGATCACTGAGCATTAAAGGGAAAATATTGTATCAAAGGCCTGATGCTAACATTGTTTCTTAACATATTAGATTGTAAACTGGAGAGATTTTCTGAAATCTTTTTACAACTATAAAAAAGATTGCATAATTATAAGGGAAAGGGGTTTTTGCATTACAGTAATAAGCATTATTGTAATATAATTTCGTACTGATGCCACTGAGTTAGAACAGTTGTGCTGCATGACTAAGCAATGAGATGCACTGCAGTCATGAATCTCGTTATGCTGTATATATGGCTATTGTGGGGTTAGCACACGGGAGGCCAGAAAACACACGTGACAGAAACATCCTATGGATCACAGTGCGGATCGGACACCAGACATTTATCACACAGGCCAAACTAGGAACTTTGCGAGGGGCAGATCCATACTTGTAACTGTAGGATGTCAGCAAATCTGAGAGGTAATCTAAGGCAAAATGCCACCAAGTGCTCTCCAGCAGAAGGGCTTTTTATTGCAGACCTTGTCTTATCTATCCATCAGTCCAACTGCCCTCCGTGTCCATCTGTCCATTCATGCATCCAGAAGCCCATCACTCATTTATGAAATGCATAGTATATGTTGAATGGGATGAAAAGACTGGATTCGCATTCATCTACATCTCGGCCAAGTCCAGCAGGAGCCTGTGACTGTGATCAATAAGGCATGTAGCAGAGTAATGCTGCAATGAGTAGAAACTGAAAATGTGATATTCTCAAACAGCTCAAAGAAAACCTCCCGTCACATGCATAATCATAGTTTTCCCAGGCCCGATTTATTTCTTAACTATTAAATTGAGGAAAACACAATGGAAAAAGCCCAAATTTGTTTGCTTTTTACAGTCATACACATTAACAATCTGCAGAAAGCACAATTATTCAGAGGTTCCAAAAGCTTTGCATCCATATTTTCTAATTTCAGAAAAAAAAAATACAATTCATGAATTTAAAATACATTTTATTATGAATCTATATTTGAATAAATAAAATAGAATAAAATAAAATATAATAAAATAAATCATGAAATGGCAAAGAGCCAATCTACCCACCATTCCATATCAGATCAGTAATTCACAGCTCCAGTCTGTCACTTGAATTTAAAATCACACAAGACTGCCAGGTAGAGGATTCAAAATAAACATATTTTCATGGCTGCCTTGATTACTGAGAGCACACTTGCACAAAAAAGTGGATGCACTCTGCAGCTTGTATTGCTGCAATTCATCATACCATCGCGCTTGCATCGAGTGATCCAAGGTTTACATTACACTTTCAGTGGAGAAGCCACTTACATGAGCAGATAAATAGCAAATAGACACAGCGCTATATGGACTACTGCACAACATACTCTCACATTTCAAAGATAGTTTGAAAGCTATGAATGAGATGAATTGCATACTTTCTGCAGACACAAGAACATAACAAATATATTATTCATACTTCAGCTCCAGAGATCATCATATTGCATGTAAAGAGTGAGAGATAATGGCTGTGACTATCATCTCCTCTGTCTGTGTTTGGCATCAAGGTCAAATGCCCCTTAGGCCTCGAAAGAATAATATATGTAAACCATACATTGCTGTTGAGTAATTCTCCCTACTTCGGCTGCATTTCAAATAAACCTGACCTGGTAATATGAACTGACATTTGTTCATTGTGCAATACATTAACATTTCCATATTTTTACATAAAATTGCAGGTCAACTATACAATACATGTGACTTGCATCTGTTTTTTAATACCCGCTTCAATGTCTTGCATATTGCAAAGCCTTGGTCACCAACTTTTCGAGATACAATGAGGTCCAATAAAATTTGCATTAAGAAGCAATTAGAAAATGATCATGCTTGTTTTTTAATCCTTCGGACAGTGTGTTTAAAAGCTGCCAGATCTGCAAAGCTATGAACTGCTGTTAATGCTGCAACATGTAACGTGCAATTATGATAAAATAGTAAATGATGCAACATAAGAACTGAAGATAAATGCATACTTGGAGGCCTATAATTCACATGCTTATAATTCTGTTCACTGACATTTTAGCATTTTAGGAATATACTGCGAGTGCCATAATGTTTGGGACGAAGAGATATTTATTTTCTTGATTTTGCTATGTACTCCACAATTTTAGATTAGATAGAGTAATTAATGTGGTTAAAGTGCAGATTCTCAGCTTTTATTAAAGGTTATTTTTGTATATTTTGTTTTCACTATTAATTAAATTACAGCAGTTTTTATATATAGTCCCCCCTCCATTTCGGTGCACCATTACATTTGGAGCATGATAATGTTATGTAAATGAGAGTAGTTATGTTTAGTGCTTTGTCACATATCTTTTGCATGCAATGAGTGCTTGAAGTCTGTGAGCCATAGATATCACCAGGTGCTCAGTATCTTCTCTGGAGGTATTCTGCCAGGCCTGTTCTGCAGCCATTTTCAGCTCCTGCTTGTTTCGCTGGAAAGTTGCCTTAAGTTTTCTCTTCAGCATATGAAAAGCATGTTCAATTGGATTCGGATCAGGTGAACGATTTGGCCAGTCAAGAACTTTCCCATTTCTGGCTTTGAAAAACTCCTTTGTTGCTTTAGCAGTATGCTTGGGATCATTGTCTTACTATAGGATGAAGTGCCACGCAATGAGTTTGGAGGCATTTGCTCAAACTTGAGCAGATAAGCTGCTTCTGTAGACTTCAGAATACATTCTGCTGCTTCTGTCAGCAGTTACATAAGGCAACCTCTACCAGTAGCAGCCATACATGCCCCAATGGTAACATCCCCACCAAAGTGTTCACAGAGGGGTGGGGGCTGCTTTAGATCTTGGGAGGTTCCTTTTGGCCTCCACACTTTGCTCTTGCCATCACTCTGATACAAATGAATCTCTACTGCTGATGTTTCTTCATTATGGCAAGAATTCTTCAGTTATAAACTGTAGAGGTCTTCCTTAACCAGGCCCTTTGTCATTACTGAGCTCACCAGTGCTCTCTTTCTTCTTATATATTGTCACACGCCTGTGTGACACCCCTGGGAGGGAGATGCAGCCAGTATCAGCCCCAAACTGTGGAGCGAAACACACCTTTAAGCACCTGGGCTGATTAGTTAACGCAACCCAGGTGCGAGTGCTCTATCCATCAGCTGGCATTGCTGAGACCAATGTACAGGTGTACTGCATGTTACAATTAAACAATTAATATTCTATCATGCTCCGTGGCATGTATAAAAATTCTGAGTAGGCCCAGTTGACCACAATTTTGGATCAAGATGGCAAGAGGAAAAGTCATAAAAATCATGACTTGAGTCCAATGCCCTTGTGTGTCTTTGCCACGCATCTGTATTTTATATTGATTTAAATTTGTTGACCAGTAAGATAAGCTCCTGTTTCCCATATACCACAAGCAACGGTATTTGTTGTGATGCCGACTGAAGACTTTTTGAACCTGATACAGCGTAGCTGACCACGATATTCAATAACTTTTCTGGCTAGACTGTATTCCTTCTTTCCTCACAGCTTGACAGGAAAATGAGCATTTGCACATCATTCCTGGTAGACTGTAATAATTGGCACATACGTTTTATTGTTAATAATTTAATTGGTAATTCAGACTGCCTCTTTTTCCTTAAAACAGTGCAAAAAACATTTATTTTCTTTCATGATGACCAAAACAAGTATAAAATATAAAGCCGCCTTTCAGTTAATTTAATTCTTGTCGCACACATGGCCACTAAAACTAACCATTTGGTAAATAATAAAGAATTCAAAGACAAAGCAAATGATAATGAGTCAAACCTGCATTATGTTAATATGTCTAAGGAAAAATATTATAAAAGAACGTAAGCACATGCGTTCAACAACCTAATTAGCAGCCTCATGTGCTGGCAATACAAAATACTGTTTCAATTCGCTAGTTGAGCATAATGGTACACTACAAAAACCATTTGTCAGTTGTTGTCAATCGTTGTTAACAGCTGACAAAAGTGTTGCTATGCCACTATTTGTAAATCTGACCCAGATAAGCATGAAACCTGGCCTGATCACAACAAATCTTAAGCCCCCTGTCGGGTTCAGGTCAGGATGCAGAACTCTACTTCAGTCAGTTACCTTCATCTTCCAAGTTCATCAGTTACCTTGTTCAGAAATGTCATTACATGAGACCTTGACAAGGAAAAAAGTTACAAATCATAAATACAAAACAGTAACTTTACATATTATTTATATCGTTGCCATTGTTATTTGCTTGTTTATTTCTTGCAAATCTGAACACTTGAAGTCATTTTGAAAATGTTTCCACCAAACATTATGATTATTGTCAGTGAGGACCAAGTTTGGAGGGGGAGAAGATCAAAGCATGCTCTAGCAGTGGCCTCTGGCAGTCTCTGTGCTGAGCTGGAGAGGTGAAGGACACTCTCCCTGCAAGACCCAGGCTTTGTTCACGTACTCTTTGAAGTAAACTTCATATCCTAATTTAACTTGCCACACTTGGTTAGGTTTCTCTTACCAACATTGTGTTTTTCATCTCTTGCTATTTCTTTTTTCGTGAGAGTCAGTATGTGGAGATCACAGAAAGAACTGACTTGAGTTTTTCTCAGGGAACTCCTGCTTCCTTAAAAGAAGACGTTATGATACAGTCAGAAATGCAACCAAATAATAGAAAGCCCAAATGTATGCCCTTCATCTTTTATATATTATATTTTATTTATATATATTTTTTGACAGTCATGACAGACAGCACCTCCTTCATCTATTGTGGACATTTCAAATCAGTCAGGACTGGGGAGGAGTTGAGTGTTCATTGCATTGCCCTCCATCCAATTTAAAAGCTCAGTGTGCACAGATGTGTGTCAGTAATACAACACCACTTCAACATATATAGGACATGGGACAAAGGTTCCGCTTTTTGCGTGCTGTATGGATACATTTTATACAAAAACACACTGTTTCCACGTGAAAAAATCTTTGTCCAGAAAACAGGACAGAATAGTGAATGTAGATTAAGGGGGGGAATTGTTTCACTGTGGCTGTATTCAGATTAATTATTTTGTTCTTGTTTGAAGGTGAGAGAGCAGTTAATTCTGAATAGTTTCTTTTTTGGGGTGGGGGGGGGGCTGGCGTTTGAATATTTTGGATGAACCTGCATATAATCCAACATGAGGCATAGCCTCCCTGACTGAAGACCTGACCCCTGAGCCATCCAGAGAGGGATTACTGAACTGTGACTGGTGTTTCTCAAGCTCAAATCAATCTAAACGCATAGTTAATCCAAAGCCAACGGATTTGTGCCTCTTGACAATGCACGGGAGGTTCTGTTAAGCTCAGTTCTCCTTCACAATTTTCACCCTTGGGGAAAGAGGTAATGGGGGCTGTAGTCCAGAACATGTAGCACATTTAGTGAAATACGTATCTATCTAGAATGAAGATATACCAGACATATCAACAGTTTGCTACTTCGGCATAAAAAGAAATACAGCAACTGGCTGTTTTTGAGAAGGAAATTGAGCCATAGAACATCTAATGTTTTTCCTCAGACTCTCTAGTTCAGCTGAGACCACTGTTAATTTTGAAGAAAATCAAAACATATATAGTAAGAAGGTTTCTCAGGTTGCAACAGTAAATCTTGTCAAAACTAGGAAACCCAGAAATCATATTTATTTTTTAGGTTGGGTGATTTAAACTTTTGCCTTCATATATCTCCATTATCCTTCTGCCTTTTGCATTTTATTCCTGCTGTTTATTTTCAGAGTTCTGGCACAAAATCTCTGTAAATAAGGGGATCACGATAATACAAACAGATTGGTGAAATCAGACATAGCAAGGTGTAAAATGTCAGCAAAAGAGGGAAATGTCTGCCTCGTTAAATATAAAAACGATTTTTACTGCTTTTCTGCATGAGCCAACCCAACCTTCAACATCAAGGTAAAGTGTGACTACAAATTGAGAGTATGAAAAATGGGCACCTTGGACTTTCCTGGACTCTTTCTGGAAATACATTTGCGGGAAGCTAGTTTTGCAGAAGGCAATGGGTTCAGACATAAGAAAAAAAAATGTCCTTGGTCAGCACTTTTCTCAACAATAACAAAAAAGATCATACCCTAAGACTCAGACAGATCTCAGTGGCTAGTGCTACTCATTTTCACCTTCAATAAGCTACATGTACACATACTGATACAACCAAATTATATTGAAGTTCAATTGAAAAATATCATAACCTGAACAATAACAGCTGGCAATCATTATTATTCTCAGTTATACTGTAGATTTCACAGATGCCACATACATTCACAAAATTAATATCAAAAATGTATTATGGAGTATATGCAAGTTAAATCCAGCTAGTTCTAGTCAGCCTTTTGATTTTCTGTATTTTGTATCTTTTGAATAGTCTGAAGAGGGACAGTATGATACGGATCTGCTTATAATCCACAATTATATTATTTTATTGCTGTGCTTAATCATAGTTTAAGACAGGGAAGAAGCATACAATGCAGTCTGTGACTATTTGGACATTGACACAAGGGCCAAATCACCTGATATAGATGTAAATACCCTCAAATTAAAGCTGACAGCCTGTACCTTAACATCACATTCATTGTTTCATTTCAAATCCAGTGTTCTGGAGTACAGAGCCAAAACAACAAAAATTGTGTCACTGTCCAAATACTTATGGACTGTACTGTGCGTATGCTTTTACTCATAATAGAACATAGTTTTATACCAGGCTGCAATTACTGCGGCTATTTTAGCTCTATTTTTCTGTCTGGCTTTAAAATGGTCACACCACGCTGTCTCCTCTCCTTTACCGAAATTAAATCCAGCAAATTAGCATCGCTTGCTCATGGGGATTCAGAAGGCAGTCTGCGCCTTTCCAGCCATACTGGCTTTAGCAGAATAGATGACATCTTTTATCTAGAGCCAATGAGTGCGTAGGATTGCAGACTGGTGTGCTGTACATTGTCAGCTGGAGGACATCCTGGAGGATGTAACAGCCTCATAGCTGATGGAGACGGAGAAGGGGAAGGAGTGAGAAATAGGCTCCCTCTGAAGGCTGAAAAGACAGGAATGTTGAGAAAGTGTTTCTTAGTGGGGAAACTGGCAGGAACAAATGTCACCTCTGTAACAAGCCTAAAGTGGCACAAATCTCCTGTTTCAGGATAGCCTTTACTGGAAGAGAAAACAACATGTATTAGAGGCAGAATCAGGCTGCCCATGCAGTTTTTCAAATATTCTCATTGACTTTACAATGCAACTGTGCTCAAATGTAATTCTGGATGACCAGGCATTATTAAGAGTTAAAATAATGCAAAGTGCAAAGTAGGGAGCTATAATATTCTAGCTGCAATTAAAACAACAGGACAGGTTCAAAGCTGTTTAAAGAGGATTACCCAAAATTTTACTTCTTTCCATTTTGGATTTCAATTCATGTGCATAACCTTGGTGTTTAAATTAAACCCAAACACAGACTTGGCATTCACTCCTGTTTCTAGCTTTTTAGGGCCCCTAAGCAACAAAAGTTTCTCTCACAAAGAGGATAAAAAGATAATTGCACAAAGTGAAATAGGCATCTGTACTGCCTGTCTTCCAAGGCTTTTTCAAAGCTCCTGACTGAACGTACAGAAATCTTGAGGAACTCTGAGCGATTCTGAGGGTGCAGTAATTATTAATTTCAAGGAATTTCACTGTATCGCTGGTGGCCATTTAATGCCTCTTTCCCTTGGCAATGCACCCTCTGACACATTGAAAGGCAGCAGAAGATTTATTTTGTCTTTATTTCAGTCTGACAAGTTGGGTAATGCTTTATAGCTCTTGCCTCAGCTCAGGGTAGAATGGAAATAATATGTTTTCTTCATCTTCTCCAGATGAGGTATCAATCTTATAATCTGCGGTGAAGTGGAGGGGAAATAGCTCACCCGAGCTTAAACAATATAGTGTAGTTCCAAGGTTTTTTAATAAGTACGAAAAATGAAGACTAATATGCACATTGCCATGACATCGTGTGAGGAGAAGGGGGGTGGAGGCTGGGGGGGTGGGGGGAGTGTATTTCTGACAGCAACCTTGCTTAGGCGTACCACACACTGTAAAGTTGTAACTGTGAAGTTTCTGCAGACATAATCTTGATCCTCGTGCCTCTTGCCTCATTGGGAAAATGATTGCATCGTAGAAAGTGAGACAGCCTTGAGGTCTTGCTGAATCTTAATAATAGCATGGGGGTTTATGATTCAGTGGGTGGGTCGGACTTAGCGACCTAATTTATTCAGAGTACTCTCAGAGAAGACACTGAACCCCCACCCCCTGCACACATCCTTAACCCCCCACATACGCAACTTTATCCCCCCAGGGATCTGCATGCTGCGACTCATGCTGGCTTAAGCTTCTCCACTGCAGGATAGTGCCAGGAAAAGGTCAAGCTGTATACAGAAATCTGCTTCTCTTTAGTCTCTAAGTCTGCTTGCTAGCAGGACTCGGATGCCCCACATTACGTGGTATTACGAGCTGATATGGAGTGCTGTGTGTAGACCGGGGGGTTAGGGGGCAGGGGGAGCCAGACATTTTTCATGATTTAATGATGCTAGCATATTAAGCTGTAGACAGTAGGGGCCCCATATGGCCAGAGGAGATACCACACTGGGGTCAAAAGGCCTGAGAATTAAAAACAGATATTAAGACCAATCAAAGCTGAAAATGATTTGCAATGCTTTGGTGAGAAGTACGGGTGCGTGGGTGCATGAAACTAAGTGAGTCAACTTACTGACCATTCAGGCAAGAACCTTGATTAATTTGTTGGGTATAACACCCACTATTTCTCACAGAAAATCCTTAGTTGGATCTATACTCTGGCTTTGGAAATTAGAAAAAAAAGGAATGACAACAGCCCCAGGGCTTGTTCTCCTCAGATTTCTCTGCATCAACTTTTCTGAAAAACCTCCTTCAGTCAAGACTTGCATTCACTAGCAGTTTCCTTCCCTCCTCCTTTCCTAGTAAGGCTGCCTTTTGATCAGCTAGACTTGATGCATATAAGCAATGGACAGCCTGAACTGCTTGAACAACATCTTGGTTTTAAGATTACACTCAATTCTAATTGCAGTATACCAATCCTGAACAAATGCCTCGAATCACAAACAACCTCCCAGTAGAATACATTCTGTTGGTGGGAATTATATTGCATTGTGAAAAGTACTTTCACAGTAAATGGAGCATCTTAGTTCAGTGGCATTGCAAATCAAATTTTATAATGCATACGACAACTGTATATATGCAGGAGCTATATTACATTATGCTTCTCAGTTTCAGACCCCTAGCTACCATAGATGCTTCGGTTTAAGGCTCAATGACAGAATTACAGGCAGAAAACAGTGATTGAAAATGCTTAATTTGTCATCTATGGTCTATGAAGCTGACAAACAAGAATGAACTGCTGACCTTCAGACAACTGTGTTGTCATCTCCAACATTTCAATCACACACTGTGACAATTTCCATAAAATATGAAACTGCTGCATCCGGCAGATAGATGGAACTAAGCAAGCCATATTTGTAAAGCATGGCAGGGGTATCCACAACATTAACTGCATGCCAAGATAAGGTATATATATAATTATTGCCAATAATTATCTCTGCTGTCATTATCTTAGTCAAATTTAATCGAGTTCAAGGAAAACCATTTTCTTTTCACAGAATATGATTTTGATATATTCTTTAACTGTCAGTTAATGGTTTCACCTGAGATTGAGTGTACTAACAGACTCCAACTACGGAAGGATTTAATAACCAATAACCTAATAACCCCAAAAAATAAAAAATAAACTGGGAATATAGAGAATAGGACTTAAGGTTAAGAACTCTTATGTGAAAGCAAACAGAGAACAAGACTATCTGTTAAGAGCAAGATTAAATATTGTGTGTGAGTGTACATGTGTGTGTGTGTGTGGAGAGAGAGAGAGAGAGCATTTATATTCCTAGGCATTGTGGCACACCTGGTTCTTCTTAAACAGAGGTGTGAACAATTATGTGTTTGGTAAAGTAAGAACAACAAAGAGCCCATTTTAAGAGGGTGGGGTGCTTGAGTACAGCCAGACTAATGAGAGGATTCTCCAAAACCTTGGGCATGGCATACTCATCTGTGACACACCCAATGAGCAGACAGCTGTGCTGACTGGTGAAGTCCATGCTCTACTGGACCCGGCCTGACAGTGAGCATAGAGACATGTGCCTGCACTCCACCATGGTAATATCTCAGGTGTCAAGGAGGAGCCACACTGTTAATGTCGGGGCTGGTTTAGCTGCCAGTGCAGAGAAAGCGCATCTGCTGCTCTCCCAGGATCTTCCCCAAAAATATCCTTGCCAGCATAACACCTGGAACTGTCCTACATGTTTATGCTTTGTGCACTGACTCCGAGCCACTGTTTACTGTACAGGCATTTCTACATATTTGAAGTGCTTTGCCAAAGTAAATACTCTGAAATTCTTTATATCACGATATCTACTGCCATGTCCACTAAGGTTACCAACATAAGTAAATAAGCTGATTCGTTAAAAAATGCTGGAGATATACATTATAAATGATGTGTCCTCATTCCTCTCTTTCCTGAGCTTCGCAGTATGTGGTAGAGCAGATTGCACAGTGAAAGCACACATTAAGCAACATTAATGTGTGAGAGCTAAAAGTCGGCACAGCAGAATAGCTGTGCACGCACATACTCGCGCAGCTGTTTAGGCGATGAAACAATATGATTACTCTGGCAAATTAGACGCTATGAGCAGGCTGGGTGACACAATCTCCTTGCTGAAGACGATAAGCCTGCTGAGTAGGTGATCAATGTGGTGAACACATGCAACGTCTGCAGCTGTAGGATCAAGGCTGATTTGATGAGCTGTTGTTTCCATGCAGGGAAAATAACTGTAAATGTGGGTGTGAAGCTGTAAACACACATTGATGCAGTGCCAAGCAGCCATAGCACAGCTGAGATCAATCTCACATGATCTATTCTGTACGAGGTTAGATACAGTATATTGTGCTTATCAAAGGGGAACTGCACCCAAAAAATACATTTTCACCATCATTCAATAAGCCCATCATGAATATGTTTATTTTTTTGTAATATATATTTTTTTATCATCAGCTGTTTTCTATATGGAGCAATTTCAAATCTCTACAAGCAATATTCTCCAGCCTTTTGCTGTTACTTCAACACCCACAATGCACTTCTCTACAACTTGTATTGTTGGGCGTTCCCTGGGGCGGAGAAGGGTGTTGTGGGCATACATATTCAAATGAGTTTAGCCATATCAACAGTGCTATTTAGGAAATTATGTGCTACTAAGCTTGGGGGAATGCCTGTAAGACAGTAGAATCTTTGTGCTATCGAGAAGTGCAGAAAGAATGATGTGGTGCAATGTGCCACAAAGAACATCAACTAATGTAAGGAATGGCTGGCAGCAATATGAAACAAGAAATATGAGAATTGGCCAGTAGAAAAATACTCCCATGTTCGAGTATGTAGTCGCCATTTCACGCCTGATGATTTTGAATGGATCTCCATTCCAAACTGACTGGAACAACCGGGAAAAAGAAACTGAAGGACAGTGCTGTTACATCTGTGTTCCTGTAGAGTGCTAGTCTGAAAAGAAGATATTATAACTTACAGTAACTGCTTTTAACTAAGCTGCTTTTGACTAACATTATTATTATAGCCGCTTTTAACTAAAGCATTTCACATCATCTTAACCTGAAGGTCACAAGTCACAAAGGTCACAAAGACCAGTGGAGTGCTCTGCACTAAGGTGGGGTGACTGACTTAATTGATGGCAGAGTGCTAGTAATTAACATTACTAAAATGACAAGACACATTAAATGCATCCCTTTGGCATTAATAATAGCAATAGATACAGAACAGCCAAGGTTTCAGCAAACGAAAACAATACACCGTGAAAATATTACATTACAACCAGCTTGTTCAGAATCAAAAGCAGCTGCTGTTAACATTATTATTGCTATTGATTTTAAAACACTGCAGTTCTGAGCACATTCTGTATTTGTGAAAATATCCTTAAATTGTTTTCTCAAGAGACATCCCAATTTCATTAAGTTTACACTTTTTCTTGTGGCTTGTTCATACATTAGTAAACAGGCATGGCACCCTTGCATAGTAGCATTGCAATCGAATGGCAAATGTTCAAATGGAAGCGATGGAATCCAACAACACATCCCCTCATATCTTTAGGAAATGCTAATCCTCAGAGGTAGTTTTAAGGCCCTGCCTGATTTATAAATCTTACAGGAAATGTAGATCTGACAAACCTCTAGCATCAGCAAGACATGCCACAGCATGGTGAAAAAGAGAAGAAGCTTACAGTGGGCTTACAGTGCTGTGCTGAACGTGTTCACTAATAATGTCTCATGTCTAGTAGAAGAAGGTCTTGTCACATGCTCACTTAGAAATACTATCACTCTTCAGAGGGAGCCATGCCGCTGTTTGATGGACGGGGGGGCCTCACCAGGTCAAGGAAATTTGTACAGAGAGAAGCCAAGCATTCTGGCAATGCCTATCCACCCATCGGCCCCTTGCTGTTAAAGTCAGGCCAAGTCTCACAAAAGTTTGGTTTGAAATCAGTTCAGCTTCATGATGCATGACAAGTTGCTGTAAAATGAATGCATGTCTTATGCTAATCTATGTAAATAAAACAAGCAGTATTCTGGTGAACCTTACAGATATTTTTTGTAATGAAAAAAATTGAAAATTCAAAAGCTCAACAAAACTCATTTAAATATGGAAAGTAAGTCTGTCATATAACATTTACAAAAAAATGAAATGTATATCTGGGAAAGCCACAAATGTACTTTACAAATGTTTTGAAAAACATCAAAAATACAAAGAAAAAAATAGTTCAAATATTCACTTTGAAAGAAACTTGTTTTTTTTAAGATATTACAAGTGTACAATTAGTAAATTGATACTGAACAGAAGAGACAATAACTGTTACCCTGAAATACGCGCGCGCACACACACACACATTTTAAACACTGTACACAAGCACTTTTATGAGTGTATTCTACTTGCATGCACAGATGCTTTTGACACAAAAATAGAATGCATTATGAAATGTTTATGTACTGTGAAATCTGAAAAAAAGGAAGAATTCAAATACTAATTTGTATGGTTTGACATCATTCGCACCTAAGCGCAAATAGCATAGCTAATTGCCCACAATCATTCCTTTCATTTGCATTAAAATATGTGGAATGGAGACTTCCAATTTGCGGTTTAGCAGTTTATTTCTTTTTTCACACTGACTCTACAAACCAGCTCTGTGTCACAAAGGATAATTTTACGGCTGGTCTCATTGTAGCTTAAACAACAACAACAGCAACAACAACAACAACAACAAGGACAACAGCAACAACAAACTGGTGGCTGGGCATTGGCCTTCTCGTGACTTCACCGCATGCTCATTCTCACATGCTCTTCTGTTACAGCACGGCGCTCATGCCTCTGGAAGTAGTACCGAGAATATGTAAGGAGCCTCAAGCAGGAGCCTCATGAGTGCTGATACTGATGCTGGGGTAACACATGGGGGCATTCAGTCCATCCCTATTACCACTTTTTATAACAAAAACTTTAGTATATCATATTTGAACCGGAAAGTTTAACTCATGATGAAAATGTCAAAAGCTAAAACTCACATGCATTGCTCAAGGTAAAGAACAAAATGCCACATCAATTACATTAAATATACAAATATTTTGATTCATTTGCTTTGAAGAATGTCCTTAATCAGGGACTAAATAGCCTTTATTTTAAATATAGCCAATTAAAACTGCTGGATATTTACTGAAACAATCCTGGATAAGTGCTTTGCATAAGGGGACAGCCATGTGAGAAATGAATCTGCAACATTTTCATCGCCAGCTGAGACCTGCAGGTCCTTAAGTCCAGAAGTCCGATGAATAGCCATCAAGCTCAAAAGGTTGCTTTCTACTGCTAATAAATTCATGTTACTTGGGTGCATGTACAGGCCCTTTCTTTTTACTGATAACATTTTTCTGTTTGGCACTTGTCTGTGTTTTTGGATGTGTGTGTACTTTCTGTGTTTCATCCATTTAATCAATTGCATTAATATTCTACAAAATTAGAAGCTGATATTCATTTGTATGTGTACAGAATATCATTTAAAGTTTCCAAAGAGTGCATTTTAAACAATATACAGGTCTCAGGTGGAGACTGAAACAGCTCTGACCTCACAGTGTTTGACTGACAGCTGAGATATGTGCAGTGTTTGCATTTACCTCAGGGGCACACTTACCCCAGCACTCACCTTACATGTTCTATATTGTAATTTCAGGTGGAATTAAACCTTTTACCCTGACCAAAAAGGTTCCATTTCCACATGGCATGTACTGCCAATCTCACACAATTCACTGTCAGCAGGGGCCAGGCATCGGAGGTCATTTACGGTCTGAGCAAGGATATATGACATTTTCAGTCATTCCGTCATTCCCATCTAGCTCTGCAAGCTGCTCCTCAGTCAGCCCCAACCCTCCCAATTCCTACCAATTCTCAGACAATAGAAAAGAGACCTGGGGGCAATGGGAAATGCAAGAGACAAGAATCCACAATTACATTTGATTTAGTGTTAAATAGATTTCAAAACTCTGAGAAGAAAGGCAGAAGATTAGAATCATAAGAAAACCATTGAGGACCATATTTAACATTCAGTGGACATAATTTCTTATTTGACGTTTAATCACTGAGCAGATGGGTTATCTTTATCGGTGAGTTACACTTCCGCAGTGACAATTTCTTGCCAAAAATGAAACGAAGGAAATGAGAATTCACATAGTGTAACATATCTGGCTGCAAAGTATCAGACCAAAATTGGTTTGCGGAAGGATATCAGGTCATGGAAACTCAACTACTTTGGAACTCCTGCACAGCTGTTGCCATGGTGCTCTATGAATGATTCCATGGAAGACTTCTGCACCAAGGCCAAAGTCTCAAATGCACAGCTGACACATACTGATGCCACGTGACCGTGATCATACAGACCTAAACTCTGTTATTCAACGCTGGAAACTGCATCTCAAAGTTACTAAGGTGCCCTTTGTCACTGTAACCGCTGGAGCATTATCTATTGAAGGTATCTGTGTATTTTCAATTCAGCTTCTCTTTGAAATATCCCCAGGGGCATAATAATGATGAAAGAGGCACAACACTAATACCACAGGAAACAAGCAAGAGATGATTTATGCTGCTCTCCCCTCCTATTTGCAGTTCATTAAGTCACTGTCTACTTGTAATGGCCAGGCGAAAATTAAGGTACTGGAGATAAGAACTTTAGGTTCAGCATCATTAGGGAAAGAGAAATGGGCTCTTTGATGAGGGTGACTGCAGAAATCTATAGCGCACAACTTAATCAGGCAGCACATTGATCTCGGCCATTGAGGAACCACCGATGAGCCTCGGTGTCCTTTGGCCGAGAGGACTCAGATCGTGATGTCCATGCGGGATTTGGGACTCGCGGTCTGTGGAAACATGCTGTTTGGATTGCACATGGCTCTGGCATACAACGGACGATGAAGCATTTGGAGAAGTGGCTTGCCTTCTGGTTTCACTACTTTCTGTGCCTTATTAGTATAAATCCCTTTCTTCCTTCTCAATATGTGGATGTTTAATCCATTGCTATAATGGCAGTTCATCATTTTCAACTCAGTTTTCATATTTTTGCCTTTTTTTTTTGAATTCACATCCATTTTTACATCAGTGATCCTGTTGAAAGTCATTGTAACTTGCATGCACAGTACTTGAACAAAATAGTTTCACTCAAAATTCAGCAAAAGCTGAAAAGGTATGACATAAAATATGTAATTCTGCCTATATCTATCCCATGCAATATGGAAGCAAGCAGTTATTTATTGTTTCCCAAGTGAAAGATTTAACATTAGCCCAAAATGAAAATGCAAGGTGGCGGGTGACCTTAAATTGAACAGAGCATTGTGGGTATGTGGTGAGCAACGCCTTTCTCACAAGCTGCTTCTAATTACATGATAAATTAATATGAGTGCCATGAATGACGAGATATTCCCAAGTCAGCACTTTCAAATTCTGCTGTCTTAAGATATTGCCGGCCTCTTGGCAATGACTTCCTGTCTAGAGTACAGAGACTAGGTGTTTTATAATAATAAAAAAGCTGACAACAGACACTCACACTCGCATACACACAAACACAAACACACACACACACACACACACACACGCACACACTTTTATAGGGAATAAAATATTTTTTTCATGTACCCTTTGAGTCATCCTTGTACCCTCATCTATGCTACTAAGGGAAAAAGATGGACAAACTGCAAAGCACACTAACAGAATGGTTTTAAAGTGTACAACATATTTTGCTCTGAATCATAATGCAGTCTTTTGTTGTGTAAATGTAAAATACTGAAACCATGGGGAAGTGAGATAAAAATGAATTGGAAACAGACGGAGAGACAGAAAGGGATTCATTTTTTTTTGTTTTTGTTTTTTACAATGAATAGATACTGTACCATCAAAAAAATCTATTTACTGCATACCAAACGGCATCTTTCATGCAGTGCATTTAAAAGTCCTTTTCAGAACCTCTCTACAATAGCTACTGTATTTAACTAAATTTATAGAAATATGCAAATAACTATAGGTGTATATTCATTAAAATGTTATTTTTACCTGCAATATATGTGAATTTTCTACATCCTTCACAGATAGTTACTACGAAACATTCAAAATGTTCATGTACACTCCCTGACTGCATTATGCACAATGTCAGTTAAATCTCAAATTGGATCCCGCAGTCTCAACAATTACCATCCCTTGATAAAGGGAATGAGCGGAGTACTCTTTAAAAAAACATACGACCTACAGAGAAGAGATTTAATGAGGCGTGAACAATTTAACTCTCAGCTGGTATATTTAACATTTCAATTTACAGTACAAACCCAGGGCTGTAGGGTGCATCTTTTTCTTTGATTTGCTGTGCCAAACAGCCACCAAAGACAAACCATGCAGAATCGCCCGTGTGTTACGCTGCTGAAAAGATGATCGGAAGGATTTTGCAAGCGATAAATGGATGAGGGCTGGATACAGACATGGCGAGGTGTCGCAGTGCAGGTGGGATGGGAATAGGGCTGACATTTTTAGAATGCATTACAATATCCATGTAGGAAAAATTATGCAGAGGAAATTTAATGCATCATTTAAAGATCGCCCTCTGTGGCAGGGTGGTTCGATTGTTAAAACTGATGGCTGTTCACATTTAAACCCAAACACTGGAACAATGACAAGTCCCCTGCACAACTCTGAGAAAATGACTCAAGGCGTTGTCAATACAAACATTCTTAGCTACGCACGAACGATTCGACAAACTCCACAGAATAAGGCAGCCGATAAAATTTAAATTCCCCGTAATTGCCATAGTACATTAGGCCATAACTGCATTTGTTGATATTTTCTGAAAAACACTTTTTGAAATGATCATTCACACCCAAACCTTTTGTCAGTTGCTAGACGGCGGTTTCCCTTCAGCATACTAGAGTGTGTCTTAACTGTGCTCTGTGACACTGCTTGGTGTACAGCAACATGACAAAGAAACTGCAGAGGGAGGGAGCCTTAACAGATGGAACAAAGCCCTCATATTAAATGCATTAAAACGTATAGTACTGAAGACTGAAATCTGCATGATGGTGATAAAGGAAGGAAAACCCTCATTAAAATCCTCCTGTTCCCGTACTTGCTGTGTGGATATGGAGCCTGGGGTATGTAGAGTGCTTTCGCTCTATGCTTTCTCTTCTGGTGATATAAGGGCCATTCTCCTCATCTCCAATCAGTCACTTATCCTGACAGTAGGCCAGAGGCTCAGTAGATGCAGATCCATCTGGAGAGGTATGCCCCTGAAACACATACGCCTCACTCACATGCACTTCTCGTGTGCTGAAGCTTCCCTTTCTTTTCCTTTTCCTGACATCTGGAACTTAACCACCCTGGTTAAAACTATTTAACAACATCTTGGTGCTGCACGGAAAATCATCACAAACTCTGTCTTATATAAAACTGCTTTTTTATGAGGCATGCGTACAATCTTGCGCGCGTAATGATCACCGTTTAAATATTTATGGAACGTGTGAAGACTGATTATGCCCACTATCCTGATTTTGCGTTCTCATTTACGTTTCTTTAACAACTCGATACGTCACTGGCTGGAATTGACACAAACAGCACCGGATGAATTCTCTCTTTTCTTTTCTTTGCTTTGAATATCTGTACAGCTCACTGTGAAAGGAAAAATCAGGCTGCCTACAGCGAACACGTCATAGGAAGGCATCTTTGATCATCTTTTAATGTATTTCATGCCTCAGAGGAGGATGATACCATGTCTTTTATAATGTTTGAAAACCAACAGGAAGTTTCAATTACTTCCTTACTTTCGATAGTGTATTTCTTGTCCACATGCAAATGTGATAATGTGTGCATAATCAGCAAGCATGTCAATTTTACTTGTCACATATTAGACATCGATGTGTGACTTCTGCAGCTGTGCCGAGAGATCTATCTGACCTATCCCCAGAGCTGACCAAATTTATAAGCAAGCAACATTCCAAATGCCACAATTCTGAATGTGTTTTCTAAATGAGCTGTTTGCGTGCACTTGAAGGTATGTATTCCTCTTATAACTTTGAAACAGATATAGAGAAATACACATGTGCATATGTGTACTTTTATTCTCTGAGATGAAACAGTCATACAAATAGGTGTAGGGATTGTGGTGAATTAACTTTTTTGTCAAATATCAATCAAGGTAAAAACTACGTATTGACTTTGTACCACATTTTTGACAACAGAAGGCAAGACCTTTCGTTTGAGGTTTGAGAAGAAGGTGACCATTTGAATTTCATGTTTTTTTTTTCAAATGTTTTTTTTAACTTATTTTTCACCCACTTTGGAATGCCAAATTGTATTCATCATTACCGCTACCTGCTGCAACCTCTGCCATCGATTTGGGAGAGTGCAGACAAGACTGTGCTCTTCTCTGAAGCACGTACTGTCAGCTGCTGCTTTCCATCACACCGTCGTTCAGAAGTAGCACTCGTACAGACATGAGTCACCGGAAGACACGCCACGGGCAGCTCAACAGGCAGACAGTGGGCACGGGTCAACTGGAGGGGGTCACTTGTGCGCGACACAAGATGCTGTTATTCCAGCCAAATGGCACCCTTCCTTCCACTGGTAATGCCAGTGTCAACTGCACGTCACCCTAGTGAGCTGCCAGATACCAGACTGTGGGTTTCATCCATGCTCCTACCACAGCGCCATAACAGGATAAGTCACCCAGAATGTTGGGGGGAACAACAAAATGGAAATTTTCTTTAGGATATTTTTTTTGGGGGGACTAACACTAACTAACTGTCACCTAATATAACATGATAATATTGAGGGGCCATTTGATGTTTTCACAAAGTTTCTTCCTAAAGTTAGAGTAGACCACATGTCCTGGACCTACTGTATAGTGATATGTGTATTCTTGCGTTAATTTATTACTGGAAAGTGTGCCTCTTATTTTTAATGCATACTTTTCTCTGCAAAACGTTCTTTTCTGTGGTAATGTGGGATTTTATTGTATTTAGAAAATCTTCTAAACATCATTGGAAAAAAGTGTGTACATATACATTATGGGGCCTGTTCAGAACTGAGACACCTCAGCCAACTAACTAAACAATTCTAAAGAAGAATTGCAAAGAATTTTAAGCTAATTATGGTCTGGGAAAAATATCTATTTTATACACATAACTAATTGCAATAAATAAATGCGAGAAATTTGAATAATGGAAATGTAAAAAACAAACAACTATCCCATATCACCCCCTATCATTTCCTCATGGAACTCTCTCTACCCCCATAGCACTCTTGTTTGTTGTTAGGTGCAAAAGCAGGTATGCACAAGGTTACCACACAGGCATTATATGTCAGCAGCCAGCCTAAGTGAATTTACTTATGCAGTGAGAATGAGGCATTGCACTGGTGTTGGAGGGCAGAATTGCAATCCCATTGCACACTATTGTGTGGGTGCCTGAATGGCATACAGATAGGCTTTCTCTGGAGGGCAAGCTGACAGGGATGTCAGCTAATTAAAGTCAGCAATGTGGAAGATGTTGGTTGCCTGATACAAGTATTGCAGCTATCAGCCTCCAGCTCACCAACTCACCAAGAGTATGACAAAAGTTGCAGGAAACTGGTGTGTCTATGTTAAAGTGCTGATTTATCAAGTCACAGATCCAAAAATAAAGATCAAATTCCTCTGTTACTGCAAGCTGAAAACCGGAGAAGACCCGTACTATCCATGCGATTGGTACAAGGGAATCAGTGAAAGTTTGACACACTGAAAATCAACAGTGGAGTTTTCACCATGCCAGCATTTTATGATGAACTATTCTGAATGGGGGTCTGCTTTTTGAAAGTCTCTATCAGTATCGCCCTATCCATGGGGACTGGCCATGGATTTAAATGGGTGGGGGGGGGGGGATAATTATGAAATAGTTTACCCTTATTCAATATTTTCAAAAATATCTTCTAATTTAAATAAGAAACCAAAATGAGATTAAAAAAAAAAAAAAAAAAAACTGACTGAACATCAAAACCGCCACAATAAGCAAATAGAAATCTAACAATGCTCAGCGAATAGGGGATAGATTATTCTTATTGCTACAGTGAAGGTAGTTTAAGAACATGATTTTATTTTATTTTACTCAATAGGACAAAAATGTGATTGCACATCACAAAAATGTCCATTAGGATAAGTCAACTTACTGTAGAATTTGTTCGGTTTACTATGAGATCCTATAGCAATTTTCCATTTCCTAAAGGACACACAAATCAGGGATTTTAAATGGATAATCTCTCTGACAAAATATTAAGGCCAAATCACAATGGGGGATTTGACATGCACATGTCTCTTTCCCCAGGAGCCCCAAAACAGCTCTGCTTTACTAATGCTGCCTGGAACACCAACAATGATCTGCATTAAATCACAGCTTGGCAATGCAGAAGTCACAACCGCAGAGAAACCGGCACCACTGCCTGTGTAAGCCGCTTAAGTCGTTGTCAGGTCGCAAAAACAAGGAAAAGGTCATTAGAATTCTAATGTGGATTCCCTCTGACACCTAAGTACATGTCAAAACTGCTGCAATATGGTGAGGAGGGTTTGAGTAAGTTCAGGAAACGTTCTTCACACTGTCATGTGCATAAAACATTAGCAAAGCCAGCTTCCTCATTATGATAAAAAATACGACTACGATATACTTTTTTATGCAATCTACCAAAAAAAAAAAAATAAGAGAAATTGAACATAGCATGGATGTGCTATGTTCAATTATGAGTTGGAACAGTGAGGAAAGCTGCATAGATCACAGTAGGAAGCGTTTTTAGTAAGCTACACGTGTAATCAAATAAATAAATAAATAAATAACAGCTGCAACCTTTAATATAACAAAAAATCCCTAATCTCAAAAACCCAAACAGCACATGGCGCCAAGAAGATTTTACAGCTGAATTTTTGTCACATCTGTGTATGGTCAATTTCTGCCTGCATTTATCAATCTCAACACATTATTATTCACATTATTATTTTTTGAACTAAACAATTATTTTCACTCTTCATGCCTTTGCACTGTTGTATAGTCTGTGCACCATATTCGATGCAGAACAACATATAATGAAGTATAATGAAGGCTTCCATGTGTTTTCATTCCTGTGGACAGATGTTTTGTAGCTTTAATAGCACTACTTACAGTCTTAGATCTCCTTTAATGATGAGTAGCTCAGGGTGAAAATATGCTGGCAGCTGGTAGAGAACAGAATTGCAAATTTAAAAAATGCTTTTATTCAACATCAGAGGGGGGCCCGTGTGTCATGGCCTGACCATTGCACTCACATGAATTGCTACTTGGGATGTTGTTGATGTATGAATCTATGCCTTTTCTTTGTGCACTAACTGTAAGTCACTCTACAAAAGAGCCTCAGATAAATGCCTTAAATGTCAATCTATTACTGCCCACCACAGCAGCAAATATAACAACAAAAAATGAATATACATATCAAAACAAAGCAATGTAAAATGAATGCTAAATATTCAAATTTGGAGTATTGGATAGACAAAGAGGTTTGATTATACTGGGCTGCAAAGCAAATAGCAATGGCTCAAGTACAACGGCAACACTGGACTTGATGAGGCTAATAATAAAGTAGATATGGTTTCAGTGCTTTTGTTCCACTGAAATTACATGTGAGAGCTTCTGATGAACACTTGCAAACTGAAGATGCATGAACTTGCCATTTTTTATTTTATTTTTTCACTTTTACCCCTTCTGTAGCACACCCTTTTTTAACACAACCCTGAAAGTGACATACCCAAAATAAAATGGTTACTATTCTGGAACCCTTGTGACTACAGGCACAATCCTGGTCTCTTCTGAAAGGTTTCCAAGAGTCATAATTACTCTAACTATGAAACAAAGTAACAAAAGCTCAAAAACAAAAAAAGTAAGTTCTTTCTCACCTAAAATATTGAGTAGATTCAGATGCTTGTGGCTGTGCCGGGCAGGCCCGGAAACATAATGGAGCCACAGCTGCAATTCTGAACAAATCCTAGTTCAAATATGACGACAATAGCACCAAAAATGAGCTTTTTCAAAGCTGCTATATGTCTAGGTGGGTTTCCAAAAAGGCCTTTCGGAGACTGCAAAAGGGCACTTGGTAACCAAATGATATGAGCTGTAAAATATGATATATTGCATAGAATATGCTCCTGGATGAAGTGTCCTTAAATGAGCTCTTTCCCCCTGCCTGTCACGCTCCCCCTCCCCCTCCTTCTCCCTCTCTCTGTCGCTCTCTGCAGCAGGTCTAGAAGGCTGCAGAAAATAACTACATTAGTCAACTAGTTTATTATTATAATCCATTGATTGAGGTCCAGTGATATACGTTTTATTGAAATACCCCACCCCCTTCAACATGTCAAACACATCCCACAATATTACATGCCATATTTATTATCAGACGAGTGATTTATTCCAAGGCCTCCAAATGTAATCTTCTGTTTAGACCTTGGCATTGAAAAATAATTTTGACAACAAAGTCTGTATAACTTTTTTGCAAGTGTGCAACGTTCTCAGCATGCTTATGGAAAAAGTTATGATTTGTTTATGCAGGAAAAACAATGAATGTATAGGTTATTTGGCTTTATGCAAGCCAAATAACCTATACACCATTAGAAAAATCATTTCACTGGCTAAAATACTTCCCAGCCATCTCTATAGTACCTTGCCATTGGCTGTCCTGGGAAGAATTTGTGTTCTCCATGTCAAGTCATTGCTTATGCTAGGCGGGTCCCATTGAATATAATGAGAGACTTGCTGTGTATACAATGACGAAACGGACAACAACAATAATTCTTCCGGAGAACTGTTAAGCAATGGACACTCAATTGATGTTCCTCGAAGTTAGCACATTTTTGGGACTAAAAATTACTATGGATTTTGTTTGCTGGACCCTTACCATGATAAAGATACTGACTTTACTGGGATTTATGTCATCTATAGATTTCCATAAATGCATAGAAGATGAGGACCACCCAACCCTCCCCACATGTTACAAAATAAGGAACCGTTGTCACATTGTGAAATAGTCATGAAGATAGAACCGTGAATTTTAACACTTTCAAACAGTATTGAGTGACCACATTGATTGAAAATGTCACCGTAAAATAGTGAATGAATGCAAATAAACCTGTACCGGCCCATATTTGCGTTAAGGAGTTAATAGAGCATTTGTGGCACAGCATACACCTGAATTCCCCCTGGGCTCATTCTGTTTTCCATGTTTCACATGAAGCATGCATGAACATTTAGCATACCACTTCCAACTGTATGGGAGAAAGGGAATTAATGCTCTTTACAGAACCTTGTTAGCATGTGAAGACAATTTTACAATAGGATACCAATTCTGTTCTAATTAACTTAAGGGCAACATTATGACCTTTCTTCATTTTTACAAGCCTCATGGGTCCAAGACCAATATCCCATCCATGGTTATATTGAATTCTTGAGGATACTAATTATTAATCTATTCATGCTGGTTCACAGATCTTGCCTTTCAGGCTTAATTTCCAAGGGCATTCAGGGAGACATTGTCAGTTGACAAAACATGTTGTTATGTTATCAGTGGAGGGAAGAGTTAATATACTCCATTACAATTTCTACTGTTCTGAGAACATTAAGTTTAAAACAACAGGGGGTTAAATTACAGATGGGTGAAAAGCCATGCCAGGGTTAGTGTGTGCACCTTGCTCTATTTCCATATTACTGTACATACGATGGGTAAGGCAAATGTTTATAATTGTTAGCAAGTTACAGTGCAAAACAAATATTATGGCAAAGAAAACTGTGATTATACCTTTATCTTGAAACATTTCAATCATTGTAAAAAAAAATTGCAAGCAGAGATGATGAACCTACAGAATATGATGATTAACAAGTGAAGGGAAGACATTAGATAATCAGTCTGAAATGTAATTTACGTCTGAGACTGTAACATTGGTGTCTCTGTCTTGAAAAGAAAAGAAATGATGCCTCCTTTTGGCAGTTTGCCAGGCTGAAATGGCTTTATTTTCATGGTGATCCCAGTCGAAGCTTGCCACATGCCAAGTACCTGTCCAGGCAAGGCACATTGAGTGAGGTAGTGGGAGGGAGTTCAGTTAAGGTAATATCCTTGTTGATTAAGAGGTGTATTGGTTAGGTACTTCAATCATTAAACACGTCTGAAAAATGAGGCATGGGTTGTACCATATCTCGGCCCCCACCTCCACCCACTGCCTCTCCACCTGCTGGGTGCCCCCTGACACTGCTTGAGAGAAATGCTTGCTTTATTTTTATCTGAGCAGGAGGGCACTTTCTATAAGCATGAAAAAGAGGTGTAAAATCATATTTTACCTCAGCTTCATCTGCAAACCCAACCCCCCATCTACTGTTGCACCCTCTTTTAGCACACAGTAATCTGCACAGATGGTGAAACTGCTAATCTCCTTCACCAGATGTAATATAGCCTTTTCATATGAAATGGAAATTTGAAGCTTTACAAAAATTACCTGAAATCCCTGGCAACATTTTCAACCATGCCACCCTTTCTAAACCCCCTTCCACCCCCCACCCCCCATCACATTATTCCAGTGCACTTCCTGAATAGGTCTGACAACTTCCTGTACAGCTCTGCTGAGGCGCTGTTTAGGAATGCAGACCATGATTAAGCTTGGGAGGCGGTGCTTCTGTGTGTTCAGTCTGAAGAACAGACTAAGCATGTTTCTTTGATGATAGACAGGACTTGGCTTTCACATTGGCTCACAGCACCAACCAGAAATGGTGCAAAAGAAATGGGAGCTCACTTTCCCATGAATGCAATTTTATAAACTCAACTAAACAAAAGCAAGAGTAATGGACTTCCTTTTTTATTTTTGCCGCTGTTATCTAAATATGATGACCATATGAATGCACATAAAATGGATACTTATGTTGTGCCATATGAAACCCAAGTATCTTGTTTAGAAGTAAGTTTCTCAAAGTTTCTAACCCTTGAAAGCAGTAATTAATGTCAAAGTCTGACAAGGAAGGAGCCTAAGTACAACAACAATTGCGGTTTTCAAAATATTCATCCATAATCTGTTTTTAAAATTGTGAAGGCTTAGCAGGTTCAGCCAAAAGACCTGCACATAGTTAATATGAATCAGCAATATATGACATGAGGTATATGCTGTAAGGTACAGAGTTCAAGCAAGTGGGGTGCTGCCTCAAAGCAATAATGCTACATGTAGAGTTAATAAAACACGGGACACTCATTTGTAATAAAATGCCTGATTAAATTCATGTGAAAATCAGGAAACTGGCTGCCATGGCCTACATCTGCTAATAAGACAACAAAAAATAAATAAATAAATAAAAATAAATAAATAAATATATAGACCACATAATCCAAAGACAACAGGTGGGAGTGATGGAGGAAGCCTTCTGCTGTCTTCCTCCCACCTGGTATCTGCAAGTATAGAAACTGCACTCACTTCCCTTTCACTAAATTATAAATGCCTTCATAAAAAAACAAAAACACTGTCATATTACAGGGGCGATTACATGAAATGTGTTTAAGTGGTCCAGTGTCCCTATGGACTGTTGGCTGTTATACTTGCAGGGAGAAATGCAGGGATTTAGGAGCCTTATTCATTAGAGCAGGGGTTTTCAACTGGTCTTGATCTAGAGATCCCCACCCTGTCTCAAAGGCATCATGGGGACCCCCATTATAAGTTGAAAAAGGTGGGGGGGGGGATACTGCTATCGTGGACCTGGGTAAAATTATGCATGCAGACCGGGACAGGAGAATGCAGAGGGGATATTGCAATCATGGACTTGCAGAAATAAGTCCCGGTTGACAGTGTGATCGTGGACCTCAGAAACTGAATTAGCGGGGGTTCCATATGAGCAGCCACGGGGGGCCTTTGAGTACCACTAACTTAGGCCTAATTTTAATGAATGCTGAGAAGTAAAACTGCGTAACATAATATATTTTTTAGTTAAAGCTGCCACTGAAATTTATTTTATCTTTACAATAGACTCCCTTTTCCTTTGCATTTTTCTAAGTGTGATGCTCTATTTAACCTTCTGGGGTCAAAACACTTAAACTACATGTAATTTCTGAGTTCCAGTACATAGACAGTAATCCCGGATTAGCTGACTTTACTAGAAAATTGCATGGAAACCCAATGCCTAAAACCATTTAAGTTTTTTTATATACGGTAAAACAGCTGGCTAAGTAGTATGTACTTACAGAGTCTGAATTGAAGAGTCAATGTTTTATGTCCAATTCCCTAAACATGAAAAAACACTACGAATGTCCTTTCTGTGCACATGCTCTCCTTCACGTCCAAAGGTTGATTAATGGGAAAGATCTCTGTGCAATATAAGTTGATATATTGTATCACACTGAACCCATGTATTAACCAGGTTCCCTTTAAGAAGGGAAACAATCTACAATATTATATTTTGGAACGTATTTACATTTGGCATGAGTTAAAGTAATACATTAACTAAATGAATACTGTGTCCACTTCATTTTGGAAAACACCTTTAGGAAAAAAATAATAATAAAGGGAAATTGTTCACAATATGCACTGCCAAGTTGTTAGACACCGGTGAGAATGTGAACATATCAGTCATTTACAACTATTTCACATGACGGGAGACTTAATTAAACTTGTTAATTTTGAATAATTACATATATCCCCACACAGAAAAAACTTAATGTGTTGGGCTAGGAGATTTACACTATTCACCCACACATTATTTCTTTGTGTATCTTTGTTTTAGAATATATGTCAAGTAGTTTAGCATGTTTAATTTAATTAGCAAGTGGTTCATTTAGTGTCTTTTGTGAAGTTCCCATCATTTCCTCATGCTATGCCAGGCATAATTACTTGATACAGTACATTCATAATGCACATATTTAAAAAACTTCAACAAGATGGAGGAAAATCTGATAATTTGCTATGGAGAACAATTTACCAAGCACTTTGTAGGTTTCCCAGAAAAGAAAAAAAAAACTATAAACTACTAACTACTAAACAAAATGAACCTTGCAAAACGGAGTATCATGAGTATGGACACAGGAAGTCACCACTCAATTCATCAAATGCTATTCAAGATGCAGAAGGCCATCTCATTCATTTTCAGAAAGGAATACAATTCAGAAAGATTCAGGTGCTTTGAATACACTATGAGAGAAAAAAAAAATAATTAAAAAATGTACTGCTGCAGAAAATCAGAAAAATAAAATGTTACAATACAATATCAAACATTCACAAAAAGAAGGAAATCAAGCCAGTTAAGGCGAAGCAAGCAAACCGACACACTTGACAGCCTATTCCCTGAGGACGTAAGGATGTAGGCCCACAGCTGATGTTTGCTGTTCCCCCGTTATGAGACTGATTCTGTATTTCAACCATGGAGTTCTCTCCCTACAGCTCAAGAACATGCCATCTGCTCAAGTAGGCCTCTTGCATGTTAAATACCTTATTTTTGATTCTTCAACCCTGATCGCCAAACTAGTAATTAGCTCTCACTTCACAATAAAGGTTGATTCCCCGAGAAAGTGACAAGAATAATTTTACTCATCACCATGCTTTTGCAAAGATGACAAAGGAGTATGAAGGACTCTGCTCTCTGTTTTACCAATAACACCACCCTCAGTAAGATTTAGAGGATTAAAGGATTATCCCTTGGATTCAGTCAACATTTAGGTTTTAACAATTAAATGTGGGAATTACATTTGGTTTTCACAATCACAATTTGGCATGGTCACCCAGCACCAAAATCAATTAATGAAATTGTATTAAAAACAAGGACAGTTAGAAATAAAATACATGGAAAATAGAAACATGCATTTTTATAATACAATCTTGATACTGACATGTGACAACCAATGAATTTCACTTGAAAATTTAATTCACAGCAACATGGTACATTTAGTAAAATGTTCCACTAACACAAAATCCCTTGGTTACCATTCTTCACTGTTTGGACAGAAGCAAAAGAAGAGTTTAGTATTATGTAATATTACAGTTATTGAACTCCCCCTGAAAAGTACAAATGTATATACACATTGTATTAATTTTAAAATGTCAGCAAGAATTAGCATCAAGGGGCAATTGGTTATTCAGTGAAAGAAAAAACGGAACATATTCGGCGAAATATGCAAGTATGTATGTTGGATAATGTTTAACATTGTTTGTATTTTTTATATGCCCTCTTTATGCTGCCACCTTCATTCATTAAAATGTTTGTCCTTGGTTTTAAACTTCATTGTAATGAGGGCAAATTGCATTTTTGAAATTAGCAGTGCTTTCTACATCTGTCTTGACATATTCTGGTGAAACAGAGAGATTATTATTACAAACCAATTTACAAACCTACATATTATTCTTTCCACAACAATAGTTTACACTATGTTGCCACTTAATACATAACACAAAGATGGCAGAAGTGGCTGTTTGCAGAGAAAATATAGTATAAGTATATAGACATATTATAGAGCATACATATTATACCTTGTTGGTTTCAGTGAAAGGTGGGCACTCAGATCAGGGCAAGAAGATGAGATTTGTTGGGGAAGAGAGAAGTGCTGCAGTGACTCACAAGTGAGGCATAGCTATGTTCTCAGCTCCGTCCACTGAACTGAAGCACAGGCACTTCTGTATGAATTCTGACACCATTCAAGGTTCATGAATATATTTGATCAATGGTGTCATCAGAAAAACCTGTTCTATCCATCCTGAAAATGAACATGTTTTATACAAGATTAAGGTCAAATTAAAATCAGGAGAGGATAGGTACTGGAGAGAAGACTGTTGAGTTTGAACATTTAATAATTTGAGCTGAATCCAGGCTGGCAGCCTCCTATTGCAGGCATTGATCTATCTATTATATCTAATGCATCAGTTCAATGAATGCATTAATCAATGCATACATTAAATAATGCCACCACTCCCTTATGCTCGCTGACAGCTATTTATACCTTACTTTTTGTTGTTTTTTGTGTCTTTCAGTGCTAGACTGCAGTAATATTTGTTGTGTGGTCCAAAGATAAGTTGCAAGGTATGCAATATAAATTAAATCAGTTGGTATGAAAAGCACCAGCAGGATACCATTTCACTCTGTCATCGATTGAAGTATATCTTGACATTATTTGTGTGTCAATGTTTCACTTCATAACACTCATCCATAACAACACTTCATTGGTTTGCACTGAAGAACACTCATAACTGGTCTGTGCTTGTCACAAAATAATTTCTGACATTTAAGTTAAAAGAGAGACCAAGAGAATAGCTGCTGAAATGTAGCCCAAATGGTCACATGATCTAGGCCTTATTCACAAGAAATGTTCATTGTTGAGATTTCAGATCTGAAACCATCTATGACTTACATAAACAATACTATGATACAAAATTTACTTCCCCTATTATGGAAGTGATTAAATTAATCAAAGCCTCTTCAAGTAATTGCGACGCAGTTACAGCACAGCAAATATTCAATTATTACAGACAATTTAATAACTATGATTCCTTCCATCCAATGCACATATCCTTGATGCATGTCTACTCTTGATGAATTAGTGCTTCAATTCAGAGGCTATTTTAATTTCCTTAAACGATTCATTAACTTCCAACACAGCAATAAAAGGCAATAGGGAAGATATTTTCCTACAACCGAAAGGCTGATCAAGAGAGCAGATTTTAGCAATAGAAGGTCAAAGACTCATTTCATTACACGACAGTGGGAGGTATTCTTTAGACCCCTATTGCCATACACAATGTATATTAAAATTTAATACATTTTGGAACTCTAGAAAAATCAAGGAGAAAAAAGTTTACTTCTTGTTTTCTTACAATACCCATGGTCACTTCATGGGCTATTCAAGGGCTGTAATTGTAGTGACTTCTTGTCATGGTTCCTTATTCCGTTTGCTATGCGGCATCGTGGGTTGTGCTAATCGACGCCGTCTCGTGCTAATCGGATACTCAGTATCCCTGTTGAGGAAACTGAATGCTGTTTCAGGTAACTGAGTGTGGTAATCTTCAGGCCCGCAGGAGGGCGCTCCGTGATTGCTTTTGATTACGATTGTTTGCACCTGATTGAGAGAGCTTATATATGCTTTAGTGTCTACTCAAGTTACATGGAAGCTGGTAACAGTGAAAAGCTCTCTTAGAGAGAAGAGTGGTAAGGAAAAAGGTATAGGATTTTGAATATAGCTTTTTGTTTTGACTAGTAGTAAGACTTCGGTCCTACTAGTCACTTAGCTTTATTCCAATATTTTCTTTAATACGCCTTTTTTTGCCTTCCTCGTTACGAGGCACATTTTTTCTGCACTGCAGTCTTTACTAAAATTCTACTCGCTCCTTACGCCTTAGTTTCGTTCTACTGGTGAGACATTTACTTTGGGTTGGGATATTTGTCTTCGTGTCTGTACTTCCCATTCGCGTCTGCTGTCTGTCCTGGCCCCTCGCTGGTGGAATGACCTTCCCGTGGCGGTCAGAACAGCAGAGAATCTGACTACCTTCAAGTGCAGACTAAAGACTCATCTCTTCAGGCTGCACCTCTCCCCACCCCTACCTAGCCTCTAGTTTAGCTCAATGTACCTAGTTAGGCTAATGCGATCACGTTAGTTTTGTATTTGGCAGGATTGTTTTGTCTGATTCTGATTAGGCAAATGTGATTTCAGTGCTAGTTTTGTACTTGGCAGGATTGTGTGTTTGTTTGCTGAACAGGTTACCCTACAGGGTTGGAGTCCTGATCTCTGTGGTCACTTCTGGCACTACGATCTTTACTTCACTCTAGTGTGTTTTTTCTGAGCCTCTGCACCTTGAACTGATGCACTTGTTGTACGTCGCTCTGGATAAGAGTGTCTGCTAAATGCATGTAATGTAATAATATTCTCCCTTAGGAGCTGAGTCATTTCTTTTCGTTAGCCCCCTCCTTAAATCTCTTACTTTGGTGGTTAACTTAAAGAAACCCCCTTTTGAATTCACTGTGTCATTAACACTTCCCCACCCTCACACTTCTTTGATATAAAAACATGGAATGACCAATGATGAGCATGCATATTTCTTGTGAAGTAGTTATTCAATGTTGAGTAAAGATTTTATTAAGACTGTTTGGGGGGGGGGGTTGGTTATTGCAGCTTTCAGTATTCACTGTCTGATTTAAAAATGTAAAAACATACTAAAGCTCCCGCTGTGACAGCCTTGCCTAAAGGAGATCCATCTTATACATGGTCTCAGGTATGGTTCCACGCAGCTTACAATAAAGACCTTCTTACCTGTGCAGTCTGGTCTCTACCAATATAACTGCCGATGTTCTTAATACGTTAGTTTCACAGCAAATGTATGAGATGTGGATGTGGTAAAAAAAAAAACTATGCTAGCCATTTTCTGAACAATGAAAATGTCTTTCTGTGCTGTATTTACTGACATCAGAGCACAACTGAATGGCCTTCCTGGTTGAATACTAAATGGGGTAAAATATTGTCAAAAATTACAGAGAGTTGGACATAAACATTTTTGGTTTTGGTATTTTCATAAGATATGTTGACAATACTGAAAACTTTCATTACCAGTGTTCATCATTTAAAATAGCCAGATATTTCACTGAATAATAGTTTTGGTAGAGATGTAAATCCTCTTAAATATCAATAGATATATGTGAAGTTGTTCTCAGTAAAATGCAATGAAAATAGCCAAGTAAAATAGCTAGCTATATCTGTCATTGATACGTAGCGCTAACCAGTTTGGTTAAAGAAGCAACTTCAAACTGGAAGAGCCTGAAACTGATTTTTACCAGGGATTAGCACTGCAAAGCACACAATCAATTTGTGAGGGAATGATGACAATTTTGTAATGGTGTTCTTACAATAAACAAAGCAATGTCAAGCACGACAGCGACACTGTTTATTCCATTGCTAAAATGAATGTTCAAATTTCCCTGACAAACTCAGACAATGCAGTGCCAATATCTACGTATGTGCAATGTCTCATATTTGTGTAAGAATTATTGAGAGGGCATATTCAGTAAAGTATCTCTTTAAAAAACGGTGACAAAGACGAAAGGCCTTTCGTAAGAACATTGCAACCTTTTGTGTGCTTTCTGGGAATGTTTCTGCTTTTGTTCAAATCAGTTTTCTTCCAAATTTCTGTGAATCTTACTAGATCCTAACCCAGTGAGTTGGAGGAATGTCTTACATGGAAAGTTTCTGGGACATTTATGAGTTAAGATGAATGTGTGAAAGGGGCTTATGTTGGTCAGACGTCACAGACTTTATAAGACACTGAGGTTTTTACACCTTCACTGCAAATGTTTCATTGCTATATCTTACCAATACATTTTATTTTTTGTGTAATCCTATTTGAACTGTCATGTTTTATTTAACATCTATCGAAAATCTTACCTTGCGTCTTCCTGTGTTGAGGCGCACTGGGGTGAGAAAGGGGTCAAAGATCATATGGCTGGTTTCTATGTTCACTGGAGACTGTCTCTTTCCAACAGAGCATAGGTTCCAGGCTGAATTTACTAGCCCCCAGAAAGATGGCACTGCAAATAAAGATAAATATATACATAGAAATAAGTAAATAAATAAATAAATACATCAAAACATTTGATCGACTGTGAACTTTTCATAAACTCAGCCTCCACATATCAAATGAAAAATGAACTTTGCATTTGGCAAGTACCTGATAACAGAAAGAAAAAAGGAGCATCCTAACACAGCGTCCATATAAACAGACTGCTGCATCGTGGAGTAGTTTTCTGCTAAGGGCTGACAAATCTCAGAGGTGCACAAAATGGTATTTGTCATGAATGGTGTGAATGCAGAGAGTGCTTGGTACTAATCAGGGACGCTAGACCTCATTGCCACATCCCTGCACTGCCCTTGTGGTTTAATTTGTATTATTACATACTTGGCAAGCAGAACTGAGTAAGTATTAATTACATTACACACTTGTGCTTTAGTCCACTAATGTAGTATATGTTCTTTCATTCTAAGGTAAAGAAAATTAAGGAACTGGAAAACACATTCTAAACTAAACCAACACTAAGGGTTTTCTTTTTTTCTTGCGAAATGTAATTTTCAGTGTTGTTTCATCCTCTTACATGTTGGAAATTGAGTTAATTTGGAGGTTTTGCATATTTTTTCCCACATTAACACCATCTGTTCTCTATTGGCTTGCACGCTTTCAAAAATAGACTTCATGAAATAAAACATAAAGCTCTGTTTAGAGCAGAAATGTATTTGTCACCGCTTCCATTCCTATAAAGAGACCCGTCCGGCAACAAAATACCACGCGCACACACAACACACACACACACATACACATACATTAAGTAACAGAGAGACGCCCCAAGCCAAGAAACAGAGCCCTCCGGCAAGTGGACTTCTTTGTTAAGCATCTCAGTTTTGATTAATAAAAGCAGGCCCATGCTCACTGCAATCTGCCACCACTGTAGCCTTCTTCACTCACGATCAGCCACCAGCTGGTGTTTTATTCAACCCAATACTCCTCCTGTCTATGGAAAATTACTCCATTTGACAAAATCACCAGGAGGAAAAAAAACATAATAAAAATACATTAGAGAACTGTTGAGTCATCTCTTGTTTAAGGTATTATTGAATTGGGCTGTAATACTTTCCTGAGAGGAGGAGCGAAGAAGACGGCAGACGCTCCTGATGCTAAATCATTCTCGAAAATGACAGGAAATCTACAGCACAATTGGGAATTCAAGTGTGCAGAATCGATCGGTTAAATCCCGGACCTTGTCGTAAATGTACACATAATTATTACCCCTTGATAGATCCCAGAATGAAGGAAACCCTGGCAGCAGACATTTCTCACCAGGGCGCGACTGAACTGCCAATATTCTACCGCACCTCCTACACAACCTCTCCATACTGCGTAGTGCTAAAAACAGAAAGGAATGTGTCACTGTCCACGAGTATTTATGAACGGTTCACTGTTTCACATTTATGCGCAGTAACTCTTCTTCTTGTCACATGTAAAAGTAGATCTTGAAATATTTTATTGACCTTTGCCATTGCACCCCTATGTCATTCTTTAAGGAGGAAGATTACTGATTTCTCCCAATCCCATTCAGTCTCCTTAATAGCCATCTCAACCACAAAATCAAAAAGAGAGACGCAAATTCAGCACACATTAAAGCTATCGTTAAGCAGCAGCCTTTACAAACATGAAGAACCAGCCCTCTATTCTGTGGGATGAGTCCACAACCCAAAAAACTGTACATAGCCAAGGATTTGGTAAAATTGCCTGTTGCCCAAAGTCCCAAATGCCACCGAACATGATTCTGTGTTATCACAAGTACTGTACAAAAATGCAATGATAATCTATATTCCTTAGATTAATTTCCGCATGCAGTTAACCACACAATTGGCTCATTCACGATCCAATCAGATATGATCTGTTAACTGCGCTTACAAAACTTTTTGGCTGTCATCATTTTTTTTTTCTTATCTGAATCTGTTCTGTGTGTTTGCAAGCATGCTTAAAGGCCTAAAGAGAAAACATACCCATGCATTTGACCCATGGTATGAAAAGCACCAGATTGAAGATTCTTAGTTCTTAGTTAGATTCTATACCACACTTTCACATGTCAATTAAGTGCATCCACTGATGATTTCCTTCTCCAAAGCATCTTCCAACTGAATAAAAATTTCTCACACTATTTCAATCTTCAACACATCTTGATTTCCATCCCCAATCAATAAAAGCTAGATGATGCAATTAATTGAATTGAATTATTCAAGTCCTATATTTCATGGTTTAGGGCGAACTGTGAGCCAGCTGTTGGCCTTGGCCTCTTTTTGAATCATCCATGGGAACAAGCAAAAAAAAGACTCCTAAATGCTGTACATGTATAAAATATTTGACAGTTTTAATTAGTATTAGTAAAAATAATAATCCCAATTCAAAACTAAATGTGTTGACAGGTTAGTCAATCAGCAAACTGATAGAATCTACCAACAAGTCCAGTAAGCCAGACCTTGCTAGAGAATTACCCTGCTGACACCAGAGCTACAGGAACAAAATAACACAAGGTAAAAATAAATAAGGAACAAGCAGACAGCCAAGGAAACAACAAAAAACACGAAGAACATGTTTCTTTTCTGCTCCGAAATGTAACTCAAAACTAAAACTCCATACCACACTAGCCTTCCCCTCAGTACTTATAAATACTTCTCCAGGCAGGTATTGAGGGTTTCTGGGTGATGCAGAGCTGACAGGGGGTGGTTTAATATATGGCAAGGACTAGCAAGTGATGAAATTGCTTTTAGTAAAAGAAACTAAGTTGGCGCAAGAAGACCTAAGCACCATTATTTTATCATCAAAATATTTGTCGTTTTAGGCTCATTTTAAGGAGTTCAAACATTAATCTCAAACATTAAGTTATTTCAGCTTAACTATCAAACACCTCTTACAAAAATGTTAACTTTACTATTGCTATCAAGAGATGATGTTGTTAGCTATTGAAATCTTCATTCTCCAGTAAAGAATACAGCTACCACGTGACAAGGCTAGTTGCAAAGTTCAGACCTCTGCTTCAATACGACACAGCCTCAGAAATGTACACATGTAATGTACTAGGAGGCTAAAGAACCATTACCTAAATAGAAATCAATTTCTTCTAATGAGCATAAGAGAATGCTCTTTATATTTTTAAAAGCTGAAGGCAATAGTGACCCTGTGCTATGGTGTGGCCATACTGAGCCCTGACACTGAATAGCTTAATGTTCTGCTGTTTCTTCAGAGACTTAATAAAACATACCAGGAGAGGAGACGCTATTACACCCTAGATTTGCCACAATGATTTTGTCAACAGAACAGACCACAACAATGTAATATTACATGACCATTAACAATTAACCTATCAAAACATCCTGTACCTCACTTGCATATGCCGTATGCTATAAACTCAGTATCTGGCACATACATACACTGAATACTAATGTCTGAATAACTGATGAGTCAGACATCTTAATCATTTTAAGAAGTATAATATTTTCCATAGTGCCAACAAGTCTAAATTTAGATATGACATTTCAACATATTTTCTCTTCACGGTGGTGAGCGCTGAATTTTTTCTTTTATGTTGAGGGGAGAAACATACATTCATTTTTCCCAGCTGCGACCAAAAAATGTGCCATAATAAACACATCTACAATCAGGTGACTCAGTGGCAGGAAGCAGAAACAAAGGCTGTGAATCTCTCCCAATCCACACAAACTAAAAGCCTAAATATGTTTATGCTGTCCATCTAGATAATATTTTTCCCGGAAAGCTCTCCAAAGCATTCTTCCTTCACAACAATGCAATTCTGCATGGTTCAGATATGATGACAAAAGAAAAATAATGACAGGGTAGTATTCTATTTGCCAGAGGGATGGATAATCAAAGCTAAAACAAATGTGTTTCACCATGTTCATGTACATTAGACACACTTCCATATGCTCAGCTGTAGCTCACAGATCTGAGCATAAAGAGATATCACTCACTCACACAGTATGTTTCCTCCAACGCAAATGCGCACAAGCCTACGCATACAGACACAGTTGCAGACACACATCTTTGGCTTCAGGAACACTTGCTATGGCAGTTCATCAATGGCACACTTTATCATGGCAAGCATCAGCGGAGACAGAAATAACATCAGGGCTGATGATTAGTGAAGAGGACTGTACATCATTGGGATGTCATCATGCCCTATGAAAAAAGGTAAACAATTTAAGGGCTAACTGACTTTAAGTGTCACACTGTTCTGTGCTCTCAAGAAAAGTAAATGGTCGGCGGCACTTGTTACCACTCGTCCTCTAATGCCAGTGTGATCGCAACACCTTGGGTTGATATGTCTCATTAGTCTGGTCCACTCAGAGAACAATAAACATGTCAGTCACCTTAACTCCTCCTGTCATTTGTTAATGGTCAGGGATATACAACCTGGCAGGCGACTGAGTCTCCTCAAGGAATAACAAGCATACTGAGGATGGTGTGGGCTTAGACGAATCCATCAAGGGAAAACAACAGGAAGGTCCAAAAAGAAGGGCTCTGCTGTGACTGACAACCAATAGAGAGAGGTTGCCACAAGCTCTTTTAATTTTTTTTTGTTTAGTTTTTTTTTGCTTCTATTATTTCCTCAACCACAAAGGTAGAGATTTGTGATGGTTTACAAGACATCCTGTGTAGAAAGTACCAACATACTGTAATTATAGGTTAAGTGAAATGTCCCCACGGGACACATCCACTTAATTTTGTAACCAAATAGGATTTGATACATGGAATTTAGTGCAGTGATTCTAGAAACAAATATCTGTAGGACCTTGGACCACACCAGCCCAAATAGGGGCATGCAGGATTGAGGTGGATTACAAGTTACTTTTATCAGGCCTGTTTTAAACACAGCTGGCTAGACATACTTCCACACAGGATTTCATTATCTCTTCCAAGTCCTGATTTTTTTAGACCATTGTGGGGAGATTTTCTTTGTATTTGCACTGAACAATCTTTATTTGCTGTTTTTGTATTCGCGGCCACAAAACAAATAGTAAATAAAACAGTAGCAGTTGGACATTTCAAAACAGCTCTCTGTGTGTGCCTCTTAACCAATCACCACCCCAGGCACCGCTTCACAAATACCCACTATTGTGAGAAACTGATGTGTGTTGACAGCACTAGTCGAGAATGCAAGTGATTCCTTAGCCAGTCAGTTTTTTGGGGGGATGATTTTGCAAAAGCTTTCAGAGAGCCACTTTAGGCTGAATACCAAGATTACTGTATAGGGTAGGCTCTCACAGGGTACACTTTCAGGGCCTTGGTTTAACATTGAATTTCAAAATGGCATCTCCTACAGCTCAGGCACCCTGTTGCTATACTGGAGTATTGACATTAGTAGGCAATGGTACTAGGGGTGCTCAGAGAGACCACTCTTTGTATTTGTTGAGACAAATGGGTGTGGTTTGAACCATGGTTTTCTACTGAGTACATTTTTTGGTGCTTTCAAGTAAGTAAAAACACCCCTTTTAATTTTGGGTGAACTGCCCTTCTAGTTAAAGTCCAAAAAAGAGCATATTTACACTTAAAAAATCACAGACATGCATGGAAAATGTCATACTATTGCAAAATCAAAGACTGTAGCCTCCACTCAACTCTATATGAAAGCACTAGCAAATTCATTAATATTTAAATTGATTAATGATTCAATAATGTGTTTGGAGACACATGGGGAAAGGACATTAAATATCCATCTTGCATGTCCACTGAAGCATTTAAATCAAGTCTGATGACACATTTTTGAAATGGTCATCAAACATTCCCCAGTCCTCTTATTTAAAACAGATAAAACAAATACCACATATTGGCACATACTGTAAAATACTGGATGACATACAATCAGTGATCATCAAAAGGACAGGGTAATATTTTTATTTTATTTTTTATTTTATGTTTAGTTAGCAAAGCCTACAACCTGAAACCTACTTTACTCGTTCAATCTGGCTGTGGAATGTCTGCTGCCTCTTCAGTTAGAGACATGTGGAGTTACAGTATGAAGTGAAAGCACATGGAGACACTGAAGAAACCTGTACATGCCCCTCTAGGGTACACCTCTTACTGTTAATGAAGAGAACAAAGCACTGAGGTCACTCTTAGAAACAAGAGGGAGAGAAATATACCCATATTACAGGAACTGGGGGCATTATTCAGTATCACAGAGGGTGATACTGAATCACTGTGAATAGACTTCCATCCTTTGCTCAGAATTCCTTGTTGCCTGTAAATAACTAAAAAAGTACATTTCGTTGATGACAAGCTTCTCTTTAAATGACGGTTGGTGTTCTTCTTTACCAGGGGGGTTGGTTACAGCAGAGAAAATAAAATCTCTGCAATTTTGCTGGCCAGGGCACCTCAGTGTATTTCTTTCGGCTTAATCCTAAACCTTTCTGGCATCTGAAAAAAGCATCTCCCTTTCACAAGTCATTTAGCAGCCCTTATCTCAAACTGCGAGAAAGCCTCTTTGCCACGGGACACGGAGACTCGAAAATAATAAAATGCTTGACCACACTCCAAATCCCCTTTCCCTGTAAACATAGCTTGTAGAAACATGAAGAAAGTGAAGTGAGATTTGCAGTAGCACATTGTTCCCAGACTTTCCTCCAAATGGATTCCCAATCTGTGCCCTCTGCAAAGACAATGCTAACAAAGCGAAACAAAGGAATGTATCAGTGCTAAAATACCAAAAGCTGCATGATCTGAATGTACTTTTTCGTTTTTACTTTAGGAATAAAGAAGTCTGCTGTGTAAGGATTGGCGGAAGTGACATACAGAACAAGTGGGCTGAGCTAACCGGTTTGTATTCAGCAGAACAAGCTTTACAAGCTTTTCAAAATGTCTGCCAACATCAGTGCTTTCAGTGGTTGGTTTAAGCTGGTGATGCTTATGAGCAGGGACATGTACCAATATCTTAGTTTAGCAGAAGTATCTATGGATGCAAAGGATTTTTTTTAAAAAGAAGAAAGAGGAGAAAATTTCCATGTTCATTTAATTTTATAAGAAACAGGATAATAGAGCTCAAAGCAATCCCAGTTCACTGGTGCTTGGTTCTGACGACTAGGGTCTGTATTCACAAAAGAATGTAACAAAAGAGCTCCAAATCTGTCGATTTAGGAGAAAATCTTTAACAGGCATGTCCATTCTTTAGTACTCCTAAAGTTTTGGTCTAAGAGTAATTCACAAAAAATGTTAGTGCTAAAACCAGCTCCTAAACATGTGAAAAATTTGAGGTAGTCAAGAGGATTCTTCAGTCACTAAGACCAAATCACAAACAGTTATCAAAATGGCTGCTGCCGACAATCTGCCTCATAATCAGGTAAATGTTTCAGAAACATTTAATAACATTGAGCTTTTAAAAAGGTATGGTATTTGGTGAGGGTATTTTGAATAGTAGAGCTGGTCAGGGATGCAGACATATCGCTAACAAACAAAAACAAAGCAATAACACCTGAGGTTTTGATCAAGGTTTTGACAACTCCACTTAAAATACAGCTATGCACTGGGAATATCTCCGTAATCTGTCAAGTAGACCAAACAATCACACCAAACAATAAATGCCCTATGCAGACCCCACATCATCTTACAATTTATGTGGTTTCCTGTTGATGTTCCTATAGCTGGACTACAGCTGGACTACCCGGTTGGCACTATAGATCAGACGCATGTCCAAAAGATGGAGACATGCTTGGCAATTCATAGCATCAACACACAGGTGGTTTTTGATGTCAGCCACAATGTTCTTGACATTTGTGCCAAGTGGCTTGGCTCGACAGGACTCCCGGATCCTACTGGAGAGTGGCCTGAGGCTGCTGTTTGCGAGGCATCATGTCCCAGCTGGATGACACTTGGTGGGGGACAATGGCTATCCCTGCATGACTGATCCTACTGTAGTTGAAAATAATTCAATCAGGGCAACTCGCACATTAAAATATTTACATGAATATGTAAATACATTTATTGGTTTGGCACTGAATGGATCTGCTTCAGGTATTAGTGCTCGCTACCCTATCTAACAGGGAGTATTATACATCTTCCCTACTAAGCAGAAGAAATACCAGAAAATACCCCAGTATCTAGAAGCAGATCCAAACCATAGGTGGTGCTGGGGTGGTGGTGGGTGAGCGCAATTCTGAGCAGCAGCAGTGAAGCATGCAAAAGCAGCACAGGCAAGCAGCAGCACTGAGAGGTCTGATTGTTGGTTTAAAAAGGTGCTCCATTGGTGATGTGTGCTTGTGATTGGATGGGTAAGAGAAAAGTGTGTATGCAATTGGTTGATTATGGAAACGTTTTGAGTTTCCTGACAGAACTTGCTTTGCACATGCATGCCGCTCATTTGGCATGAAGTCCGTTTACCTGCGGCAGACGTTTGTCGGTTGAATTCTGCAGTCCATGCCTACAAGTGCAAAGAACACCAGTGTTTCTCACATTCATCAGTGGTTCTGGACAGAAGTGGGAAAGCCGCATTTACAGTATGTGGAAGTATATATTTTCCCACATTTCTTTCGTGGCCTTTGAATTGATCCCAACTTCAGATTTCCCTTTAATAATGTCCTTCCTTTCATGAACCACTTGCGCTAGAAGTAAAGATAACTTGTGTTCATTTTGGTTTTCATTTTCATTTGCAGGGCAATGGAACATCACACTTGCTGCTGTCAGCCATAATTATTCTAATTTAAAGGCCGTTTAAAGGCATACTATGCAGCCTTGGTGAGATTCTGTCTTTACAATCAAATAAGTCTCTTCTTCGATCCTCAACACCGCCTGCTCACCTCCGTTTTTTATATTTTATATCCATTTTTATACCGTTTTTATTTGTATATCTCAATTTTTTGATAACTGTCACCATCGAGGAAAAGCAATTCCAAAGTTGATTCCAGTCCTGGCTCTAGACTGCTCTGATTGGGGGAGCAGTCACAGATTTATTTATTTTTTCAGGGCAGGGTGTGTGCCATAATGTTTACAGGCCTTTTTCATACTACGTATGCTACAATGTGTATTATATACAGTGCAGTCTGTAAGTATTTGGGCAGTGACACAATGTTTGTTGTTTTGGCTCAGTACTCCAGAACATTGGATTTGAAATGAAACAATGAATTTGAAGCCGACTGCTTGGGCTCATTGTCCTACTCATTGACTATGGGCAGTAATTCCAATACAGATTATGGATATAAATACCTTCAACTTTGAACTTTTATCAGGTTGTACTTGAGTACAACAAATGTCTTTTAAAGATTAACTAACTGTATTGGCCTTCATTGCTTAGTGATAAAAAAAATTTTTTTTTAAACTCACAATCATTGACTCAATATTTCCCCTTTAATTGTATACATATGCTTGGTTACAGTGTGTGCTTGTGGTCAAGATGTTAATATCAAACAGCTGCCACAACTGGCAATGGACTTTGTCCATTTTTCTTCAAGATTTTCCCCAACCTCCTGCGCTCTTTGGTGATTATTGTTTATGATGAGTTACAGCCTATATACACGTCTTTATATAATATCCCAATTATTAACTAGTGACTATACAACATGCAACTGCATACAGGGTTTCCTGCTAAATAAAGCTATCACATTGAGCATCCACTTGTAGCATTTCCATTAATTTCCTACTCACAAATGGATAAATGATACAATGAAACCATAGAACACAACTTCATATTACTGGAAAATAATAACAAACATCAACAGTGGCAGATCTCCCCCGGGTTGCCCCAGTGTACCGCATTGGAGACCGCATTTGTCTCCAATTGCACTGTCTACTCTCAAAAGGATAACAAGAACCATAGAACACAATGTCAATTATGGGTAAATAATAAAATTCTATATATATTCTATAGTATTTCTTCATATGTTCAAAGACTCTAAAGCATGACTGAATGTATGCATGATAGCTGCATAGTGGAATGGCTGTCCATAAAAGAGACTAGACATCACTGTCAGTCATTGAAAGCTACCACACTGAACCTCAGGACAGTTTTCAGCAAGAAATTAAGCAGCAAGCACTGCTTAAGCAACAAATGTCTTTTCTGGTGTTTTCCCTTGTACTTTCTCATATCTCGGTAAATTATTTTATTTGTTATTTTGAGCAGAGCAGTTTGAAAAAGACCTGTTGACTTGTCTTTTCACTTTGCTGTTGGTTACTATTGCTTCTTCATCTCTGCCATTGCAGTATTTAGCTAGCTACAAATGCTTCACTGAAAATGATTCCACCCCACAGCCTCAGTAGCCTCCCCGACCCCTCCCCACACAGAAAAGAGTGTCACATCCCGAAACACCCAAAACACACCTTAGAAGAAGAACAGGCAGAGGAGCAAAGATTCAGTAAATTTGTGCAAAAACAGAGATTGCCAGTTCATGATAGATTTATTGAGCACGGTAATTTTACAGTATTGTCAAGGTAAACATCCTGTATAGCATGTCTTTAAATGCATATTTGCTATTCATTCTACAAGCTGCCAGACGTGAGAAATTGACAATCAGCTAAATGGATACTTAACTAATCAGTATATTATTTTTGTTTTCATGTTAAATCAGCAACACTTAGCCTACATTTTCATTTTGAAATCTTAAATTGAATATGGCATTGTGATTTGTACCCCCTGCTACAGTATTTCTATGATGAATTCGCAGATACAGTTCCATCCACTATCACCAATCATTTACTTACAAGGTCCACAACAAGGACAATGCCGCCATTTCTCTTAGCTTAAAAGTTCTCCTCATTCCTTGTTAAAAGTTTGTCTCAGCAGCTTTAGGAAACTCTTAGCTAGGAACTTTTAGTGCCACTAAGGAGAACTCTTAGTGGTAAAGTAAAATGTTTTGTGAACACGGCCCCAGGTCTCTTGTCTCCTACAGGCATCCAGGGAGAGATAGCTGCCTCTGTGTAATACAAAATCCCACATTCAAACCACTGTACAGCCGGCCTGGAAGATTCTAGCACTTTTCTAATCTAAGACTGTTCCTCAGTCATAATTGAAATGCACTTTAACACACATCCTTCGCCAAGGAGAGCAGGAAGTGTATACACAGCACCTTGTGCATTGCAGTGAGCGAGTGATGAAGGAGTGGGAGGAGAGGCTTTGACTGGCAATATTTCAGTCTGTACTTTTAAGTCACTGGCTGCCAACACTTTCATTTGGCAAAATGCAAACTGTAGAAGTTAAGTTGATGCTACAGGGCAAATGACACAAAGTAACCCAGGGTACTTTGGTTTACAAAAAAGACGTATCTGTACATTTCTGCTCTATTTTATTTATACCTTCTTCTAGCAAATGATATGACTGTTGTGATTTAGATTTTTTTCAGCGAGAACTTAAAGAACCTTGAGTACAAAGTTTGTCACTCACACGCTGCTTTTCCCACGCACATTTTTCTATTCTCCTTCACCCTTTCTCCTTGAACAACCAGCAAATTCATTTTTATTTTATTGTTTATGGAGTGCTTTGGAGTGGTTCAAGACAAACTAACAGGCACTCCATGCATAGCTTTTAGAAAGTGTACAAGATCTTATAGTTTGTCTTCAGATAATACCTCCAAAGGGACAGGGAAATAAAATAAGGACAGCAACCACAAACCTCAAATACATCCTGTTATTCAACACAGTGGAAGGAAAAAATAATCAGTACTAAACTGCATGGACAAATCTGGGCTTCATGCCTGGCGGAGAGAGTGACAGATGTGCAGATTTGACTTCTAAGTGCAATTCTGACTGCGGTCAGCATTAGTGACACCAACTACAGTAAATGCATTTACAGCCAAAGGTTTGTGACTCTGATTACATCACAAGTTTGTGAAGAGCGAACATAAAATCACTCCAAATGGACTGTGTTTAGCAGTAGCGTGGTTTCCAAGCAGTGGACATCACATCAAGTGGCTTTAACACAGGAAAAAGGAAATTGCATGGAGAAAAATGCATGATTCATTTGACTGGATTATCAAATTGGTTTGTTTCATTGACAACCCTTTCATCAATCTTTTTCTTGGTATAATATATTCTATATATTATGTTTTGTTTCCCTCTTGCTAAAAGATGGCCATGCTGCCCAACCCAATATGTGCCTTGATTATTATTATAATATGAGATGATGGGCTTTATGCTTTCCTCATTTTGGAGAAGCCCTTAGATAGCATATTATGTTTCCTTGTGGAACTGCCTCAGAAATCGTTAAATGACAACACTAATGCCAAATTCACTTTAAATATGCAATTTTCCCCACAAAATGGCAAGGAGACAGGTTTGGAATAAGGAGCTTGTGAATTAGCATTTTGATTTACAAAGCTGAGCATTTAAACTAAATTTGTAATCTGAACAACAGCCAATGAATATTGTTTTCAATAAAAATAAAAAATAAAATGGTACTGAAGAATGGTCCCTCTAAATGCTTCAGAATGGTATAATACTATACATAGGGGTAGAACAGATGGTGTTACCTAACCAGCATTATTTCAGGTGTATAACTGAAAATTTACAAAAGTAACACAAATAATGAAATAATACAATGAATGCAAACCTAAAAAAAGTACAGTAATATTTGGAAAACTGCTAACCCCACCCCTCCTGGAGATGATATTCATTTTAGAGAACATAAAATATGTCCCCTTAGGTTGCATTTACCTACATAAATTATTTTTACTTCAGAGCGAATTTCAATTTGTGTTTGTCTTTGAATATAAAAAAAGAAAAGAATAAAACAACATGCCATATATAAACAAGAACGATTTGTTTTAAAGACATAGGTAGGCCAATGTTCTTCAATGTCAGATCTAAGCTCAATTTTAGTGGAATTATTTCCAAGAGCACTCATAACTATATAACTAAATATACCGCATGGAAACCATTACTAGCTAAAGCAAAAGATACAGTAACAAGTTAACTTGCAAGCTGGTATCTTTACAGATGATCTATAAAAGATACTATAGCTGTTCCAACAAGAGTAGTTCACTCACTGTTATAATAGTGTTCTTTCAACATCTTAAGAGAATCCCACCATCATACATTGGTCTGGATACAACCAATATTGAAAGTGAGTGTTACCTTCTAAGTACTGTTGCAATAGCTAGCTCATTTTCATTGAAAGGTCTGGCAAGATAATGTTGCCATTTTCTCTCATTTATGAAGAAAGGAAGTGCTCGCAATTTTATGTAAGTCAATGTGAAGGGAAATGTTTATTGTATGCAGACCATAGTGCCATTTATTTAGCCACCAGTGTATACTTATGTGAAAGTTTTTATAGAGTGAATGTATGCTAATTGTATATAATTTCAAGTTACAAAAGTTCACATCTCCAATGGAAAAACACTGCTTTTGCCATGCAAACTAGACCAGCTTTAATATAGACAAATATACAGACAGACAGACCAAGCAATAAAAATACACTCAGGAGGAGGGTAATTACAACATACTAGAGTGCAACGTGCAGTGCTGATTTAAATATTTAAACAAGCAATCCTCTTATAAATAAATTAACAGCATTTATATAGAATCTTTCGCCCATTGGAAAGCACTTTACAGCAAAGAGGGGTAACTTCAAAGACCACCATTTATTATAAATGATATCATTTCTGTGTTAATGTGTCTGTATCACTTTAATACAGTACGCAAGGATAAAGATTTAAATTCTAATAATAATAATAATAATAATAATAATAATACATTTTTGTTCAGGAAATGCAATTCAGTCATAGTATTTAAATGAAACTGACCCCAACCCTGATTTTAAATTTCATACGTGACTGACATCAGATATCAGATGCTTAAATAGCCAATTAGACAGATCTGTGCTCGAGACAAAAGCAAACATTTATAGTGAAACATTTTCTGTCTAGTCAAAATATCTTTTTAATTCCATGTGTTTCTGGTCCAGCTCTTAATCCTTTTGGCTCTGAAGCAATACATAAAAATAAATAAATAAAAACAAATAAAAAAAACAGGTCTGTATTCCTTCAACAGCACAGCATGTGGTCTGAGGATTGAGTTCAGAGAAAGAAGCAAATCTGATGTGTATGTTGCGGCAGCTGAAATACAGGTTGCAACTTTGCAATCAACTTAGAAAGCCATGTGCCAACAAAGTGCTGTGCCAAGAAACCAAGCAGCTATAGAACCTCTGGATCCTGCCCCCAAAGTACATGCATTGGCGTACAGATCAGATGAATCCATGATAACTGGTCACGCTACGTGTGAACTGCCTACAAATTAGCAGGCAGGCACACAATTCTGTGAGCTTACCAGCAGGCAAGCAGAACATTCTGTTATAAAAATGCTAACTGAATTGCAGCAGCCTGACATTCTACAATAAAAGACCCTGGTCGCATCAAAAAATAATAATCCATTTGATGTAGAATAATCCATAACCTTGGGACAGATAATTGTGCCAGTACATGCTAGTAATTAAAATAAATGAACAAACAAATAAATAAATAACCACAATTAAATAAAAATGTCTCGGTGAGTCATCTGAAATGCATCACTCGCCTTTAAATTGTGAGACTCTATTAGCTACTGCTGCTTCATCAAATAAATTCAATAGTTCAAGCTGCTTTCGGTTTTCTCTTCTTCTGGTTAATAGGACTGAGAGGAATGACAGTACTGCAAATGATGAGGCATGGCCGAGGGCAGCTAGATAAACAAACCATGTACTGCCTGCAAAGCACTTCTTAAGGAAGTGTGTTTTCAGAGTGACCCCGAATACATGAGATGCAGGGTGCAGAACACAATGAAAGTGTGGGCTGATTTATTTATTTCTTTTGGCCGAGATTTGTGTTTGAGAAGTTTGTGTTTTCAAGGTTCTGTTCTGCAGTTTGTTCAGAATGGGAGAGAGCAGCAGTTCTTTGGATGAATACATATGGTTTCTGTATGCAGGAATGTGTATCAGGCAATCTTTGCTGAAATGACCTTTTAAACTTGACTTCATTAAATTATGCTTTGAGGGAATACTCTGCAGCCATAAGGCATGATGATTGATCTCTCATCCTCACCCTAAAAGATTCAATCACAAGATAATTTCACCTTTATATTTACTGCTTAAATAAAGCACATCTACGATGAAAGGTGAAGAATAAGGCCCTGACTTGTGCAATTTTAAATACTGTGTCAATCTGTAGGCCCTCTTCCTTCCAAATCGCCACGTTCAATATCAATGGGGACTATAGCCCTCATCTGTTTTAAAATAACTACTGAACCTTAACCACATTCTAGCATGTACTGTGCACAATTCTAATTAATGCAGGTTTGCCCTTTTTTGCACCCCACAGAAAGGTTAGCTTTCTATGCACTTCTGTGCACAGGTCAGTTATGAAATGCACTTTTATTCTCTTTTCTGGTCTCTCTGAAGGTGACAGCAATTGCATGAATTTCCATTTCCTTCTTCCATCTCATGTGTTTAGACTGGGTTGTTGGGTTAACCTATCTTGGACTTGTCTTTAAATTGTCCACTTGCCTTTAAATTGTCGAGAGGTCAGTTTATTGAGAATTAATTGTGATCACGGACTACCAGAATTTACTCATTAAACTGCAACCACAAATAAAAAAGCAGGACAGATTCATTGAATTATGCTGAGATAATTATCTCATCAAACAAAATTATTAGCACTGGTTCACATACTGCGACTAGGAAATAAATTGCATATTTTAGCCAATGCAATGCAATTCCACTCTCCTAAAGAAGAAAAAAAAAGTGACATTGCAGACAGTATGCAAAAGGAACAGCTTTCATGAGTTAATAAAGTAGTGAACGTGTGTGTATTCACAGAGGCCTACACTACCTTCAGAGCTTTTGTTCACACAAAAACTTGTGAATATTCAATTTAACTTATTCACATGTTTTTGCATGAGAATCCCATCAATGCATATGCATAGGGACATATGATATATACACTCACCGGCCACTTCATTAGGTACATCTGTTCAACTGCAAACTGCACCCGTTAATGCAAATATCTAATCAGCCGATCACGTGGCAGCAACTCAATGCATTTGGTCATGTAGACATGGTAAAGACAATCTGCTGAAGTTCAAACCAAGCATCAGAATGGGGAAGAAAGGTGATTTAAGTGACTTTGAACATGGCATGGTTGTTAGTGCCATATGGGCTGGTTTGAGTATTTCAGAAACTGCTGATCTACTGGGATTTTCATGCACAACCATCTCTAGGGTTTACAGAGAATGGTCCGAAAAAGAGAAAATATCCAGTGAGCGGCAGTTGAGCGAAAATGCCTTGTTGATGGCAGAGGTCAGAGGAGAATGGCCAGACTGGTTCAAGCTGATAGAAAGGCAACAGTAACTCAAATAACCACTTGTTACAACTGAGGTATGCAGAAGAGCATCTCTGAACTTACACCACGTCAAACCTTGAAGCAGATGGGCTACAGCAGCAGACCACACCGAGTGCCACTCCTGTCACCTAATGAAGTGACCGGTGAGTGTATATTCATGCGTGATAAGTACAGTTTTGCAATTTGTACAATTACTTCTTGACTGAGATGTCTACATATTGAAAAACCTATATGAACACCATTATATACTTTTTTTGTGCGTCTGCACCAATTTTATGGCCATAAATGAAGTTGAACCCTTTGCATCTACACTTGAGACTCCACGCAAATTGCCGCTGAAATGGCTCTAAAAGCAGTTTTCAGTAGCAGTTCATCTAAGCCTGAAGCCTGATGGAGGTGTTTCCACTGCAAATACAAATGGAGTCAACACTGTATTTGCAAACCCCACACATGATAAGGGTTGGCTCAGTGCCCAGTCATGACGTCAGCCTCAGATTATTGATGATTAGAAAAATGCTTATTTTACAGGTTATGGGATACAAGAGCTATTATTGATTTAATTATTCATTTAACTACATGCCTGCATAAACAAGGGACAGCATAATTCACAATATTCAGGCATTGTCCCTATGCACTCATTTTTCACTTAAAAACAAATATTTTTTTATTCCTCATCCTGGAACCAAATCTGTGAACAACAATGTATTTTTGTGTTTTTATTTTCTCCACATTAGCCATTAATGACATGGCATATTTTCAGTGAACAAACAGTTGGAAATAACAACACTCGTTTCAACCAGCCAAATAAGAAGGGGCAGCCGTATTAATAAACAATGACACACAGGCATCTTAAACAAGTTTGTGCTTCTACACCAAGCTTACACCTATCAAGGCTTATCCCACATATACCACTTGCTAAAAACAATTTTGACCATAATATACAACCTCCATCATAGGCTAGTGAGAAAATAAGCATGATTGATTTTGAAAATTAATTTACAAAATCGGTTACACGGTGGGCAGGTACTGTTGATACCAGAGAAGCTCATATCTAATGCTGTTCCAGAACAAAAACAAAATAACAAAACAAAATATCAGAAAACAAAGCAACAAATTATAACAAATCAGAAAACCAAACACACCAAATCACAAAATGAAACGGAACAAATCAGAAAAATTGAACGTAGGAACACCAGAAAGGTAGGTACATACAAAAAATGATTTGTCGCCACCAACCGAACACACATTGTGTCAGCCTGGGTGAATGGCATGCTTTTAATCGCTTTTCACATTTTACAGCTTTTCACTTGTTTTCATAAGGGAAGTGAGCCTGAATGATTCATCAGTCCCACTAAATGTGTGCTTATTTCAATCAAGGTCATTCATATGAAGTGATCAGATATGTTCTCAACTTTGCACTATATTAAAATAAGTACACGTACAGTAAAAATACACTTGAAGGTTGTTCAGAGGAAAACATACTCAATAGTTGAGGCTGCAAATGCTATAATGACAGAGCTGTGTGGAACAGAGCGGGGTACTATGAAGCAAGATTATGGGGTTACAGAGCTAATTTAGCCTTTAAGCCTGGGTTTTTTGTATCTGGAAGTTGACTCCCTTTTAATCAGGCTATATCACCATGGTACAGTTACTTTTTTTTTTACAGGCTGTGGGCTAAACCTATATCACGATGGTGGTTATCAACTTGCTTAGTGAACATAGGCTTTCAGTGGAAACTTCTAAAGATTTCTTCGAGAAGCTTATGTCCTCAAAGCACAGAGTTTGAGACGGAATTTATCCAACTTTTTCATCTATGTTGGTCTTCCTTATTCCTTCACAAAAACAAACAGAGCAAAGCCGAAATGCTGGGTGAGATTTCTTTTGCCTCTTTCCCTGGAGACTGATTTCTAAATCATTTGAAGTGTGGCATGAATCAGGCCACAGCAGTTGCCACCAATACATGAATAACAAATAAGGGATGAGGTTCTTTCGCGTTTATCGTATTCTCCCCACTTATCTTCCCTCAAGGCTGAAGTACAATAGACATGTTTCATTCCCCTCAGCAATCAACAGCTTTGGCAGTTTTATTCTATGTTTTAAATTTTAATTTCAGAATTTAAATCCAGTCATTTGCAATGTTAGCAGCATCATGGATGCATGCTTACATCATTCTGGCCACCCATGTACTAAGTCATCTTGACTGACGTCAGTCACATTATTGCTAGAGTGTAACGGTATTGAACTCCTTATGTTGTGAACAAATATATTGAACTTATGTGCATGGCTGTGCCTGCTCAAGCATTTGCCTGAAAATTATTGACCTGCCTTTTTCCTTCCACATCATTCTCACTGGAATACACCAAAAGCCAATGTTGTATCTCCAATAGTCTGTGCATCTATGCACATTTTTACAACTGTAGATACTGTACATAGACTGTAAAAAAGACACTTTTCCTTCTCATGAACTCGACACAGAATTTGTACATCAAGAAAAAGAGCCTTGAATCAGTAATCTAAAACCATGCTTTCTAACCATGTTCAAAAATGTAATACTCTCCTTTAAACAATTAAAGTATACACCTTCCTTTTATAAATAACATCCTCTCTTTAAAACTGAACACAATTGTGGTGAATTACGTAAAGTCTGAGTGCATGCGCACGTGTACTTGCATATGTGTGTGTGAATGTATGTCAAAGTAAGAGAGAGTGTATGAATGAAGATGCTTTCATGTGCACCAATCCTTTGATCTTCTAATTAATAATTGAACTGAAATACTTAAGGGAACTAGAAATGGTGGTCAGTGAGAGACATTTTAAAGCTGTCGGATTTAGACTAGTTGTCTTCAGCTGCAATTCATTTTGACCCCTCAGAAGTGACAAGGATCATAAGTCACAAGTCTTTCTAATAATGAGTGAATTTGGTGGAATTGGTGGATATGTCTAAAATAAAAATATTAATTTATGTCTGAATATCCTTCAGACGACTTTACACACTTCAGAATCCTCATTCATGCTACTCTTTTATGAAAATTCACATATAAAATGACCTAAATAAATAATGTAACATGCACTTGCTTACAATTATGGTGTACAATGTAATAAAGGCAGATGAAATCACTCATTTATATAATGAGAATCAAATCAACAAACGTAAACAGGATGAATACGAATGAGTATTCTTAAGGATATGCTGCCATGAATGTATAATGAAATTTTAACAGAATTTGAGCTAGCTTGGTAGTATTTTAGCTGACAGTGTCTCCAGCACATTCCATCACACTGATACATTGGGAAAAATCAAGGTGACACTTCCTTGTCAACATCCATAGTAGAATTTCTAGGAACGATCTCTGGACCAAATAATATAAATTTCCCTTTTTACATATTCCTTAATCAACCGAAAGAGAAACAATTGAAACACTGAACAAAATGGTTAGGTATAATCTTTTGAAGAGTAGGTTTTTTGGGATGTTTTTTTCAAATTTCTAAGTCAGTGTTCTAGAACACTCCTTTGAATTACCAGTAGTGAATGTTACATCAGTGTTAGAATGCTCAGTTAAAAACATTCTAATCACACATTTTGTGAACTTACACCTTAAAGAGTTATGGAATTAGGCAATCGTAAAAAGTTCACTATTTACCTATTAAATGTGCAGTATGTAAGTTTGGAGAAACAAGCAAGAAAGCTAGACGTTCCACCCCCTCCACTCAACCCTCCCTCCAAAGCCCATCCCTCCAAACACATGCACTTGACATCTGAGTACTGGAGAGAGAGGACAGGAGCATTGAAACCAAGGGACAAAAGTACAGCGCATCATCTCTTCTTCACCGGTAGAAACGAGAACACATAATGTCATCATAATGAATGTAAACAATGCTATTTTTTTATTTACAGCTATGGACAATAGCAAACACGATAGCATTGGCAAAAATGATAGAATTTGATAAAGTATAAAATACAACATTGTGGAGTACAAAAAATATGTTTTTGTACCAAAAATTATGGAGCTCACTGTATATGAGCTAAGGCATTGTACTTTTATTTATCAACTGATTCCTTATACAGTAAAATAATTTTATTTTGAACAAATAATTCACAGAATGACCCCCAAACATTTTAAAACACTTTAATTCCTATTTTATTCAATTCAATCATTAAAGTATCATTCTAGATTGCTTTCCTTCAGTTTCTGCTTTTGCAATGTATAAATGACAACAAAGCATATCGTCTGTAAATGTCAACTCACAAATGACTACAACATGAACCATATGAACAATCAAGCACAAACTGGATATGTTTTTGCCAATAAAGCTAGAATATCTTCAGTATATTTCTATCAGTTAACTCTAGCTATCTGGCTTTCATCTGTGGAATGGCTGGGTGTACACAGTGCATTCTCATCATCATTCTCATATAAAGGTAAAACGGAGTATACATTTCCACTGTCTAGACTGTTTGATTCATGGTTAATGTAGATTTTGGATTGATACCACATGAGCAGGAAGGTATTAAGAACATAAAATATATAAATTTAATTGCCGTGGTCTTAAGAAATACAAAACAGCTTTTACATGGTGCACAGCTAGCCCGAAAGATAAGAATATGACAACTCAACCTCAAGGCTTAACAAAAGAAGAAAGGAGGACATTCTTTTCAAAATGGATTATCATTCTCTCTTAGGTTTCTCAACAGAATATCTCCAGTGAATCTGGCATGAACATTGCAAGGGTTTGAATCAGCGCGTAATTTGTAAATCAGGATTTGCCAAAACAGAAAGTGCTGGCATGAGAGGGGGTGACCAGTTACATATGGAGTGCCTTTGTTTTATAGTTGCTGTCTTTTTACTGGGTGCGAGACGTGTTTGAATAGTGTAAGAGTGTGAGACAGAAGCTAAAAGCGTGTGTTTCACACCAAAAGGGTTAGAGTTGGCAACTGATTTCTCTCTTGAATTACCCTGGGCAGTTTAGGGTCTGCTTGACCGTCTTTTTGCTTCTCTGAACCTTTTGGTTTTAAGGACATCAAACTGGATTGCCTGTTGCAGCCATTATCATCACCATTATCATTATCAGCGAAACGTGAATGAACAAAGTTCACTCATGCGTGATGTGATAACGCTATTGTTATCCTTTGACCTCAAATTGACCCAATCAGAAATTGTGGTGGGAGGAGAAACAAAAGAGGTGTCATGTGTGAAGTCTTTATTACAGTCTAACATAGGTTTTACATGGCAGACTGTTCCAAATTAATTTAATATGATAAGAGAGTTACCGGATCCATACAAATTTCCCAGAACACGGGCTTGACAGCCCTGAAATTTAGCAGGTCCTGTTCCGGCAAAATCTGGCACAAATTAAGCCTTGGTTTGGTTTGATCAATCACGCACCCCAAAAAAGCTACATATTAAGAAATGCACTTTCTTGTAGTGCTTACTGCAGTGATCCACACAAGCTTTGGGGGAGTGACATTCTGTAACAGGATATTGCCACTAGGCAAAAAAAAAAATTCATAATGAATAAAGATGGTTATTCAAAAGTAAAGAAATTTAATTGCTAACATAGCAGATCTGCTGCAACTCACATATGAGGAGAGAATAGTGCTAGCACCTCATGCATATTTTATGCTGAGTTTCCACTAATGTTTCTCAAGTCATTCACATCCTGGTGTTTCATGGAGAGCCAGTCATTGCCACGATCTTACACACATTATTACAGTATGCTTGGAATGGTACACAGAATAGCACAATCATTTGCTGGCAATCATCATATCATCTATGCATGTTTTACATTTTTCTATAAATTTGGCTCCCAACAATGGCCTGCACGTATCCAACGGCAGTCAAGTTCATGCATGAATTGCAGGTCTCTACACTCATCAGTGGAGTTTGAGAGGATATTGGATATATTTGCTGCTTGCATTTCTGAAATGACTCTGGCATGTCTGAACTGAACCAATGCACTGGCGTGGTCTGGATTCAATCAGAGACTGTGGGGCTCATCTTAGCACCACGGCATGGTGCCTTAACCGAATGAGCCACCTAGCAGTCACACACACACACACACGCGCACATGCAGTATGCACACTTGCACACACATTCTATGAGGATCTATCTTCCTTAAAACAGTTAACTTAACATCCAGCTACTCCTAATTAAATTTTCCAACTACTCTTAATTGAAATTTTTTCAAACAAGTCAAGTCAGTGTTCTAGAACTCCACTGCTTTGAATTACCAGTAATGATTGTTACATCAACATTAGAATGTTCAGTTAATAACATTCCAATAACATTAATAACAATCACATATTCTGATCTTACACCTTAAAGATTGATAAGAGTTCCAGAAATAAGTTGAGGTAATTGTGCTTTTTTGTTATGAAAATCCATCCACTCCATCACAAATAGCTAAAATCACATACCTGTCAACTCAGATCAGTGTTGCATTAAAAACCACTCAATGCGCTCAGATGGAATGAAACACAGCACACACAATGTCCCCTTAAAATCACAGTTTGGGAACCAATGTGGCTGATCATTACCCTTTTGCCAAACTACAGCACTTTAGAAGAATACAATAAGCAACGTGGCAAAACAAACAGCAATAGAATAGCATTCTTTAGGCATATGTATTTGTGTAGTTAAATGATTTGATTCCCACCGTATTTTAGATACATATGCAAATAATACATAAATATCTAAGATATGGCAGTACCATACCAGAAAATTCTAATATTGGAAAAGCTTTTACAAAAGCATGTTATTATTATTATTTTTTTACACTGCCAAGAAGCTGAATATTACTCCTATTTGGAATTATAATGTTGCTGTTGTGTTCCTTATTCATAAATGGGAATAACCTTAACATTAGAGATATATAAATGGGCAATAGTGCATATGCACAAATGGCCAGTCTGTTTTAATTGTTAAAAACATGAAGGGCTCTATCTTACACCCGGTGCAAAGCGGCGCCAAGCACAATGCAAGTGTCTTTGCTAGTTTCAGACCAACGAAGTTGTCATTTTCCCGTCCAGTGCCCACGTTGTTTAAATAGCAAATGTACGCAATGGGTGCATTGTTGGCGCATTGCTATCGTGAGGCAGCAGAAAACGATTCCGCGATTGACCAACAAAAACCTTGGTCTTAAGTCAATGGCGCAGTATTTCACTGTTATTTTAAGGGCGCGTTATTAAGATAATAATATGCGCCTACATAGGCGGGTGCACAATGTGCGATATTTAAATACAAATACATGTCATCGTCATAATATTTATCACATAGGTTTTTCAGAACTCCAAACGTTCTTTCTATTACTGTTCGTGTTAATACTACTTGGCAAATCCGCCATTATAATAGCAATCCGCCAAGGTGCAAGCGCACCTGGCTTTTAAAGGGAATGGGAGATGACACTCTGATTGGTTTATTTCATGTTACGCCCAAAACACACCTATGATTAATTAAGAGACTAAGTACAACCGCTTTGAACCGTGCACCTTACTTTGCGCTCAGATTATCTGCCGTTAAATTAGCAAAAGTGGATTTGGACACGCCCTAAATGCACTTGCGCCATGCGCTTTAGACCGTGCGCTTAGATTGTTAAAATATAGCACAAAATGAGTAACCTCAGTGTCAAATGTTGATCACGTCTAAAGCCCAAACTTTATTGAGGGTTTACATTTCTCAATGACACACAACAGTAAAACACCTTTACAATCTGATAATACTTCTGGTTTTGCAACATACTGTACTAAGTGTGTTTGTTGTATTAGTCAAGACATGACAGATGCTTTTCTATAGATTGACCATAACCTGTGTTTGTACCCATCCTGCATTTGTGCAGTATTTATCCTTAAATCTCATAATTTAGCTTGTGTTTTGAATGTGCATTATAGTGTGGAACAAGCAAATGCACTTCTTCAGATTGACGGCACTTAACATAACTAGTCTAGGTAAATTAATCACAAAGCTGAACACAATGATCCCACATTTTTTGCATTGTGCCCATTTGCTTAATAAATCTCGCCCTCGGTGTTAAACTTTAGGCAACAATATTGCTAAAATGCAGGTAAATGTGGATTAAGGAAAAAGGGGGGGGGGGGGGGGTGTGGTTGGAGAAAAAAGTGGAATAGTGCTGAAATGCTTAAATCCCTAGGCTTAACCCTGCTCTGATTTCTTCCCCCCATGGGGCACTGCCTATCTTGTCAGAGCGACAGCGGGGAAATAGCACTGAGACCAGTGTGCACTGGATGTAATGAGCAGCCTGCCTTGCCTCCTCATGCCTGCCCATTGAAATACAAACTGAGCCAGGGGGAGTGCACCCACACCCTACAGCCTGGAAGGGTAGTTTATCAAGTCTTTGTGAGTGTGTGCGCGTGTGTGTGTGTGTGTGTGTGTGTGTGCAGGTGCATGTGTGTGTCATGTGCGTGTGTGTGCGTGAGAATGTTGTGCTGAAATTACATCCCAGTGAGAATGGTGACGAGTGCTGATCTCTCCCTTTAACGCTACCAGTGCCCTTACCACAAAAACCTGATAACTTGGATGCTCTCTGATTTTATGCCCATCCAAACTCATCCAAAAGTTGATTTTTAATGGGCACATCAATAAAACACACTTTGGCACACCTTGTGTTTCCCATAATCTCATCAGCTACTCAAAAAAATAAAGATTATGCGCCAGATTACATGCCCTCATATACTGGGACATCGGGGTATTACTGTGCAAAAAAAGACCAAACGCATCATCAGATAAAAACACATTTTAATGTGACTGCATGTGGAAAGAAATCCCTTTATTATACTTAGGCTGTGAGCTGCAGGACCACAGGCCCATAACCTCCTCTCACCTGAGTATAAAAAAGCAGAGATGAGGTAAGGGCTCTCAGAGGCCATGTTTCTCCGACTCAGAGTAATGGCGGATACATACCCCCCCTAGATCCCCCAGTTTACTGTAAGCTAGGCTGGCCACTGGGGCACGGCGTGTATAAACAGCAGTTCAACTGGCTGATGAATCTCAGCCATTCAGAACACACATTGAAACGGAAAAACCCCTCCCCCCCAGCCTTCCTCCTCTCGCCTCCATCACCAGACATCAACCACTCCCATAGGCCTGTCATTGATTTTTTAAATTCATTATTCCTCTCTGTTGCACACACAAATCTTCAAGGAGAGAAAGCATTCCAGCCATTTGGCCCTTGGATTTGCCTTCTTGTAGACAGCACACACAAAAAAACTCCCTGAATCATCTGAATCATTTAGCTAGATTATACACTGTACGAATATATGATTTAGTTGATTTTTTTTGCTTGTTGTTTTGGAAGTGTGAATAAATGTGCTGGTGAAAATTATGGGATAAGATACACTGGCTGAAAATATATGGTTGTCCAAATTGTTTAAGAAAAAACCCCAGAATATTTACCATTGTAGAGATTTTCATCAATGTGCTATGTGGATGAAAAGCAGAGAGCGCTAAGTGGGAATCTTAAGCCCATTAGAAAGAATGTAACAGGAAAAAATATTATGGATTCCATATTATATGAATGGAAGTTAACACGTTAACCTCCATATATCACATGTAATCCGTAGTATTATTACACAGTAAAATGTTCAGTGTAAAATCTCTTTGGCCAGAGTGGAGTCATATAAACACTGTTAAGAGTTGATTTAACACAGGATATTTAACTGTATATTCCTCTAGATAATCAGCTTAAACTACTGATTATCACAATACAGATACATACAGCCAGGGAGCCTATTGTACCACAGTATTCCAGCAGCACAAAGTGCACATAAGGCAGTGATACTGCAGGCTTTCGGGCATATAAAACAATGTTACAATCTTGCAGTGACCCAATGGCATGCTTTTTCATTTGATCAATTTTAATATTAAGAAAACACAAATTGCACAAAGATCTCTAAGCTTGCAAGTCTATTTGGCTGCCTCTCAGGCGCTGCTGGAAATAATCAATAAACGCAGAGAAATGACTGCCAAATACTACATAATTGTTTTTTTTTCTCATATTTTTTTATGAGACCCATTTAAACACACCCAGTTCTAAGACTTCCTACATTTTTTTAGATTCAAAACTACAACATTTTTTTTCTGCCAGAGATTTTTTTCTTAAAACGCGCCATGACAAACAAGCTCATGCATCACAAAGGGTGGTGGTGTTATTTGCTTCTTGCCCATGATGGCAATATTCCTTTAGTGCCATATGGCATGAGTACCCAATCCTGCCTCTAAATAGCCCCCAGTTCTGTTTTAATGAAGCTGCCCCACAATGGGAGCAAATGAAACAACAGAATAAACAAGACAGTGAAAAAAGGATTCTAGCTTAAACTGTTCTACATTCATAACACATGCACTGCTCACAAATTTATCCCCATAGATAACAAATAATAAATCCTTCTCCCAAATTGACAGGAGAGTTTTGAATTGCTTCATGTGCAATAACACCAATCAGGGGCGTCACCAGGGATTCTGGGCCCCATGAAATGTTCTCACATTGGGCCCCATCACCCCAGAAAATTGGAATCAGTTTGGAATCATCCTGACTTCCTCCCTATTACGGCACCCCTGACACCAGCACTAAAATACATTACTATCTGTATGCTAACAACATCCTTGTTGATTAATGGGCTCTGAAAAATTATCTGCGATACTAATGGCATCCAGATGATTAAATAACTAAAAGTCATTAAAAGGAGTTGAGAGACAGGTCAATGCCTGTGGTTTTTACATGTTATTTCAATGAAGTGTATGTTTTCCTTTGGCCCAGGCAGCGTTTATGTGCCAGCAAGCACATTTTAGGTATTTAGAGAAGTTGTGAGCAGATTAATGGGAAGAATAGGCAATTAGGCATCCGGGCGCTTGTGGTCTAAAACTAAAAAATACACTGCGTAAATATTAAAAAATATCCTTCACACATACAAACATCTAGGTCAATTGAGAACAGAAATAATATCAAAAAGTCCAGAGAATGAACTGAGGAACTAAGGATTAAACAAACATAAACATAAGTAACACTGGCAAGATTTCAGAATACGCTGTGTGACCTGTTGTGAAACTCTATAGAGCAGGAGTATCCAATCTTATCTGAAAAGGGTGGATGTAGGTGCAGATTTTTGTTTTAATCCAGCACTTAAAACACTTGATTCTACCTATCAAGGTCTTTATTGAAAGGCTATGATTAGTTAATTAGTTGAATCAGGTGTCATAGTGCTGGGCTAAAACACAACCCTGTACCTGCATCCACCATTTTTGTATTAAAAAACCCATGTTTTAGAGGTCTGTGATGAGAAGTGATAAAAACACACAGCAGTGACACAGCTCAATAAAAATGGGCCAATCTTTCAACATGGTGTGTTGCACAGTTTTTGTTCTAACAGGACGTTTGCACCAAATTTACACCTCACAAGCCCAATAATCTCAGTTTTCAAAGCCTGAATCTCAATCTCCCGTGCACTGGAGGAAGAGGAAAAGCATTGAATGCCATCGCCCTGGTTTCATCAGGATTTATCCTGAAATTCCACAGTGCGTTGAATAGGCTGGCTGAAACAGCTGAGAATGTGCTGGACACATTAAGAAAGCTATGATTTAAGAAAAGAACCATTGCTTTTCCCATTATTTCCCTTTCTTTTTTGGACATCTTTATCTTTCTGTGTATGGATTTGCTGACTTAGTTGATTTAAAATGACAACGATGACCTTATTTTAGAGCACCTTCTTAAACAGGCCGTAGAAATAAAACCTCAGCAAAAAAGCAGAGTCTGTGCAGTTGGGAACATAAAACAGAATACCTCCTGTAATACAGTTATGCTTCTCTTAATTCACAAGTAATGAGGAACGGGATTTTAATATTATTAACACTGTGAAAAAATGATAAAAGCCTTAGAAAAAAAGCCCAGAGGAGGACCTGGATATGGTCGTGTAATACCATTAAAAAATTATTGAGAGCAAAGGAGACATTATTCAGCTTCCCGTGTCATCAGTATTTACAGTGTTGTTAGAGTGATTTTCCCTTCCATCTCTATGCACATCTCTCTTCTTCCCCTCCCTCTCAACATCTTTGCAAAGTGCCTGATGCAAAGCCTGTCGTGAGCCCAGAGAAACGCGTTGACCTACTTTCTAAAGACTGCAATGTACTCCACCTTGGAATGATTGGCAAATGTGTGTGTGTGAACACAATATTAATCCAATACTTAATGATACATGACATCTATGTATATTCTAATTTAATAAACAGCACAATAATAATAAAAAAGACAATAAAAATGTCATGGAATGGGCCTCTGACTTGCATGTGTCTTCCACAAAATAAACCATTTTTAGTCAGTGATTTTAACAAAATAATTAAATAATAAAATTTGATCCAATATAGGTCTCAGTTTCATTGTAATTTTCAGGAACATCTTTGTTGACCAACAGCAACCTCTTTGATGTCTCTGTACAGTCTGGAGTGATGGTAATTAATGAAAAATTCAGTACTGTACTTTCCCAGAATAAAAGGCATGCATCAGCATTGATCAGTCAGGGCTGATTTGACTGTAGATTCTAACACTCCAGAACTGTCCATATTGTTCTCTGCATGCAGTCATGTCCGGAGATCAAAATTCTCTTTCAGTTTACATCCAAGCAAGGCATAAATACCTTCTGTTCTGACATGTTGCCTTGTGCTTGTATCTAAAATCCAAGTAAAAAATTTAACAAAATATATTGATTTAGTCAATGTTGAGCTAAATTGTTTATTATTAACTTCTAAACAGCACCAGTAGTCTTATCATGTCCTTACCTACAATCAAACACTATTGCTTAGCACAAAGTGAAATTATTCGTTCATCAGGCTCGAACATTCCTCATCCTAGTCACTAGAATCAAACATCAGTGAAGCTTATAAAATTTGAAAAAGACCTTCTGTCTCATTACATATTAAGCCTGGTACACTCTGTGTAATTTTAGCCCTGATTTAGCTATTTTAATTGCCCAAAATGCCAATAATTGCTCTGGGGAGCATTCTTGTGAATATTACACATTTGAATACTTGAAGCTTTCCCCAAGCTGCACCTTTCCCTTCCCTGGGCAATGAGTAGCAATTGTGTGCTGTCCTGTGGGGCTGCCGATCACAGATTAAAGACGTAAAGCCAGACGGGGCTCAATTTTAACTAAGCAAATTTCCTTCATTTCGCTATATTAAAATTAGTTCAGATTAATTAGTAAAATCAAATCCTTATGATTTTATTTCTCTTCATATTCTGACATGTATCTATATTCCTTCACATGTTGCACAACCTGGTATGGGTAATTTATACCATCTTTAGAAGTAGGCTAAAAGTACCAGGATATTTGTATAATGAAGCAAAATTTATGAAACAGCCCTTTGAGTTTTGGTGGATGAACAATAGCAGAGGCCAGTGGGTGCTATGATAGCTATGAGACACGTTAGCTACAGTTGGTGTAATGTTTGAAAAATTACATCAATCCTTACAATCTACTTGCAGCACCTTTAATGGATTAAGAAATCATTTTACAGTGAAGGGGCCTCTGCTATGGTCACTAAAATCCAACACTACCCCGGATTATGCACACTTAACATTTTGCACCAAGAAGCTCACACCACAAACATGATGGAAGGATGGAGCGATGTATTAATTCAGTTAAACTGAGATACAATTAGATGGGCAGATTAAGACTGACAAAGGAACTAAGGAAACTACTTTTTGATACAAATGCTTTTGAATCTTTCATAACTATTGTGAATCAGGCCTTAACGTCTCATTGAAAAGATGATGAGATAGTGTTATCCATTTTGTGATATCGACACTGTGGGTAATAAAAAAGGGAAATCTGCTGTATCAGTTCATCTTGAAGATAATCCATGCAAGTTAAATTTTACTCTCAGTATTTACTGTCAGTATAACATGTAATTGGAGTATATATTAAACTAAAAATGTTGCAGTGTAAAATAAAAAATTAAAACTTTTTACATTTTTAAAATACATTTTGCTTTTATTATGTAGGAATTGCAGCCCTTTTCATTCATAGCTTTAGGAAACTCCTTTGTTGCATTAGCAATGTGTTTAGGATCATTGTTTTGCATCAGGATGAAGCCCCTTCCAATGAGTCTGGAGGTATCTGCTTGAACTAGAGCCGATACAATGCTTCTGTACACCACATAATTCATTCTGCTGCTATCAGCAGTTACATCATCAATGAAGACATGGGAGCAAGTACCTGGGGCAGCCATACATGCCAAAACCATAACACCATCCACCACCATGTTTCGCAAATGGGGAAGTTCCTTTTGGCCTCCACACTTTTATCTTGTCATCACTCTGACACAAGTGAATCTTGGCTGCATCAGTCCTTTTCCAGAACTCCGCAGACTCATTCAGGTACTTCTTAGCAAACTGTAACCTGGCCATCCTGTTCTTGCAACTACCTCGTGGTTTGTATTTTGCAGTCTAGCCACTGTAAGTCTTCTGCAGACAGGAGTCACTGACACATCTGCGTTTCTGATCTGTCAGACAGGAGTTTTTCTTTGGCCATTTCGGCCATCAACTGTAGAGGTCTTCCTTGGCCTACCAGGCCCTTTGCAATTACTGAGCTCACCAGTCCTCTCTTTCTTCTTAATGATGTTCTGAACAGTTGGTTTTTGTAAGCCTAAGATTTGGCCTATGTCTCTGACTGTTTCTTATTTCACAGCCTCATAATGGCTTCCTTGACTTTCACCGGCACAACGCTGGTCCTCATGTTGAAAAACACCAATAACAGACTCCAAAGGCAATCAAAAGGCTACAATCAAGACTAGATACTTCATTCATAGTGCCCCCATTTCAGAGAACCATAAGTATAAAAAGTATTGTCATTTCTACATGGTGAAGTCAAAATGTATAGAACTACCCTTTCATAAAAGCGGACAACTTCCACTTTAACCACATGATCTAAATAACATGAATCCAAATCTAACATCGTTGTGCACAGAGGCAAATCAAGAAAAATGATGCCTTTGTCCCAAACGTTGCGTAATTATATAATTTAAAAAATGTTTTACATTGGACATTTACATGGACCAATATAGCACATTATACAAAGCACCTAGGTGCTGTAGTTATATGTAGCCTAGGGTGTCCAACTAAGTTGGGATTTGAGGTGAGTTATCTGTACAAAAAACAAACAAATAAACAGAAAGGCCCAACTAAAGTCACAGAAAAAAGGCTGCCCAAACCTGTACTGGAGATCTACAATCCTGTAGGTTTTCACTCCAACTCTAACAAATGACACCTCATTCAACAGGTAAAGATTTCACTGAGCTTCTAATCTGTAGAATCAGGTGTGCCAAATTAGGGTTGAAATGAGACTCTACAGGATGGCAGATTTCCAGGAACAGGGTTGGGCAATCATGCTTTAGAAAGGGTTGAAATACCACCACCCTCAACCAAAAGCCACTGGCTCTAACACACAAAAACATACACACACACTCACACACACTTGCACATGTACACACACACACGTGCACAAACACACACACACAGGGTACAAGATAAGTAGTCTCTTTTGATAGATTTTTTTCTGTTAAAGGTTTTTAAAGATTTATGAGGCTGCTTAATCCAATAGTAAAAAGGAAAAGGTTAAACTGAAGGCCATGTCGAGTATAATCCATAATTCCATAATTCATTTTCTTCAGCTTCCTCTCTGTTACCAAGTACTTTCCTTTCTGGTGAAAATCTATTGTCCATCACTCATACATGTCAGAGAAACTGAGAGACACGCGACATCACACGAGACATTGCTGCTGCTGGGAAAATAACTGAACACAATTATCATTATCAATAATTAAGTGGAGAGTCCAGCCTGATAATACAAATTCCTCCTCTTGTCTTTCCCACACATGTGGTATGGTTTTTTTTCTACATCACCTTGGTAGTCCGTTATTAAAATCAGTGTCTCGGTCTTTGAAATCAGAGCTTTCAGCAGAACCCAGGAGAGCCGCTTAATGAAACAGCAGTGGGAGGGTTTACAGACACCGATGGTGTAATCACCCAAATCCATTCTCAAATGAAATTATCAGACTGCCTATCCTTTTATATTCTTGCACAGGTAATTTCATAAATTTTAAATGACAAAATATGAAATTATTTGTATGTCAGTTGAAAACTTACAGAGGAAATGTACAGTATTTTGGATTTTGAGAAGCATAAACGATGTTAAAGAAGACACATAATAGGACACTGAAATTATGGACAGGATTGATGGTTGGTGTGACACAGATGTGGAATCCTTTGCTGTCACAAGCATGATCAGTCAAACAGTGAAAATTTAAAAACTCCCTTGCTAAATCATATGATAATTTGCTGCCACCCCATTTTACTCACTGCAAATGCATATTGGCATATGAATAGCTGCTTATTAACTGACATACCGTAGCTATGGGTCAGCTATAACAGAATCAACCCAGAGGCATTTCCACACCAAGTTGACCTTGTAGAACAGCATGCTGCCTGTGATAGTAAATTGACAGAGAGCCAAGGAAGTCCAGGGAAAGCAGGAAAGCAAAAAGTATTTCATAATACATCTTTTAATAGCCCCTAACAAAGCTACATGGGCTGGTTGATGACCATGTGGGGTTAAATATGATCAAAACTTTATATTACCATTTTAAGCCACCTGTGCAAACAACAATGGTTATTTGTAATGATTGTGTTTCACACATTGCAGCGTTTGTTCTTTCATGTTTTGGTGGACAGTAACAAAAAAAGTATGTGTGTGTGTATGGGTATGTATGTGTGTGTGTGTGTGTGTGTGTGTGTGCAATATGAAAATATACCTACAATATATTTGAAATATTCATAATTATATTTGTATAAGGGAAATATTTCTCCAGAACCACCAGGGAATCTATTAGTAAGCTCCCTAATGTTTGGGACCAAGACATATTTTGGTTCATACTTCATTTGGCTCTGTCCTCCACAATTTTAGATTTCAAATATATATATATAATTATTATAAAATCATATAGCATGACACCATAGATGACTGTATATGATATATTTGTTGACATATTTTATATTCCCATTTCTTCCTAATTTAAAATGACCTAGTGTAATTGCCCAAAATTACCTCTCCCAAAGCTTCTACATCCTCCATGTTCTGAAGGGCTTGAAACCAGCCTTAGCGTCCTTCTCTCTACAATCAACTAATTGAGCTGTGCAGATGCTGCACCAGAGGCTTACACTTATTGAACAGCTGGTGCAGGCAAGTCTGTACATGCCCCATCAACCAGCGAAGTCAATCTCGCATGATGAGGCAGGGAAATCCATGCTTATTTAACCCTACATCCTCAGACTAGCCACTGGCATGACTAGAGGTCACATGTTGATTGGGGTTAAGGCTGGGTGTCTCTCATGGAAAATATTGGCTGAAGTCACAAAGCAGTTACATCAAAGTTGTTGAAAATCACAGAAAACTGAAAAAAAAGCTGCATAAATCAGTGCTTTAAAAATGTTAATTAAATTAATAGATCTTATGTACAGCTGTAGGAAATGACTGTGCTGGAGCTCGTCTGGTCTTCAACCTCCCCAGACACTCCCACGTCACTCCCCTGCTCACTACCCTCCACCACTGGCTGCCTGTTATGGCTCGCATCAAATTTAAAACATTGGTCCTACAAACCCTACATGCCAGCCAGACCCCTCCATTCCGCTACCTCAGGACGCCTGGCACCTCCCCCTCTTCGCACCTGCGCTTCCCGAACATGTCTCCTGTCTGTTCTAGCCCCACGATGGTGGAATGACCTCCCCGTGGAGGTCAGAACAGCTGAGACACTGACTCACTTCAAGCGACAACTGAAGACTCACCTCTTAAGGCTGCACCTCTCCCCATCCCTCCCTACCTCCCTGTTATCTCTAAATTGACTGTAAGCTTAGGGTTGTAACTAGGTAGCTGTTTCGTAGGTGACTTAGTTAATGCACTCGTCTTAACTACTGCTTGTATTTTTGCATAGACTGCGTTGTTGCTGTTCTCGTTTGTGTTAGTGTTAATTAGTTTAACCTACAGGGTCCAAGTTGAACTATGCGGTTGTTCCCTGCATTTGGAATGGTACTTCTCACTAGGGTTTTCGACACACTTGTTCCTGGTTATGGTTATTCATGTTGTTGTACGTCGCTCTGGATAAGAGCGTCTGCCAAATGCCTGTAATGTAATAATGTAATGTAATGACTGAAATAACATGCGCAACTGTAGTAACAGCAGTAAGTGCTTGAAGTTTAAAAAGAAATCAGACGGCAGTTGCCGCTAGGGACAAATATGAGTAAAATGCATTCATAGGCCAGTGCAAATCACTTTTGTCCATCAAAGAAAGAAAGAAAGAACATGTGTTTTACAACAGAATGATTATGAGAACCGAGCATGCTCAAATCACATTACAAAAATAATAAAAGGTGTTACATTGCGTCCATTTTTATTTCTTTAAAGTTTACTTTTGTACAGCATGTTGTACATTGCAAGGTTTTCAGTCACTGGAGCACCTGTTGTCACTGACAACATTATCATAATGGTGGGAGGAACACTGCTCATCAACATTGTTGACAGGGGCCATCAAACATCTGATTGCAACACCTGACAAAGACTGGAATCTTGATCCCACTGCACTGTGTTTCTCCCAACATTTAGCAATATGGTGAAAAATGCATAGGTCTATACATCTCACATTGCAGGCTGTGTCAAGGTTGACAGTTGCCATCCAAAACTGCCAAAACATAATGGAAAGCACCCTAAATGGGGGAAGTCACAGACATGGCAAAGTCATAGAATGGCAAAAGAAAAAGAAAGAAAAATGGCAGAATCTGTGACACTTGCAACATGACAAACAGCCAGCCATAACTATGCTATGTCCTTTAGTTAATCACTTAAGTTAACAAAGAGTTTTTTAGAGTAAAGCATGTAGATTTAACGTCAAATCTTGGCCGTAGTTTTAATGTTAGTATGAGTAGCTATTCAGTTCACAGGCATTACATTGGGAGTGCAGTCAAGAGGCTAGGACAACCATTTGCATTTTATAGCACTGCTGATCGAAGTGCAACACTCAAGTTGAAGGGTTCATTATAGAGCCTTTGTTAAATTTCAAATTCAAAGTTAACAAGTCAGAGCAACCTTCACCATAAGTATCCATTAAAAAATTGTAGCCCCACGTATATTTAATGAAGACTGGAGTAGCAACATACCGCCCCAAAGCAGTTGTCTTGAACTACACAATGAAGTGCATGGTGAAAAAATATGGTAGAGTACCCATATTATGAAGCAGTGGAAAAAAATTATGTAAAAGATGTCACAACCATGGCAAAATGGGCACCCTTGCATTTACTACTTTGTGTACCCACCCTGTGCCAGGATAACACTGAGTCTTCTCGTATAGTGCTTCATGAGGTGTACAAACGTTTACAAAAATAATTTTGTGAAGCAACTCCAATGAAAAAAAAGACAAAAGATATAAAATTGTCATAAAACTTCACCCTGCAGTAAGCAAATCTGCCTCCCACCTCTACCTGCCATTTATTTCCCGAAGGAACTTGCAAAAAATGCCATGCTCTGCAGTTCTGAAGGGGAAAAAATTAAATACAATTCGCACAGGCGATATAAATCTGGGCTGGTTTTGAAAACATATTAGTCTTCATGAGCATCAGCAACACAAAATCTCACAGTTTCAAAATGTGACTGAGAGTACAGTTATACCAAAACAAAAAGAGTAGGGAAAGCAGGGTCAAAATGGGACAGGTGGAACTGTGCTGTGGCTGTGTGTTTTGCACTGGACCTGCTGGTCCTGGAACTGTTCAAAATGCACTAATTTCCCGTTCCAGGCACAGAATGTCTCCTTGCAATGTGCAGTGCTCCAGCTGCACCTTCTCCTTGTTGGGCTGTGCTGCGATAATCCGCGGCTGATGCACCAGAGATTATGAAGAGAACTCATTTTAATAGACATTTTAACAGTGAATATTTTTCTTTTAACTTCAACACTACTTGCCATATTAGGGATTTAAAAGTTAAGTAATTAACACTGCATTTTTGATTTCTTTATAATTAATCAATTAATTATTTAATTATGAAGGAAGTGTAAAAAGTGACGGGTTAAAACTGAATGTGCAACTGCCAGCAAAGTTACTTTCAATGATGGCAACACTGCAAAGAATATTTCTGTTCTAAATAAATTCCTTCAGATTTTGAAATATTGATTTGATTTTAACATGTGGCCAGAAAGCATTTATAAACAAACAATGAGAACTGACTAAAACGAGCGGATTTACACTGGAAGTGTATGCTCCAGGGTGTTGTGCACCTACAATGCGCAGTTCTCCTTGAATGGCTCTCTGTTGCATATGCAGGCTCCATCTGTGTCCCAGTGTTATTCTTCTGTGTGGAGGCCAAGCTTCTCATTGATCCGCAGAACAAAATCTCCTCTGGATTTTAGTGCACAATACCATTCGAAAACGTATAAGAACATATTTATTCCTGTGTGTCCTTATCTAGAATAGACCACAGAGTCCCAAACTAACCACCTGTTACATTGTAATTCTGTAGTGTATTTTCTGTCATGTGCTGTTAGTCATCCGCTCAATTACGTCAGCAATCATATTGAATAGTGCAACAGAAGAGTATTTTAGTTTTATTGCTGGGTTAAGGAGCTGGAGATATGTGCAACCGGTGAATGGATTTTGTCAGTCAAAGCACCTTTGAAAGTGCTGCTGAACACCATAAAGCACTGTAAATACTATATATCTTTCAAACTGAATATCACCACATGATCAGAATGTTTTCTACCCATAACCTGATTGTATTGTAAAAGACTTTCACCTCCCCTAGAGATGTTCCAAACTCAAATTGATAAAAAAAAAATTTTAAGGCATTGTTTTTAACCAATTATGTAGATGAGACTACACTCTAAAAACTTTAACCCCTATCTTGTTAGTTTATTTATTGTTATAATGTCTTTACACCAAAAAAGAACTTTTTACAAAAAGATTTATCAATATTTTTGTAAAACCATGTGTAAATGTTTTCGGAAACAAACTAACAAAATTTCACTGTATTTATCAAGCCCATGTAGACACAGATTTTTTTCGTATTCATGTGCATATGTTAATAAAAACCAAACAATTGTAAATCAGTTGTAATATTGAAGTACATTCCCACAAAATGCTTAACAATATTTAAGCAATGTGATTTGTTAGTCACATCCACATTTCATTTCACAAAACAAACTTAATATAAATAAATTATAGAAAAAATGACTTGTCGGGACTTTTTTTTTTTACTTACGTATAGCAAACTCATATAATCACCATAACCACAATCACACCAGGACCACATCGCTACCAACCAAATCAGATCCAACCAAATATGTGCAGAAATTGGCTTCATAAATTTAATAGTTGGCTACATCAGTTTAACCCAATGAGTAAAAACAACAAACATGCAATAACAAGTTAATTTATGTCAAGGGGCAGTCAAACAAATGTAAGGAGCAATGCTGACAATTAAGGTATATTGTTACATTTACAATAATATTACATTAGTGATAGTTAATTATATTGTTCCCTTAAAACAAACTCACCTTGAGCCTCCTACTAACTCGATATTTATAAACATTTTTTTGCTATACAAAAAAAAAGAACGTCATCATCAGTCACAAATTAACTTCTCCTTTCATGGATAACAAATCTTATTTTGAAGAAGCATCTTTCATTGATGATGCTAAATTAGAGTGAATATTCTTAATTATAGCCTGTCAATGGATTATTTACTTGTGTGGCACAACAATTTGCCGTGAAACTTGGACAAATATTTAAATAACTAACGCTACTGAAAACCTGAGGAAAAACATCACTTATAATTTTTTTATTTATTACAAGATTTGTTATTGAACTGTACCTGACCTGTGAAAAGTGTATTTGTTGTTCCAGGTCTAAAGTGTACATTTAAAATGTACTCAATATCTACCCACAAAGAGCTAACGTTGTTGATTACCGATGGTTAACTGTGGGTGCCCAAGCAGAAGTAATACTCTGACACAGCGTATTCCTTCTGAGGCACATAAAGTAAGAAGAGAACAATGTGTCACACACTGAACACCCCTAGGGAAAGAAATGAATGACTTTGTCAGGGTTTTGCTATTGTCCCTAAGTTTACAGTCCTCCCATCCTGGCTCTATTTTAGAAATCTTTGCACATGGTGCAAGTTTGGGGTCAAAATCCACTTTTGCTCGTTAAATGGCAGATAATTTGAACGCAAAGTACGGCGCAAATAGGCTGAACTTAGTCATTTAATAATAGGCATGTCTTTGGCGTAACATGCGATAAACCAATCAGTGTCATCTCCCATTCCCTTTCAAATGGCAGATTTAGCAAGACTTCAAAAAGACAGCTTTATTGAAACAGACCTGCTAGTGTGCAAGGTTAAGGTGCATGAGCAAAGAATATATGGCAACTGCGAGGTTCCAACAAAGCTCTTTAAAATCATTTTGTTGAGTCATGGAGTGACAGGTGAAATCAGCAGGGTTTTAATTTCTGAAAGTATGGAAATCTTGTCATTGCATTTTTAAAAATGTGCTAAAAATTGTGCAAAAAGTGTTGAAATTTGAATTTATCTTCGCTTTATAAGACCTGTAATGTTCCACCTGATTAATGCAAACACCTGATTCCTATTTGTCTTATTGACAGTTATTTATTTAATTCTGTCACATTTTGACACACATTTCAAGAGTTTTGAATTACTTAAAAATTATTGAAACATATTGTGGTGTTCACAGTTTCTCAATATGGTCTACTTGGTCATACATACAGTATGGTTAAAGGGAAGATACTTTGGAAATGGGGGGATACATTTGAAAGAAGGAAAATAACTATTTTGCTTTGGCTAGTTACGATCTGAAATCTAAAGATCTAAAGAGGAAAATAATAATAATGCATAGCACTCATTTCACTTGTCACTCCCATGTGCTGGGGTTTGAGTGAATGAAGAGAAAGTAGTTGTAGTGAATGAACGAGTGTTTATTTTCTTGATAAGTATCCAAAATTATGGACAAGATTCTTCAAGTTTGATTTTGCACTCCAGTTGAAAGTGTACAAATTCCCTAAATATATTCAATAATGAACATCTCTGAAAGCGCAATCTGTGCAAATTCTTTAGAGCAATTTGTGCATTTGGGCTACTAGGAGAATGACATTTTCATTTTCTCAGTCCCTTGAACATTCATCAGTTCTCCATATAAATCTGTTCCTACCTGAGATTGTTTGATGGATTTTCTGTATAAAGACATCAGTTTAGAATAAACAAGAACAAGTTTCCACGGGGGAAAAAAAAGATTTATGACTAGATATGTGCATTGAAGATCATAAATCATTTGAAAATACATGTTAATTCAATCCTACCATGTAACTGGGTGTGAATACATGTAAAAGTGGGATGTTCAATACTGTTCATAAGTTAATAATAATTATATAACAGACAAATAATAGTTTTCATTTAAGATTCAGATTATGGTTACTATATATATGGAAAAATACATATAACATGTCTTGTTTTTATATTAGAATATGGTAGAATAGCCTGTCACAACAGATAATGTTATTAATTGCTGTGGTGTTCATTTTGATTCAGCCTGTACATTTTGGGATATCATTTTATTAAAGAGAGTTTTTCCCATTAAAAAAAAAAATGCTTCTAGGATTCCTTCCCCCTGTCCAGGAAGTGTTTTCTCATCACTGTTGCCTCTGGCTTGCCCTGTTGGGGTTTGGGCCTGGGTAAACTGATGCGTATGTACAAAACAACTAAAGTTTTATTGACTGAAAGTATTTCCATTGTTAAGGAGATTATACTAATCATTTTTACAGTTCTCATAGGCTTGAAGCCCTGGACTCATTTCACATCTACTGAAGGATGACTAGTGTTGGGTGAGTTCTGAAAGACTGAGAGCCAAATTTGAAAATGGAAAGGGAAATGATAAAAGGTGCTGGATACAGCTGAATCCCGGGGACCATCCAGTACCCCATGTAACCTCTAACCTGTCTAATTGTGTAAGGAATAAATAAAGGCTGTAGCTCAAATGACCCGACTCTGGGGCACAGATTGGCCAATCAAAGTGGCATAAAAAAACAGCTATCCAAAATAGCAGAAGAGTGTCAACACAGGCCGTTTCACACATTTAACCACTACTACTTTCGACATGGGAACATATGTTGATGACAGGGTAACTGTTTAACATGTAATCCTCTAATCAGACTGGACGGAGGACATCTGATGCCTTTAACTCTCGTCATTGATCGGAATCACTAGTCCTATAATCCTCTGTTAGCCACGCTGACAGGTCAGACTGATGGGTCAGGTGTGAGGGACACAAAGCCGACCACTGCAGCAGAGCGATCACAATTACCCCGCAAAATATGTACAGAGGCACTCATCCCAGCACTTTGCCCCATGTCCTTTCCACTCTTTCTCCCTCGCCTCCCTTTGTCTGTCAGCCATGGTAAATAAAGGGGAGGTTATGAGACACTTCCTTCTTGAACCTCATCCATCACCCAGTCACTTAATTCCTATAGCTGTCACCTATCCCTCGAATGTCCGCTGTGATACATTTCACAAGGGAGGAGCAAATTAGCTGCTATAGATCTGTTTTCTGCCCTCTGAGCATTTCTATTCTCATCATGTGGGCGGTGTTAACTGCAAAAGAGGGAAATGGTGATACTTGTAGAGTGCTGATCTCCTGCCTTAGGGGCTGATTCAATGACTAATTTATGACAGTAAGATTTTTTTTTTTTTTTTGTAGAAACTTACAAAACATGCTGAGAAATGTTTTACACTTCTGACAAAAAGGTAACAGGCTTTAATTCCTTGTACAAGTACATAGAGCCTTTGCACTTCTATTAATCATTTATATCAAAGGATTAGCTCACCTTAAAAATCTCATTTTAACTTTTTCATTGAACATTATATATGTCTGTGAAAAATATCATTAGATACCCCATTTAACATTCCTAGGTATCAAATCAGCACATTTCTGATTTTAATAAGAAATTCCCAGCACCTGTCAAGTTGACAAAGAAATACTGACTTGAATAGGTAACCTTTAACTTTGCAAGGTGTGGAGTGCAATGTGAGATTTTACAGCAAGTACTTTACTGTACATGCAGTTCTTCTGGATGTATTAAGCCATTTACAAGTCAATAGAAACATCAATATTTCATTATATTTTACAAAAGGCAGAGCATTATATTAATTTTGTGTTGTTGTAGGAAGAAGAAAAAGAAATACATTACAGACCATTAACTGGACAGAAAGTTGCAGGGAAAAATATTTTTATTCATTATAGCATGACTAATTCCTGAATTTGTATTGCAAAAAGAAGGGAGGGCAACAAATCAACGGAAGACACCGTTCTAGTGTGTGGATGGAGCCCATGATCTGATACGAAATCTGCATGCCAGTGCTGGCTTCAGATGACAGCCCTGCAGAGTGGATCACAATAGTAGTAGCGTCACGTAGGGATTTCAGTTAGTGGGACATCCATGTCCCTCTGCACACCATTAACCCTGTGTTTTCAACTGGGTGCCCACACACTGCCAGCACAAGCTCTGTGTCTGTGTGAGCTCAACTGGTGTACTGTGGAGTGAAAAGAAGCAGTGGCTTGACATCACTAGTTATAAAGAAACGTTACAGGTCTGGACTTTCTTGAGTTTACAAAATGGGTTGCAGCGATACTGCTACAACACACAAATTAAGCATTTATAATTAGGAAGAAATGGGGTTAATATTGAACAGAAAATGTAGTTCAGATAAAATACTTGTAGAGATAAATATAATTACCATATAATATTTTTTAAAAATATATTTATTTATTTTTTTAATTTTATTTTTTTCTTCTTGAATACTGATAATGCCAATTCAAAAATCATTGTAGCAAATGATTCAACCTGACCTTGTAATTAAAATCACTTGCAAACATATTATGTTTTGTCAGGTAAGATGGAGACAAAGGATTCCATATGGGCTTCTGGCCCAAATCAATCATTTCGGTTCAATGTAAAAATTTAGTCTGCTGCAACTATAATTTTTGGTGTGGAAAGGAGGGGACAGCCAGGGTGTGAGAAAGGAGAGAGATAATGCTACTGGATACTGCATTTGGTAGTGTTAGGAAAATATGATTCTTTATGAGCTTGCAGATGCAAAGAGCGATGTAACCCACTAGCTTGAAAACAGAATTTATTGATAACCTGATTCATAAAAACTAGTAGTTTAATGTTTAAGATTCAAACAGCAGACAAGCTCTACTACAGCTTTTTTATTATTAATTTAGCCTGTTTTACTTGTTTATGTATTCCTGTGGATATACCATGTAATAACACCTATTTCACCTGCCACATTTTAATAATTGCTTACCAGTATATCCTAACTTAAAATAGAAATAAAATATTTCATGCTACAGTATTCTGAACAGAATGTGCTTAAAAGTCTTAAGTCCTGTTAATTATCATCCAAAAGACTACAAAAGGACATTTCCACAGTGATTTTTTAAATAGGTCATGTTTCATAATTGTTCTTATTTAACCCACACGTCCTTTTGATTTGATGTGTCAGACAATTGTTAAAACAATGTGTAATATGAAAATAACAAAGTAATCTGAAATTAAAAGAGCAAATATCCCCTAGACCATGGAAATAATGTGTGGGTACACTTTATGAGAGAACTAAATGCATTGATATTAGTATAAATATTAATTCAGTTTAATGGATTTATGATGTCATGGAAGAGTCTTCAGAATAAAATCCAATGGGGAAAATGCTATGCCCACTCAATGGAACAGAAATACATTCAAAATATATGTAATGAAAATCCAGTGTGGTTTTCCACAATTAATAATTGTGTAGGGTGCAGATTAAATATTGATGTGACAATTAAAAGGAAAACTGCTCTAAGCAAGTTCCATCTTGTGCAAATGCTCTGATAGTTCATTAATATATTAAAAAAGCGATTTATATATAGTTTTTTTGGACTTAATGAGCATGAGAAAATGAAAACAGCAAATTTAATGGTCAGTCAGCCAACTTAATTATTTTTTGATTGCAGATGATATAGTCTATATATTTGGATTGCAGGCATTTTTTCTAGTATTTTGTCAAAATACTATTGCAGTCCAAAACTAAACTGTGATGGTCTTTCTGATTGCAATTACTTGTAAAGACCTACAGTATATCTGAACTGTTGAAAATACCATGTTGAAATTCCTACTACAGTCGTATTTTCTCCATGAAAAACTGTACTGATGTACCGATTCTATACACACAAAGAGTATGATTCCAAAGTTTGGAAAACCAAAAATAAGGTAGTAATATTTTCATAAATGGGAAGTAATGTGTTCACCTGAGAGGCATTTATCTGACTAAAGAAAAAATGTCAGTTGAAAACAATTTATCTGCGTGCTTACTGCTATGATAGCTACTGGTTAATGAGAAAGTGCATTGTAGAAGTGCATACACAGGGAAATACAGTATTATATATAGGACTTCTAGGAAATATAGGACTTCTGGGAAATATATCTGGATTAGTGCATTTGGATTTTTTCTGTTTGGGTACTATTAAGAATAGTTATACAAAATGAATACAACAGTTAAAATTCCACAATTGTGTAGTGCATTCTATTCTATTCCAAGCATTCTGCTGGTTCTAACGCAATCCTGGAAGTTTCAGATAAGTGAGTCTAAAAATGACTTGTAAGCAAATTTTGATGACAAGTAACTGTGACATTGAACTTGCCTTTGAATGAATAAAAGCAGGCAAAGTATTATTGGATTTTCATACAATAAAATATGAGACACCAATCAGCCACTTCCCATAATTAGGTTTTGACTTGTGACTGTGTAAATGGATTCCACCAGTTAGACACGCTGGAAATACCTGGCAATTAACAACCTCAATTAATTTAGACAAGCTTATCTAAAGTGTTAAATAATGTGTTGTATGTGCTTTCCTAGAGGCTAGCTAATCTCCAAGTGAATGATTCTTTAAATGTTTCTCGCCATTGTCCTCCTTTTGCACGATGGAATCAGAATGATAATGGTTTATTTAAAAATTAGGATAGGTTTAATGGTGACAAAATATTAAATACAACACAGCACAGACAACTTACAGATGCTGAAAAAAGTGATTGAGCATATGAAATGTCATTTTCATTACTTAATTTATACTTACTTTATAAAAGAATATTTCAAAGTTTTCAATTCTTAATTTGTCCAACATTCAGTTAATATTGTGTGTCTTAGAAATTCTCTGTTTGGCACAGGTGAAACAAGTTGAAAGATTATCCAAAAGCACTAGTCCACCCCCCGCCCTCTGCAAAAAACAGAACTGCTGTTAACAGAACATCTCAGAATCCTTTCAGCACCTCTGATCTGAAACAAAGGAAGGGCTTTCAATACTGCCTGAGCATCTAAAACATGTACCAACAAATAATTCATGCATCAAATCACCTGAAAACTATTGAATGTCTTTCAAACCCGTGTTCCCAGTACATGGACTTTGGATTGCAGCACCTTCGAGAGAAGAAGCAGCAACAGAGAGATCCTTTAACATCAAAGGAGTGTGTGCCTCAGACATATAAAGCTATAGTTATCAAAGTGATGCGTATTTTTTAAAAAATCGCAAGAACAGAAGACTACTTTCCTCACCATGAACTCATCTGAACACCTCTGGGCAGCAGCAGAGACCAAATTGGCAATCTTTGACACCCTGCTTGGCACCTAAAGATGGCCTTTGTATGTGCTAAGCACAAGCTTCTGCAGGATGTGCCTCTGCATTACATCCGTTGGTTACGAAAGTAGACTTCTTTGCAGGCTTCATAAACTTTTTTATTTTATATCTTTAAAGGAGAGACAATCCCATTTTTTCATAAGGACCATGTGGAAAATGGGAAAAAAAACAACAGCATATGCAAACTCACACTGTGTTCCATTCTTTGTTTCCAGGATTGGGACATGGAAATAGAGGGCTTTATTTTCCCCAATCAAAGCGGCAGGGTGCATGGGCCCAGTCAAAGCACATGTCGCAGGTCGTAAATGGGATGGATTGTGACAAATACATTATCAGTGAGTGTGCTGCAGCTGAATACACTCATAGCCAATCAAGTGACCTCTTTTCATTCCATGTAAGAGTGGGGCACAAAACGCCCTGGCATACTACCTGTTTCCATGGTCTACTACTGCCATCCGCACATCGAGTTGCTATCGTTAAAAAAAAAAATTATACTGCCATTCCAATAATGCATTTGTTTCACAAGGTAATTCTAAAATCACAAACTGAACTTGTACCAAGGGTTTAATTAGTTCTGAGCTGGCGATCGGGTGATGAAGGAAAAACAATGTATTCGCTGGCATGTTGGACTACACTTGAACCAACTGCATGAATAGTTGAACTGACAGCGCTCTGGCTCACTCCAGCCACCAATCTGATGGTATGGTGGAATGAACCAGTGGTCAGAAAGCCAAGGACTGCTGTTACTTTGAGGACAACTGGGTGCATGCAGGAACCAGTTGTGTTGCACTTGATGTCCACTACAACTATCCCACAGACCTCTTGCAGCACTGCACGGAATAGATTCAGCTTTTTGTGGGACTCCTCCTCATTCAGGTCAGAGGAGGTAGGTCAACGCTTAAAAACCTGGGTTTTGTACCTTCTGCACCATGCGGCGAACAATTTATACTCCATTATCCCTACAAATTGAAAGAAAGAATTGTCATCCAAATAGACGTATGATAAAAGAAATCACAGAAATATAACAGAGCTTTTCCTGTCTTACCAAACAGGCTAATCCTCCTCCTGAGCGATTTTGTCAAATCTTCCTCAAATTGTCTCTGCAAATAGCCTCGCTAATTTGTAGGAGCATCATGCACAAGTCACTTCATCACCGCCCCTTTTATATTAGGCCTGATACTGATACACACAGTGACTGCTATAATGTTTGGGACAAAGATATTTTTTTTATTTATTGATTTGGGTAGAGCCCTAGTGAGCTCAGAAATCATAAAAAGCCTGATAAGCCAAGGAAGACCTTTATAGCGAATACAATGAATTTGGAGGCATTTCACTTACCTTGAGTAGATAAGATGCTTCAGTACACTTCATAATTCATCCTGCTGCTGCTATCAGCAGTAACATCATCATTGAAGACAAGCGAGCCAGTATCTGTGGGAGCCATACGTGCCTAAACCGTAACACCCCCCACCACCATGTTTAACAGATGGGGGGGTGCTTTGGATCTTAGGCAGTTCCTTTTGGGCTTCACACTATGTACAAAAAGTGGTTATTTCTACATGGTGAAACCAAAATGTATTACAAAAACCCTGCACTTTAACCACGTGTGGATTGTTTGCTTGCAAATATAAAATTGTGGAGTACTGAGCCAAATCAAGAAAAATAATCTTTGTCCCAAACAATATGGAGCTCACTGTATATCAGAGTAAAATTGGACAGCATATGATTCATGAAAACCATTGATTTTGAATCGGCTGTGATCATGTGTGCATTACATGGGAAAGTGGTGAGGGTGCAAATCGCAGGCCAGACAAACCAGAAAATTGCAATGATTTGCACCAAAGTTATAGTCCGCTGCTCAATCTTGACTGACAAACCCTCAGCAGTGACTCTCCTCCCACTTCAGCACACGGCAAGTCAGGAAATGACCAACCAGCTCAGGCGAAATCCATGGCGAAAATACAACTTTGCCAGTGTGCCGGCTCGCAAAACACCATGCACTCGCTGGAAAACAGAGCCCAGAATGTCCACTCTGCATTTGACCTTGAGTGTGCCAGCTTGGTTACCTTTGACAGGATCTGATGCTGAAAGTGATAAGTTTTGACTTCAGAAGGTGCTTGCAAAACACATGTAATGCAGAAGGACAAGTCTGAATCATAAGAAATTGATATCAAACATAATGCAGATGTTATGCATAAATCAGGAAACATCAAATTAATCTTTAACTGCAAATGTCACATGTAAGAGGTAGAAGTATAATTTATGTATTAATTGTTATCACTAGACATTAAATCTAACCCCACTACAGTCCCAGGACTACAGAGCACTTTAACAGAATTTGTATTGTACATAATTGTAAACTTGCAGTGGCTAGACAATCAGAGGAGGATTACTGGACCATCAGTTTTTCATATGTGATACACATGCGTTGACTTCAAATTATTATGATGCAGATTCATACATCTATTCTGTTCACTGTAATCTAGCTGTCTCATTTTATTATAAAACCAGAGAACTTTGAGCATGTACTCAACATGGAACATCCATTAGAATGAATATTTAGGTGCATTTATGTTTCCATCAGACACTAATTAACCAAGTAGGAAGAAAAATATAACTCGGAACTATATTATTTCATCAAAGACTTGGGAGGCAAAGACAATATTTATGCCAACAGCTGCTCCTTCATTGAGTCTGAAGGGACCTGGACCTCAGAGCATTGGGACTGGACATTGTGTTTGACAGTAGTACAGTATTGAGTAACTGTGGCTGATCGACTCCTCTGTCACAGGCAATGTGCATCCAGCTGTTATTGTCCATGTTCAGTGCAGCTGCAGACCTAACTGAAGTCGCTTGCTCAGCGGTGCAGTAAAATCTTGGAAATAATTGGACAAACAAAGGTTGAATAATGAACTGGGGCAGGCTGTTGTGGTTTTTACAAGCCAGTGCAAAAGGCATGCAGTCAGCTAACAAATAAGGGTGCTAATAAAAAGAAGGAAAAAAGTTCATTTAACAGGCAGGAAAGACTGCATATCACTAACACCCTGAGGTTTAACATGAGATTTCAGTGATACTGCATTGAAGAAGAGTCATGCACCTCTGCAGAATGCTTTGTAAAATGATTACTTTTCAGTGATGTGAAAAGGTAATAAAGATATTTTGTAGTCATATAACATTACTTTGGTTGTATAAAGTATCAAAACAATGGTCTGGTTATGTGTTTTCAGGTCTTAGGTGCAAGCTCTATGCTTGCTGAGGAGCTTGAGTGTCCCCAAAAATTAAAATGAGGGTAATTTTGAAAAAGAATGGATGAATTTGTTATTCAAAACTATTTTTTGTAAATATACTCTAGCCTATGTAGACCGAAACGTGCAAAATTGTAACACTTTCCACTAATTCAGTTAAATAAAGTTAATGTGGTCAAAAGCAGTGAAATGTCAGTGCAAATAGCTTACATTTGTCTGCTACAATAAGTCACACTATGTTTCAGTTGATCATAAACAGTTTGTGTACAATATAAATATAAATAATTTTATTATTGCAAAGTGTGTGGGGGACAGCTGTAACAGTGGTGCAGTACAATTGTAACAACAAAAATAAATCCATACATCATTAATATTTGCATTATCCAGGACAAAGCACTTTTGGCTCAAAAGAGCATACCATGCATGGTGGCCTGCACAAGCAACTAGTTAGGAAGTTAATTTATTTTAGTTTATTGCTTTAGTTTTTGCATTTTTTTCTCAACAGACAAAAACATTACACCTGTTACAAATCCATCTTTAGAGCTATGTTTTAAAATGTAATCATGATTTGAATGTCCAAGTTGATCAGCAAACAAACCAATACATTCAAGTCTACACTTTAAGGCATATTTAATCACCAATGTTCATACACTTTTTATCAGGCACACATGCCACATAGGTGTGCCTATACTGCCATCCTGCAAAAAAGTAATGTTAGTTCTGAGTCATGATACACTTGTTTTAGTTCTACCATGGCATGCAGAAGTCAGGTGATGATGGCATGTAACATAACTTATAGGCTACTCTATAAAACCGATGTCAGGCTGTATTTGTCTTATTAATATATACCTGTTTCAAGCAATAGGGCAGCACAATCTTGCTGTTTTTGGCATTTTTATTTACTTTATGGAGGCAATTTGTTTGAATTGATGTTTCCTATATGACACCAAGGGTATAGGATTTTCAAATTAGGACATCAAAATATCCCACCTATTGTTTTAGGGGCAATGTGTCACTAGCAGGCCTAATAAAATTTGTATAAAACATCAATGCTAGTTTAATGTTGGTAGTATTGTTATTGTCTTGCGGTCAAGAGAGTTGCAATTAAAGGAAAGAAATAGCCCATCTTTGGCTATGAAGAGAGACCCTGGGAAACCCAGGCCCGAACATTTTTGAGTTTTCTTTCGGATGATTTAATTAAAATTAGAATTTAATTACCTTAGAAGCATTTCCTGATAAGATAAGGCCTACTTACTTTTTTGGATACTAAAGTAGCAGTTTACTAGCAGGAGTATTTTCTGATAAGGTAGCAAAAGATCAATATATATGACTGAAAATTTACATTGCCGGTAGGACATTTCAACAAGGTAGGGGAAATCAACAGAACAACGGTTCTCTCCTATGCTGCTGATGTGAAAATATGCATGATAACAACAAGTAAGTGACTTCCTTTGTGCCAGCTGTAAGGACTTTAGCTGGGGTTTATGGAATGACTGGTACTTAAGGCAGTGGTTGTTAGTTGGTCAGTGTGGATTAATAACTGCAGAAATATGGGCTTGTTATATTGAAGCTGTTGCCTACTGTTATAAAAACAATTCTCTAGGAAATTGGAGAAACGGCTTTTCATCTGCACATGAACTTCTTTGCTTTTAGTAGTGTCATTTGTGTGCATTTAAAATATAGGTTCATTTCATTGATTATTGATTAGTAGAACAAGCACTGGCAACTCGTGATGAACAATTTTGCCTGACATGTTCAACTGCTGTCATGGGTTTTCTGGCTTTCTGCCAGAAACGTTGGCTAAATTAACCCGTCGAGGCTTGAACATAAACGCGAACACTATTAGGACACATAGGACTTCATAGGAGACTATTATTGTAGGCCTGTTTAATACTCCTGCGTAGTCTGCATAGCTTTCCTGATTTGTGCTGTGTGCGCCAGATCATTTATATTTGTGCAGCATGTTGCACAGGTTGCGTAGGCCGCGTAATTAGATTTTGTTATTGACCTTCATAGTTCTAGAGAAAGCAATTAGCTTGTGCCTTAAAAGCAAAGTAACATTGGCTGTATTACATATCCAGTAAACCGGAACAATGCAAGACTGAGATAATCAGACAGATAATACATAACTACCTTACATTCATATTTCCAAACAAACTAAATACTGCACAAATGACCACAAAAAAATGCCTAGATAGATGTAGCCTGCAGCTAATCTAATTTCATTAATTTGCTGTTTGATTGACAAAAATCTTCATAATATGATTTAGGGAGTTACTGGATTCTTGAAGATGTGTTCAGAGTAAACAACATGAAGATGAAGTTCCACGATGCATTAGCATAGAAATACCTTATGTCATGTTCTGTGCCTTCTACAGTGAAACCAAGATAAATAGCGACAAAAAGAAAATGACCTATAAATAGTAAGGATTGGTGAGGTCAGAGCTTGCCAAATTCCCATTTAACTGAAATTAACATGGTTTAATCCTGTCTGTGGAGAAAACTACACAAAGTGCTTTTATTTGGGAAGGATATGAAGGGGATTTTCAATACCATACCAATATATCCTCATATTTTTATCATTTTTTGTGGGGTATACATGTGAATATACAGATGAACATTGCCACACCTGGGAATGTAACCTATCTGGGTTACAAGCCCAGGTCTGTACCCAATGCACCACATTATTACCCACAAAAACATAGCAAATATAATATATGGCTATGCCATCTTCTTCCACAAGGACCTGGCTGCGTGCTTTTTGTATAACACAAACAATGTTAATTAAGGAAAGACAGAGGGAGATATAAGACAGAGGGATGGAGGGGGGTAAGAGAGAGAGGGAGAGAGAACAGAAACCAAGAGGATGTTTTCTTATCAGCAACTAGGGGTAATGAGCAGAAAATTGGGCTGGCTGTAGCCCATTTCATTTATTTTACAGTCCTTCACTCCCAATAGTGTGAGCGAAGGAGACATGAAGTAGCTGCCATTTTTGTTTTTTACCATCTGTTTAATATATCCACAACGCACTGAATAATTTTGTATGACATATTATAGGAAAACATATTATGGGGTTAGTCTAAAGTGTAAAGGTTACACTTTTCAGACAAAGCACAGTCTCAGGTTTTGCATCATCCTTCTGCTAAGATGTTTCATTGCACAGTGGGGAGTACTGAATCAAGAATGTATGATTCCTGCATATTTATTGAAACAACGGTAATCTGGTCTCATACACTATACCGTATTAATTAATACCCAATGCATTTTAGTTTATACCTTTCTTGGGTCAATGCACGGTGGTTTTTATATGAGTGTTTAGAAGTAAATACCTTTATTCATTGCCACAGACTCTGGTCATCAATAAGAAGTGAATGCAGGTCAGATCGATTTTCTTGCATTATGGTCAGCCCACTGAGGATTGAGAGCTATTGACACTTTTATTTGTTCATTTGCATATAATAAATGCATAATATCATACAATGCCACTAATTTATATTTTCCTCCATATTAACTATGCGCATAATACACACTGTTGTTATCATTCGTTTTATGCAAGTCGAGCTTTATCTTAAGAGTAACAGTTTTAACCAAGCAATCTACTCGAATCAGCATTCATAAATGGCACTGTCCATCTGTACAAGAAGGACTGTAAAAGCACAACTGTAGATAGGCATTCTATTGCAGAATAGACTCTGCAGTATGCAGTTTATGCTAGCATTTCTCTTAAGGCTCCGAGTGCACATTTCCAATATATCTATATTTTATTCAACAGACTTGAACACCAATTAAAAATAGCATGGAAACACCTTTGACAAGGTGTCATAATGACAATATGTACTGTAGTGTGAAGCATAAGTAATTGCCACCAGGGTGTGAAAGAGTTGATTGTGTGAACACATGACAGAACAGGATGTCTGAAAATCATTACCTGGAACAAAGCTCCCCTGGACAACTTCTTTGTATGCCCACCAGCCTTCATGAATTTTTGGTGAATTTGGCTGTGCTGCAAGAGAAAAAAGGGAGGAAAATCAAATGTTATTTATTTATGTTTCAATAAAAATAAAATGTTTTTTTTTCCTTTTTTCCACTTATGTATTGCATGTTTACTTCTGTAGCCTTTCATCTCATATTTATTTTCCCCAGACTAAAACCATTAGAAACCATATCATTGCTTCCATTTCCATTTCTTTACTTGAACATGGCTTTCATTTTTATTTTGTACCTCTGATACTAAATGCTGGACTTATCAGAAGGACTGTACCCATCCAGGGCCAATTGTTTATTTCTTTGCCAAACTGGCTTAAAATCCACCTGAAACAATCTAGCCTGCCCATACATCATTGCATAACATTTCCTCCAAAGTCTGCTGTTACACTGCTGTTAATATTGCAATGTAATATGCTCGGGGACAATGCCTTTGTTAATTTCATTAATTTGCTGTTTGATTGACGAGAATCTTCATAATATGATTTAGGGAGTTACTGCGTTCTTGAAGATGTGTTCTGACTAAACAACTTGAAGATGAAGTTCCACGATGCATTAGCATAGAAATACCTTCTGTCATGTTCTGTGCGTTCTACACTGAAACCAAGATAAAGAGTGTTGATACTTTATAATTGAGGTGACTGGGTAAAGGACACAGCACCACAAAAAGAAAATGACCTATACCTATTAAGGATTGGGGAGGTCAGGGCTTGCCCAGTTCCCATTTAACTGAAATTAACATGGTTTAACCCTGTCTGAGAGAAGTACATAAAGTGTTTTTATCTGGGAAGGATAGGAGAGGAATTTTCAATACCATACCAATGACATCCCTGTATCGTATCATTAAATCCAAGGATCTTACAACCTACTCTGTTTTTTCACGAAGCAAGAGCATTCTCTTTATTTTCTGTGGGATATATATTGTATATATCCCACATTGCAAGTTACCTTGTGAGGAAAACTATTCTGTAGAATTCTGTAACTGAGTGGGTCAATTACATTATCATCCCGACAACAATTAGAGATTAGAAAATTTTTCTAAATGCCTAAATTTATGGGTTGGATCAAAAGCACTGAGGTACCCCTAATTTCTCTGTATTTCCAAGCACATTTAATTGACTCATTTCAGCCATACTGCAGAGTGCATAATCACATAATGCAGCAATAAAACAGACTAAAGTCATTTATGGAACTTCCTAAAAGCATAGTGTTAACTACAACTCTCCGTCCCTGTTTAAAAGCTGTAAAAACAAGATGTAACCCAAATGAAAGAGATAAAAGAAAATATAATAGTCCCACCCACCCCACGTTGTAGACAATTAATAGCTTTAATATGAGAGACACTGAATAGAAAATACAAATGGGTACTACTTACTGTACATTTAATGTTTTATTTTTATCCTCCCAGCCCTGAAATCCCAGCCACAGAAGATAGTATCCTAGATTAAAGGTGCAGTGTTTAAGTTTGTCGTAAGAACACTTTTGTTCATATTTGGTTAAATTTCCTTTACATCCTGACAGATATCAATAAATTATAAGGTCTAAGAAAAAAAAATCCAGTCTCTCTGACTGCCACTCCAAATTTTTTACAGCACCTGAATCTTAACAACCAATCAGGACAGCTGTCTTCCCTGCATACTGTTGACCTCCAAACAACCTACCCCAGCCGGCCGGCCACCTGGTTTGCTTTTAAATGGAAGACTCGTTTTTTGTTCATGCACTTATTTTGCAGAATATGTTATTTTGTTGATCACTAAAATTGCTAAAAATATGTTTGTGATGAGTTATACTGTCCTTATAATGAAAACATTATATTACAATAATTTAGCAATGACATACTGTAGTGGACAACATCAGTGTTATTCTGAGGAATACAAAAAGTGCGGTATCTCCAAGAAGGCACAGAGGCTCAGTAATAGTCAATAAATCTAATGGTAACCTAACAAACAAAAAATTGTATTGTAACGAAAGAAAGCGCCACTACATCAATTATTTATCTTCACACAGCTATACCTACAGCCTTAGAAAATAGCCAATATAAAATCCAAATACATGGATAAGGATATATAAAGTGGGTCAGGGGAGCCATAGAGCATCGTGGATTAGGAAGGGAGAAATTCTCTGGATGTTCTACATGGAGAATGTGAATGCCCAGTAATCCCAGTGAACTTAATCCTTCCCTCCCTGGGTGACACTATGGCCAATTATGTGGCTTGTGGGGCTGCAATGGCATGGTCCAGAGTCAAAGCTAGACTATGGGGCCCTGAACACTAGAACAGTACCTTAATAGGATGCAGCTTTTCTTACCTATCTAGATAAAGATAGGTAAGAATCTTGTTTGTGTTTTTGTTTTTTTTAACTTCTTTGGGTATTCTTAAAATGGCTTTAAAAGCAAATAAGCCTGGGCAGAAGGCTATGACAGCAAAATAAGAGAAAGTGCTGCAACACCAAAATACAGAATAGACAAATTTTTATCATTTATTTTAAAAGTTGAGAGAACATGAACTAGAGAAGAGAGAGGTGTCCATCACAGACAGTAGACAGTAAAATATCATTGCCGAGGGTTGAGCAAAGAGGAGCACTTTCACCTACTGTACTGCTGATAATTTTCTGTCAATGCCAGAGTGAGAGTAGGACTTAACTTTACTATTACAAAGCAATTTCCCATAGCACACTGAATACAAGCAAAACAAATCCATTTCATTTTTGTTGGGAACCAAGACATTCAGATCTGATCCATATTGTAATTCATGTAAGCAAAATGCCAATGAGGCCAGTTTTTCAAAGAATCCTCATTGTAGCCTACACTGCAATATCTTGTGCTTCATCTATTTGCTAGCATAGTGGCATTCATATTGCAAGATCAAGCTTATCTCTATGAAAAATTATATCCCACACAAGTGCCCAGCTCATGGTCTGAGATATAATGATGCTCAGACAAATCAAGACTCTCCCAGAGAAGCCCAAAGGTTGCCTTATTTAGTCAAATGCATCACTATTGTTCTATGCCAAAAAAAAAGTCACAACTGCAGCCCATTTCTATTTTGCACAAAGTAAAATGTAATGTGTTAACATGAATATTATCTCAGTCATCGTCAGTCATGAACGCAGAGTTACAACACAGGTGAGTAGTAAGCCTACCTTCCTCAGATGTGGTAGGGGTAGTAAATTAGAGGGTGGAAAAGTTTATCTGATAAATCAAATCAAAGTGTGATGTATGCTTTGTGACACGGTGCATTATCTTGCTGGAAGTATCCATTTGGAAATAGACTGCAGCCACAGCCTTAAAGGACCATACCAGTGTTACTACATGTCATTGTCCATTGTCAACATCGGCCACATAGTTTACATAAACCTCGACCATTTTTCCCAAAATTGCTTTATTTTTGAGATATTGTGTTTGTTTACATTTTGTCCAGACAGACGTCATTCACTGCCATTCATGTTGAAACAGTGTGGAAAAACACTCTGTGAGACTTGAAAGTTGCTAGGTATAGGTAATTCACCCTTTTGAAAATCACTACGCTGTTTATTTTATCTAAAATTACTGTATTGCTCTAATACATGCCATTCAAATTTGTGCATAATATCAAGTTCAAGAGCATCTCATTTAGGCGTACGCCGGCCTCAATAACAAGCACCCTCTGTTTCTAGTTTCCATGCGAGGAACACGTTTCCTTGGCTGCATCCCATTGGCCAAAATGTCTCTGGCTGGCTCTGATTGGACTTTGTAACCAGGAAGCGGTAAAGACACAAGTCTGAGGTGTAACTTTCAGCCAATCGTTGACCTCGATGCTTGTGCTTGTTACTGAGGCTGGCGTACGCCTAAATGAGACCCTCTTGAACTTGATGTTATGCGCAAATTTGAATGGGTTGTATTAGAGTAATACAGTCAATTGGGGGGGAACAATGATTGGTTGCCAGGGCACCAAATCAGTTACATTACATTACATTACATTTATTAGGCAGACGCTTTTCTCCAAAGCGATGTACAATAAGTGCATACCAAAGGTCAATGGAACAGCTGCAAAACACAGATCCGATAAGGCACAATACTCATTTTGTAAAGTTATTCATAGTTTTTGGTTTCTGGTCCTTTCCTTTTATTACAGCATCTCAAGCTGTAATGTAGATCATTGCTATTTCTGAGGAACTCACAAAATAAAAACTCACAAAATAAATGACTGGATAATCACACCCTGGCTTCCCATCACAGCACTATCTGCTGATTTCTTGGTCACGCCCTCTTGCGCTTACGTCTCCCATTTGGGAAGACGCTACCTAATAAATATGTTTCACCCATTTCCAATGATTCCACATTAGCCTATGTTCATCTTTGCGCTAAAAAGCCTATGCTGTATAATGCATGTGGTTCTGTCACTGTTTTAATCTGATGAAGGCCATGAAATGTCATATTTTAAGTAATAAGATTTTGCACCTTTTGAAATGTGTTTTTAGGGTAGCATTTTTTCTCTAGTTGCTTGAGCTCAGACCTCAAACCATGAATAATCATGCTCATAACATCAGTTCTCTTTCACTGTAGCTAGGTATGTAATTGTCATCTGGTTGGCAAAGTAATATACACAACACTACAGTATATTTATTTGTTTATTTGCTGATTTGATTACTGATGCTTATAAATCCATTGACACTCATTTACAGTAGCCATTGTAAATATAATACCTGCAATACCTACCTTGGCTGAATCATTTTACAATTATTTAAAATAGCCTTTTTTAAATTTCCATTTAAAATCTGGCTCCCTACTATGCCTTCTGTGCTTTCAGTGAATATATCTTGGACAAACAATATTTGGAGTCAAGGGAGGAATCACTGGCAGTGTTATTAGTCATACCTCTATCCATCCATCATCTATACTCGCTTATTCCTGGTCAGGGTCACGAGAGCCTATCCCAGCATGCATTGGGTGAGAGGCGGGAATACACCCTGGACAGGTCGCCAATTTATTGCAGGGCACACACACCATTCACTCACCATTCACTCATACCTATAGGCAATTTAGAGTCTCCAATTAGTCTACCTGCCTGTCTTGTGGCAGGAAACCAGAGTACCCAAAGGAAGTCCACACAGACACAGGGAGAACACACAAACTCCACACAGGACGGCCCAGCCCGAGATTCAAACCCAGTACCTTCTGGCTGTGAGGCGACCACCGTGCCGCCCTAATTAGTCATTAGCATGTAATTGTGACTGGACTTCTTATTGTAAAATTAATATTGTGATATTAATCTATTATTTATTCTTTGAAAAATACATTTTCATATAACTTAGATATAATTGTAAGTACATTTTCAGAATGGAAGGTACATTCCAAATTAAATGATTCTGACAATAAATGTCTCATATCAGTTACTCCTAACCAGGACACTGGTTTACTTGGGTCACGGTTATTGGAATACTGTGTTTCCATAACTGTTTTCATAGTCAGACTGCTTGTATATTTGGGTTAACATCGGAATATGAACATACCCATAAAACGAATGTTTTTAGGAAGCACATGCCTTACTACAAAAAATTCACACACCACATTTACAAACCTCTACTGACTTCAGTGTGTTAACTGGAGTAAAATTGTTTGAATAACATTTCTATATAACAAATGATGTTGGCATTTTAATTTTGTCTGCAATTGTAATTTACTTCTTCAAAAGAATGGTACATGATTCATGTGTGCTCTTTTATGAAGTTCTTGCCTGTCTTTTTTGAACAGACAGCTTCTAAATTATGAATAAAAGCAAACTTTTGAACATTCTAATCACGTAGTAGGGGTGCAGTAATTCTGTTCTACACCATTTATTTTTCTACCTTGTAAACGGCAGAAAAAACTGTGCAGCAATATCCTTCCCCTAACACAATTCTTATTTGACTATGCTCCCCATAAGCTCTTTTATTATGGCAACATGGTTGAATATGAATATTCTGTTTTGCATATTGACTAACATGGTTCTACTAAATGTTCAATAAAATATATGAGTCGGAAAAAATTGTACTTACATCAGCAATCATTAAAATACATATAAAAGTAAATACATGTAAATGTACCCTTTAGGATTACCTTTTCACAAAAAAAGTGAAAAGTACATGATATTTTGAGTTGCCAATGAGATTAATTTATATGTGTTTATATTTTAATGCTCACAATGACATGATATATGTTGGTGTGATCCATATATTTTGTGTACATTGAAAAGCGAGAGAACTAAGGAAATATTGTTTGTGCTGCCACTGTGCAGATACTGATCAAAGTAGTCACTGGAATATATTGTAGGAAAGCAGCAAATAAGAGTGTAGACTCAACCTCTCTTCAATTCATTCTGCTTCCTTACCCTCTGCCCTGTGTTTTCTGGCACATGTGCTGGGATGTAAACAGAATCACCTTGCCATTCAGCCATAATACAGGCGGTGAAACAAAGGATTTGCCTCACTATAAGCTGGTCACGGTGGATACATTTACACGTATCTTGTCGCAGTGTTCTGTTTAGCATACACAGTCATGTGATGCACATGCCTACACCGGTGTCCACACCATCAATACACACACATTGGTTCCATTGGTTTTTATGCAAAAGATGATGGAAGCAATGTTTTATCACTATTATACCATGCCTCATCATACCTGCACGGAGCTTCATTTAGCAAAAGTTGATATAATTTTGTACAACAACCACCATAGTGCTATGAACAACATTAGATTTCTCATACGGTGTCCAATTTAGATAACAGCTTTTCGCCCTCAAATCTTAGCAAAACAACATCTGCTGAACTGCTGCCACCACATCCAGCTGCATTCCTCACCACCAAACACCATAATATCCAGCCAGTAGTCTTCATCCACTTTTCACAGGATAGTCCAATAAGGCATTGTCCAAATTATTCACAATCATGAAGCCCTCTCTATAACGGCCTCATGCTAATCTCCTTTAACCAGTCTGCTTTGTTGCCACTGCTCTGGTGAAAGTCAGTTATTTTGACTAGATTAATATTCAAGTGATTGCTACTGCTCAGCTTAGTAAAAAGGTTATGGGCATTTCTCCGCATTCAATATTCTACAACACTGACTGACTGACGTTACTACTGAAACCGAGTGCAGTTCTGTCTATTCAGGACTTGACTGTAAATATCTTGCCTGCAAGTTTTGCCTATAAATTCATGTTGAATGACAAATGTTACTGATAGCTAATCATTTCTGAGTATGAGTATGAGTATAGCTAATCATTTCTGATGTAACAGTAGCAATGCGTTTTGTTTTGTGTACTGGGCTTCAATACATATGCAATATACAGCAACTGAAATATGTAAAGCAGACCCAGACACAGATAGTTACAGTAGATGATTAGCCTTTGTGCTGAGATACTGGGTGGATTGAGTTAGACATCCACAAATTATTATGTGAATATACATCCCACTTATCTTTCAATCGGTGTTGGTATCAAGGAAATCCAATATAGGGAGAAGAAAAGCATATAATTCACACAATGTAATGCAAACTCCTGCAGTTTATCATTGTTTTGCCTCAGGCAGCAGATCTGGGGGGTATATTACAAAGGACCCATAACCAGAGTTTATTTGCATTAGCTGGCTTGACAAAACCTAACGATCACAATCGGGCTTAAGCAGCATCTCGGATGAGGCTTTCAACTTGCTTTGTGAACATGGGTTCTGTAAATTAAACTGTGCATGTATCCATAAAAGAAACGGTGTGTGCAAGAATGCGTCTGTAGCAGTTCAATAGTACATGGACCGTACTCAAGCAGCATATTTCTCTCCTGAGGAAAAAAGCAAGTAGATTGCCACCAAGAAAGCCAGAAGGAATGTTGGCAAACAATTGCTAATTGTACAGTATACATATTTACCGTATCACTCATGAATACATTAATAAATCTACACTCTCACTAATTTTCCTACAGTTTATTTTTAAAGTGTCAACTGCACATTCTAAAGCTCCTAAACCTTAAAACTGATAAAGGATATTTAAAATCTTGCCTGAAGCAATCACACCAATGTGTATTCATAAAATCAAGAATTATGGGACTCAGGTCTTTCACTGACCCATACACTAATTAAAAGATAATTGGATATGGACGCACATGGCACAAGAAACTTGCATATGTACTATATTCCCTCCATTGGTAATGTATATTTTTGTATCATGTATCTTCAGAGAAAGCCAGTGGATTTATTTGATCCCTAAATAATCTCTACCCTGCAAAAAGACCCCTGAGCTCTATGGGATCCTCCAGGAATGGAGATGCCTTTTTCAAAGGAGTTGATTGGAGAGTTCAATAGCCTTAACATAACTTGCATTGGACCAGGCTGGCTGTGCAGCATACTGTAAATCCATTTGTAAATAAGGGGTTCAGTGCAGGAAAGATGTGTTCAGTTCCGTTTTTATAGAATGCCAGTTGCAAGAGAGAATGGGGGAGATGAATCAAAGGTGTTAAGCCAGGTAAGGAGAAATGCAATGTCCCTTATCTAGGCAGTCATAAACCATTAAAATATCCAATTTTCCTTTGGTAAAATCATAAAAGTAAATAGTTAAATATTTCAAAAACAGTATTATCTTATTGTACAAATAAATGTATTAGTCTATTGCTTTTTAAACAAAAATGACCACAATTATGACCTGCAATTTACTGAAAAACATCTAATCATCAACATTATCCTCAAAATGCTTGTAAGCCCTATTTAATTTAACATGATGGAATTCCCCTTTAATGTCTCCCAAATGACTAACCTTGTATCCCTAAATAATGAAAATATGTCTTTTCGATTCAGATCAGTGAAAGTTTGAAACCTGTATGGGAAAAAAACATGCATTCATAAACCTGCCCCACATTTTCAAATCTTGCAATTTAATAGGAATTTTGTACCACAGATTTGCTATGCCAATCCTAAAAGTTATGAAATGTGTGTATCCTGTCATCTTCCACATACGCAAGACCCACTTTCATTCTGTGCCCTGGGCCCACTTTCCATTCTGGCAGCATCCTTAGGAAGAGGTGCCAGGTCCTTTTTCCAGTCTCAGTGAGACAGGCCTTCATTGGCCAGAGTTCATGGCTGGTCATGACCCATATATTCTACACTGTGCTCAGACTGTCTGGTGAGCATAAATTCTCATCAGGGGTGTGAAAAATATTTTATATGATGGCGAAGGGAAGCCAAGGCAGTTTACAGTGGATGAGCTATACTGCACTGTTTATTGTCCCACTGTTGTTGATATAGCAATAAGGTGTTATCTTTCAGCTCAAAAACAATCCTCAGCTCAAAAACGATGAAGCACAGCATCATTTCCGATGCAAGAATGAACTTACTACAGTTCATGGTCGTGATATCCCCTCAGCCTGTTCACATTTTAGCTCACAAAAAAAGAAATCTAACTCTGACAACCAGGAATGGACAGATGAAAATTTTGCACTCCTACTTTATACCTTAAAAACATCAACAAAAAAGTCCCAGAACAGCTGAACATCCTCCATCACCCCATGGGTATTCTTGTCGAAAAGCATCTTCGGAAAATATGGTGAACAGTGTTTAAAATGCAGTAACAATTTATGAGCCATGCAGTCTCTCAGGAATTAGATGTAATAAGGCAGAGGGGATTTGAAAGAAGCTCTCAGACATAAGCTGCAGACACCTGTGAACATTTCACAGGCTCTGCTTTCACATTCTGTGGAAACACGGTACTGCTACTTCCATCTGAAAACTACAATTGCCTATTACCGCACTTTACAGGAGGATTTTTCCCCCCTGGCATTAACTGGTAATATGTGCTGTGCACAATTGTGTCCTGGTTCCCTGTACAGATATAACACGGTAATTAAGTTTTGTATCTAAATAATTCATGATTTGAACATTCTCTGTACTTTTGAATAAGTTGTTCAGTTTTCAAAAATGTCTGGTTCAGTGGGTTCAGTGGGTGGGAGAGCAGTGGTGCTCATGGTAAAATGACACCCCTAGTCGTACCGACAGAAACACATACAGTACAGACCTACACAGTCTTACTGCCTTCCCCCACATAGCCTGGCTGCAGCCCAGCAACACACTTACACACATCAGCAAAAAAATAATGCCTAAGATCCATAAAGTGAAAACACAGCAGGACTTCTGGGGCAGGGGAGCTGAGAGGCAAGAATATGATTAATTTCACCTGCTTCAAGTCGAAATCTGACCTGGAGTAATTATCATTATCGGGAAGAGAAGTAGGGCAGCAACGGGAATCTATAGCCTGGAAGCTGTAGCATATTGATGAAACCAAAATTACATCAAACCAATGGCAGGTGCAGCTGAAAGGATTCACATGCTAATGTCTTCCCCCATCACAGGGGTCACTGACCTCCCAGAAAACCTGTCACACTTTTTCTTTTTTTCTTTTTTTGCATTGAAATGTTTCCTTCCTCCAATGTCATTATTTTTGAATGACACCAAAAAAAGCCAGAAAATAGCCGTGTTGTTACATTTAAAAAAAAAAAAACCTTTCTGAGCTGTAAGCAGAAAAATATTACATTGTTTTTTGTAAAATAATATTGTTTTACCTACCTTATTTTTTACAAATAATCAACATATATGCAAAATGAGAGAAATAAAACAAAACATGAGAGTGACTGTACTTTTGTATATTTGAACTTCATTTTGAGTGAGCCAGGAGTTAGTTGGTGCCAAACTGTGGCAATCATAAGTGAGTAGGTGAGTGAACAAGTGAGTAAATAAATAAATAAATAAATGGCCACGCTCTGGGGCTTGGTAGATTTTATTATGCCGAGGGACATAGTTGAGGATGAATGGGCATGGTTTAGGAACAAAGGGCTCAAATTAGTATTTTGAAGGTTCAAATAACTTACAAAGTACTGGAAAAATAAAAAACTCCACCCAACACAGCCTCTGGGAAGTGGAAAAAAGGCAAGTCTCAGCTTTTTAATTATCCTATTTGATTCACTGTATAAAGACTTGATCACAGTCTAATGAAAATGTAATGCTGCCAATTCCACTCTTATCACGATTAAGAAATAATGAACACACATTATAGTCCATCAACGTTTGCTAAGTTATGTAACCACATTCCAGATGAACAGTAGCTCATTCTTAATACAAAGACAGAGAATGAAGTGTGACTTCCGAATGAAAACATTATCTGCAGAATGTTCTCACAAAACGAGTGAGCAGCACTTATGCACTTATCTTCAATTAATATTGTACACAGTCCCACCATTTTACCAAGGCTTGCAATCAAACTGTAAGTCAGAATAGGAAATATAACTTGGCTTAACAATGCTGTACATTTTAAGACGGCTGTTTTGAACAAGCTATTCCTGAAGGATAGCCTTAAAGGAAATGTGAGAATGAGTCAAAATGATTACCCTAACTGAACACTGTAAAGTGAAACATTTTAGTGACATTTTTAACTAGCTTTAGCACAGGTCAGATATACAGTTATGTAATATTAGAGTGCACAATTTGTAATGCATAATCAATGATGCCAAAATGTGGCAGCAGGTTGAGTGACTTAATATATGATATTTGATGCAGATACAGTATCTGCAAATTCCAACAGCATTTTTAAGGTAACATGCATGTTTAACTTACGCCATTATTTAGCATATTATCTTACATATTTTAGTTTTCATATTTACTTTTCCAAATGCCCTTTGGTAAACACGATTCCTCTGCACGCTAGTTTAACAAAATGCAGCGTAACAGAGTTGGAAATGGTCCATGCCATGTTTTCCACAAAAAAAGAGGGAAACAAAACAGCAAGTTAATACATAGTTCATTTTCATATAATTGTCAAACAGAGCCATTAATATTCATCACTGTGGCCAAGCAATCGGGCAGCTCAACCATGCAGAGTGAAAGGGAGAGAAGTGAAAATGCCATACATAAATGAAACTTGACCTTGCCGACAGCTGTGCTTACTGAGTTATGAGATAATTATCTCTCACCCGGCGTTGTTGGAGGCATCAGATAATGGATACAGCTGCATTTAGGTTCTTTTTTGGGGGTCTGGCCCCAGGAAGACACTTTCAGTCAACTCAAAACATCTTAAATAAATATGAATATGACGAAAGCAGATGATGCACTGAATGCATTGTATGCTTGTTTTCCCAGTGCTCTTTATATTATCAAGGTTCATTAGGGTTAGGGTTAGGGTTAGATACACATTGTCTACCAATAGTATGCATTGACTTGTGAGATGCTCACTTAAATATGCACAAAAATGAGTGGTTTTGTTTTCACAGTCAAAAATTACAATTACAAAATTACAAATTACAATTACAAATTAGTAGAAGTAGAAAAAAAAATCAGTCTATTATTAACCAATGTAACTCACTATTGACAGAATAAAAAGGCACATAAAAAAGACATTATCTTTAATCTCATGAATAAAAGTCATTAAATAGGGCACATGGCTTTGTACGTCTCATTAACAAGAGAAATCTATCTCACATAGGATTAGGAAATGGACAGAAAATTGCCTCTGGGTGGTGTCAATGTACTCTCACTAAGAAGAGAACAATAAAATGTTTTGCAAGTAAATGTTGTGCCCCCCTAAGAGGCACTGTTTTCAGATAAGAAATGCATGAGATGCATCTTCCGTTAACAATGATATGCTAATTGCCTCATTGATACAGTCATTTCAAAGCCCTTTATATTGAGGGGTGGGTAATTCACCTGCACCAGTACCAATGAGGCCAGTAACATGGAAGCCATTTTCCCCAGGACACTAACCAAACATCATCTGAGGTAGAGAACAATTCATATATTCATCCAGATAAGCTGAGGGGGGCAGGGTTAATAATACATTTCCCAGACTTGTGCAAGCCACCAGGGAACAGAGCTACACTCTGTGATAAGTGCCATGGGAGACCTTACTCAGGCATGAGGTCTCTTCTGAGAGAAAGCATTTTATATATAGAACATAGCATTGAAATGAAATGTTGGTCTCTAATTGGTTCATGTAAAAAAACTGCCCCCTGCTGGTCGACAAAAAAATAGCTTCCTGCAATCACTTGGCTACCATCAATTCGGAAGCATGAGGCACCGAAAAAAATTCTGACAGCTGCCACTTCGTTTCACTCAGCAGTCCACTGACTAAAGCGGCACAGTCATTGCGTGAGAAGGACACTTCCTGTACAGTTTGAGCAGGCAATCTGCAAACATCAAATTGGCACTGCCATGGCCAGGAATCAATAAACCTGGCTATCCTCAGAATTCTCCCATGCAAGTAACATCTAAGCCCAAAGGCACTTAGCTTTGGTCATTCTAAAAAGTACTCGTTCCCATTAGGAAAGTTAATGTGAGGTACTGTGGTACATGAGAAGTGCAAATGCAAAAGGGTTGTATGATTCAGTAGACTGTTGTCCCAGTGGAGGTAGGGGCAATGTTTGCTATATTGCCCTCTTTGTCTTCAAAGACATGCACACATTTTCTTCTGAGCACAGCAAAATGTATTACTTTTTTTTTTTTTTAAAGCAGAATCAAAGGAAATCACCCTACTATTCTCTTGTGCTTCCATTAAAAAACCTCCCAGAGGCTTTCCTGTTTGCGACCCACCATCTTACTTCAAACCGTTATTCAGCTGTTGATGATTTGTCCTGCTGAGACAACCAAACCAAGGCTGCATTGTGGAGGAAAGTATAAACTCAATAAAGCACAGGTACAAGCCTTCAGGTACAAGGTACAGGCTGTTTATTCACATTTTATTGGCCTGATTAAAAGGACTGTGCATTTAGCGATCTGTTTACAAGCAGTGAGTTAAAGTATTCAACTCAGTTCTTTAGAGTTGTAGGCCAGAGACAGTCAACTATTGTTGCTGAAGCGTTGGGTGGAGTTTATTATTTTTCCAATAATTTGTTATTTGCTTTCTCAATTCTCACTAGACCTTTTTGACAATTTAGCCATTGTAGCTTCAAGCATCTTAAAGTATTTTTATCCACAGCAAAAGCATTGCTTTAATAAAAGCTTGTGTTTGGTAATAAAATTAAAAGACCCTTTAAATAAATCTGACTTTAAAATAAACCAAGTAAAATTGAGCACTACTAGAACATTTGGAACTAAATGAAACAACAAATGAACATGCCCAAAGGTCATAGTACTTTGTGACTTCATTGGAACTTTTTGTAAGAGTAACATGCGTGAATAGACCCTTGGCACCATGAAAAAACTGTGAATTTATGTCATAGAAAGGAAATGGAAAACTAAAGAACATACTGAAAAAATATGAGATCTCACAAAGAGAAACAAGTTTAGCCTCAGGTTTTCCAAATTAACTGTTGCACATAAAATTGCTACAGACGGAAGAGTACTTGCACGTGGGCCTAAACTCTGCAATTCCACAAACTGTATGCTGTGAGCTAAGCAAATGAATTATGCATAATAATGCTAGTCAACAAGCTGCCATGCTAGCCTGTCTGCTGCAATGGATATCCCTCACAAGCAGGAAGAAAAATCCATGCTGAATATAGATCTCTGCAGGATTATTAGATTAGCAGCTGGGTATTCTCATTATAGGAACACGAGAGAGAACTAGAGCACCGGACCCACAGAGCCTTTAGAGGAACCAGCGTTCACCCTCGCCCTTTGATCAGAGGCCTCATCCTTATTTACACTGCAAATCCCTCCAGTGTTTAACATTCAAATCATGCTTAGGTCTCGCAGAAATTAACGATGCAGTTATGAGGAAACGTCTGCCGGCTCGGGCCGCTTCGCTTGGCTGCCAGATCCGAGCGGGGACAGGCCGGGTGCCCGCGCCGGTGCCCGCGCCGGTGCCCGGGGTGACAGCGGTCACCGGGGCGCCATGTGGCTGGCGCACGCACGGGTGGCCAGAAGAGAAGCTCCGACACACGGCGTCGTCTCGTTTCAGCAGGCTCGCGATACAGAACACATGGCTGAGCTGGAGAGGATCTCTGTCCTCCGGAGGCAAGGTTTCTGCCAAACGGCGAGCGGGGTGATCCCAACTGACCTCAGAGGGACACACGTGTGTGCTGCGGTTCTGCCATTTCTTTCATTTAAATTTTTTTTCTAACCTCCTATTTGAAGCGATAGCACATTTTAAAGCCTTGCTTTTGACGAGCCACACTCAGGTGCAGGTGAAAGAATACTCATTTCACACACTGGTGGAAAATTCATGTGAAGGCTTCTCTAAGCAACAAAGTGAAACCTAGAAAAAAAGAGCTAGCCTGGGAAGAATCCCACCTCCATGTGAGAATAGGAGCTCCCTGAATGGGACATTAAATTCATATTTTACAATAAAATTCACTTCAACATGTTCAGCATTATAATGTAGCTGTATTTTATATGCTGCAACAACAAATGGTAATAACAATAATAAGTGGTCACTAGAAGCATACTTATAAACAATATGTTATATTATGGCCATCAATATCACTTATCTCTTAAAACAAGGTTTATGTTTTTAAAAAATCAGAAAGAAGTGGGATTACCACAGCTGCCAACAATTATTTTAAAGTAAGTAAGAAATCCCATTATAAATCATTAAAATTTGAATTGATAAATTGGACCATTTAGTCACTGTGCCGGGGAATCCATAAATAGTTCCTTTTACAAGCTCAACACCAGTGTAAATTCTCCCCTCTTAATAAACAAGAGGAGCTCTTTAACACAATTGGAAATGGCATTCAGCTATAATTAATAAAGTTCTCAGAGAGTAATAGACTGCACGTTATGGATTAAGCTGTGCCATTTTCCTTCCAGACGGTCAGAAATGCCACAGAGCACTTACAATAAATAAAGATGTGTGGGCAATTACTACAGGAAATGAGGCTAAGAATGTGGGCATGTCCATGGCATTTAAAATGGGTTACAATGGGGCAAAATCCACAATTTCAAAGTGAGACCAATATTCTTTGTATTTTAAATAAAGCACTTTTTTATATGGTGAGGAATTGGCTTAAGTATTTGAGCAAATTATTTATCGACGATGACAAGGGAAATTATTACTTTTTCCACAAACTGCATTTACACGATCACATTTGGATATTCATTCCATAATGCGTGCAGTTAACATAAGATAGGGCAAATTATATAGGCACATATTTCAAGAAAAGATAATTCCTAAATTACTTTCCATAATTCCGTTTAATTATTTCAATGAATCTACTATTGAGGATAATTGAAGCTAACTAGTGCAATTGAGTTCTGTTATGACAAACCATTGCTTGCAACTATTGCAAATCATCATTATAGACATTATCATTATAAATTATCATTATAGTAATTTCATAATCAAATATTTGCTCAATAGTATCATATCATATTTTAAAATAAGCTAATAAAATCTACTAGTATTAGCAATTCTGTTCTGAAATTGTTTATTTTTTATTTTTATGAATTGTGTGCAGTGAACCAATGTTTGGTTTAACTTGATACTTTCATAATGCGTCAACACAGTTACAGTGTTATTTTTAACCCTAATGTTTGTAATTTACATTAATTGCATTCGAAGTTGAAATACATCAATTGCAGTTTCAATCCTTCAGTCCCCTAGCCTTAATTTTCTTAAAGAGGCTACTCTAAATTTTAGTTTACAAATGTCGGTGTAATTTAACAACCAATAATCAAACAAGGGTCAAATGGGCCCTCATAAGAGTATAGAATCTTCCATTATTCTACATCTGCCTTTTTAAATTGGAGAAGTCTGATTAACCTACCCTACTTATATTTTTTTCATGTGATTCAGAGATGGTTGCAGATTGAGATGGAATTACAGTACAGAAAGTACAATGGAAAGTAATCAAACTCCCATTGAACAGGCTTGGTATATAGGTTGGGAGGCTCCCACCCGACAGACACAGGCTACTGCTCTACGTCAGCATTTTTACACGATAGCTGGCTACACTGTCCTCTGGATAACCTAGCCCCTGTGACTTTCAGATTTGGAAAATTCATGCCTGTGGAGTTGACTCACAATTTACTTTGATGCTTCAATATTTAAATGAGGGCATAGTTTAATTAAAATATGCATGCAGGGTAAAAATAATCTGTAGTCTGATTATTTTTACCCTGTAGTCTGTAGCTGACAACTGTTAGCATGAAAATAATTTGATGATAAATACTATCTCTACAAAACAAAAACAAAAAATACAAACTGTAAGTTCATATGTAATAAAGAATGCACGTTTTTGAACATAGTGATGCTGAAATATATTGTCCAAGAAAATCACTAGGTAGAAGGATATGAACCGGACCGTGAGTTCAGCACAAGGAAAGGAATGATTAATGCCGTGTTGTAAAACACACAGCATCAGTCAGGCAACATTAAAGGGGGCGCAATGACCTGCCAAAGAATTGACAGCTTCTCACTGCCCAGCTCAACTTAAACAGCTTCTAGCAATGTCAATGCATATGTCCATGCGACAATCTGTCACATCTTGCATTAAAATGCTAGTTTTATTGTACCTGAGTAATTTTGCTGATTGCTGAAACCATGAAAACTAGGTGATTTTAGCTGGACCCACCACACAATTATTTTTAATTATGTATGAGCTTTTAATTAAGTAGCTAAAAAGGTATAATTGCCCATACTACATTCAGGTTCATACCCTGTTCAGATGTCTGATCAGTCTGCAATGCTGACATTCATAAATCCATAGTTCTACTATATTTATATTATATATTGTGGAATGTAAGGTTAAATTTACAAATATATTTTGTCAGTGATCCTACTGTTCCTTGATATTATCATTCCTAAACCTCTAATAATTTGAACATAATTATATGCCATTTTGTCACATTTCAGCCTTTGTGGTATTGTTGCATGGTGCAATTTTTATTAAAGTCCTGTCTTGTGTGTGAATACATAAGACAAATTTGTATTTTAGACAAGTACACATTTTCCCCTTGGCTGTTTGTTTTATAACACCCAAGTTCATGGTTGACTATGTTTTCCTCTGTAGAGTAGTTCTTTAGAAATCCCTGGAAAGGCCTACAACTTCATCACTCTGCAGCACAAAGGAAAAGGCTAGATGGACCACAGAGAAACAGAAAATCATTGATCTAGCAGAGAGGGCCAAATGCAAAATAGCCAAATATAGAAAGAAGTAATATGTTGTCCAAGTGCTATGTTTTTTCAGGAGTGGACATTATGTTATATCTACAATCCTTCTGAGAAACTAAGACTTGCATAGAAAACATAGTAATCCGTCTTGGACAATAACATTCAGTCAACATTTGTAAAAATGCAAAAATACAAACAAACGGAAAAAAAAACTGCATGGCTCTGAATCTACATTTAGGACTTTGGATATATTTCCGAAGCTGCTCTGGATACTGTGAGAGCATCTATATCATTTATATCTGCCATCTACTTTGAATTAGATTAAATGTCTTGTGTGTCCAAGATAAGACCAGCACTCTTCAAGAGGACCCCTGGTAATCTTAATATTACTGCCACCACAACAAAGGGATGTGTCCCAGTCTTTGGACACTAATCATTGCTCTCGTGACCCTCTTTCTTTTCTTTTGCTTAATTACAAGGGTTCACACTGGATATTAAAAAATCAATTAGCAAGTATTCCCAAACCTTTATTTAAATTGTTTCACGCTGTAGTGCACTTTCTCAATGTCATTTAATGAAAATCAGGCAAAAGATACATATTTTTTTACTTATTAATATATATTCAAATGAATAATAACAAATATTTACTTTTAACCTTAACAAGTGGAATGCATTACTCTCATCAGCTTTGAGCAAACTGTGCAATAAAGGCTATCAGAAAAGTGGTGCATTTTCAGCATTTCCAATTCATGTGTATGCCATAAATATCACTTAATTTGTGTATCTAGAGCAAAAACCCAATCTTTTATTTAAAATTTAAATACCCTGTGGATATGGGAAAATGGTTCACCTTTTTTGATGTAAGGAAAATCTATGTAAACAAAAATAAAAGCGAGAACAAATCAGCCATATATAGACATTTATTATTCAGCTAATTATTATTTTGGATTGTTAATCAAGGACATCACAGAAACAGATTGAGAGTAATGACCAGTTTAAAGGTTAAACTCCTGCATCCTCTATTTCAACCTTACAAGCCATTCCTGATTATTTACCATTTTCAAATGATTTTCACCGTCTGCAGCACTTGAACAATTCGGGGAATTTCACCCTAACAGTGTGCTATACAAAGGCGTGAAGTGTTCACTTTTCTCCCAGCTGATAAGCATAAAATCTTGTCATTCTGGTTTGTTGAAAGATGTCTTGGCAGTTTTGCATCACCTTCCCTGCAATACATACTACAATGGAACTGGTCTAATCTATCTTTATTATATTTATCAAATGGGTAAAAAAAACACCACCTAGCAAATAATGGGAAATACTGTAAATTTTTGCATTCTGAACAACTATTTTTTCAACAAAAAAATTCAGTGTCTGCTTAAAAACAGATGATGTAATAATATGGCTGACTGTCACCACATTCTTAGCATGTTCATTTGACAGAGACCTCTATACCTCTATAGATGCCTTCAGAGTAGAAACCTCCATCGTTTGTCCTTAACATTTAAAACCAATATTAAGTTATAGCTTACTTCTTCAGATACTGTGCACATAATTCGTTTTCCAGTCACTGGTATCAAAAGAAAAAATTATATAATAAGTTGTGAAAACAATTATCGCATGTATGCCATTCGGCTGAATGCACAGGCAGTAGCCACAATGGTGGAAATGCCCATATGAAGTCACTTGAAATGGTGATGGGCCACCACATACTGCCAGAATGGCTTGTATCCACCATGGCATAGAATCTACCAGTGTCTGGGATTCTGAAGGAGGAAGGCAGCATAATCCTTCCACAAGAAAGTCCATGAAATCATGCCTTGTTGATAGACGTGGAAGGTTCTGTCTCAGGTGTTGTTTCGGAATCTCCCATAAATTCTTAATTGGGTTTAAATCTTATCTCTGGAAGGCCATGACATAAGACACATGAATAACATTGTTGCCATACTCATGAAAGCTCTGGGTGCGTGCGTGTGCTTTGTGGATAGGAGCATTGTGGGAGACACCCCCTTTCCAGGACAAGAAAGAATTGCAGCTCAGAATCATTAAGTATTGATTAGCATTGACCTTTTCTTCTAAGAGGATGAGTGCACCGAAACCATGCCAAGAAAATGCATTCCACACCATGCAGAACCACCAAAACTATGTGCTGTAGGAAACAAAGCACTCAGGTCTGTAGCTTCTTTAGGTGTGCACCACATGTGCACTTATTTGTCTGTTGAGAACATGGTGAAGGATGATTTATCTGACTATATGACATTTATCCACTGCTCAGTGGTCATTTGCCCCTGCTCTTTGCACCACTGTACTCACAAGGTGTAATGAGTGGTTTGTGCACCACAACCCAGCAATGGCATCCTGCTCTGTAGAGTTCTTGATGGACCGTTCTTGATGCACCTGTCTGCTCACGTCCTCTATTGAAATGTCCTGTAACTTATTTAGAGCTTCTCATTTTTTTAGCCTTGCACCTTGAACTAATGCAAGGACACGAGAATGTTTGAGGATGCACTTCAGACCACACTTGCCCATTATGATCCTCCCTCTTTACAAGTCTTCTAGCCATGCAAGCCATAATTACAGGCAACCTGCCCAGCATTTTTGTACATGACCCTGAGCGTGCTGGGATGATAATTACCTAACACAGAAACAGCACCTGCATTCAATATACTTTGTGTCCCTCATTTACCCACTCACCTTTTTGGCTACTACCTGTATCCAATCATAGTGAGCTGCCGTTGCAAGCTGTATATATTCTTAAAATATATTTCACATTTTCAAAGTAGATTCATTGAATATGAATAAATGTAGAAAATGAATAAATGGAATAAGATCAATGTCTGCATCATATTAAGACTACTGTCTGTGACATGTCAAGATTACAAACCTATATAAGATTTAAGGATTTCATTATATAATACCTGTATTAGAAAGAAATATACCTTTTACAGAAAATTCTACCTAAAATAGCATGAAGAAATTAAAGGCACACTCCTAGCATAAATATTGTAATACATATTATTTATACATTATGAACTTCTTTTTATATACAATATAAGAATATATTACAATATACAATGATATATATATATATATATATATATATATATATATATAGCAACCAGGGCTGTTTATTTTTTTATATGTTATATATTCTTCTTTTCAACTGTAAAGCTGTCTTTATCCACAGTCAATGTGACTGCATGTGCCATATGGTTGCTGGTAATGCAACTGAAAAGAAATTGCAAGGTTCTAGGTCAGTCCGCCATTATTCATGCTGTATCACACCATCTCTTAAAGAGTATGTACACAGATACACTAGGCAACATATGCATTGAATTGGGCTTGCTGCTGTAACATGAACATAATCTTTCTGTTAGTCTGCAAGGCACTTCTGTACTCACAGAATTAAGATCCTAGCTTGCTATAGCCTAGGGAGTTCAACATTTAAAACAAGCTAGCAAACATGGCTTTCACAACCCTGAGAAGGTTTTGTTTATTGACATTGTTATTATCAATCATATTGCAATACCATATAGCATTTCCAATAACTACATTAGGTCCTGTCGGACTGACTTGCCTTACCTGTCTGAAATACTGTAGTGTGTCAGTTTTGCTGAGACTGAAAGCTGGCAATACAGCTGAAGGCCTTTACTTCTGAACCACTAGGTTACGGGACAGTGATTAATAGCAGTGTGATTTTCAAACTCTCATAGCAATGGTCTAATTCATTCTTGTCATCCATTTGAGTGTTTCTGTAGAAATACTGTTCACACTAAAATAACATCATTTTGTGTTATAAAACAGATACAAGATCATTTTCCCACAATCCAGAGTCCAGATTGACCCCTTTTTGTGCCATTAAACTATGAATTAGATTTTCCTTTGTTATTTTAGCATGGAATAGCTAATGTTCCTATTGCAGAAACCTTGCTTGAAACAGTGCTAGACTGGTGGATGCAACCTAGATTATAGGCACAATGATAAGTCTATCAGCTGAATGGCTTGTTCTCACAGATATCATTTCCATTGATCTTCCTTGTTATATGTTTTCTCTGTCTCTTCCTTTCTGAGTAAATACATATGCAAATATATAATACATATATATATATATATATATATGAAATGCTATCGCAAAAAACCCTAAATACTTCGTTTTATATATATATAATATAAAAAGTTATAAAACCATGTAAGGAGTTTATAAATCCGTCATAAAATAAATCACTGTATGTCCAAATATGCGAGTGCAAATGACATTCCGTAAGACTGCACGTCAAATTAAATATGTTCGCACTTGGCACCCCATACAGTACTGATAAATAGGCCCATCCCCTTGCGCAAAATTGCGTTCCAGTGCACTGTGAAGTTGGAACAGCCCTTAAAGATACACTGCCTCAATTGGAACCGGGAACTGCTGGATGTTTTACCGTAATGAGATTAAATGGGTCAATTCACAAAAACATTCCGTCTGGAAATATTATACTTCGTGGCAGACACCACAGCAGCTTAAAGTATCTTAATGTATCCTGTACCTTCACCGTCTCGTTCTGCCTAACTTAAATAACTTTGGAAATCCAATCGAATGTATGACGTTGGCTATGACATCTACATATTGTTTCAAGAAGAGAGGAATGCACATGACTCCGCAATGCCGTTCATATACTGCATAGTTTTTATAAAACTGCATCATTACTGTGACTTTTACTGTGAAAAATCGCTTTCATATGAATTCGATTAGGAAAACTCACAGACTCCTCCAGAAATAAATGTTTAAAACTTCTGAATGCCAAGGAATAATGCAACATATCCGATTTTAACTAAAAGCACTTAAAAGTAAAACACATGCGTTGGGCTTTATAAACGTTAATACCACTATACACCGTAAAGAGAGGCTGTGCGTATCCAAAGTCTTCTGACAAGACATACAAAGTTGTACAATCGTTGCATCCCTTCTATACAGTGTCCTAACATTGATCTGAGAAGTGGGGTCTTTTAGTGATCGTTTTTTTTATTTATTATTATTTTAGGTCGCTTTCTACTCGCATGCACAATGTATCCACACACAGAAAGAAGGTAAGCAGTAATAGCTGTTTAATTTTTAAACCGGACGATAAACCACTGTCATAAACGCCAGTATGTACATGCTTGCATTTCTGATTAATTTGTTGGCATAAAATGTCACCATTAGAATCTAGGCAAATTCAACCGAGAACAAGATAGATGAGAATGAAACGGCTATATCTTATCATTCTAGCCCTGATTAATGACACAGAAATACGCACGACATACATGCATACATGCATAAAACATACATATTTGCGCATGCATATTCGAAATAAGAAGAGCATTTTAATCGATAACTTTTAACCACTGAAATTTAGTCAAAGCAGGTGTACGTGTGTAAACCCCTCGTACAAACAATTCCACTTCGTGTATAAGTTACATGATTAATACCATCATTGTTATAATTATACTAACACGCACTATACATGTTCATTGCGATTTAAAATAATAACACATCATACGTTGTACATTAACCCATTTACACGGCTGGGTCTCAATACTGTGCTCCAGCGCAACATCCAGCCCCAAATCAGACCTCCGTCCGATCTTTCTAAAAATTTCTCAAGCAAATATATCTCTTTGACTTGCGAAGTTTTACGTTAAACTGCAGCCTATTACCACTTCCTGACAACACAATCAATGACTGTGGATCACAGTATAGCCTATCAGATCCTCAAGAATGGTTTATTACTAAACTTTCATATGCCATCAAAACAACGCGTAACCTAGTAAGCAACTTATTAACGTCTTCAATGTCCGTTTCCTAGTTGAATACAAATGTAGGCTACTTATCGGCGATGTTAAACTTTATTCGTCACAGAATTAAACAGAAGTCTTACCTGATATACAGACGATGAAATTAGCTTGAAGAATAATAAATATTTCCCAAATAATATCCATTCTCCGTCGTTCATTCCAGGTTCATTACGCACCGAAAATGTGGATCAATTGTAGACTCTGAGTCCTCCTTGTCTATTTCCCGCTTTACACCTTCCACAAGGTATTTCCCAGATCAGGCACATAGCACATTCATCTCGAAGACATGACGCCACACTTTCCAAGCAGTACGATCCCAGATAGAGGAGAGGAGAATGAGAAAATATCCTCAACACAATTAGAAGGGATTCAAGTATTACTCCGATTTTTTCACACGTAAATTTAACTCCTGCTTCTACTGTTTCCCAGGAAATAGGAATCAAATCATATCTCTAAGACCATGGTAATTGCCGTGGGTGATTGGTGACCCTGCAACGAGAAAGTCAAACAGTGAATAGATGTGAGACATGTACATGTGTACTGAAACCATAACTTAAACGAAGAGCACTGTATTCACCTCAGGTTCGTGGAAACATACGAACCCAATAAATGCACAGTAAACCGAACCTACAACTGCAAGGGGGCGTGCTTCCTTCTGATATGGCACAGTGTTCCTGTATTTCACCAAGCGCGCGCGCACACACACTCTCACACACGCAGTGTACGACTGACGCGCTTCGGTAAAATTGCATTTCTTTTTCATTTCGGAGGTAGAAAAAGTAACGGATTGTACTGCATAATGACTTCTAAGACTTACATTCCACTTTCATATTTATTTAATATCTTAGCTCAAGTGTAGCATATTAGCAACGTGAAAATATATTCTCAGACAGGCTATTCTAAAAAAGCTAATCTGTTATAGACTACATACAAACCAACAGCGAAATGATAACCGTATTCACCGTATGATATATGATCCTATGTAGACTAACTGAAACGCATTAAGTTGTCGATTAGGACAGTGACATCGTCCCACTCCGCACTCCACTGCATAGTCTACTATACGCGGACAAAACCAGATGCATCGTGCTACAGTTTGAACAAATTGAATTGTGAAATATTTCGCGAGCATAATTACAACTCTTTGAAATAGTAATAGTCAGAATGACGCCTTTAAAATGAGGGTTTACAACTCCTGCATGTTCGCGTAATGTACTGTAAACGAAAGGCACTAATGCCTTGGTAGCCACATTAGATATTCAGCCCTGCTGATCCCCAACAGGAGCATTATGAGAGTAGGCTAGTCTACTTACCAATAACGGAAAGACAGACTAAAGACTCAACATTAATTGATCTTCTTATGTCGGAAAAAAACTCAGGTTTGATAGGGGCAAAAAATGGGGGAAAAAATAGGAAAATAACTTCCGAACCGAATTCGAAGCAAAATGATCACTATGTAGCCCTGTTTGACGATGCACCCGGAGTTCGAGCTTTGCGGCAGTCGAATGTTTCGGGATGCTACGGGCTCAAAGCTGCTGAAGAAAAGCAACCTCAGAGCGCGCAGAGCCGTGCCGAGGTGCGCGTCCACGGGTACAAGTCCATGAATTGTGCTCACTTGTCGATGTACTGGAAGTCTATCTTACAAAACACATGCACATACATCGGCTTTTTCCTTGAATCTATACGCAGATTCACGGGCAGATCTTTCATTATAAACCTGAAACTAGCAGCAGCTTTTTGTTGAACCAGAATGTGATGCTAGACGCACACTACTAGTCTAAATTACAGTAGGCTATGTCATACATTCAATTGCGCGGGTGGGATTAAACGTTTAAAAGGACTGAATGTTGGCTATGCATTCTTTTGTGCCTCAAATTAATCGACATATATTTAAGATCAAGATAAGCGAAGCTCAACTGTTGGATTCGGATGGGTGCAGTATATAGGCTACACACACACACACACACCCGTGCGCGTGTATGTACGTCTGCGTCCATACCTGGAATTTACATAAATATTAATCGTGTATTATGTTCGGTTTAAACCCATGGTAATTAAATAAAATAAAAAGTAAATCAATGAAAATGCAGACACGGACCTTGAAAAATTCATGAAAAAACGTGATTGGCTACGCATATATTCACTATTTCTGGGTCAATTAATTTGAGATAAATTCAGGCAAGTATATAGAGCATTTATTGTAAAACATTTGGGAATCGCGTTTAAACTGAACAAGAAACCAGCTTGGTGGTACAACGAAGATATGCAATTATATAGCCTATAAGCTTAATTTTATTAATTATATTTACTGTTGTACATAACTTTGCTACTGTTTATCAAAGTAATAGCATTGTTACGTAATAGTTGTGTAGGCCTTTTTCTTTTTTTGTGAAATTATAAAAAATATAAATATATTCCCCCCCACCCCAACATGAACTTCAATGCATTTGATTATTAATAATAATAATAATAATAATAATAATAATAATAATAATAATAATAATAATAATCAATTTAACATTGTTTTCCCCAAAATACATTTCTCATTTACAAAAGTATTGATTCAGAGCATTTGCCCATTACTCCATGCCAATTTGCTCAAAATCTGACAAGTTAAATAGAGAGTGTCAATGAATAGGAATTTCCATAGATTTTCGAAGGGATTTAAGTCAGGGCTTTGTCTGGTCCATTGCAGAATACTAACCTTGTTTTCAAGACTTCCCTTTGTCATTTTAGCTATACTGTATGCTTCTGGGATATTTCACTGTTGGAACATGAATCTTCTCCTTAAATGCAGATCTTTTGCAGACTGAAACAGGTTCACCAAATATATGCCTTCATTTGGCTCCATCCATCGTTCCCTTGATGGAAACAAGCTTCTCAATCCCTCATGCTGAAAATAAAACCCCATAGCATGGCGCTGCCACCACCATGACAGTGGGGATGGTGTTACGCAATGGGCTGTGTTTTGCACCAACATAGCGCTTTGCATTCAGGCCAAAGAGCTTTAGTCTCAGACCACAAAATCTCCTTCCAGGAGATTTGAGGTTCTGTCATATTACTTCTGGAAAACTTCAGGCGTTACGTAATGTTAGCCTTTTTCAGAAATGGCTTCTGTCTAGCTACAATACTATCCCAAAGAGGCCAAATCTGTGAAGTGCTGGAGAGCTTGTTGATCTCTAAACAATTTATTCCCAATACTGACAATTGATCTTCTCTTCTGGATGCTCAGTTTGGAGGAAAACCTGATTTTAGTTGTGTCTGGGGTTTTTTCCCCATTTTGTTACAATAGACTTAATAGTGCTCCTGATTAGATTCCAAAAGCAAATGGAATACACCTGGCTAATTTAGGTGTTAGTAATGAATGAACCCTGATGAAGTTACTTTCAGGTTTTTGTTTTATAACATATAGTATGGACAAACTATTTTAATATATTTATCACGGTTTTACTTTTTTTTTACAGAGAACCCTGATACATTGTAAACTCCTATTAAGTGTATGGATATTAGAGATGTATAAAGTATGGACGGAACTGTTTGAAAAAAGATTCCTGTGACCTGACATGAGTAGGATATCTTTTCCCACATACCACAGCTGCTATGTTTAAGCAAGTTTAAGAATGTATTTTATAGGATTACAAGAGTCTGCAGGTAGATTACTGATTTACTGACTGTTTATTTTTTATGGACTCTTTACACTTATCTTTAGTCCTGCAGAAACTTTCTTTAACACCAACTGGATGAAATCATGGTCGAGTTCCCCCTATGACACCCTCCTCCTCTGACCCTATGTACCCACCCTCGCCCTTCCATGAAGGGGAACTATGTGTTTTTGTATTCATGAGATTTACTTCTGGCTATCATTGTAAGTCCATTGTGTTATTTATGTGACCATTAGGATATGTATCTGTGCTAGGGAAATGTTCTTTTATTTTCCCAGGTTTGTAAGATTGTTTTAGGGGGATGACTAGAGTGGTGATAAGCAGTTTGGCTGGGCATGACTTCTTGGCTGAGAGGGTAACCAAATAATAAGACAAGAAAGATAAGAAAGAGGGGGATGGCAGTACACTGGATTTGTGTTGCATTTCCTGTTTAGTTAATTATTTATTTTTCAGCTTTGTAGAACATATGGATAACATTGATTAGGGGAGATTTCAAATGGGTCTATTAAATGTTGGAATGTTGCCATTATTCAGAATATCGGTGAAATGAAGCATTCCTCTTTAATTTAATGCTAGAAGAACAGTTTGCTATCAGTTGGGAGTTTGGTATTATGCCAGATAGGAGATAAGGTCGATGGAAAAGTAAGGGGAATTTCAATAATCGATTGACTTTGTATCAGGATTCCATTGTGGCAGAGATGCAGGGGATAATGATCTAATTTGGAGACTTCAGAATAGGTTAGAGAGGCAGTGGTATAGAAATTGTTCAGCTATTTTGGGGGTTCATGGAATCATAAAAAAATCCAAGGGAGCAGCATCCCAATTTAATATGGAGGAAAAATATTTCTGATTTAGACCTATGATTTACACAAGTTGCTAATGGCTTGGATGATTATTGGGCAGGTAATCTGCATAAAGCCTTGATTTGTAATGTTATTCTGATTTATCCATAAAAAAGTTCAATAAATAGAATGAATAGTGGAGAAAGTGAGCATCATTGTACTAATAGGGATTGATTATAGGGAGCACAGTACCCCCATGATGCTGGTACAAAACGTAGTAGCAACATGGTGGAATTTAACAATGATGATTACCATGTTACTGGCATGGCTGGGTTTATTTTACGTAACATTTATTTGTAGTACAGACTGTCTCAATAGGATAAAAAGTATTTTTTGACTGTAATGTACATTAGCAATGGGATTAGTGGGATAAATACTGCTGCCAATCACCAGCTCTGAATCATACATTCTAGATATAATTGTAAGGACAGATGTATGCATCACAGGCTCTGGGAAACATGCAGACATGGGTATAGGACCATACACCTGCAGGCTGGCACCCTAATGGCATGTCAGGACCTTTCCTCGCGAAGACTAGCAGCTAAGATACTAGAAAAGACCACCTCTTCAGCTTGGGTAGAGCCTGTCATTCTTCAACAGACCAGGCCTTCCCCAAAAAGACAACCAATTATTGTCAAACCCAGCATCACTCAGACAGCCAGCAATTTAGTAATGTGAGTTTACTGTAGGCCTCATCACTCCTACAAGCTGAGAGTGGGAAAGAGCCTGTTACTATCTGACATATTTTTGCTAACTTACACTCCGATTCAGTTAGTTTTTTTGTGTGACCTCCGATTACCTCAGTTGGATGTCATTGGTCAGAATGTGAATAACAGTTCTTGAGAATTTACATTTAGCCGGCACCTTCAGATTTTCTTCAAAATCAGTAGCTCTGGCACCAGGCATACATTGCAATATAGTTGTTAGTGACTATTCTCATGTTTCTGAGAGTACTATCCTCTATGATCAGGGATGATCGCTGTAGGTGACTGGGGAAAATCAATTTGAAACGTGAGTGTGGTGGTGCTTAGCTGCTCTAGGCTGACAGCTATGTTTCTTTTTCTCTGTGACATAATCATCCTGCTGCAAGGACACAGTTGGGGGAGAAGTACAGTTGAGCATGTGGATCAGGTAAAAGCGAGAATCAAATCTTAAATCTCCTGAACCTGATATAATGTCCAGGCACGTCCTCATTCAGCTATCTTTTGCACCAGTCCTAAATTTTCCTACAGATACGAGTACATTTGGTAGCAGAACTGATACGAGCCATGTTGCACTCTGTAAAGGATAAGCCAGTGGGAGACACAACAATTGATTCTTAGCATAGCGATGAGATAAATCTCAAAGGTCAATTGAAACTTTGGAGCTTGTAGTTCTGTCCCATAGCTGGATTCAATTGAGGAAAACAAAAAAAAGGCTTTCTGGATGGATGAATAGGAGCAAAAGATAGAAATGGTAATAAGGGAAGACTATGTTCAGCTACAGCACATATCCCACGTCCCCAGCGGTCAGAGTGAGTGGTTTGCCTGATTGTCATTATGGAGGGAGAAGGTGCAGTGAATAGTTTTTAAATTGCATTTTGTAGTGTAATGCTGAGAATAAAACAGCGGTTCTGTGGTATTTTTTTCAGGAAATCATCATACATGGAAACTGTGTCCACATCGGACAAATTTAAACTCAGTAAACCAGCCTAATTCAGAGTATCAGCATCAGCAAAACAAGATTAATTTGTACTTGGCATCATCAGAAAAACCTCACTCATTTGGAGCTGGTATCACAGCCAAAATGAGCAAACCTTATTTTAGTTGAGACTGCTAGAATTGGCTACATAGAAATAAACAGTTAGCAAGCAGGATAACTGGACAGTGCTATAAAACCTTCTTGTATGCAAAAAGAAAAAAGGAAAGAAAGAAAAAGGCAAATAGGTAGGAAACTCATTTGCCTTGTCTGTGAAGAGTCAGTCTGCACTGAGTAATATCAGAAAACCTGGTTACCATGTTCTAAACTGGCACAAAAGCCTGCAGACACTGACTGTCTAAGAGTTATTCATCCCTGATATAGTGAAACGGCTGAACAGGCTGTCAGTCTGATACTCCAGGAAGTTCAGTGGTAATATTGGTGAATGGGTGCATACACAAATGTATGTTTGGACCAGTAATATTTGATGCCATTTCTATTTGGGTTCAGGGACACACAGAAAAATCCAATAAGCAAATTCTGAAATGAAAAGAAAATTCTACCTCCATGAGACTACTTGTAATTTTTGGACTGTCACTAAATGACTTGCTTGCTTGTAGTCAACATCCAGAGCGAAAGGCACTGTACATGTCAGATCCTCATTCTTTACAGAGTCTGGCCCGTAGTATTCTTTACAGTATTTTTCATGTCATCCCTGCAATGTCCTCTGTCAAGCATATGTTCTGAAGCATGTGTTGCCCACTGCTGGATCTTTTTACCCTGCAGTCCACTAGCCATACCACAGAGGCTTTACATAGGAAGAGGACATTCAATGCACTAGCTGTTGGCCAGAAGTGGGATAATGCTGCCAACATAGGTCTCCCACTGTTGGTGATGCTATATGACTAATGATGCAGTGCACTATGGTTCTGCTAGCATGTGAATGGAGCGGAGCGGGGAGAAGAGCAGATGTAATTTGACTGAAGTGCGAAGCAAGGATTCAAAAGAATGGAGCGTCAGTCTCGCTCACTCATAATCTTTGAGGATGGCCAGACCAAAAACCGGCCCAGTAGGGCTACGCTGCTCCCCCCTTTCCCCAAATTATTCCCCTTAGCAAGCAAGTAGCTGAATTTGTTAAGCAGTTTGTTAAATATTTTCGCACGGAGACTGACAAATAGGTGTACAATTAAAGTATATTCAAAATTGCAAAATGAAGATAGAGAATGTGGTGATATAGTCTCCACGAGCAAAGATTCTCTGTGGAATCTGAAAAGACATACAGCAAGAAAACCTGATTTTTGTAAACATACAAAGAGGCTGGCAGTGTAGCTAGCTAGCTAGCTAACTGAGAGGCCAAATGTCTATTTGTAGCCCAGGTTTTATTCAAATAGTGTGTCTTAATTAAAGTGGCTAATAGCAAGTTTTGTCTTGTGTTTATTAAAGAAATGTTGCTAGGGGAGGCTACAAAAAGTTTTCTGTGACCGGTGAGTGATTTTGGAGCAGAGCAGGGGAAAAATACATGGAGCAGGGAGTGGAGTGCAAAGACAGGCTCATGAGCAAGGGTCAACATTTCCTACGACTTCGCTCCGACAACAAGCTCTACGTGCTAACCACACTGAGTTCTGGCCCAGTATGATACTATAGGGTACCAGTACTTTAGCTCATTAAGTGCTTTAGTGTGATGAGCTGCTCAGACCTGTAGGACCTTTGTGAATATTCAAAACCTCTTAAGAATTAGAGAGAAACTGAATTTTACGATACAAGCAAAAACATTATTTGATGGAGTATGTAATAATTGCCTGATTCAGCAAATAACTGCTTTCTATTGAGAATATTAAAATTACGGCATCCTCTTACACTTGATAAAAATTTTTATTTAATAATTATTCATTAATTTTATTTTATTTTGTTGGGGGGAGGGGCGGGGTGAGGTGACCCACTTATATGTAAGGTAACTGAAGTCTAACTGCAAATTGAAAAATGGCAAATTACATGGATTAAGATAGAATCTTAAGCACCATCTGTCCGGGGCTAAAATAGCTGGAATTCACACCTTCTAATAATTCATGTGCCCTCCCACCAGCATATGGTGCAGGCTTCTATGAATCATCAAATTTAGATACATTTCTGTAAATAACCGTGTTTTCTATCGGGAAAATTAAAACCAGCTAATATTGCATGTTGACTTCAACTGAAAAATAACCCAGCCATATAACCCAAAAACTATATGTCCCCAAATCAAAGAACACTATTCATACTTTATTAAAAGTTGCTTGTTTGCAATTAAGATGCACAGTAAAAAACACATTCAGTTGTCCGCGCGACCCTGACCATAAGTGCCTATAGATAGCTGGATGGATTCAGTTTTGAAGTAGAACCACTTAAAGATGCTTCTGCAGTGAAACAGGCCCAACAAATAAATATTGTGCATTGATACTGCCTTTCCCCAAGACTGCATAATGCATAGTAAATACAAAAAGTCAAATAATTGGCATGAAAAAAGATTTGCTGATTATTATTATTTATTTCTCTCCTTTTGGTGAAGTGACCTCGTACTGTTACCTCATGCCCACTATATGAAACAACATGATTTATGCAATACAAATTTCATTATTTGTGAAGTGTTCACTTCTGGGTGGCTCATTGTGTTTAAGCACTGTTCTAGTGCATGGATGGTCTCTGTGGGAGGTTGAATCCATTCCAGACCAGTGCCAGCTGTGGCTCATAATTGGCTGGGGCATCAGCCAGGGAGGGAAGTTAGCAGGACATCAGTATTATAGCAACCCTCAATGAGGTGTACACAGTTTGCCTGCACAAGCTGCACATGAGCGTTCTCCTCTGACTCTGAATTTTGGTGCGCGCTTAACTGATTGACTATGGAGTAAAAAGAAGCCATCTCTAACATCACGTGTTTTGGACAAGAACATGTACTGCCAACCAACTGCAATTTGTTCAACAACATGTGTACAAATATGTTCCTCATTTGTTGTTCAACAAATTATAATGTTGCAGTTTCAAACATAAAGCTATAAAACTATGTAATACTAGTATTTGACAAAGAAAATCAGTAAGAGCCTTTCAGAGCTATAGACTACATTTTGAATAAAACCATGCTATGGTTTTACATGCTATGTACTGTAATACAGACAGTTTATAAATTGAAATCTATACATAATACATGAAGTATACCAACATTGTCAAATATTATAATTTTTATCATTATGTTGTGAGCTTGCGATTAATGCAGATTCATTTGGCCTTATGGCCCATATGTCCCTTCCCCTCTGAATTTTTGTTGATCGGAATTGAGATATTTATTCATTGCTTTTGGATAATAAAAAAGCAAGGTTCCCTTCACGAAGCGACCCCAACCAATTAAATAGAAATAATTTTAGATAAAGACGTGAAGTTAACTACAGCTGAACAGATGTATTTGCTTTTTGAAAATGCATTATTCAGTGTAGATTTGTCTTTTTATTCGGTATTCTAAATCACACATTCAGGTTAGGGCATGCTGATTGCATAATTGCTGTATGCAGGTCACAGAGGAAGACACTATAAAGCCACTGTCATATCTTGAATTGAAAATCTATGTGGAATCAGTGTAGGGCTTTGTAATACAGCCTGGAACTTATTTTCCATTGCTTTGATGGAAAAAAAAAAAAAAAAAAACGAAAATAAATTCTTTATGTTTTTCTTTGTTTTATTTAAGGGTAATGATAGACATTGTATTAGGCTTCTGAAGATGAATAAGAAGACTATTAAACATTTTAAGAGGACACACTGGCCTGAATCCAATTAACACTTGTTCTTAATTATAAAAATGTGCTTTTTCTTCAGCATAGCAATTTGGTTTATTATTCTGAGTTCAGCATTGCCAGATTTAACTTGGCAAACTATGTTAGTGAGAGAAAAATGAAAGCTTTATTCTTACTTTATTTATAGAATAAGGTTAAGAACTTTGCATCCAAGTTGATGTAAGAGAAATGAATTACTTGTGGGTATGGTAGAAGTTTGTATTCACTATGGCCAATCATATTGGCTGCTTTCTTTCCCTTTAATAATGCTGCACGAGGCCATAAGCAAAACGGCAGTTATGTCATGTCTAATATACTTGTTTTAGACGTGAAGAGTTGCGACGAGTTTTGTGTGTTTATTGGCATCTGGGTATTATTATTTTGTTTCTGTTGCTCAGATTTGAGTATGTTACTGTGTAATCCAGTTAGCCTACCTTCAGGTGGAAAATTCCACACTAAAACATTGTTAGAATTTCCATATAGGTGATGTAAAACACATAGGTCTTTTTTGTCTGTTTTGTGTAGTATTTACTTCAGCTAAACTCAAATTCTGTAGATGACGTGATGACATGTGATGATATTGCCACAGCTGGCATAGTTTAATATGGGAGCATGTTTTCAACTCACTAGCAAATATACAGTACCAAATATAGTTCCAACTAGCACCAAATATACAGTATCAGATATTTGTATCAGTCCCCTAGGAACAACAAGAAGGGTGTTGCCATATTATGCATGCAATGTTCTTTTACAGCAACACTCTTTGAATGCCCCCCCCCCACCCCACCCCCCAAGTAGCCCAACCTGCATGTCTTTGTCGCCTTTAATTTACACTAATCAAGTTTCTGTGATACTTCTACGGAGAGAAATCAATAATTTATTAAGAGGACATAGTACCAATTTTTGCCATGCTAGCAGCCTCAATAGTCCAGAATGCAACAGTGTGGCTTCGGGGAGGATCTCACAAAGGGAGGTGCAGAAGTAATTCTGGGTAATATCTTGGTGTTGTAGATTGGGGAGATATTGACTGTGCATTGCCCTCTGTAGCTTTTGAGAGCAATACTTGTTACCCAGCTGAGGGCTAACAAGCTTGTAGCACACTGATTGAGTTGGGAAGTCTGTAAATGAATCTGTAAATTAATAGAATAGCCTTTGCATTGTATTCATAGCTTGTTAGCCAACTACAACGTGAGCTGCGGCCATGGCAAACTATGCCTTTTTCTGGGATTTTTGGTCTGATGTGTTGTGTTAGCAAGCTATAGGCCTAGCTAGTTAGGATGTTGTTTGTTTTAGTGACCATCTGTTTATTTTGGCCTACATTCACAATAACCTTGTGTAACTTGCACAACCCAACAGTCTTTTGGTACCCTCCCTGTCGCTCTGTGATTGGTCTCCCCCTACCTCCCACCCCCCTATTTTAAGGACATTTTGAACACATTTGCATAAATTGAAAATGTGTTCGAGTTAAAGATTTGAGCTTATGCTTTTCATGCTCATGCTTTTTACGTTAAAGTTACAACGTCTTAGACACAAGACATTGGTCTGTCAGTTCTTTGATTTGTTTCATTGTCTGCTCACAACAATGCTGAAGTCAAAATTGATGTGTGAAGTGTGTTACATTTGAAAAGGAAACCCAACTGATTTTTCAAAATGCTCACCCTGTCAATGCCTTTAAGAAACTCCCCTGTTGGTAAGAGTACCAAAATAGCACAATGCACCATTAGAGTTAAAAGGTGGTCTGGATTTGTTGAAACTCATTATTCAACACCAATGTTTTTATTGACACACCCCCTATTGTGACACTGAACCTATGTTGTCACAAATAGGTTTACTGCTGACCACAGAATAGCTCAACCAGGCGGAGGCAACAAATATTCCCCTTGCACAGGATGAAGTGAGCAATTCCACTTGCACCCAGGTGCTCTTGTCTTAGCATTGACACTGAAACCCCCCATAATGATGGATCCAGTACAAATGCTGTGCAGCTTTTGTGGCTTAGCTGGCATGCAGCTCTTAAGTCACAATTCGACGTGCTTTCAGAACTGAGGTTTTGGTTAATATTGGGGAGACTTGGGAGCTTTGATATTCATTATACTAGTGCATCGCCAAAATATATCTTTGGAGAAAATCTTAAGCATTTGTAAATATTATCCATGCTAAGGACCATAATTTTGCCAAGGAAAGTCAAGGAAGCCATTATGAGACTGATAAATTATTTAAAAAAATGTTTTTTTAAGTCAGAGACATAGGCCTAACCTTAGACTTACCAAAATCAACTGTTTGAGAGGACCGGTGATCTCAGAAACAAGATCCAGGTAAGCCAACGAAGGAAAACTGAGTATTTCCAATTCTGTGATGATAAGTCTACAAATAGTCTAAAATAGTCTAAGGTTATCAGTTCTCTCACTGTGCAGATTAATAAACAGTGACATAATAAACATGACCTAATAAGAGAAAGATTCTATTGAGGAGTCTTTTTATTGCATGAAGAGATTTGATGATATGAATACATTTAAATTCTATCATGGGCCTTGTTCAAAACATTTCCCCCATCTCAGGAGATTGCGGACTGTTTTTGCTAATGAGATGAACATGCAGATTACTGCTGACATGGCTGGGCTAGCACACATGAAGCTATTGCTAAGGGCAGAAGAGGGCCTCTTTAATCAAGTATTGTGCTAGAGCTGCATCCAAGTGCAAAAACTGTCAGCTTGATGCCAGCTTTGATAAGATGCTTGTGCTAAACAATGGCACTGTATTACAGAATGAGTCAGGCTTTCACATTGTATAAAGTGGCATTTCATCTTTATTGATTATTTACATTTAACACTCAATCAGAAGCTAGCTTCTAAGGGGCTGATATAACATTAATATCGTAAATAGCCCGCTAGTCCTACATTATAAACCAAATGCAGGGCACAGCCTTTACTTATACAGCATAGTACCAAGAATTTGGCAACAGTCATGATTTCCCACAGAAAAACTAGGAAGACCATAGGCTCTCACCCCTTGAAAATATTAACTTTGCACCTTCTGGCATGATATAAATATGCATTATTCTATTCCAACTTCCCAAAGCCACACAATTAAGCCTTCTTTTCCTCTTCCTCATCTTCTTTTGTGTCTTCATCTCCTGCACCTTATACATTTTTTCCCTCCCAATTACATCATCAGAAATTCTCCAGACCCACAATCATTCCTTCTCCTCCTTACATGCCACACCAACAACCAACAACCAACGACATCTGCTAATAACAACATCTCTTCATGGTAGCAGACTGAATGTACTGTAAAGATCTGTAAAGATACCATTATTGTTTTGGACATAATGATGCTGTTTTGTTTTTCATTTGTATTCTTAAACCTAACAATTATTGGTGAAGACATATATAAATCCAGATCTAAAAACAACTTTAAGCATATAAATTAATGGGTATAACACTGATAATTTGAAAATGGCTTATTCCATAAAGCTTGCGCAGATTATGCTAATTGACATTATAACCTTACTGCACACTACACATAATACTGTGATTATACATATACGACATTACCATACACATGATTGCATATTTAAAATGCTGTTAAACATGCATATTTACAAACAAGTTTGTGCACTGTAGTATGTGCAAAGGACCAAACCTCTGGAAGAACACATACTTGACATAATGGACTGTATTCAATTAACTTTGACTTTACATTACATATAAATGCAAGCATTACACTCTTTCTTCTTGGTGATTATTTTAATTGTCTACTTGTGTTTATGTAGAAAAGAAATAGAGTTGTAAGTAAAAGTTAATGAAACAGGTTGATTAATTACATCCAGGTCAGTATCTGAACTTGTTCCTGGCTTCTTCTATTTTTATTTCCGTATGTGCTATCTGTTTTTAAACTAATAATTGATATATTGTATGGCTCTACTTAACCTGCCATTATTATGTCTAATTGCTTTAATATTCACAAACATAAAACTGATCCAACATAAATATACAGTATTTTTTGATAAATGCACCTGCTTTATATTTTGCTTTTTATATAACACAAACATACCATGTAAAGATATCTATGAAGATAAATTCAGAAGATTTGTTAAATTTAAGTAAATACGGTCTATAACTTGAAAACATTTTTATACCTTAGCACTCCACCAGACCTTCATCACAGATGTCCTCCTGACACTTGCCAAGATAGCACACATTGATTACACACAAAGAGCACTCTCTCGAGATGGCAACAGGAAGAAGCACAGCGCCAAGTTACTTGAATGAATTTAGGAAAGATAGATACCACTGTTCTGGAATAGTGCTAGCGCAGATTCTGTGAAACATGTTGGTTGAAGTTGATACTATCTGTCATTTTGATGTGAATCATTTAGTATGCAAACAGTTTTATAATTTTTGCGTTTAGATTTCATAGATTATATGCTCTCCATACAGTATGTGAGTAACTTGGTTACATATGTCAGTAAATTGCATTCGCAAAGTCAATGCAGCTGTTCAGCACAGAGGGCAATAATGTTGTACTGTACCTATTTGTTGGTAAATTGCACTAAAAATTGGTTTTAAACTTTGCATGTCAACTGACAATCTTTCTCTCCATTCCTTAAATTGGATTCTCTTGTCCCCAGCAAAAAGTTACACATCTTATATATATTGTGAACATAATGCAATTTATTCAAGTGAAGAAGTTTAGTCTCTTTTCCTTCGGGTGGACCATTTTCAATTTTCTTTGAGAACAAGAGATGTGATGTAACACAGATATATGGGCCATTCTTGACATATCTTGAGCAATGCCGCAGTGAAAACTGACTGCAGAAACAAAGCATAGTGTACATTTTTTTTGATAAGCCACATTTATTCATATATTTGTAACACAGAGTAGTGTTATCTAAACATTTTTAAGGCTTATTCTGACAGTACACTGTTTACTGTGCCATTGATAAATGTTTTTGCTCCATAGATTCTCTAAGTCTTTCCACTTCTCTTAGATTCTATGAGAAGCATCCATTAGGCATGGTGGGCCATGGATAGAGGAATTACACAAATAAACAATCAATTCAGAAGCATTGTCATCTAGTAGGTCAGTTAAAAGACAACAAAATGTCTGAATATCTCACCTCGTCTTTTACCTGCCGTTCTTGTCATACTGCAAAACTATAACTTTCTGAAACTGTGCGTAAGACTAAAATGTGATCTATTGAAAGAGTAAATATTTTTTTTTGGTTTATAGTTAGACTTTTGGTATGTTATACCACATAAACATTCTCTTTAGTCCTAGTCCTTTGCACTAAAAAAACCCCTGTGATCCTTAAAAGCTTATATGTTCTCTGAAAGAATTTGGGTTCGTGTTTGTGTTTGTTATTGAGGAATAAAATGTAAATTAGTTCATTTTCAGTAAAACATAGGACTAGTGTTGTTCTCAATGAAACATAAGATAACACAATAGAATGCAAATTGCACGGATTACTTGGTTTTTTGAAAGTCTTAGGAAATACTTGTTTTACTAGGAAATACTAATTGTTTTCCCCCAGCACTTTGTAATCCTGAAGCTGGTCATTTGTACTCAGCTGTAGCCATTGTTTCAAGAAATGTACTGAATGGATTAAAGGCAAACACAATACAAACATATTTCACAATACCTTTTTGGAATGGGAAAACTTGTGTTTATTACATATTGAAACTAATTCATTTCTGGGGCATTTTGTTGGGTTTGAAAATAGAACTGGTCTGTGTCGCACATGCCAAGGCCATTTTCTGATCCCAGTCCATCACTGCCTTGAGTAGACCCATTTACTGTATTTACTCAATTCAAATATACAAGTTCTGAAAAATACTTTGAATGGGATGATTCTTCATAAGCCTTAAACCAGGAATACGCCAAGCTGATGGGCACTCGATGGTTTGTCAATATCAGCCGACAACAGGGTGTGTCTCATGTCCACTGGTCAGGAGCGATATATCCCACCTCTCTGACGATGTGGTCACACAGCGCTGATGGCCATCTCCTCATTTGCAGCTATTTGCATTCTTTGCTTGAGGCGTGCAGTCAAGCTCCAGCCCAGCAGATGTCCTCAGCAAGTTCAAGTTGTCATTTTAGGGTTTAGAGCAGAATTGTGCTGGATAGAATGTAAACAAAACCACGGTGAGGCTGAAGAGTTCACTTGTCTGGTGTATGCACAGCATGGTAACTCTCAGCAAGAGAGCAGTGAAGATGTCTGACTGAGAGTCAGATTCCAAATGTAATCTGCGGTTAGGACTGGCTTTATCAACTATAGCCATTTTGTGATGAAGAATAAAAATAAACTGAGAAAGCGTAGGAGGAGTTACACGTGGGTTAAGCCATGGTTGCTACAGGGACACCAGCTTTTTGTTATTGTCTTCCACGTTTGCCCCACACTCCTTCTCCCACACTCTTAGAAAAAACGGTACCATTCAGTACCTAGAAAGGTACAATCGCTTGTCACTGTGGCAGTACCCCTTGAAGGTACAGAACTGTACCTTTACCAGAGAAAAAGGTACCATTCAGTACCTAGAAAGGTACAATCACTTGTCACTGTGGCAGTACCCCTTGAAGGTACAGAACTGTACCTTTACCAGAAAAAAAGGTACCATTCACCATTCAGTAACTAGAAAGGTACAATCACTTGTCAGTGTGGCAGTACCCCTTGAAGGTACAGAACTGTACCTTTACCAGAAAAAAAGGTACCATTCAGTAGATAGAAAGGTACAATCGCTTGTCACTGTGGCAGTACCCCTTGAAGGTACAGAACTGTACCTTTACCAGAAAAAAAGGTACCATTCAATAGCTAGAAGGGTACAATCGCTTGTCACTGTGGCAGTACCCCTTGAAAAAAAGGTACCATTCAGTACTTGTCACTTTAGAGGTACAGTTTTGTACTTGTACAGAATTTGTACCCTTGTGTACCTTTATTTCTGCGAGTGCATGTCAAAACTCTGCACGCTGATTGGCTTGAAGGGCTGACCAACAGGGTTATTTTTTGAATCGGGACACTGATCGGTTCCAGACGCCTTCTGCAAGGGCTGACCACAACTGATGACACGTGCACACCAGGCAGACTGTACCTCGATGCTCATAACCTGCAGTGTCAGCCCATTGTTGCCTTGGTGTATTCCCAGCTTTAGATTCTTTTTCAAAATATTGTTTGAAACTCTCTTTTTCCTTAATGATGTGTGAGTCATGTGAATGTGCACGCATTTGCAGATGTCCCGGTGTGTTGTTTTTAAAGATGTTTAGATGTTCAAGGACAGATTTGTCCTTAAGATAATTTTCTTGTCAATCCCCCAACCTGAGAATCTGAGTGCTGAAGTCAGTGGATAGAAAGTAACAATCCTTGCATTACTTTAAAGACCATGCTGCTGTAATAAGATACAGTTTGTGTTATTTTCAAACACCTTATTGAATCATGAAAGTGAATCATTTTCTATGTACTTCAAATTCATACTCAAACTTAAGGAAGATCTACAACCTGAAATGTCAAAGATTTCATGCTGATGCTATGATATATAATTTATGATGCTGAGGCCAGAGATTCCATGAAAATTTAAGATGGGTCAAAACTTTTTAAAGTCTTACTGTAACTAAAGCATGAAGTGAAAAGGACCCACAAGTGCTCCCGATTTCATTTCATGAGATCAGAAGAATAATAGAAATGGTATGCTTGCTTTTTATGCTGGAAAAGGCTGCCAGTCTTTCTGCCAGTCACTGGATTCTGTTCATTAAGATGGCACACAGGAATTCATAAAGTTCTGAGCAAACATCATTTTAAAATATAAAATTAAAATAAAATAAAAAATATTAAAATCATTAAAATATATTTCACATATTTAGAAAAATATTGCAGGTTTCTTTTGCACTTCATTTACTTTTACCTGCTTTTTGTTTTGGTATTGGCTTTTAAGTGATAGTGAAAGACTTATGTGATGGTCCTATAGAGTAGGAAGTATGTGCAGGGTTAACTTTAGTTTGGTTGGAATAATACTATACATGGAAATTTGCAATTGCATTGCAATTTAATAAAATATTTTCACAAAAAAGACTCGTTTTAGTTACTCTTTGTAAATAGCTTTACACAAGAGGTTAAAACTTGGAGCAGGTATGATCAGAATGTTTTCTATATTGGACTCATGAAAGGGGCAGAAATGACTCTTCCGTGACGATCAAAATGTCCAAGCCTATGCCCTTACTCCAACCCTGCCCTGACAATAAAATGAAAACATCAGATATGGCTCTGATAAAGACGCAGTCAAAACGCATCAGTTTTATTGTTCAACATTTGCAATGTGTGCTCCAGACTTTTTCCTTCTGCCATCTTATATTGTCCGTTATCTGAGAGGCACCGGATTGGCCTTTTGACCGGCCGAAGCACAGTGACCTCCTTTTTGAATAAAGTTAAAAGTTTGGTCCTGTTTACATAGCTATGTTCATAGGAATAGACTAATAGAGTGTTTAATTTTTGTCCTGAATCATTGCTAAGAATTCCCTTCAGAAACACGATGTGTGCAGTATGAATGTTTTAAAGCTACCGTCGTGCTTACTCTATTGATCCTGTCTGCTAAAGCTTTCAATGTTTTCAAGCCACAGCAAGCTGATGGGAAGGGGACACCAAAGAAGACACAATCCTTGATTTCATTGGCACACACCTTTTAAATATATCTATTAAAATATATAATTCCCACCAATGTGCTGACAGAAGAGTTCAATGCCAAATGACAAAGTAATATTGTTTCATTGGTTTCATTTGATCACTATTTGGATTTCATAGCTACAGCTTGTGCAGTTTTTAAATGGTTTCATTTACATCAAGCAAGGCTATTTTTTAATGACAGATTAGGATATGGACCCATCCACAGCGGGTTTATTTAATGTAGAGCACTCCTATTGCAGTTGCTGCTATCCATTCCTAAACTATTTTTTAATTTTTAAGACCAAATTCACACTTGCCAGTGTGCCCAGACCACAGTGTGCTTTGCCACATTTACCTCAGGTATCATTTCTTCACCTTTAAGACATCCTACTATTATATAATGTTAAAGGTTTTGATAAAGGTCATTTAAATGGAAGACTTCAGAACCTGTCGTATTACAAATGACTTACTGATAAAGCATTTTTCTCCAAGGACTCAACAGGTGAAAGATGTTATTTTCAATGAAGAGCTTACTTAATATTACTTTGTTTTGGCTAAATAGTTGGCTGGGGCTACTCACACCCAATGCAGCCTTGCTTTTTTACATGAATTGGGGTCCCATCATTTTGAATCTGGCAAAACATAGGCCATTACAGATTATAGAAATGGCACCACTTGCATTTGGTCAGCTGTAAAAAAAAAAGAAGAAAAAAGATTATGACCCCTTCATTCTTCATGGTACAATGCATTGAGTAATGGTGCCTCTAAGAGAAACAATCTACATGGGGCTCTGGCAGTGTGGTCAAGGCTTATCTCAGGGTGTTTTAAAGTGACACTGGCTGCCTACTGGAAGAGGAGATGAGCTACTGAGGCTGCCCATTTGGACATAAAAGAGAATGTCTCTCTTGGCAAGGTCACAGGAATGGGACGGAGCACCTTGATTTTATTCTGGGTTCAGCAGCTGGGCAGCTGCAGGTGGCTGGGTTCACTGCTTCTGCGTCTCCCTACGCAGCCAGGCAAAATAACACTGATGATCGATTGTAAGTCAACCTTAATTTACACGTCAGTCTTTGGGGCTGGACAGATGACAGGGCTTTTGCACAGGGGCCTGCTCTGACATAGCGATACGTGAACTCAGCAAATGGAAGCTGACATACAACACAGACAGGTTTAATTTGCCCTGATTAATATACCCCTTCTCCCTCTCTACACAAATCAGTCATTACCTTTTAATACTGGGCAGGTACACCTATATGGTGCCGGATCAATGCGCCTGTAGTTCAGCTGCCAAAATTATGCAGATGAAAGATACTAATTACAATCATGCCAGCAAGAAAGAATGACTGGCTTGCTAATGTGAAACTCAAAACACATTAGGCAATGGACGGGCAAGTGATTTGATATTTTTAAATGACTTTACCTTTGAAGACACAGATGGACACTGCAGAGAGAATGCCAAGCAAATAGGATAATCCAGCATGTTCTAAGACTTCATTCAATACAATTAAGATAAATTAATCATTTTCAATTAGTAGTGTTCAGAGAATGTTCAAGGTCATGTTATTTTGAAGCCCAAAACAATAAACAAAGGAACAAAATTAATGGCTTTAAAATGTCAAATTCAACCCCCTAGCTTGGGGTTGAAAGAGAACAATGAGCACGAACTAACAATAAGCACGGTAAGCGTTTACTGTATTCATTTGTGTATACAACTTCAAGTCAGTGCCAAAGGGCATTCACATCTATTTTCCTTTCAGCATTAACCCTTGCAACTTACATTCAATCATATTTATAATTACATGGCCATTTTACTTCATCTGCCAGACTTCTCACACTATCACAGTTATTTTTGATAAACTGTGGTGCTCACATCAGATGATTTTTGTCAATTAATAGGTTCCAGAAAGACTTATATATCAACAAATATCATTCTGCCTATATGACATGGATAACATCTCCTCAGTCAGCCTGTTTTAAAACATGCTCAAATGTATTACTGCTTATTATTACTATATCTGTCCTAGTCATGGGTAAATTCTAAAATGTTATTGTGTTATACACAATAACACAATTACAAAATAGTCACCAAAATAGCAGTACAGCTATAATAGTTAATATACTGCATGCAGTCAAATACAAGCTATCATGGAACGGTCTACAGAGGGGAAAAAACAGGTGGTCTGTGATTCAGCTGTTTAGTGGCAGGTACAATGTCTCATTTGCTCAGTCGAGTGCAGGTCAATGAGGCATTGTATGCTGGAGATTATATACTGCGTGTGCTGTGTACACTAATCTGCTGTAAACACTCCTAGAACCCCATCATTATTAGACAATGAAGTATGGAGCCTAACAAAGCAACTGTTGCTAAGCAGGCATTTTGGCCATTTTAAAATATGGTTATAAGATCCACAAAGGTTCTTGAAAACCATTAGGTGTGTACAGGATAATTTGCGGTATGTAATGAGGGCAAATAAAATAAAAAATCACAAATCCACTCTAGAAACAAAATTCTCCCAATTTGAAATGCTTAATCATTGTGTTTGTGTGTGTGTGTGTGTGTGTGTTTTGCCTTTGTGAGCCAATCAGTATTCAATGTTGTTCTGTAGCGTAAATGTAGAGGCAAAGCTCACATAGAACTGTCATCTACTCTTCGTAATTGTCAGTAATAATATTAAGCTCCAAAAAACATTGTTTTCGCAAATATTCAGCCACCACCACCACCTCAACCAAATAATGTTTATCTTCATCAAAAATGAGGAAACATTTGTGGATAGCTGGAAGGCTGGTAGGGACTGGCACAGACCATCTTACTATGCAGGGTTGTACATTGGGAGTGTTTTGCTCGCATACAATCCTATAATTTTGAAAATGCAAGAACAAAAATGATTTAGCAGCACTGGTGCAAATAGAAATTTTCCCCATACATTGTGAAAATTGCTGTTTAGTAATTTTATAGGAGAAAACATATTATGGTAAATACAACAAATTAGGAAAAATATCTACAAACCAGGGCTAGAAATTAGGCTCACCTGCTCGCCAGAGGCGAGTGAGTGTTGATTTAAGAGAGTCTGTTCTGTACAACACAATGTGACTGAAGATCATGACCGATGATAATCAGTCTACTGTTAAAAAAATAGGCAGGGGTTTGGTTGAATAACACCTGCCTAATCCAATCTCTAGCCATGAAAAACATTTTCACGGCAGTAAAAATTAGTAAACGTACAAAATCCAGTCAGATACAAAACCTGTGGCAAACCTACACCATATGACCAAAGTATTTGGACACCCCTTCGTCTGGGGCTGTTTTTCATGGTTTGGGCTAGGTCCCTTAGTTCCAGTGAAGGTAAATCATAATGCAATGACATTCTAGACAATTCTGTGCTTCCAACATTGTGGCAACAGTTTGGGGAAGGCCCTTTCCTGTTTCAGCATGACAATGCCCCTGAGCACACTGCAAGGTCCATATTATAATGTATGAATTGTTCCAACATTAGTAACTTTTTTGCACATGCTGCCTCTTGTAGCCTGTTGCCGCTTTTAAACTTGTTGGGATAGTGGTCAACGCTTTCACTGGATTCTCTTAATGTAGCCTTGGTCCTTAATTATTCTACAAATACATTTTGTTGTTATAAGTAGTAGTATTGTTGATGGAAATTTTTTAATTCAGAGGACAAGAATATGCCATGCATGCTGTGAATGAAAAGTGATTAGTAGCAAATGTAATGGATTTCAAAACAGCGCTAGCAATATTTCAGATAGGCTAGTGGAAATTTTTAAATACTAGCCCAGTTGGCTGGTGCCAGAAATCCTCAAGAGCCATCTCTGCACTGGAACTATGCTTCACATTAAAGATCAGTACCCATAACAGATTTCCGGTGCTGCCATTTCAATGGGCACAACAAAGATTACATGGCTAACTCGCAAAGCTTGTATATATCAAATAAAAATACATTAATTTGATACACCAGTATTAACAACCTAGTAACCTACATTGGGATGGATCATGCATCAATATGATATTAATAAAAATTCCGTTTTGTAAGTTGACTAAATTTAATGAATGAGTGTTGTCATTTACTATATGAAGAACTGGTCCCATTAACTGAACTGGAAAAAAATAACATCCTGAGCAAACATTCATTTTCTGATCATATTGGGCCTGGCCCACGATTCAACATTGCTTGCTGACATATTTTCTTTTTGTTTTAATATTTGCTGTTGCAGAGTGAATTCAGAAAGGGAGGAAAATATGTTGTTTTCATTTCAGCTCTCGTTTTATCCGTTCTTGTTTAAAAGGCACCCAGGGTGGGTTTATGAGACCCGTAGAAAGTGTTTGGTTGAATGTATCATGCATTTACAGTATGTATCAGCCTTGTGAGGGCTATTGATGTGATGTGCGGGAGGGACAACTTAGCGATATACCCAGGGGTTCATTTTCAAGCACTTATTGGAATTTTCCCAGAAAACTAAAAATTGATTTCAGTCTCCAACTAAATATACTTATTAAATGATAAGGTGACTGGAAACTATTGATTTTTTCCAGAGAAGAGCTGAAGAGCTGTGTTGTGTTAGATGGTATTGGGATGTCTTTAAATAGTATGAAAAAACAAAAGTTATTCTTTTGTTATTCATACCATATTACACCACAAAAACAGCCTAAAATCCCAGTTAATTACATAATTTCACACCTTTTCTTAATACTATTGAGCTTAAGCATGCATTCGACAGCTATTGGTCAGAAACAGTCCTTTCCAAGAACTGTTTTTCTCTGTATGGGAGTGTAAGTATTCTTGTTTCTATTAAGAATTTATCATAAATAGACTGGGATTTTGCAGCGTGAATCTTGTTGAATTTTCTCTGATCAAATTCATTTTAGAAATAACTTGCACCATTGAAACAAATTACATTTTGCTTAGATTTCCTCCACTGAAATAGATTTTTTTAAATTTAATACCAGAATCTTGCTTTGCCTCTGCAAAGTCACAAATCAGAATTCCTATGTGCATATTTGTCAGAATAAATAAAATGAACAAAATCATTATGAGGCTAGAATATATATCAAAAGCATATCAGTACTCCCCCTCACAGTAATGACTAATGCAGGTGGTTCTGTGAAAACATTATATTCCCTTCCTGCCTGCATGTCTATGGCAAAACCTTATCACACTGTTGCTTAACATAGTACATTCTTAAGGTCTGCCTTGTACATGTAATTTGTGGAAATGTAGTGTATGCTATAGAGCACATTAACTGCAATGTTTTATCCTTATCTAAAGTAACCATGATATACTTGGCAAATGCTGCCTCCTCTGACAATCAACAAATGGCACGGAGGTTAAAATATCCTCTGTACCTCACGGTTATCAGATTAGCAGCGCTAATGTGAATTGTTTCATCAACACTAATGGTTCATTTGTTTTATGTAGATATTTTAGTTCAGTTGTAATTGAAGTGAGAGCATGTGCTTTCTCAATTATGTTCTGACTGGCTTTGGCACAATCACTCTTTGCTAATCTCCAATCAAGAAGGCTGTTTGTTCTGCTTTACCCAACCCATTCGTGTTTAACTTTAAAGCGTTATTCAAGGTAACCTCTGGTGCTGCTTTGATGTTTTAAATAGAAGTGAATTACCAGAGAATCTCATAATATATCAGATAAGCTGTAATCTTACTTTAACATTCCTGTCTCTCTCTAGATGTGGTGCAGTAATTTGTATTCAATATGTTTCTGAAAACCATTCAGTTTCATGCACTCTCAATTTTGTTGTTGAAGGGTGAGAACTGTTTCCATCAGGATAAGTGGTTCAAGAGAAAAAAGGGTTTTCATTTATAGTAAATGCAACTCACCTTGCCTGTTATACTTTTAAAATGAATCCACTCTTTTCAAGAGTTTTAGTAGAATTCAGTAAAAAAAGGCTCAAAACAAGATAAACATGTGACCATAGGGGAGACCATAAACTTCGAAAACTATCTGCAGCAATATTACCTGTTACACCATGCAGATTGATCGACAGGGAGTGAAGTAAAAAAAATGTACCTGGTGAACACTCCCCCAGATTTAAACAGTTCCATAGCATTTTGGGGGAGGCTTGCGGTGAAGCACAGCTTTACAACTGATGTGAACATTATATTCACTTCAATGACAGTGAAAAGAAAAGCAGAGATGGCCCTTTTCCCAGTGTCCCTGGCAGTGGCACTGCAGGTGATCTATCTATCTATCTATCTATCTATCTATCTATCTATCTATCTATCTATCTATCTATCTACCTACCTACCTACCTACCTACCTATCTATCTATCTATCTATCTATCTATCTATCTATCTATCTATCTATCTATCTATCTATCTATCTATCTATCTATCTATCTATCTATCTTCATCTGCCAAAAAATAAGTCTTAATCTTTCTGTTCTTTTAAATTTTTTAGCTGAACACTTGCTCACCCTTACATTCCCACGTTTGCCCAAAGGTCCTGAACAAATGACTTTAGTCAGATTTTTCATTATTCTTTAGTCAGACTCATATGTGTACCACTGTACAAAAAAACATTACAACATGACATCACAACAGTGATGCAGAGCAAGGGTTCTTTACTGATGACCCAAAGATACCAATTCTCTTTGTGACCCAAACTGATGTCATTTCATTACACAAATTAATTGACAATTCATTGTTAAACTGCGGACAATAGCCATGTTTTAATAACTAAAAGCTAAATCAAAGGACAAAGTTACTGAGATTAACAGGCAATTAATCACAAAAAGCTTAGTCAAATTAACAGAATTTAATCAATGAAGCACAGTAGCCTATGGGTAAAGTGCTCCAAGCTGCCAGACAGAAAACAGTTGGATAAAACAAAACATTTCTTCTCATTAATGTTACCATCCTCATCAGTGAGTCTCTTATTAAAGGGAGGTTTCCCAATGGGAAACTTTAAACACATTTCTAATGCTAATATTTCAATACAGTCAATATTTCAGTAATGTCACAGATTTTTTTTTCAAAATGTCAAAACAAAAAAAAAAACAGTTGCGATGATTAGCTAAAGCCACTAACTCCACTACATGGCCAAAAGTATGTGGACACTCAAACATCTCACCCATATGTGCTTGTTGAACATCTCCAAATATTCCAAAACCACAGGCTTTAATATGGAGTTGGTCATCCCTTTTCTGCTATAACAGCCTCCACTCTTCTGGGAAGGCTTTCAACTAAATCTTAGAACATGGCTGGGGGAATTCACTTCCATTCACCTACAAGAGTATTAGTGAGGTCAGCATTCCTGTTCATCCCAAAGGTGTTTGATGGGGTTGAGTTCAGGGCTATGTGCAGGCCAGTCTAGTTCTTCCAAACCATATTCTGCAAATAAGTTCTTTATGGACCATTTATTTACGCACCGGTGAATTGCGATGCTGAAACAGGAAAGGACCTTCCCCACACTGTTACCACAAAGTCAGCAGCACACAATTTTATAAAATGTCATTGTATGCTGGTAAACTTAAGCTTGTGTGCGGCTGCTTGGCCATGGAAACCCATTTCATGAAGCTCCCAATGAACTGTTGTTATGATAACGTTGCTTCCAGAGGCAGTCTGTATCTTCCAAAGCAGCGTATCTTACATTGTATGAGCAATTAACAAAGTTAATTGGGTAGAATCGGTGCTATCTCCTGGAGTGCAGTAGGAATGACGCACCAGGCAACATTAAAACAGGCATTTACGTGATCATGTGAAATACACTGTAAAATGCAAACAAGAAACATATATTTTTTGAGTAGTTTTATTTGTCCTATTTATAATTTATTTTGCACAAACATAGAATAACCTTAACAAATACGAACACCTTTTTCTTACAGGCCTAATTGCATTGCAATATTGCTGTAACCTACACAGTACCACCACCAAACTGATATTTGCTGTGACTTAAGTTTGTCTGACCGACCCACAATTTGTTCACCGCGGGCCTGAACAAGAACTTGCTCACCAAGTAAGTGCTTCAATGACAAAAAGTACAAGCAGTTTAGCAGAATGCAGTAGGAATTACCTAGACTGCCTCTCCCTCATTTGAAAATGAATTACTTTTGACAAGAGCGCCGTGGGAATGCCGTGTTTGGTGTAAATTTGGGGTAGCTCATAATGATGTCATGACCCAATAGACATTGACCCACAGTTTGAGCACAGCTGATGTATTTTGTCACAGTCAAAGGCCATTTTGTGCTTTTTCATTAGTGAACAGATATGATTTTAGGTGTATTCCACAGTCTGAAAAATAAAATGACATGCAAGATAGAAGCCAAATGCTTTTACTCAACCAGGCATCTTTCAGTTGACCATTCCATAATTAAATTACGTTACAATCACTTAGCAGTTACTCTTATTCAGAGTGACGGACCATAATGAAGAACATTGGCGCTACTCTCAGGAATACAAAAAAGTGGAATCATCAAGGAAGTGTTCCATTTTTAATCAATAAATGTAATATGAACCTATCAAACAACAATTTGTATTGTAAAGTGTAGTGCTCTGTTAAAATACGCTCTTAATGCCAATGTGTAGTTTTGCATTTTATTGAGACTTGCACAAAGTTATGTTTTATTTAAGCATGGTTATCTTATAAGCACTCAATTTCCCAGAATTATCTGTTGGTTTGTTTTCTACAGTTTCCCGCACTTATTAACCAATCTAAGGTAACCTGAGCTTCCCGCACTTATTAACCAATCTAAGGTAACGTGAAACCTGGAGTATATCTCGTCAGCCAATTAGAATTTACGTGTTTCCGCCCTAGCGTCAACCAGGGGAAGACGTTGAACAGATCGCTTGTGGTCAATAAGTGCTCTGATGAATAATACGTAGAGTGAATATTTGGCGACTTAAATATTCTGTATTGGCCCAAATATTGTTATACTGTATGAGCAAGTGTATATCCAGGTTATTTGGCTGACGTTTTGTTTCTTAGTTTTCAGTTTAAGTCGTGTCTATTGTATTGCATTGCGTTTGGTTCTGCCCCACGCCCAGTGGACAGAGATAGCCTGCTATTAGTATGGTCAGTGACTGAACTTAACAAACGGACGCTATAGAAAGTTCGTGCGGGCAATTCGACCTGATTAGCTGAATTAAAGATACCCGGTAACGTTAGCTAGCCGGTCGCTAACGACCGTAGCTTGGAAAAGGACCTGCTAACACCAGCCCCTGGGCTAGCAACATTGCCGGGTGTGCACTTCAAAGGACTGCGCCACTCATGTGCGTTGTCATCTTGCATCTCCCGCGTTCATCGCACAGCCTGGACGCAGTTTGCTGTTCCACTGCTGGTTTCGTGAGTACTGTGTGGCAGCCGTTGGATTGCGCTCGGATTTCAATCATTGGGAAAATACATTGCAGTCTAAAGTGTCGAAGTGTCCCTGAGCAAGACACCTAACCCCTAACTGCTCTGGTGAATGAGAGGCAATCAATTGTAAAGCGCTTTGGATAAAAGCGCTATATAAATGCAGTCCATTTACTATGGGGAAGTGTAAATTTAACAATACGTGGTTGGAGAAAAGCGCGTTTAGTGCTTGGTTAGAACCAGTGGAGGGGCACGTTTCTGAAGCCCGCTGCACCTTATGCAAGAAAATAGTTAAACTAGGAACATTGGGGGTAAAGCCTTTAGAATCGCATGGTCTGTCAGAGAAACACAAGACCCAAGTGAAAAACCAACAACAAACGCCTGCCATCTCTTCCATGTTCGCCCCTGCTCTGCGAGCATCAAGTGTGTCCAATGTAGCTTTGTCATAATTTTTTTCCCGACCGTGAAGAATGCCTTACTTGTTTACATTTTGAACAGATGTGGCTCCTAGGTAAATCTGTCGTTTTTTTCGTCGCAGCACTTTTGACACAAGCAATATCTGAAGCGCTATCCTAAAAGATCTTCTTACCCTGAAAAGTGCCTCACCCGCAACCGTAGAAATGTTAACACGACACGACACAATTACATCGAGAAATACTATTTTTGGAAAAAAGCACTATATTCTGTAACTGAATTTAGATCAAACCTACCATGCAAAATATAAAAACACTCGTCAATCTGTGTATAATGTCATCATTGCGCGGAGTGTTTAAAACCATAAAACCACCCCTTTAATAAAATAAAAACTGTAGGCTACTCTGAACTTAACTTTAAATATAGGCAAATTAGTCTGATTTTGACAACTTTGTGAATTAACTGGTTCACATTTTAGTTTATAAAACTTGTAAGTAAATTAAACATCCACTGAACGCTAGTGTCTTACTGCTTAATAATTTTTGTATAAATTCTGCAGCCTGCTTGAGTATACTTGGTGTACTAAATGTTGCAAAGAAGTATAATCTAGTATATTTTCCTGATGTGTAGGCCTATACTTGTTCAAAAGTGAACGAAGTAGGCTTTCTTATTTTTAGAAAGAATGCTACTGTATATTAGTGTGCTTATATTTAGTGGACATGCCTCGACCCACATCGTTTTTTGGGTTTTCTTCTTTCATATTAATTTTTCTTCGTACTTTTTTTTTGCCAGTATGGCCGTGAAATAGGTATGAAATTCTATTCAAAGTGGTCTTAAAAAGGTCTTAAAAAGTCTTAAAAAACTTGTTGAAACCTGCAGGAACCCTGAAAAGGGATATTTTAAAGGGTGTTGAGAGAGCCCTGGTCCAGCCTGAATAGGTGAGTGTTCAGTCTGTGTCAGAAGATGGGAAGGGTTTCTACTGTTCTGAGTGCAGTGGGAAACTCACTCCACCACCGGGGGGTAGGGCTGGGCGATATATCACAGCGATAATTATTGCGTGCAATAACGGTCGTTGCCACCGCATGGCATATCACCTTTCTTTTGTCTTCTTCTTAATTATACCTGAAGCGTTACTAAACGACTAAAGAGGCTGTGTAAAAAGCTTCCAGAGAAAAGCGTAACCGCTGTTACCTACTGGGTGTTGACAGCCAAGACAACCAATCAGCAGCAAGGTCGTACTGCAGCTTGGTGGGGCACAACACTTCCCTTTAAACTAATCATTGATCTCAACCTGTTTCATTAATTTTCCTTTATTATTAAGCGTGCCTATGATCAGACTAATAAAATGGCAAGTAGCCTAACACTCAGCGTCTTCATACCGTGTTAGGAGGATTAAATCTTATATTCAATTTTCCGTTAAAAATCCGTTTTAATCACCAAGTAGTCTACACTTAACAGACTGGTGTATCTTGTTTATCTACCCTGTTCGCTTTCAGAATAACCAGCAAAAACAAAACCTGCACTTCAAGATTGTTTACAATCTAACCATTGCAGATATTTGCCATGAATACGAGTGCGGAGAAAGAAGTGCATGTATCCTCAAATAACGTTGATTAAAAATGTGCACAATTTCGTACTGCAAATGAAAATAAATGTAGGCTATAAGGCCTAGGTTACTCGCTAAAACAGCCTGTTTGGGGAGAGCTGGCTATATATGATAGTATTGAATAGCCTATTTTGTGGATTAATTGTATTGATACTCAAGGAAAATCAGGGGAAGATTCCACCACTGCTTAGTGATTAAAACAAATTTTCTAAATCATTTAATCTCCCTAACACAATACGAAGAAACTGTGTGTCACTTTCCAATTGATTAGTCAGATCGTTTGCATGCTGGTTAATCACTGAAAATGAATTCAAACAATTTGAGATCAATGATTCGTTTAAAGGAAAGTTTTGCGCCCAACCAATTTTCAGCTCACCAGTCGACACGCAATAGGTGACATTTTTTTTCCGGAAAGCATTTCACATGGCCTACGAAAGCGTGGTTGTTTGCTATCGCGTCAGGTATAATTAATATGAGAAAAACACAAAAAAAAGGCGGTACACCACGCGGTGGGGACGACCGTTAATGCACTTGATAATTGTCACTGCGATATATCGCCCAGCCCTACCGGGGGGCCAGAACACACAAGAGACGTGCCCTGGAATTATAAGCACCCAGCGGAAGAAGTGCCTGACATCCAGGCATAACAGAATTGAGAGGTCTGGTACATTAAGTGTGTAGGGTCTCACAGTCTTCTTATTTTTTTTATAACAGGGGTGTTCCTTTAGCAGCCCAATAGGCTAGAACCAAGGAGAATTTGATGCAAGCTGAAATAGGTTGTCAGTGGAGGGAGATGATAAGGGGAGTGACATGATTGATTCTGGGGAGGTTGTCGACCAGATGAGCAGCAGCACCCACGATGACGTCTGATAGCAGAGGCTGGGAGACCAGCAAGGTTTGAGTTGCAGTAGCCCAGATGGGAGATGACCAGCACCTAGACTAAGGGCTGGGTTGTGTCGTTGGGGGGAAGACCGTTTCTCGGTTGGGGGAAGACCGCTTCTGTGGACATTCTACAGGAAGAATCTGCCTGATAAAACTGCCATGATCTCCTTGAAGAAGGACAGATTGTTGCTCAGTACTACTCTACGATTTCAAGCAGATGCAGAGGGTGACACTGCGGTGCCATCCAGGGTGAAGGATAGGACCAGCAGGTCTATAGTACAATCCTGGCAGGTTTGAATGGTTTGCAGTTGCATTCCATTATTTTTCAGTTTGAAGAAAACTGATCACGTGTACTTTTCACAAATACATACACAAAGTAAAATACTGTTTATGAGTTCTCATTTAGAGGCTCTATTTTAGAAAATCGCTGTAGTGTCTAACATCACATATGGGATATTTTGGCTGCCAACGTTCGTTTCATTGCAGTTCAGGTGGGCTGTGTGTACCATGGAAACAGTCTCTTCATTCCTTGCAGAAGTTGCTCACCCAGCAGGACTCCTCAGGCTTTTTGATATCAGGGTAATGCAACACCTACGTAAATACACTTCTTACCAAACACCCACCCACACACCATTTGGCCACTGTGGACAAGCTATGTACATGTGCATGAGCCACAATTTACTTTGTGCTATACTGTAAGCTGCTATTTTGTGTGTACAAGTGTGTGTGTATGAGTGCGTGTGTGGGTGTGTGCCTGCGTGTGTGTGTGTGCGTCTGCACATCTGCACGTGTGCATGCATGTGGGTATGTGATGATTTGATGATAATGAAATGCTATTTTTAGCTTAATTCTGTGATAAGAAATTATACTTAATTAATTGACCATACTTATTCCTTTATTAATTACATTAAAACCCAGACTGGGGATAAGACTATACAAATATGTCAAAACATAATCACTTCTAATGGACTACCAATAAATGACTTTGTAAACACTGGGACAGGTTATGCAGGTAGGTGACATTGACCCATATCCCGCTGATAAATCATGCAGGGTGGCATTAGTGAATGCTTCACATTTTGTCAGATTAAATGCTTAGGGCAGATGATTTGATTTTTGACCTGAGAACATGGAGGACATCTCTGCTGATTAGAGTTACCAATACAATTAGCATAAACTGAGAGCACCATAGTCATATGTTGCCTATTTTATTAGTATTTAATTGCTGAATTATGATGTTTTCACCCGTATGCTGGTGAATAACACCCATCTCCTAAGAAAAACGTGCGTTCCACAAAAAAAAGCAATCTTAATATTGATTTTTTTTTATTGAGAAATATTACCCATAGGAACAGAATAAAGACATATAAATGAGTTTACCCTTTCCAATGTATAGCCTGCATTCTCCTTATGATGCAGAATGCCATGATAAGTAATTTCTAATATCGTATTGTATCAAGTAACTTGTCTTTTTTTAGTATGCGGACCTCTCCTTTCTTTTTTTGTGCAGTTACTTGGCTCCTTTTGATTGGGAACAACATCTTTTTTCATTTTTAAAATTATATTAAATAAATATTTACAAAAGGACATTGATGTTGCCCTCTCATGCATGTTATTTTTAATACAGACTACTTATTTATCACCTTTTGTCTCAGTTATATATAATTTCTGTTCCAATTGCTCTTTTAGATGATACAAAGAAAATTAGATTGCCCCCATATCAGCAATAATGGACAATTTTTAATCAGATTATTACTATTTCAGTGAGGTTAGCAAATGAGCTGGTGGAAAAGGAGGATTGAATACAAATCATTGTTAATAGATCATGAATGAAAAATCATGATGCATGACTTTTCATTTATGATGCCCCCCCCCCCCCCCCCCCCCATGCATCCTGCACAAAACTAGAGCAAGAGCATCATTTACATACACTATATGACCAAAAGTATCTGGACACCGCTTGGTCTGGGGCTGTTTTTCATAGTTTGTGCAAGGCCCCTTAGTTCCTGCGAAGGAAAATCTTAATGCAGCGGCATACAAACACATTCTAGGCGATTCTGAGCTTCTCCAACAGTTTGGGGAAGGCCCTTTCCTGTTTCAGCATGACGATGCCCCCAGGCACACAGCGAGGTCAATATAGTTTTGTCGAGAATGGTGTGAAAGAACTTGACTGGCCTGCACAGAGCCCTAACCTCAACCCCTTCCAACACCTTTGGGATCAATTGGAAAGCCAACTGCAAGCCATGCCTCATCGCCCAATAAGTGCCCAACCTCACTAATGCTCTTCTGGCTGAATATAAGTAGCAGCAATATTCAAAAATCTAGTATAAAGTCTTCCCAGAAAATTGGAGGTTGTTATAGCAGCAAAGGGTGGACCAACTCCATATTAATGCCCATCATTTTGAATGAGAAGTTGGATGTCAGGTATTCACATACTTTTGGCCGTATAGTGCATATACATGCATTCCTACATTTCTACATTGATCATTTCACCGAAATAATTACTTGTCACGTTTAGAAAGATGATTTCACTCCCATAAAATCCAAAAAAATAAACATCAAGTGTGATCAAAGTGCAAATAAAGGTATTACTGAGAACACTGGATTAACATCATTAAAGCACACAACTGTGTCCAAAAAGTTATTTGCACAGCTCACCACATACATTTTGTGACTGTTTTATCTGATTCACTTTTAAATAGATTATTTAAATGGTTAAAATGCAGGTTTGTGTGTGAGCACCAGGGACAGTAGGAGATGAGAGAAGCGGGTCTTATTCACTAACAATAGTGGAACATGGCTATTGCCTTCTTCACTGTGTAGAGTGTATTTTTACCTGCATGCTGTACTGCATTATTTCAATACTGAAAATTAGTTCCATCAATCTCTTTAACTATGCTCTTCATGTGCTCTGTAGCATGGCAACCATTACTGTTCACATCATTTTTCAGTGCTACACCTAATTTAAACCTAATATTTACTTTTCAGAGTTTTTTTTTCATGCAAGTACCTCCCCCCCCAATTCAGCACTGGATTTAGTATCACTAGTCTGTCAACTCACTGCCAGTGATCAGCTAAACCACCAAATAATATAATGTTTCCTGATGAATCGTTTTAATATACTGTGGGACATACTGTTTTACTTCAGGTTCAGCGTGCTTTAACTTAAAAACAAATGCATGCCCTAAACAGTCACACAGACAGATTTTATATTACCTTACACTAATAGCACTACACATGTACATGACCAAATTAGTGAAGTTAAGTAGTTACTCTTATCATGCACATGCACAGAGTCCCTCATCTGCTTCATTGATTAGTTTAAAAGAAAGAGCCGCAGAGCACTGCTGTTGCTGCAATAGCATATAAAGGAACTGATTTAATCAATATAAGATCTAGAGCTTGCAGGAGGGGACTGGCGAAACAGTGGCAAAGGAATATATTTCAGTAGAAGCACACATTTTCTACAAGCCTCAGATTGGTACGTGGTGGCATTTTTTTTACTTGCTGCTATCAATGGACCTGTCCAATAGAAATAAAAGTGAAATGTTACCTTTAACCTTTTTGTAACTCACCACACCTGCATGCCATGTGGTGCGACCAGCACAATACTTGATACTCTTCAGGGAGACCTTTTAGAAATCCTTGCGAGAATTACAGCTATGGCCCTGGTTCCAATGATCACAATATGCTTTTCATGTGATGTTTTTATTTGTCAATATTTTTGTGGTTATTGACTGCTTTATGTTTGAGTTTTAACTGTGCACTAAATTTTCCATCAAAGACAAAAAAGATGTATTGATTGATTTATTAATACTGAACCATATTGTCTCTGGTTCAATACTGTGATGTGATTATCCAAAAGTAACTAAGGCTGTGCACTAAGCAGGGTGTGATGAAATTGTAGCTAAGGCTTTAAGCTAAATCATATTCCAATTTTAGCTTGATTTTAGCAACAATTCAGGCGGGAGAGCTACAGCTGGCTCTATTTTATTCATCCCCAATGAAAATATTTACAAACAATATGGTGTAATATATGATAATGGCCTTTATGGCAGAGTATCAAGAAGGCAAATCTCTTTTTAAGACAATTCACAAAAAAAGTATATGGAATTTGCCAAATTACATCTGAACTACACTTGCAACTGGTCTTCTGGTCAGATTAAACAAAAATGGAGCTTTCTTGGACATACTCATTAACATTAAGTTTGGTGGCCAAGGAATGCAAGTGATGTTGAACAGCATCTCATGTCTACAGTGAAAAATGGTGGTGGATGTTTAATTCTTTGGGGATTGTTCTGGATCCACGGGCCCAGGAGCACTCGTTAAAATAGATATAACTGCAAACTCGAGCATGTATCAAGACATGTTGTCCAAAAACCTTTTTTCCCTCTGCCAGAAAGGTACACCTTGGACACAGACTGACCTTGCAAAAGCACATCAATCTCAAACATATGTCCAAAGCAACTACGATATAGTTGACAGAACACAAGATCAATGTCCTGATGTTTCCTTCTCAGACCTGATTCCAGCCGAACATTTGTGGTTTGAACTTAAAAACACAGTCCACAGATCAATTCCGTGTGGATAAATTGTTGAGGAACCCCCCCCCCCCCCCCTCCAAAAAAAAAAGTTTCATATCCTCATTTGACACTACAAAAGGTGATTATTTGCTGTTATATTGGTCAATGAAAGAACTACAAAGTACTGATAACAAGTGTGTAAATATTTGTGATTCTTAATTTTTTCTGGAAACAAAAATTGTAAACCATTGGACTGTGGTTTGCCAAGGTGTTATTAATAAGGAATATCATTTTCAGCATTTTTGATCATAAAATATACCTGAGTATTTTGTACAGTTTTACGTTCGTCTTTATCAAGAGCGTGAGTAAAAAAGGAGTGTGTTGTACTGTGCATGACTGTGCTTATGTATTTGACGGATTGAACTCAGGCTATGCAAGCTATGCTCCATTGTCAAGGCTGTGATTGTGCTTGGCAGGCCCCACTGCCCAAAAAGGTTGTCAACTGTAAATAATAGCTAGTGTTACAGAGGAGATAAATGACGCAGCTTCAGGCTGCTTTAAATGGGAGTCACGAGCAACCAGCAGCTAAAGAGCATGAATGGTTGCCCACTGCGTCTTGCTTAAATAGTTGATCAGGAAACATTGTAGACAGATGTTGCACTGGAGAAATAGGAGATGGCTAGACTGTTCTTAAATTTGTAAGAAACGCAAAGGACGATGTTATTAGACTGATGGAACACAGGATTCCTTGATTCCACTCAACATTTGCCCTAGATTACAATTTATGCAAATTCTCACTTTAGTATTTGAATTTGAAAAATGTCCTGGAAAATAAAGATCTTTATTGAATCAATGACAGTATCATAGTTCTGGGTAACAGTGCAGTTTAACAATTAAGGAACTGGACTTGTATTCCAAGGTCTGATTCCCAGCTGGGATACTGCCATTGTAGCACTGAACAAGGTCTTTAAATTGTATTACTTTTATTTACTAGTATATATCCTGCTGTATAAGTTGACATGATGCAGAATTTGAAAATGTGCAAGTCACTCTGGATAAAAGTAACTATATTCCCAGCAGTGTGAGCATGCACAGCATTTACCTGCTTCATTTACCTATTTCCATGTTCTGCTTCTGCAGACTCACAGCTACAAACCAAGTGAGTAGCTGCTCTTATTAGCACCTCTGCCTGCAGCACATGAATACAGATAGATTGTAAGGACCTCTGTGCTTTCTAACCCAGTCAGTGAAGAATCATTGAGCACTGTTTATTTATGAGAGGAGTGTGCCAGGGTGAGCCAAAGAAAACAAGCATTTCCTCATTTCACAACACGCCTACTTCTGCTCAGTCTGCTTTTGGCTGTGTTGACTATTATTTGAAAATGAGCAGAGCAAATGAGCAAAAGAAAAAAATGAGCAGAGGCAGCAGGCCCATACATACCCAGCATAACATTTTCCAAGAATGTAAATCACTGATTGAAACCACATCAAGAGCTTCAAGGCAAAACATTACTTTAAGAAAAACACCATTTACTGTACAATTTTGATGAACAAGGCCTTCCTTGTCTATTGGTAATTGTGCTGCACATCATTTTTGTAAAATTGGCCACATACCAAATGGCAATATACATGTACCACCAATTTGAACCCTTGCCTGTTGCTTGTCCAAAGGTCCCATAGGCAAACACACTACCCAGTCAGCTACGAGTAAAGTAACTTCCAGGGCCACAAAGAGCTAAAAAAACAAAAAAAAAAAAACATGCGCACACACACACAAATTTATATTTCCATTCCTAAGTTACTTTAAACTAATAAATGATTCTCATGTTAACATTTGTTTGCCACTTCGAGAGTAAATATTTTGAAATTTGATTAGACTTCAGCAGCCTATTTTACTCCCAAAAAAGGTGATGCATTTCATAATATTTCATGGCAGTAGACGAGCAATTATGTTTCCCACAAGCACTGAAACATTGATATGAGATTAGATACAGCATGATTGCATATTTCTGTCCCAATAGTTAAATTACATTATCGATAACTAACTAGCAAACTTGTGGGGGAGAGCGGGGCAAAATCTAACAAGGCAAAATGTAACACAGACTTTTTAGGTAGATGCATCGAGCTTGAACAATGTATTTCAGGTTAAATACACAGATTTACCATCTCTGTCTCCAACGAACGGTGGGAGAGGTAAATAATTATTTTGGGAGATATTGCCAAAGGTCTGGCTATATAAAAGTTTATTGTTGTTACCTGAAGTGTTTTTCGGCCACTGTATTGTTTGTGTATGTCCAGGAATCCTTAAGTATGTAATTGTAAACAGTCTTTTAGTAATTAACTGATCACATTGTTGTGATATAGCATGCTAGCTTATTGCTAGCCATGCAAAAGTGCAAACACCCCCCTGTGGGGTTAAAATTAATTGGTTGTTAGCAGGGTGTAAAATTAACTTTTTTTATGCACTAGCCACTATGTCTGGTAGATTCTCAACTCACCTTTTTTTACGAGCCACTTTTTAAAAATCAATATTAAAGCAGCATGGTGACTGAGCTGAAAATTGGTGGGGCGCAAAACTTTCCTTTAAACTAATCGTTGGTCTCAACCTGTTTTCATTAATTTTCCTTTTATCAAGCGTGCCAACGATTGGACTAATCAAATGGCAAGTAGCCTAACACACAGCGTCCTCATACCGTGTTAGGGGGATTAAATCATAAATTCAATTTATCTGTTAAAAATCAGTTTTAATCACCAAGTAGTCTACACTTAACAAACAAGATACACTAGTCTGTTATCTACCGTGTTAGCTTACAGAATAACCAGCAAAAACAAAACCTGCACTTCAAGATTGTTTACAATCTACGCATTGCAGATATTTGCCATGAATATGAGTGCGGAGAAAGAAGGGCATGTATCTGCAATTAATGTTCGATTAAAAATGTGCACAATTTCGTACTGCAAATTAAAATAACGGTAGGCTATAAGGCCTAGGCTACTCGCTAAAACTGCCTATTTGGAGAGAGCAAACTATATATGATAGTATTGAGTAGCCTATTTTGTGGATTAATTGTATTGATATTCAAGGAAAATCAGGGGTTTTCCGCTACTGCTTAGTGATTAAAACGTATTTTTCATTTAATTTATCATTTAATCTCCCTAACACAATGCGAAGTAGCTGTGTGTCACTTTTCAATTGATTAGTCAGATCGTTTGCATGCTTGTTAATCACTGAAAATTAATTAAAACAGTTTAAGATCAATGATTCGTTTAAAGGAAAGTTTTCAGCTCATCAGTCGCCGCTAAAAGGCTAAATACGACAGTGGGAGCAATACTTTTTGCTAGATTGTCTCGGGGCCGTGACGCGAGATGGGTTGCCAGGTTACTGCCATGTAAATAATGCGATAACACAGTACAGACAAAGTTTGGGCATCCGCCACTGTGGCATGTGAGCCTCACAAATTTACAGGCCACTCACCCGCATTTGGCGGGTGGCGGGTGTTAATTTTACACACTGGTCGTTAGCCTGTTGTCAATAGACTATTAATTAACCAATTGATTGGATTTGTTAAACTCAGACCGGATCTTCATAAATCTATTAAACTGAACTTTAACTTTAGGCTACGGGGTGACATCAACTGATACAGCTGTTTGGATCTCCTCTTGAAGGACTTACTCTTTAAGGATTGGTGAAGAACACAGTTTTTAAGATAAAATTTTACATTAGTGGTGCTGCCATCATAAGATTCATAAACACAGTGGCCATTTTAAAAACTGAAATTTTTGGGTTAAAGCAATTGGCCATGTATTTCATTAGTTGCCATTATCTTTTTATAACTGCAGTCTTACTGTATGTTGAGTGGGAGAGGTGAAGAAAGCAGCCCCAGCAAGAGCTCCCTCTAACGTATGTGACAGTTATTTCTGCTGAACTACAAGCTTGGCACAGTGCTTCTTATGTCTCAAGAATACAGTCCTATATGTTTTTCACTGCCCTGTCAATCATTCAACTCAGTGGAGCACTTAAAGGCAGTGTGCTTTCACAACCTGATTAGCCAGTCTTTGTCAAAAGCAAATAGCACTTATAAATGCCAAGCCATTCATGCAAAAACAATGTGTGTGTGCGCGCACATATATATATGTGTGTATATATATATATATATATATATATATATATATAGATTGTGTTGTTTTAAATGTGTTCTCTCTCTCTCTCTCTCTCTCTCTCTCTGTCTCTATCCCCCCCCCCCCCCCAGGTAAAAAGGCATTTAAGTTAAGAAAAGGTACTTATTTATTCAATTAAAGGTTTTTTCAAGACTGTTTTATAAATTTTATTTGGTACAAATACTATTTTTCATTTGTGCTTTTTTATTCACTTGGATCCTTGAAATTAGAACATAGTCCTGCTGTTCAATCAGTCATACAATGATGCCTGTTGAAAAGGTACACTCAATTTCCTTGTACTGTTAAACACTTCTGTCACCATCCCACGGTTATGCACTCCATGGTTTTATACAGAGAAGTAATTTTCTCATTTTCGGCACCACACATTATTATAAATGTGTCAAAGGAAGATTAAGTGTATGGTAACATAAAATGCGCTACATTAGAATGTGAACTCTTCAATAAATGGCATTATATTATGTCACGTGATGGCCTTCATCTAGAATCCCAAGCATATTGAACCGTCTCTTTTTGCACTCATGATAATGCAGTTTGGACTGATCGTCTCCAGGTGACAGTGGGGTCTAGTATTAATTACTGGCATAAAGAGGCTAGGCACCACAACAGAACCATGCTATATCTGAGGTTTCTTCCATCCTCTTTTGCTGAATGGGGATCTACTGGAAACGCTTGAGGTGTCTTTCCTAAAGGGCATATTTGTAATTCTGGATTTGGTGACTGTGTACGTCATATGTGGGATTCTGTGTGATTCATCCAACTAACTTGCATGGTAATCACTGTAAAAATGATTTAAAATAATTATTTTAGGATGATGCTAGCATTTTTATTTTTTTATCTCAGCTTCTGTCTATCACAGATATTCTGCTGACCTTTAATTGTGACAACAGGAGTAGATGCATTGCAAGTACTATGTTTACACATTGCATAATGCAGTTTTGTTATAGATTTGACTCCATTCAATTTAAGTTGACCAATCTAAAGTAGGGGTGGGCGATATGGCAAAAACATCATATCACAATTTCTTTCAGGCATGATCACGATCCACAATATGATCACGATTCTTTTTCATGTTGGATTTTAAGACTATTTTGCAAGTTAATGAACAGTGCAATCAAATTAATATCCCTATTTAAGAAAATATTGCCCTTCAAGGAAACAAAACCTAAAAGAAAAAGAATAACAGAGACCATTTGGGCCAAAGTAACCGATTTTAATCAAGTGCAATTCTGCAAAGTATTAAGTTTGTACCACTACCACTAGCCTCCAGCTGCATGGCTGTGCCTGAGGCACTCATCTGAGATCCCCTGATTGTTTGGCTTTCCGCTTGCTCTTTGGGGTGCTTTCTCTTGAGGTGATTAAAAGGGTTTGTCGTGTTTCCATCCGATGTGCGAACATTTTCTTTGCAAACTTTGCAAATAACGGCGTTTTGCGCCGTGTCGGTTTTGGAAAACCCAAACCAGTTCTATATCACAGATGTCAAATTTTTTTTTAGGGACGAACTCCTCCGTGCCGCTATGTTGTCAAATAAAAAAGGGGGAGGAAAATAAATGGCGCTACGTACTGTTTGCTATTATTGGTTTATTGGCGTGTCTGTTAGGGTAGGCGCAACAGGGACTAGCGAATAGTGTGATTTAAGGGTTTGGCTGAGAAAACAACGTTGGATGCCATGTATGAGCGATGTCAGTGCAACTGATAGAATGTGCAGTTTCACTGTAGCCCGATACTCGCGATCTCTCTGGAAAGGCAGATCGTGAAGACACTTTAATCGTTCACGATCTAATATTGTCATATCGCCCACCCCTAATCTAAAGTTCCTTAGGGTAATTCAAAGGCATCTGTGGTGAGTGTCTACAGCTATTTTTAATTGTGGGGCTTGCTTGGAAGTTATTATTTATTAGTTATTATTTATTATTTATTATTAGTTATTTATTGGGCAACCTTGATTCAAATGTGTGGGTTTGTTGATGTGATGGATGTGCGTTCTATTCATAAATGCGTTAAAAAGTGGAGTATTGTGTCTTTAGCAGACTTGTTAATAACATTGTAGGTGGCATGATGGTGCAGTGGCTAGCCTCACAGTAAATAGGTCCTAGATTCAAATCCCAGGCGGAAGGCCTTTCTGTGTAGAGTTTGCACGCTCTCCCTGTGCCTGCCTGGGTTTCCTATGGGTATTACTGTTTCCTCCCACAATGCAGAAGACATGCAGGTTAGGCTACTTGGGAGGAATTAACAGGATGTTAAATAAGGTTAAAAAAAAAAAGTTATTAAAAAATACAAATACAAATAAATTTGCCCAACAAGGTATGGGTGAACTATTTTGTGGGCACAGAATAACATTCTATTACATTAAAGGTTTAAATTGTGTTTGAAAGTTATTTTGTAGCTTTAAATGGGCTTGCCACATGTAAGATATGTGATTGGCTATGGGAATATGGTGGTAATGTGGCTACTATATGTATCATATGTACTCAAGCTGGTTAAATAGACATCTCAGAGATACTAGTTAAGCATTAATGCAGCATTCATTATAGCTAGCTAGCCTATTTACCGATCGCTGCATGTAACTAGCCTACAGTTGTCTAGCTCTGAACATTATGTAGCTATATTATGCATTGCATGCTCAGCTGGCACAGAACTGAAATTAAATTAAATTATGAGGGAAATTTTTCAGACCCAGCTAAAATATACAGCATGCTAGCTAGCTGGTTTGCTGTGAAAAAAATTATGTAACTTAGCTATATCCTGCTTTGTTCAGCTTTGGTCTTTTTGCCATGACAGCTAACATAACCAAGTGTCATTCTCACACATTAAAACAGCTATCTAGCGACCTAGCTAGCGCAAAGAAAGGTTTGTTTATGTAGAAAATCTATCCATATCCACTCGCTCCTTGCTAGCCTCAAACAACACTATCAGACACTCGAGCACTCATGTGCTCCCAGTATGCTTTGCACATAGGCTAACGATAGCTTAGCTTTTTTTAAAAGGAGGATTTCTTAAGATGGAGAATTTCTTTTTTTAAGAAGGCGGATTTATTTTTAGAAAAAGGATTGCACCTCTGGGCCACCGTATAATGGTCAAGGAAACTGGATTAAAATTGTGGTTATATTCCCTAGAAGTGACAATTGATTGTCTTCTTAATATTTCTTTCAAGTTTTTTACCCAGTTATAACCATTAAATTGTAATAAACACTATCAGAATATTGTGACCTGTACAACAGACAAGGACAGGGTGGGCGTATATCCTGCACTTATTAATATTCATATCCGTAAGACACGTCATATGCAAACCATTTCTCCTCACTTGGTTAGCAGCATGTTGCCCTGTACAGTAACATTAGACTACCAGACAACACAAAACAAAGCAACATACACAACATAGCCTATTTCTGGGCCATTTGTGAATGCAAAAGGTATTAAAACAACACATCAGCAAATAATTCACAAATTTCAGTTTCCTGGAAAAATGTACAGTCTTTTATGAATTGTGTGCCCAAAAGCCCTCAAGGAATGTTGTTTATATAGGTTAACTAGTTATAAGCAGGCTGACACACACACACACACACACACACACACACAGTGCAGTTTGCATGTATTTGGACAGTGACACAATTTTTGTTTCTGTACTCCAGCACATTGGAACTGAAATGAATACAAGGTTGCATTACATTACAATAATTTTATTTGGCAGACCCTTTTATCAAAGGCAATGTACAATAAGTGCATACTGAAAGTCATTGGATAACTACGATGGACAGGTCCAATAAGTTACAATACTTTTAATGTAACAGTTATCCTTAGCCATGAACATCAAGTCCAGTGCACACAGTAAGCATGGGCTAGGTCAGAAAGTTTTGACAAGTAAAATTAGACTGAGGCTTGATGACAAGATATGATAGACCTACAACATCAAGATAAGGATACAAGTGCAATAAAAGTGCTGGATGAAGATGCAAATGTGATATGAAAGTGTTAGAAGATCACGTAGGATATATGCGATAAGAGCAATTCTCAATTGGGAGTACCCTGCAAGGTAGTGATAGAGTTAATCCAGGCAGAGTCTGAAGAGATTTGTCTTCAGACCATAGCAAAAAAACTGCACTTTTGCTTGGCTAGCAGTCCCAGCAATCTAGTATGCTATGTCAAAACTATGTGATCTGTTAGTCATTAAATGACTGTTTGCAATTACATAAATTTGGATTCCTTGATACACACACAATACAATAGCCAAAAAACTCTTCGGATAAAAAATTCACTTGTATAGCCACAACATACTTTTGGCAATATCTCCCGAAATATTTATTGAACCCTCCTCTGCATGTTTAACCTGAAATACATAGGCTAATTTAAACTTGATTCTGTGAAGTCTGTGTTACATTTTACCCCACGTTTTGCCCCGCTCTCCCCTGTTTGAGTTTCGTACTTGATTGAATGTTTATTAAAGTACTTTTCTTTCAAAATGTTTGCATGCATATTAGTATGCATGGTGTGAGTGCATAGTCAAGAAAATTTGACACTTCAGGTGAGGTTAGCAGTTCTTGGCTTTTCAGCCCTGAACAATCACGCCGACATGCCATATGTTCTTACTTGGCATGCACTGCTTGTCATGATTCGATATAGAGCAAAAATCTATCGTCTTGTGATACCATTTTTATCACCATGAGCTTTTTATTTCTCTCTCTCTGTCATTTTGTATCTTTTTGTCTGATTTGCATCAGTCTGTTTTTGATTAACAGTGACCACTTTTAAATTCTAAAATTACTAAGTGGATAAATAATTATATCTCTATACAAAAGTGTTGACAGTAATTCTTTTGTATGGGATGTGTAGAAAATTTTTATGGATTGATCAAAAGAATAAATGGAATGTGAGTTTTTTTTTTTCTTTTCTTTTCCCACATTACTGCACTTCTAGCAATGAAGTTGAACCAGTCCCAAAACCCTCTCTTTTGTGTTTATCCATCTGGACTCCTCTCTGTAAAGCACATTTGGAACTGGATGTCTGTGAAAGTAATGATGAATGCTGTCATTTTCTCTGAAAAATGAACAAATAATGTGACATCTTCATTTCGGAGAAAAGCCATTCTAGTTGTAAATATACTTTGTCAGGAAGGAATCATTTTCATTTAACGGAAGTTAAAGGTGAAAGAAACCCCTGTTCTCCCATGTGTTTACATATTGCACCATGATGGAAATCTGGCTGCAGGTGTGATAAGAATTATTCATCCTGTAATGTCAAACAGCCATGCCTCAGAATATACAACCTTCCATACGCTGCCCCCAAATCAATACAAGCATTTTATGTGGTCTCTGGTAACACTCTAATGAATGTGGCCATGAGACATACACTGCAAATTGCATTTTTCATTCCTCTTGGCCAGATAAGTTATAATAACAAAGGTATTGATCACTGCATGGCTTCTTTGGCCCGCCACATTACAAACTAAAGTCACTTCAGTTAGTGACTGTATTTTATACTGTACTTTCCCGTATTGATTGCCAACACATTAAAATTCATCAGCACTTTTGATTTAGCGCTGTGCTGTAAAGAACAGTCTGCGAGGCACTAATTCAACTCTCGCAAATGCTTTCCATGACCACATGCTTCACCTGCTGTATATTTCTTTCATTTCCAGTCACGCATGGAGGAATATCTCCTCCTGAATAACTGCAAGAGAAATCCAGAGACCTATTGGCACGGGAATGTTCTTTTTGGCTCTTTGCTTGGTTTCCTGGCAGGAGAGACTTGGATTTTAAGCACAGAGCTGTCGCAGGTAGTGGTATAGGTTGTCACAAAACCCACCACTGAAGCAGCAAATGTTCAAATCATGGAGCAGATCTTGGGCATGTGTTCCCCCTATAAAAGGCACACAAATGAAGACTTTGACTCAAAGTCTTTTTGGAAATTCTCATGTCAAATAGTGACTCTCAGATAAAATGTCACATTTTCTTAAGAACTCAAGTTGTTCAGTGAAAGAAAATATTATTTTGTAAAGGACATAATCCAGATCACTGGTGAACTCATTAGAAACTATATTCATGTGTAATTGGTCAGATGCACAACACCAAAGGAGGAAAAATAGAACGAGTTTTCACATGTGTGCCCCAGTTTCTTTGCTCCATAAAGCTGCCTTCTGAATTATGTAGTGCTTACAGTTTACATATTGTGCCCACATACACATATACACACACGCTCTTTCTCTCATCAAGAAAGTCATATTTATAACTTCTAGAATTCATTCCACCTACTGTGTAAAAACAGCATACAAATGCACAGGAAATGATATGGTTCAACGATTGTCCAGTTCTTTTTTCCATCAGATAATTTCATTATAATGCCGTGAGGGCAGAGCACAAAAGACAAAAATTCCTGTCTCTTGACATCAGAATGAAAAGGATAATGCGGTCAGTCAATGATGTTTAAATTGTCATTCATAAAATAATCGTGAATGCTTGAGACACGCTGTAAAAATGTGAAAATACTACTGCCTAAATATATACAAAACATACAAACTTGAAGAACATGTTGCCAGTGCTATATCAGAATAAGCTGTCCTAATAGACTGCTAATTTGAATGATGTACACATTTTCTGCTTTTATTTGATGTATAACATGGGAACAGCTACCACATTCTCAGTGTATGAAGAAATGTATAGAAAACATTCTCATTTTAAACCCTTGCCTTCTAAACTAAATCGCTATGTTTTAAATACTGATGTGTCAAGCACTCGCGTGTACTCATAAAAATTCAGATTAGTATCAGATTCTGCTATTAATAAATTCAAACAGTTTACCAGAGACTTCCATGTGAGTGGAAATACAAAATCCTACAAACCTCTCTGATTACACACAAACACCAATAACATAGGAGACAGCCTTATGGTGGATATATCAATATGCTGTTTGTGTAAAATCTCACAAGTAAAATCTATGTTTAAACCTATATTAAAGGAATAATCTGTAAACTTTTTTCTGTTTGGTGTTACACAGTTGCATGCATACAAATTAGCACACCACATTTAGGTTTTGTATATGCACATCCAAAGCTTAGTTTGATAATGAATATTCAGGGAGAATATGTGCCATTTGGGGTGGCCCTAATTTCATGCTTATTCCCTGCTTATCCTCCCTAGCCATTGTTGATTGCTTCCCGCTGTTAACTTTTATGGAGCACTTGTGTGAATTTCAGCACATCAGTATATATTTGCTTGACAACCATGACAAATACAAGTTATTTTTTCAGGCTATGCTTACCATGGAAATATCTGTCCGTTCATATGCAGTGCTGTGTATGCATGCATACATATTACACATAATCGTGTAATTGCTACCAGGCTACAACTAAAAGAAGATGAATATTCTAATGTTTGCCAAGGGCTTACTGTAAAATCCAGAAAAGAAAAAAAGAAAAAAGCAACACACACTCTTGGAGTAGTTTTAAGGTCTTCCCATTCTATATTTCTGTTCTGGGATCTTTCATATTTCTCTGCTGATTATGAACTGGAAACAGGAGTCAATATTAAAGAGAGAGAAGAAAATACAGCATTATTGGTAAAGCAACACATATCTTACAGTAACTTGCTGTGGTATGCTGCCATTATGATTAAACACCAAAGTAATCAAAACATTCCAATACCCAGGTTTTCCCATGAATACCTGCAGTGTCTATATTTGTAGGGAAAGTCTTGTTTACACCACAACCACCATCATGTGTTAATGCTACAGCTAACACTGCCATAGAAAATAAATAAATAAACTTAGAATTCAGGGTTATTCCAGTTGGTAGGGATTGCTAAGAACCTGACAGGTAGAGATATATGGGCCGTATCCTTGATTTTATTCCCTTGCTGCCTTGCCTTATCAACATAGTGAAACGGGAAATCCAGCCAAGCCAGTGTCTTCAGCATCTGCACAGTCCTTTGCCCCTGCTGTCATAGCACAGGTGCCTGGCAGAGTCTGTAAATGCCAGACAAGCCCCCTGCTACCGACAAGGTGAACTACCCTTGAGTTAAAATGGATCAGCAGCAGGATTCTAATTTCACAGAATCTTAATAGATAAGAGGGCATGATAATGAGGTGAGCAAAGTAACGAGATAATGACATTATACTTCATCTTATTGTTTGAAGAAGAATATTAAGGACCAAAACATTTTCTGGTTTCTCAACACACGCGGCACATTAATTGATTGATTACTGAACCCTGACTTTAGTATTTACTGTGTGATGCTACTGCAGGAGTTCAGATACCCTTTTTACATTGCAATGTACGGCTTTCTTTTGGTCTTCAGTTCCTTCTCTCCTACAAAATTTACCATGTGCATTCTTCCAAGTATGATGTGGAACATGTATTCTTCCTGGTCCCACCGTCCCAGATCATATGACAGAGGCATATCTTGGGGGCGGTTATTATTATTCTTACCGATTAAGCGATGTTTAAATACACAGAGATTTCAGTGTTTTTGGTGAGCCTCTTCTTGTTTGCTTCCTGGTGTTTTGATTTTGACTCACGGGTTCCCTGGAGTGCATTCTGAGGCATGTGTTTTGAATCTATATTTCAAAATGCCTGTTTTATACACTAATATTATACTGCATGTTATATTGCCTTGCTGTCTTAATGGCAGGTTTGGTCTTGATTCAGCAGTTTTTGGCCTAGAATGAGACTCCTTAAAGTTGAGAGGTAAAACTGTCATAATGTCAGCAGTATCTGTAGGGAGTATTTGACTGCTGAGGCAATGTTTTCCGAAAAGCTATGCTGTACAAAGCAATATTCATGCAATGATTATTCTTTTCTGAGTATTGCCAGCTGCTGTTTTATAGTATGATTTTCATGTATTCCACATTAGGGCTTCTTTGCCTTATCTAGTCCTTATCTAGTTCTACTTATTATAATATAATAATATGGCCTTAATATACGGCTCCAATAATAAGGCTTTGGTGTGTAATACCAACTATGAACAGTGCTAGAAGTATCTTGGTACTGTGACACATTTGTACATGCGTACTGTGAACCTAGGGGTGGTTCAGCGTGTGCAGGATAATTACAGATTCTGTTCATCAACCTGTTCAGTGCATTTTGCTAGCTACATTTCTTTTAGATTTTTGTGTTTCTTTGAATTGTACCCACAGCTATTGTAGCTACTATGAAACTGTGCCACTTATGTAGCTGTAGAGTTCTGGATTTGGGTTTTTGGGAAGTGTAATTATGTTTGTTAATCACTGTATGCTGTGTGATAACTGTAATACTAGTATATACTGATGTATAAGCACAATTGTTGCACTGACTATGCTAGGTCTATGTACTGCAGAGCATGAGCACTTGTGGTAAGTAAATGTATGACCACCTTATAACTATTTTTCCATGCAGTCAGCCCACCTTCCTAGGCTTAGTTATTGCGCCTCCAGATGGCAGTAAATGTATTTTACACACGCCTTAAATACATTTTTGGCATTTGCAGGGTTTCCCCTAGAAAAGTTGTTAGGCCCGGTGGCAAGTATCTTTTGACAGGGCCCAGCAGCCCAGCATGGGCCGGCGGCCAAGTGTCTTTTTTGATGGGGGCCCGGCGCGGGCCAGCTACAGACTGATGGCAGCATTAAGGTAGGGCCCTATAGTTTCTGTGATAACAGAATCACGGACGGAATCGCGGAATTGAGAATTTAAAAAAGCTAGAACACAGATTCCATAGGGCCCTACATTAAGTCAGTGCCAAAAGCTGACTGGAGATTTGAAATTATGACTACACAGTGTGGATGTTGTTATAAATAAGTCATTTATTCAACACACATTTAAAAAAATTAACCACTATTTATAGCACAACAGAGTCTTACAAAGAATCTGACAACAATGTAGTCTTGGAATGCTGTGGTTTCAACAACAAAAGAAATTAAATTTAAATAAATAATATCAAAGTTTTTGCACTCTACAAAAAACTTGTATTCAAGTCCTGATTGGCTACTGAATCTTACAACAAGCCTTGGAATGCTGGGCACATTCAAACATTTAAAAAACTGTCTAAGGTTTTTTGGCTTTTACAGTAGGCTACCTTTCCTCCTTGACATTATCCCTAAATGGCACAAAGCAAGTATCTGTGTTACTGAATGTTTGGCTAACTAGCTAAGTTAGCTACATGACCACGTTGTCATAAAATTTTTCCCAACCGTGAAAACTGCCTAACTTGTTTACATTTTGGACATCCAGGCACTCTTCACCATAAGAAGAAATTTTAGGATTTTTCCGGTATTACTTGTGTCGAAAGTGCTGCGATGGAAACAAGGATGGATTTACTTTGTAACCACATCTGTCCAAAATGTAAACAAGTCATGCAGTTTTCACGGTCCGGAAAATTTTATGACAACATTGTCGTGCACATCAATGTCATCAAGCTAACGTTATTAATAAACAAGTGAAGTTATTTTGATGGCGATTAATAAGTCATGTAATGTTACAATATATCGAACGTTACATTCATGCTACTATTTTAACGTTACCTACACACTGCTTTAGTTAATATAAAAAGAATGTACTTACCGACGAGATGAAGTGATAACGCAGTTTGTAACGAGGATAATTAACCTACTAAATAAGAAATGGTGGCTTGCTAGGTAACGTTAGCTTGTGAGTTGGAAGCGTCAAGTGTTGAACGTCACTCTACGCACAATGAGGGTAAAGAACACTGATCTCAGACCTGCTTTCCTACAGTGTGTTCACGTTTTAACCAACAAATGTCGCTGGTGAGCTTTTCAACCGAGTCGCCCCACTGTAAGTGTAGTTTAAAAAACATCTTAAAAATACATATAACATTTTTTTTTTTTTATCCCCCAATGCTTAGGCCCGGCGAGGGGTCAACTTAGGCCGCCGGGCTTGCAATACACTGGCGGAAACCCTGCATTTGTCTAAGTAAGATTTAGATTGTGCTATTTATCTGCAGGTCCTTTTACTCATTTTTTTTCTTCATTTAAAAAAAAACAAAAAGCATTTCTTATAAATAAATTGTATGATTGTTGAACTTTAATTGTATGTCTCTCAATGAGATGATTATGATTGTGTCTTGTCAGAACAGCTCTTTCCCTAAGCCTGATTTTAGGCATGTCTTCTTGTGTCTCATTTCAGACATTTTGCCACTTGTCATGAACACATCTGAAACTCTATTTTAAACAAAAATTAAACTGATGCAAGTTTTACCTTTTCATTTCTTTTGAATTTGGCATAGACATGATAGAAAACACGATAAATAGATCTCACTCCAAAAAAAAAAAAATCCTTCTGTTCTTTTTGAATTGTTTGTATGTTCACTTGCCAAAGAATATTCTGATACGAAAATGATGTCCAATCCATTTTAATCCTACAGTGAATATGTACTGTAATAAAACCCATGTAAAGGCATTTTGACTGCACTTTTTGGTGTTCAATTATAGTTGCAGTATGGCCCAGATTCTTGTAATTTCTGAAAAACTACAATGCATTTAAGTAATTATAATAGCGATTTTTTAATATTAAATGTCTGCCAAAAAATATGAATCATACTGATACTTATACTGATTCCAATCATCTAATTGGAATGTACTTTTTTATTAATTCCAAGGTAATAATTACTAATCAGGGTCTGCTTTTCTAAACTCTGAGGGTTTGGTTCAGGAATACATATCATAAATGTGAGGGTAAACTCCATAATTACAAGGGTAGAATATATTAGTTCAAGGATACTCATCAGTATAAGAAAAGGCTCAGTGGTGGCCCTTTAAGATTTGTTGGGAAATTTTGAATGATGGATAAACACTTTTCTACTTAATATTTGTTACGTTCAGAGTAAGGACCCACGCGCAGACCAGGGAAATCCAAGAAAACGTTGTCTTTATTCCGTGCGAAGTTCGAAGCCAGGTGATCAGAGAGAGTGCGGTACAGAATCGAGTTTCCAGAAGAAAAGTAAAAAGACAGGCAAAAAGTCAAAAACCAGGAGATCAGAAATAGCGAAGGTACAAAGGGGCAGGCAAAAGAGAAGTCAGGCAAAGGGGTGTCGCAGGAATCTCAAAATACAAAGGCTTACAAATAATCGGCACAATGAATTTGATCAACGTTCTGACAGGGACATGGTGGAAAAGACTGACATTTATACACTGGGGAAGGTAACAATCAAGGAGGGGTTACGTGAGTGAGGGCGGAGTAACAAACAACATCCAGGTGAAGAACATTAGGATAACTAATTAAATGACAGGGGACTGACAAAACGCGGACTGGAATCACATAGACAACAATGATAACAGACGGCCTGGGTTTAGCAGGTAAAACACGTGCAGAGAGAGAGAGGTGCAGTTAGAGCAAGAGACAGGTGCAGGCAATTGCAGAACTCAGCGTTAGAGCAGGCTAGAAAGAAAAGGGGCGGAGCTACAGCGCAGCATGGAAAAGGGGAGACTGGTTAATGTATTAGTATAGTGATCTAAACTATCAAAAACCCAAAACTAGTGTGTGTTAGTCCATTAGTAATATTCACATGTTAGTATATTAGCGAGGTTAGTACTTTACAATCTATAAGTTAGTAGGGATTAGTAGAAATTAGTAAAACTAGAAATCAGCAGGAAGAAAGTAAAGCGAGACTGGAAAGAAGGGGGGAAACCACGAAAACCCGGAACCACCCGAATAGTGAAATCACGCAAGTACAGGGGAGTGAAGCAGCTCAGGGAACACAGACACAGAGACAGTACTGGGGAGACAAGTGACCGGAACTACAGACTACAACAATATTTTACTTACAGAAAGCCTATTTTTCTTCTGCTGTGTGCCTAGAGCTTTATATTGGGCATGTATAAAACAGAATATATTGACATTATATCAGGTAATCAGGCAATATAACCATCTGTATTACCTGAATCTGAGATGTAAATAATGGTACGTATTATAAGTTGTGTAAGGTATTACACATGAAAAATGAAAGGAAAACTTTAAAGATTTCAGGCCTTTTGTTTTCAGTTTAAGGAGTGTGGAATCTGAGGTACAAAGCACGGACTAAGCAGCACATCAGAATTGCATTATGCAGTGGTATTAAATTGATATTGCTGTTGTTTTTCAATATCAATAATCTGCCATTCTCTAGTTTTCGGAGAATATTTTCTGAAACACTGTCATTTCGAGTGTGTGGCACATTAAGTTTGCATCAGCTGAGCATATCATGTGCACAACAGCCCAAGAAGCAGGGCGATGAGGAACCCAGGAAGTACAATCTATATAAGGTGCTTGCTTTGCATTCCTTAAGCAACTTTGCTTTGCACAGCACTGCCAAAAAGTCAAGCACACACATTGACAAGTGTATCATCTTGCCCAGTCTAAGCAGAAGCAAAATAAACATTTTAGGCAAGTTTGTGACGGTTCCACATTTTGACCTTTTTCCTGGGTGCTCACAGATTGTGTCCTGCATTTTAAATAAAATTATAAAATTAGACATGTTGAAACCTTGTCATTTCATTTTTGCATATGGCAAGCATTCATATCAAGTTTTCACTCATTCTCCAGAGTTGCACTGGGTTACTGGGGCCCTCTTTTTCAGGATCACAATAGAGTGATTATCCAGGTTTACAGTGCAGTGCAGTGGCTGCAATGTGTAGCACCACTCATGCTGTTAAATATGGTTAGCGCATTAACTAAAAACTTTATGTATCTCACTAAATAGATTGTGGTCATCAAAATGCCAAGGGCTAATATGAAGCCTGGGTAAAGGGGAGCAAAATATGCAGTCTTGTGACATCCATTCATCCATTATCTATACCCATTTCTCCCGGTCAGGGTCACAGGGGGTGCTGGAGTCTACCCCAGCATGCATTCAGCTAGAGTACACCTTGAACAAGTTGCCAATATATCACGGCGCACATATTCCATTCGCTCACACACTCAGACCATACAATCAGTCTTTTGGCTGTGGTAGGAAACCAGATTACCGAAAGGAAACCCACACGGACACAGGGAGAACATGCAAACTACACACAGGAAGACTCAGGCTGCACCACTGCAGCACCAGTCAACAATTTGTCACTATAGCTGAAGTAACCAACATTTTCCACAGGAAGCCTTTCACAGTCTGTGTTAAATTGTAGCTATAAACCACTGCAAGAACCTCCTTTTGAAATGTTTATGATAACATAGTCTATGTAAATGAAATAACTTTTGAACAGCTCAATTACAGACATTTTAATATGCCAAGATTTTTGCTGTCAACTTGTGTAAACATATGGATTTTTAAATGCTTCAAAGTAATATTATATAATCAAATTAAGGGTGGAGTTAAGGCAGTGTACTAGAACATGCATTACTCGAACTCAACTGGGACTGTATCCTGACTGGCTGGCAGTCCTGCAGGGCAAGTGAGGGGTGAACAAGCCAGGATCATAAACAGTTAAGCTAAGGGAGAGAACTGAAACTTTAAATTCTTAATTAAAAAAAACAATTCTCAAAACCCTTCCTCACCCTCACTCTCCCCACACAAGCTCTTCCCTTTCCCAGTGTGACACTAGTGCATTTTTGTTGTGCCGTTAACTGAAGGAGTTAATCCATTGCAGGTGTGTCCTGACATCCTGGGGGTCTCTGACGTATTTGCCAGTCAGCAGGGCAGAGCCAATTGGTGGTAATATACACCCCTTCACAATGTTTCCCCTGGTCTCACCACAGTATACATTTGTTTGTATCATGTGTAATTGATTCATTTGTGGCATAGTACCACCTAGCTGTTGAAGTTGCACATTCATTATCTAATGTTGATTTTTCCTAAAAGTATTCTCATTATTTCTTGTCGCAAATAAACTGCAGATTTGTAACACTCCTAATTGCAGGGAGGCCCACTCCGCTCACTTTTGCCATATTATATAATGAATCAGTATCCTGCAAGTTTCCAGTGGATATTTAATGGAGAAAATACCAGAATGAGGTCAGTTTGCTAAGAAACTTTTTTAACAACTTTATTTGTATCAGATTCATATTAACTTACGGCGTGCAGTGTTCGACAAGTATCTCAAACATCAGATCAGCAGTTAACTTCTGGCCATTTCATGCCAGAAAGGCAACATCAGAACTCAACAAAATCAAAAGAACCCATTGCTATTCATAGCACAAACATTTAAAAAAAAAATCTAAAATCTAAAAGATACATACACAAATGAATAAATCAGTATTAAGCATCACAGCATTCTGACTGAAGGTAAAGAAAAATATTCTGCACGAATCAGAAGTATTTACGTGCTGTGTACATATCATGCTGCAGCATGAGCGGTTGTGAATAATCACCAACAATGAGAATGATAACACGCACACAGGTGAAGTACAGGTGTTTATATAATGAGGCCATGTGGTGAAATATGATTTACGTCTAAATTCATTTTTGCGGGGCTGTACTGAATTTGATATGATTAATGTTAACAACTGCTATTTTCTCTATATGCGCAAGCTCGCATCCTCTGTGTGCTTTTTAATGCCCTCTACCTCACTTTCACAGTTCAGCACAGTTTGCATCACAGTGAATTTTATGCTATAAGAATAGGAAAGAAATATACACTGAAAATGTATTATTGCGTCCACATTAAGAAGTTAGGTTAGCAAGCAAACATTAAAGATCTCAGGTCAGCTCTGATTATACCATGTCTTGTTGACATGCTCTGTATTCATTCTTGTAATATTATAAGGAAAGTGAGGGCTCCAGCCAGTTAAGACTGCTAATTTTATTAAGACATTTGTGCAGACCTGCACACAAACTAAGCATCTAACTGAATTGGGGTCACAGCCCTAACAGGGTGGATCAGTCCGAGGAACCAATCAATTATTCTTCAAAATCATATGCTCCAGAGGGAATCTTTCACAGCATAACACACCTGTTGTTAAAACAGAAAACCATTCATTATGTTTGCTGTCTTGCAGAGAAAGCTTCATGCAAAACCTTGCTGACTATTACCAACATTACAAATGCAATGCTTATGACATTGATCATATTGATATGATAAATTAATGCAACCTATTAGACAAAATAAATTTTATATGCAAGGCAATTAAGGGTTCACATACAAAAGGACGTAATTTACGATATTTGGCCAAATGACAGGATAATGAATTTAGGTACTTTCTTCCACAGGAAGGGGGATTATGTCTACCAATCTTTTATTACAGTATATTCTTTGAACCCAGAGCCTGAGAGGAATCCTCAGAATGAGGCATGTTTCTCTGTAAAAATAGTCAATGCCGCCTTCCGCATTCATTTCACTCAACACTGAGCTAATCCATGGATTACATTGCTTTCTTCCTCCATATGAATCAATCCAATGAACAAACTTGATATGTGACATTTGGACTTTATCTGCAAATTTATTTCAAACGGAAATTTAATGTAAGTTGGGAGGAGGACATGTATCACATACATTTTAAAACAAATTTACTGTGCCTAACCCCTTTTCTCGGTCAGCTGGGTTCATTCATAAAATTGTTTGCCTAAATACCATAAGCTTTCCAGAGGTGCCGACAGAATTGTATTTGTTTATAAGGGAAAAAAAACATAAATAAACTCACAAATGGCTGCTTGCATCAGGTTACTTGATAGACCCGACTGACTCGCTAGTAAACTAACTTAATACTAAAACCTATTTTACTATTTTTTTTTTACTAATATAAGATTTCTCAAGAACGTGCTGAGGCTAACAAACAGCTGGCTGCTTATTAAAGAGAAAACAATTCTGGGGGGTATAGCTGTGCATTTGCTTAATTGCGATTGGAATTCTATTGTGTTTAGAATGAGGATTCTTACAGATTTATTTTTACCTCTGATGCATGGCAGAGGTACTCAATATTTATAATCCTTAAAGTGAAATACGTAATTATAATTATAATGAGAACATTATTATTATTATTATTATTAAGGAATATGAGAAGGCAATGTGTATTCTCAAAATGCTCAAACTGGTAAACCTTCAAGGAGGCTGACAAATGTACTGTAATTTTCAGTGCCTCTCAACGTCCATCTAAAGTTATTCTAAAAGCCACTCCAAATAATTGGTCTGACTCTGTGCTAACAGTTACTTTGAGCAGTTTTATACCATTCTCTTATTTAACAAGCACTCTTGGCGTAGGAGTCATTCTTCGAGGCTTCAAACACAGTGTCCCTGGTCACATCAGCCTGAGAGGTGTTTTTGCTTTTTCAACATAAAAGTGACTGTAAGTTATGAGTCAAGGCTTCAGGGTGCTATTTCAATGCTTAAACCAACCAGTATCACTCAGCTGGATTGACTTATCTGTTTACATTTACAAAAATGACTACTGTATAATGGAATCAATTGCTGTAAAATAATAAAAATTATAGTAACAAACGTTTTCAGTACACTGCAACTTCAGTTCATTTTGGACATTTTAATCCCCTACTAAAATACAGAAATGAAACAAAATGCAGAGTACACAACCCCACTACATCCATTTAAATTCCCATGAAGGTTTATCCTGGAAATACCAGTACAAAGTTGATAAATATATACTTTTTCAGAGCCCTGTGCTCCATCCCAGCTTGGCTGGTGCAGCGGAGACCTGGAATTATGAAGTAAATAAATTAAGAAAAATGTTTTGTATGCAAGTATAACTGAAACAGCATGATTGTATATTGCAGTAGAAAGAGCCCAGTGCTTAGGTGAGGGCTAAAATGTCAATGTCTGGGGTTGGCACCACTTCTGTATGGCTGAAATTAATATATTATAGTTAAAGTATAAAATAATAATGTAACATATTCACAAATGATAAGAAAATGAATTGGAATAACGTATGTCTTTAAAGTCAGGTGATTTGAAAAAGATAAATTATCTTTATCTCAGTGAAATATAATTTCCTCCATGTAATATGTCATATTGTCACAATGGCCAGGTCTGTAAGGCACATTAAATTTGCACCATTTCATCATTTACTGAGTCAAGGGTTTTGCATTTGGAGCAGAGTAAAGCCAGACAAATGACATCCTGTTCAGCACTCATATATTCATAATGTATTTTGGCAGAATTAGATATGACATGCATGTGATATGTATGCCAGTCAACACCCTCATGTAAACAAACAAACAAACCAATAAATAAATAAATTGCCCTAGTATGACTGATGCTGGATAACTTCCCTGTTCCCTGTTTGTGGCCTTCAACATTTCCTAAGAGAAAAAGCAAAAAAGCTAAGCATTTTAATGATGAATCATAAAAGTTATGTCCTTCTGTTCTGTTATATTTGAAATTGGTTCAGTGTATTGCTGTATGCAAGGGTGTGCTAAAGTGAGGGAAGCAATAGCTCACATAATTCTTGTTTCATGAGATGTTTCTTTTTACACATTCATTCCCTGATTAGATGATATTTTCACTGGGGAAAAAAGAAAACGTTTGTCTGCAGCAGCTGTGCATTTTAGAATGTTAACAGGTGCATTTATAAGGCATAAATCCCAGTAATTTATGTATTGATCGCATTCAGTATTGACTTACAATAGCAGGAAAGCAAATTCACTGCAGCTCACTGAAATGGAGCCAGTCTTGTGGGGGACCCATCTTCACTTGCGCTTGAAATAATAAAAAACAGTCTGCATCGAACACAACATAGTGCCAGGGATGTCAGTTTTAAGAGAACCTGAAAAGCCATGGACCCTTTTGATCATTTAAAATTACCCTCTTACCTGTCTGTGTTCATAAGATCACATTCTAAAAAATTCAACAGAATTGCTGTCAAAAAGACCCCATGGAAAGTGCAAACAGCATGTCTCCACACTTCAATCTAGGCTTTCTGTCAATCCATAATTTATCATTGTGTCATATGCGCAAAATATGACCAAAGGTGGAAGTTCAAAGGTGATTACAAATATGTGCATTTAAATGATTTTGTTATCTGGTCAGATTTAGAGATGAAAAGAGACAGAGCCTGTTGGAAAATAATAGCCATACACCAGAGCAAGAACAACATTTATCAAACTCTTGTTTTACAGTGAAAAAATGCAACTCTACCAGAAATGAAAAATGTTCTTCAAGAGAGTATCCTATGCAAAACACAAGCTTCTTTGTGTTTTATTGCTCTGGGTAAACATTGAGACCACAAATGTCTTGATTAAACTATACTGTGCACCTGGTTCTGCTCAAAGTTCACCGTTGGAACATTGATTTGAACGGCATTATGGTCTGGTGACATCACAATTGAGATTTTTGACCATGCTCACCAGTGTTGATTTTGTCAACATAGGTAGGATACTTACGAAAAGGGGATATCCACAGTGAAATATGATGGTGTATCATAAATGATACGGCCTCTTTTTGCATTTGCTCATCATGAACTACTGAAAATAGCATTTTGCACAAAAACCTGGTATCCTCTGCCAGAAATCTCATACTTGGCCACACGTGGATCTTTCAGCAAGACCTCAAGCATTCGTCAGAATCAACCACAAACTTGTTAAAGGTCTATTTATTGTTTTGAAATGTAGTTATTTTTCTCTGAGCAACTGTATAAAAGCACACAATTTCCCCATTTTATAGCATACAGTATAGCTCATTACCTATATTGTTTTCATACACTTCATATAAACGGTGTTCAATGGGTGCCAGTTGGTTTTCAGCAGTAGCGACACATCAAAATAGCCAGGGACATATCAGTCCACTTATAATTTTTGATTCCTATCGCACAGTTTACATTAGAGGCTGGAGTAATCTGCCATTTGAGAGATTAGTTGAATAGCTTTGAGCCAAAATAATGTTTTTCACCTGTATTTATGCCAACATATCATTATCTGTTCATTCTGTGTATTGCCCTGTAAAATGTGGTTATAAGTTATTGCAACAAATTATTTATCACTACTTAATGAGCAATAACTCATATTAGCAGGATATGAAAAAAGTGCATGCTGGAGGAAATGAATTTGATAGATGTGCATTTATGAATCAGCAGAATCACTGCAGGCACAAATAAATCTTTTTATGTGGAAAAGCTTAAGTAATGGACAATGTTTTGAATATCTTGTAATCAAGAACATCCTGACCTAATATATCCAACCTAATTTGAATTTTAACTTTTAATTTAAACTTCAATCAATATTTCTTCTCACATTGCTCAACTGGATACAATTTCTTTCTAAGAGTAACTTTCTAAGAGTTTTCTCAAATCTCAGTTGAACTTTGTCAAATGATGAAATCTAAGGCAATAGGATCACTGAAACGAGGTTGCAGAAAATAGGATAAAAAGTAACTAGACAGGCTGGCATCTGTGGATGAAAAATCTAAATGCAGTGGGACACAATTATGTAATGCATACTCATGACCCTACGTATGGCTTCATAGGCACATTGAAGTTGAGAGTTAAGTCATGTTTATTTATGTCAGGTGTTTAATGCAAAATAAATGAGGCTGACACAAAGATGATATTTTAAACTGATTCAGAATGCACCTTTGGACTTTCAAGATCTCACTGTGGTTCTCCAGAACAGCCCGGTTGATAAAAGGTGCATGCAAAGCATGGGCTGGGCCCTGTAGTTTCAGATTAAAACCTGGGCCATACTTATTTTACTAAATATTGGTGGGACAAAACCTGGCTTGATCTAATGGGGCAGGGATGCCCAACTCTGTTCCTGCAGATCTATCATCCTGTAGGTTTTCAATTCAACCCACATTTGGCACACCTGATCCGACCAATTAGTAGCTCAATGAGGCTCCTGTCTACTGACTGATCACGTACAGCCAAAATGCTCCTTTTGTGGCTGCAGAAGGCACTTTGACAACTTGAGACAACCTGCAATTACAAATTGAGTAATAAAGAATGAAAATATAAAATAAATACGGTGTACTCATTGACCATTGGAAAAGGTTACGAGAATGAAGATGGCACTATTCTAACTGTACAACCAGCAAGGTTGTACCTTGAGGGGCAGCTGCTGGGTAATTACAAAACTTAGTATATGCTGTATGACTAACATTATTATTTTATTATATTAAGTCATTACTTTATGTAATGTGCATGTAGTGTAACCTGAAAGGACGTTAAGACAGAAGCTCTTAACCGAAAACAAGACAATAATAATATACTTCTGACTCCATCTGTCAGATGTTTGCAACAAAGATATGTAATGTTCAAATCATGAAGCATATGCTTAATAAGATACAATTCATTGGTCCAATGATTAAAAGTATTTATAGTATGTGACTAAGGGGCTGGCAAAGAGGCACTGCAAATGGCACTTATTGATTGTTAGTTAGCTAACAGTACATTTATATACAAAGTTGAAGCTTGAAAACTGGCTGACTTACTGTTAATAGTAAAAAAACAAAAAGCAAAGCTGGATTATGGCTAATTAGTCGGCAGATGTAATCTCTATAGCAGCGACATTATGATGAAGCTGGCGCTGGAATTGGGCAGTGCAAATAATGAAATGTAAAGCCGGCCTTAGACACTGGGAACAATGGATGTATACTTTAGTCCAGGCTTGATTTCACTGTACCAATCGACTGAGCTGTGTATTTATTTATTTATTTATTTATTTATTTAGTTAGTTCTTGCTAGGAAGCATTCACATGGAGAGGACATTTTTTTTCAGGGCTTTGTTTGTGTTTTATGATGATTGTGACCCATTTCTCAATGTGATCTGCCTCACCTCTTAAGGGCACTTATCCTGCCTTTATCCTGATTCAAAAAAGGTAGCACCCCCCGCGCACGCCGGTGTCTCTCTGTATAGATTCATCCATGCAAATATTTAAAATATTGCAACAGGTATGAAACTAGGCAAATTATTATTTTTTTTTCTGTCTGTTTATGCATCGTTATTGTGAATCTCCAAATTAACTTCCTGGGTCCATGTACTCACTTGTCATTTACAAAATGTCTAGTCTGGTGTAGGTGCAGGCATGAAACAAACCAGATAATGATCACAGAAATGAAATCCAACCAATTCCCCGTGTGAATCACCATCCTGGTCGATGCGCTATCCTCTGTTGGTCTGGGGAGGGTGTAGACTACCACATGCCTCCTCCGATACCTGTGCAGTCGCCAGCCGCTTCTTTTCACCTGACAGCGAGGAGTTTCACTGGGAGAGCGTAACGGAGTGTGCGGAGATTCACGCTATCTCCCCCAGATCCCCTCCCTGCTGAACAGGCGCCCCGACCAACCAGTAGGAGTCGCTAATGCAGCGATTAGGACTCATATCCTCACCGGCTTCCCACCCGCGAACACTGCCAATTGTGTTCGTAGGAACGTATGACCAAGCCGGAATTACTGCTGCCAGGGATTTAACCTCGGTCTCTGTGGTGGTAGGTGAGTGCTTATACCTCTACACTACCCAGACGGCCCATTCATTAATTTTTTTATTACATTACCAGAAATGGTACAGCATTATTTTGAAGTAGTAATCATCTATTTTCTCATGGTGTGATTTCTTGGTAATGATCCATGTTGGACATTTAACATAGCTGAATCCAGCATTGTAAAAATGTGTAATGTACATTGTATTTACTCCTACCCTGTATATTAAATTCACAATGATTTTTGTCATTTCAAGGCTTGCTAATCAGTTGTATGATTTTATCTGACAAATAAGTGCAGCAAAACCTTTCTGTAATGTCCTCTGCATTTATAAAATATTTTTATTCATGTAAACTTTCATGTAAAGTTTATTTTGTCATTAATAGACTAAGGCCATTACATTACAATATTTTATTATGTAAATGTGGATCTGTGTTGACTCAGAGAAGAGGTTTTTTATAGAAAGGGAAATGAATCAAATCTGTGCCATGCTAAATTTAAAGATAGTTTTTTTTATAGAACTTAAATTTATGTATTTAGTGACTTTCAAGAGCCTTGTGAAAACACATCAAATACAAAGGTTTTAGAAACCTTGTTCCAGAAATAATTAAAATATTACAGCTGTGATATATTTAAAGTAACTGCAGTCCTACCTTACCTAAGGAAAGTGTCTTTTTGATGAATATTAGCATATGGCAGAAAGGAAAATAAACAAATCATAGTAATAAGATCAGTTGAAAAATACGCAGCGAAGCAGAAAGTTGATGGATCTCTGGACAAACAGCTTGATTACAGATGGGGTGTTAAAAACAGCCATTTATCAACACAATTTCCATGTGAAAAAAGATCAAATACATAATGTATATTGTCAGTCATCTAAAATAGATAACTCTGTTATGAAGAACACAAGGAGCAATGTATGGTGTAATGTGTAGGCCTATATGTACCAAATTGATAATACTGCATGTGCAAGCTTAGTAGTCACCCTGGGGCTTGGTTAAGCAGTGACATAAAATAGTGATTATAATTTTGCTGCTCATCATTCTAGTTATTTCATTGTAATATAATATTTTCATTTAATCGTACAGTAGAATATGTCAGTGTACTGTAACTGGACTTGTCTTAATGTACATTACTGTCCACACTTCCACCGTAAGTGAAAAGATATTTCAGGGTGATTTATTTGAGGCCAAAGCCTGCATATTTTCAGCAAGAATCCTTATTATTAATACTTGAGAACACTGTCCTTCTGGGAATGGGAGGAAGCCTGGATTCTAGCCTCAGGTGAAAGTATTCCTCTCTGTTGTACTCCAACCAGCTGGGAAGAAAAGAGGGATTCATTTATTACACTACATTCTTCAGGGTTACAAAACCCATAGTTTTTCAACACCGATTCATTCTCTGCTTATTGAAAGAGTTATTCTCAGACAGTTGAGAAAAAAATGCAAGATGGAGCTGTGTATTCTTGATAGATTCCAAATGTCTTTATGAGGTACTGTAGGTATAAATAAATTGCACAGAAACCTCAGCTTCAATGTGATTGCTGTTTCTAGGCATGACAACTTACTAATCATTGGGGGTGAATTGCAACTGGAACAGCGAATCTTTATTTCACTGATTTGGAAAGATGATCCAGTTGCAATGCAGTTCCAGGTCTGAGGTTTAAACACCTGCTAAACATGCTGCAGTTGACCCTAGATGTTTCTCATTATTCAATTTATTCTACAGTGCTGGTAAAAAAATGCAAGGGCACATATAGTACCCAATCAAAGAAACATTATATCTGCCTTCCAACATTGTACTAATAACTCAGGTGTAGAGTATTGTTGCCCTTAAATTTTACATTTTACACAAAAATGAAGTCATGAAGACAGAAACTACATTAACACAGCCAGATTCATGTGACCCAATTGTCATTTTATTTAATTTTGTATATCTGATACTATTTGGATGGTTTGTACATTTTTCAGAATTCTAATTCATATCACGGTGGCATTCGGTCCGCTGGAGAAGCGGATTGGTCTCGGTTGCGCCAGCTGGTGGAGAGAGCACACACACCTGGGCTGCGTTAGCTAATCAGCCCAGGTGCTTAAGGGTGTGCTGCTCTCCACAGTTCGGGGCCGAGGCCAGGAGCTAACACCGAGAGACAGTTTCTTTATCTGAGTTGCGTTTAATTTCAGTTTTGTTTCTTTTAAAAAGACCGAGAAAAGTTATCTGCCACTGAAAAGTGGGAGGAGCTGGTCTGCTGGAAAGCAGTCCAGCTACAAAGTGGGGAACTGAAAAGTTGCTGCTCTGTTTTGCTTTTTTTTGTCTTTGTTATTTTAGTTTGTTATTTTAGTTAATTATTTTTGCCTGGAACCCATGAGAAGGAAGGGTGAAGATGGCGTTTATTTTATTTTATATTTGTGTGGGTGCACTCTCTCTCTCTCCATGCGACAGACAACGGTGTTCCCCGGCACTGCTGCATCTCCCTCCCAGGGGTGTCACACTGGCGTGTGACAATCACATATGAATGTGGTACTAAATTTGAATACTAAAATTTGATATTTAGCATGTGTTACTGAAATACAGTAACTAGGGTGTGGGTAATCAGATTCTTCTGATCATAATGATATCTATGGGCAATCGCTGTAGAGTATGTGTTATAATGTGTGAGATCTGAATCTTATCTAGTCTTATTTCCCTTAATACCTCAATTTTTGTTTTATTCAGCCTGGCTGCACAAATAATTTTATTCTGGGATAAAGAAGACTGGTGGGATTGGTTTGACTAGCTGGGGTGGATCCTGGATGGAAACCATTATTGCTATGATTCACCTTGAGTTTATTCTAAATAGTTTCCCACATTTTGCAGCACTCTGTGATATAGCTGGTTTACCAGGGGTGCAACAAGAACAGTGAGTCATGCTTCCGATCACGCTGTACATGCACAATGAATCTGCTGGCGCAGTATAAGTAGTCTGCAATTCAAAACGTCACTTCATAAAACATTTATTAAATTGATAAAAAGTTAAGGCATTTCTGACAGTGCACCTCAAAGAACCATACACAATTTCAGCTTTCTATGCGCACATAATATTTGAAAGCAGGTTCAGCTTAATGCACCATATTTTTTCTTGATTTGTCTCGGACTCTATAATTTTAGATATGTAATCAAACAATTCTCATGTGGTTAAGATTCAGATTCTCAGCTTTTATTAAAAGGTATTTTTTTTAATACATTTAGGAAATTGCAGCCCCATTTATACATAGCCCCCCATTTCAGGGTACCATATTGCTTGGGGCATATTAATGTTATGTAAATAAAAGTAATCATGTTTAGTAAACTGTTGCATATCCTTTGCATCCCTGCTTGAAGTCTGTGAGCCATAGACATCATTGCATCCCTGCTTGAAGTCTGTGAGCCATAGACATCATCAGATGCTGAGTATCTTCTCTGGTGATGTTGTGCTAGGCCCATACTGCAGCCATCTTCAGCTCCTGCTCATTTTGGGGGCTAGTTGCCCGAAGTTTTCTCTTTAGCACATGAAACACATTCTGCTACTACTATCAGCAGCTACATCATCAACAAAGACAAGTGAGCCACTACCTGTGCCAACCATGCATGTTCAAATTATTACACCCCCAGAATCATGTTTCACAGATTAGGAGGGTTGCTTGAAAGCAGTTTCTTCTTAGTTCCACACTTGCCATCACTCTGATACAAGTCAATCTTGGTATCAGATGTCCACAAGACCTTTTTCCAGAACTCTGTAAGCTCTTTTAGGTACTTCGTAGCAAACTGTAACCTGACCATCCTGTTGTCGCAACCAACTAGTGGTTTGCATCTAGCACTGACACATCCATGCCTGCCTCCTGCGGAGTGTTTCTGATCTGCCAGGCAGGTGTTTGGGGTTTTTTCCTCATAATGGTGAGAATTCTTTGCTCATCAACTGTCAAGGTCTTCCTTGCACTACTAGGTCCTTTGTGGCTACTGAGCTCACCAGTGCTCTCATTCTTGTCGAAGATGTTCCAAACAGTTGGTTAGCCTAAGGTTTGGCCTATGTCTCTGACTGTTTCTCTCCTCTTTTTCAGCCTCTCACTATGTGCAACCTTATCACTCTTGAATATGTTCAGCAAATAGTAGACCCACAATTTATAAAGCAAGTATTTCATCCTTTGCTTTGATACATACCATTGCGCAATGTGTAGTAATGTGTCACTTATAGAGGTCATATCTGTAGCTCTTTTCACAAGCGGTACATTTCTTCCATTCAGACCGAAGAGCATTAGTGAGGTCGAGCACTGATTGGGTGATGAGGCCTGGCTTGAAGTTGGCTTTCCAATTGATCCCAAAGATGTTAAATAGGGTTGAGGTGAAGGCTCAGTGCAGACCAGTCAATTTCTTCAACATTGTTCTTGACAAAACCATTTCTATATGGACCTTATTGTGTGCCTGGTGGCATTGTCTTGCTGAAACAGGAAAGGGCCTTCACCAAACTGTTGGGAAAGCACATATTTGCTCTAGAAGGTGACTATGCTGTAGCATTCAGATTTGCCTTCATTGGAACTAAGGGGCTAGCCGAAACCATGAACAACAGCTCCAGACTAAGATACGTTTGGTCATATAGTCAGTTATGTTATTCCTAAGCTTCTTTGAAGTTGTATTTACCTTGGGTGTTAATAAATGAGCACATTGGCTCAAAGAAGTGATCAGCCGAGTCAGTCCTGTATGTGTGTACATTTGTACTTTTTTTTTTTTTTGCTAATAAAATACAAAGAATGAGCAGCCTTTATATTGTATCAATAAACAACAGAACACTTTACATGTGCTTATTAAACTTTTTCCCACAGTGAATGCACTGTAAATGTTTCATGAAGTGCTCAGTAATGGGTAAACAAATGCTTATTTGTGTTAATTTCAATTAGAATTGTCATTACATTTTTTTCTGAGATACTGAAAACAATTCCTTCATTCTCAATATGTACCATATACTGAAGTATGTGCACAGGCTATTATTGCATCCATATTTTACCATTGTTTTTTTCTTATAAAATCAATATGGTTTATTTAGCTTTGGACGTGTGCACTTGGTCATGAGTTGCTATGGTATCAAATAACTATATAAACTAAAAGTCAGCAGGGATATAAGATATAGAGGAGAATAATAGATAATAAAAATATCATACTGGAAGCTAATTTTCATTATGCCATACCTGTAGTCTTTGACCTTTAGATCAAATCAAGTGTAATTCATAATTTGCAGGAAACATTAGATAATTTGTAGACTTTATGCTGCTGTGCCAGTACACTGACATTGGTTTCAAGCATAATCTGCAGGGGCATAAGATAAACAATGATACCAGGAATTTAAGAAAAGTAAAAAAGTGTAAAACCTAAGTAGGCCAAATAATTTAGTCGGACCCCAGAGGCCTAGGCACACACATTCTAATTTTACCCACTGTTCATCAAGGCATAACAGCCAATTGTCACCTCTATGGCAACTGAGAATATTCATCATCATGGATAGAAATACGGGTGCAGCCTTGAACAACAAAACATTGAAGGTGTATCCTATGAAGAGAGCATTTTTGCTGCATGTAGTTGAAGATATATTTCTCTTTATTTACTTGGTTTCAAACTGTTTATCCTAGTTGTGTTTGAGATATTTTCTCCACAGCCAATCATTCAGCTGCAGCCACCAGCTGGAGTATTCAGATTATTATTATTATTATTATTATTATTATTATTAACAACTTGATAAAATCTTACACATGGTTAGCCCAAGTAGCAAAATACCTTTTAAGTTTCAAGTACAAGTAATTGCTACAGTAGCCTACACAAATTGTAACCTGACGTTGCGGTGATGTTACAATTAACATATAATCGCTAACATCAAAGTAAACATTTCATAGTGTGCAAACAATTTACTGTAATTCCAGAATGCTGATGTCTGAACATACAGAGTGCAAATTCACTTTGCTATATTGTGATAGCCTACATTACCAATTCATTCCATCTCACATAGACTAATTCAGAAACATTTCCATAGTGAAACGGATGTGTTGCTTCATATTGTGTTATTGTATCCCAATGTTTGATGTTCACACTGAAAAACAATTATTTCCCATTGCAACATCTGAATTCAAATTTGTTGGTAATAAATACGTCCTTTGGAAGCGGTTGGTTGAATAAATTAATTAATGCATATTCACACACTGAAATAATGGTAGGTGTCATGCTTATTTATGTTTAGTCATGCTTGTTCATCTAACAGTCACATACAAGCAAATAAATGAACTTGCCGATTGTAGGCAATCTAGTGTGGTAGGACACAATGTATGATAACCTACTGAACCACACACAAATTTGGCTAAATATCTTGCATAATTTAAAAAGCGGAGATGGCAATTTCTGTGCCATCTCCGCTTTCTGAAGTTTTGATTCTGTGGGATGATTGGTTTCTGGGGCATGGAGGAGAGGAGGTGGTAGTGGAGGAAAGGGACCAATCTGTGGGATGAGGTGGAATGGAAAGTTCACAGCAAGAATGTGTGGCCAAAAAATCTGCAGGAACTGAGTCAGCATGGAACGAAATCTCTAACAAATGTTTCCAGCACCTTGTTGAATCCAGGCCCTGAACAATTCAGAGTGTTCAAGAGGCAAAAGGGGGTCCTACCTGGTACTAGATAAAGTGGCCAATGAGTGTAAATGTAAGAATAAAATATTTTTTTATACATTTAAAAAAAATGAAGTATTGCCAGCTGACCAGACTTGGTGTGGTTTTTGGCATCTGTGTTTTCAGCATAATGATCATATGTGTCATTATTTGATTCCTGATCACTGCTAAGTATGCTAATTGTATTAGACAGCAGTTAATCATTAAAACATTTTTTTTTTTTTTAATTACAGTTCTGAAAAATTCACACGGGTTGTTAGTGCATAATTACATTACATTGCATTACAGGCATTTAGCAGACGCTCTTATCGAGAGCGACGTACAACAAGTGCATTAGTTCAAGGTGCAGAGGTGCAGAAAAACACACTAGAGTGAAGTAAAGATCGTAGTGCCAGAAGTGACCACAGATCAGGACTCCAACCCTGTAGGGTAACCTGTTCAGCAAACAAACAAACAATCCTGCCAAGTACAAAACTAGCACTGAAATCACATTTGCCTAATCAGAATCAGACAAAACAATCCTGCCAAATACAAAACTAACATGATCGCATTAGCCTAACTAGGTACATTGAGCTAAACTAGAGGCTAGGGAGGGGTGGGGAGAGGTGCAGCCTGAAGAGATGAGTCTTTAGTCTGCGCTTGAAGGTAATCAGATTCTCTGCTGTTCTGACTGCCACGGGAAGGTCATTCCACCAGCGAGGGGCCAGGACAGACAGCAGACACGAAAGGGAAGTACAGACACGAAGAGGGGGAGGTGCCAAGCGTCCAGAGGTGGCAGAACGGAAAGGTCTGGCTGGTGTGTAGGGTCTGATGATCCTCTGGATGTATTCTGGTGCTGACCCCTTAGCTGCCTGGTATGCAAGCACCAAAGTCTTAAATTTGATGCAAGCCATAACAGGCAGCCAGTGGAGGTCAGTGAGCAGGGGGTTGACATGGGAATGTCTGGGGAGGTTGTAGACCAGACGAGCTGCGGCATTCTGGATGAGCTGCAGGGGTCTGATGGCAGATGCTGGCAGACCAGCCAGCCATTGTTTTCAAATTTCAATCACAAATGTAAAAAAGCATATAATTTACTTAGTGTAAGTTTTTAGATTAATGTAGAATTGAGTGTTATGATTCTACTTAGCAATTTTCTGTTCAATATCTTGATTGCATATGACTGAAATATGTGGTTGATACAGCTTTCATACAACATCATCTCCATTTTTGCCTTAATAATGTAAAATGAGTTATACATGTAAAACATCACTATTTCGACAGTAAAGATTTTTATGAATCTTATATTTGTCTTGGCAGGCATAGGAGACTTAATCACCTTTCACAATAATGACAGCTAGTGTCAGGTGCTTTTCAGGTTCTGAAGTGGCTTATTTTACACCAGAGGGCAGGATACTAAATTTAAAATTTTAAATATTAAATGGTCAGCACTCATCATTATATTGCATTTATCTGGGCTTTCAGAATCCAGAAACTTGCTATTTTTGAGTTTGAACGTGTCAGCCAGCCCTATGAAGGTATGTTGCACAACGCAAATTCGTGATTATTGTGTGCAAAACATCTTTTTCAGTGGACCTGATAAATAGCTTATTATTTGAACACAAACATATTCCTACAGTGTCCTTGAGAGGCAGAGTACAATAAAATGAAGTTAAATGAATAGAAAGATTAATGACCTTCCCTACGCAAGGTAAACCAAAATTCTGCTCTGATACTTCATTTTGATCCAAAAATGGTACAAAACAGCAAACTTGCTTTTTAATATTTTATAATGTCTGCATATAGGAGCTAAGCTGATGGATTAGAACATTTGTATTATGCAGGAAAGTCAGAGATTGCTTAAGTAATGGAAAAGTTATGTAAAATAATGTGGGTGTTATGCAGCTTCTGTCAGAGACTGTTAAATCGCACGTAAATAGAATTCATGTATGTGCTGCAAACTGGGAAGAGTGAAAACAAATGGAAAACGCTAATAGGCCAGGCCCAAAGGAACCTCTTTTTTTCAGCTGTGTGAAGGGCAAAGCCGTCTATAATTTGAGACGCGTAGGGCTATATTTTAACAATCCTAGCGCACGGTCTAAAGCGCATGGCGCAAGTGCATTTAGGGCGTGTCCAAATCCACTTTTGCTAGTTTAACGGCAGATAAACTGAGAGCAAAGTAAGGCACATGGTTCAAAGGGGTTGTACTTAGTCTCTCAATTAATCATAGGTGTGTTTTGGGCGTAACATGAAATAAACCAATCAGAGTGTCATCTCTCATTCCCTTTAAAAACCAGGTGTGCATGCACCTTGGAGGTTTGCTATTATAATGGCGAATTTGGCGGATAATTCTGATAAATATTATGACTAACAATTATGACGTTTTTTTTTTTTAATATGGCGTGTTGTGCCCCCGCCTATGTAGGTGCATATTACTATCTTAATAATGTGCCCTTAAAATAACAGTAAAATACTGCGCCATTGACTTAAGACCAGGTTTTTGTTGGTCAATCGCGCAATCGCTTTCTGCTGCCTCAGGATGGCAATGCGCCAACAGTGCGCGTGACCACACCTCATTTTAAGACCAACACGCCCATGGGCGCAAGTACATTTGCTATTTAAACAACGTAGGCGCTGGACGGGAAAATGACAACTGCGTCGGTCTGAAACTAGCGAAGACACTTGCGTTGCACTTGGCGCCGCTTTGCGCCGGGTGTAAGATAGAGCCCATAGTTTTACTTTAAGTTTCCACCTGCTATGTTACATCTTTGCAGGGTTTGCTCCCTTTGTGTTTTCTACTTGGTTTCCAAATGTAGGCAAGCCTTAGGACTAATAATATGACTAAAACTAAATAAGGAAAATACTAGTAGTTGGTCAAGATCAAAGAATATCCCACACCTTTTAAAAAAATAAATTATGACTGATATAATGTGGACTAAGAAAGTTTTGAAATGAACTCAAAGAGATGGGTTGTGGCTGTGCTGCTGCTCTGAATGGCTGTATTGCTACTCTGGGTTCTGGCTGCTGCTTTGGGCTGTAGCTCTACTGCTAGCCTGGGCTGTACTCGTTTGAGGCTATTATAATTAAATTCATATGGAAATTGATCTCATGCCATCTTCCACACTAATACTTCCTGTAATACATCAACCTGCTTGCACCACTTAAAATGATGCAAGCTTAAGTGTTTTTTTTTTTTTGGGGGTTTGCTGATCTGCGTTCAGTATCAGCTGTTTTAGTAGCAGGTGATTTTGCCCATATTTTTTTTATGAGAGAGTTGTAATGCCAGATGGACAAAACGAATGAGTCCGCTCAAAGTCACGCCGAGGTTGCTACCTGTGATAATAGCAATCACTGCCTTTGGGGCTGGTGTCAGAAGGAGTGATTCAGACTTTAGTGACTGAACCAAGTCCCCATTAAAGTGCGGCTTACTCTGATGGAATCTACATTTCCAAGATGAAGCACCAAAAAGGGCTGTAAGAATGGCAATAAAATTGGTTACTCTAGAGGTTTATTATAGAACACAGAAAAAAATCCTCAAGATTTATGTGTGTGCGTGTGTGTTACAAATTTGTGCATGCATCCCAAATCGTGGAGCTGGCAGGTCCTTTAAAAATTATAATTTATTTAGAAAGTCTCATTCTGGGAAACAACATTTCATAATAACGAAACTATATATTAGCATAATACAATAAACCATTTCAGGGAGCACATGAAACAAAATGTTCTTCTGGTATAATCAACAAGTTTAACAAGTGATTCATAATCAGATGTTAAAAGAATGAATGAAAAACTCGAAAATCAGGCTTATCTGTCTGTGTGCATGTTCACTTTCTTTTTATAAATAAAGGCCAACCATAAAACACAGTTATGACTCCCTGTAGTGATATTAAGAGAAATTATAGAACCGGGGCCATAAAGTCCTGTAGTCACAAATCCTTTGGGATTGCTGTCCTTGACCATTTCAATTATAACTGTATTGATGCTGAGCAACGGTTTTGCTTATTGTGTTATTGAGGAACATGCATAGTGCTATTATTCTATCACTGTGGTGCAATTGATGATAAACTGAACATATATATGACTACGCAATATTCTAACTGTATTACCTTATTTTCTCAGCTTTGCAAACCTCATCTAGAGCGTTAACTATTATGTAGTACTCAATTCAAAATGTTTAAAATAATGCAATTACTAAATGTATGTTTCACTATTGCGACAAATTTGTAGAATAATGAAGAATAATGAAGATTTTTATTTAACCAGGGTAGGCATATAGAGATTGACATACCTTTTATAAGTGAGTGCTGAAGCCAACATGTCTTTGGACTACTGGGGTATACAGAGGAAACCCATGCCAACACGAAGAGCAGCACATGCAAGCTCCACACAGAGAGGATCCGGCCAGCCCGGATTCAAGCTAAGGAACCTCTTTCTTTCTTTCAAGGTAACTGTGCCACCAATACCCTAATATTGTGAATTTTAGAGGAAAAATATATGGCTAGATATGTCAATTTAATATATATATACATATGTATATATATATATATGAAAAGATATTTTTATATTTATCTAACATATATTGTTGTTACATTGACTGGCATACACATATTAATCTTAATGGATGAATAAAACTCACACAGAATTTCCAACACAGACTTGGGAAAACTAGAAAGTTTGGTTGTTGCATGTATGTCCAACGTTAGTTTTATTTTGTTCATAAAAGTAGCATCCAAATATATTACTGCAACAGGGTCAGCTTATAGTTGCTTATTCTTCACCATGCACTCCAACAGACAACCACAACTGACCATGTATGTAAACTATGCAATGTGTGTTGCATTACAACAGTGAAGAAAGTGTTGCAGTGAGGAGTTGGGGTTATACACAATACTCATTCCAATTTATATCAACCAAGTTCAGATATTAAGTTTTCATTTATTTGGTGCGTAGGCACCCTTATCCTGGGAAATGTACAAAGCCTAGCACAAATTCAGGAGGAGTATCTCACTCAGTATGAAATGACGGTTAACCACCTGGGATTCAAACCTAGATCTTTTCAGTTATTAACCCAGTTCTGTAACAGCTATACTGCACTGCTTTATCTGTCTACACTGCAGTTAAATTGATGTGATATGAACTACACAGATAAAGTGGGAAATATTTTGAAGGTAAACAACAATGAATGGCTGCAAGAGGCAATAACACTGAGGTCTTCAACAGTGTGTAATGTCTTAATATTATACAGAACTTTACTTTATGACATGTAGACAGGTCAATGTAGGCCAATGTAGCGCCTAAACAACAAAAATGTATTTGTTCAATAGCTACATAAAATTAGTTTTAAAGTAAGTTGTACGTAAACCATCCAGTTTCAGAGGTATTTAATTGCTTTCTAAATTACTGATTTGATCCATGAATAACTGCAGTTCAATGAGTCCCTTATAATGTTATTGCATTCCAATATGGATTGTATGGATATTTTATTTTTATGTAAGTTTATGTCTGTCTTCAGTATAATCAGAGAGGAAGAAAATGTTCTCAGTTCAGCCCTTTTCTATACTGAAGAGGTCTTTTCATTAAAAAAACTAAACTAAACAAAACAAACAAATAAAAAACCACTGAAAAAGCTGGTAAAGCTGACCGACATTGTAGAACATCGTAACTAGCCACATTGTTATGATACAATTGAAAAATTATGTGATATTGTGAAGAAGTTCACTGATATAGAACTATATTTACGATTAAGAGAGCTTTCATCCAGACATCCTGTGTGGTGTGGTGGAAAGAGGTTGCTTATACTGAAAACACACACTGCATTGTTTGGTGAACTGACTACAGATGTGATGAGCTGCATTCTAGCTGGAGCCTGCCACTACATTAATGTCTGTCACATACCTCAACAGTTACCTTCCTTTCCACTATTGCATCAAAAGAGTGATTAAGGTGTAATAAATCCGATATTTTTGAATAAACAGAGACCCAATTAATTTATTTCTATTCTACTTCATGATGTGATTGCCAGTTCTTTCAGATTTTAAAAAAATGTTTTCCTTTTTTTGGATGACATGTTTATAAATGGTTAAAACAGAGTTTTCCCATAAAGTGAGTGTCCCAAGGTGACTTTAAAGAGCTTCCCTGTAAAGTGGATGTCCTGAAAGGCGCTTTATAAGTAAAATGTATTGTTATATTTGTACAGAGTGAACAGATCTTATGGATAGAAAGTGCATTGCTTGCTTTAGCTGTCTTTATATTTCTCATCTCATTAATAGCTTTGACTAGGCTTGATCAAGGACACTTTTCAAGGGGAAGAACACTGGTTTTCTGATGTTCAGTTTAGACACTGTTTAAAAGAGACACATCCGCCCTTGTGAAGCATTCATACTTCTGCAACTGTAAAATATTGTATATGTAAGAAAACTCATTTGTTTCAGTAAGTAAACTCTGTGTCTATTCTGTCAGCAGTAGCCGGTGAAATACTTTCTCTCTTGCATCTCAGGGTCAAAAAGAGGAGCTGTGAGTACAGTGCAATGTGCAGTGTAGCACAGACACTGGGCGCCATGGGGCCTCCCTCATCCGACAAGTTAATACATCCTTCTCATTTAAAAACAGAGACCCATCGCCGAGATTTATGGGCAACTTCAAGGGATAAACAAGCTCGGCGCCAGAAAATCATTGCCATCAGCCCGTGTGTCCACTCCCGCTGTGTGACAGGCTCCTCAGCAGGTGTCCTCGCTGCAGACACTAGGAGGGAAAAGCTTGATCTGTTAAGCGCCAGGCCGCGCCTCTGAAAACAGTGCCGCTTGCTACGGGAAGAGAGTCCATCACTTCACATTATCGGAAATCATTGAAGGGGAGCGAGCGGATAGCCCTGGTCTGACCACATGTGGAAAATAATGATATGTCATCATTTTTCCCTTTCAGCTGCAAAGGCTTTTTGTTTAATTCCAACACTCTATTACAAGAACAAGACATACGTACCAATGCCGTGCGAGATCAGACGTCTCTTGTATAATGTGAGGATTGCCCCTAGCATTTCCATTTCTGGGAGGGGAAACTCAGTGATCCAGACTGCTGTGCAAAACTCCTGTGCAGCATCCTAGACTATGCCTCTCAATGGAAAAGCAATGTCCAGGGCACATCTCATGCATTTCAGTCTTTTTCCTGTTGTGCTAGTAAGCACATAAGCACGGACAAACAGGAGGGAATTGACTGTATCCCAATACTATTTGTATTGTCTGCTGTGGGGTGCCCCACTCCTATTTGTGTAACTGCAAACAACTTGAGATGTGTCTCATTGCAATACCACTGAAAGGCAATGAAGATCTCTCAGACATTTCTGCCATAAATCCATTATTAATAATAAAAAATGCATTCAGTAAACAGGAAATAAACATGTTGACTCTGCAATATAAACAAAAAAATAAATAAATCAGAGGAGTACAACAAATAAACGTACTACTATATTGAGATACGATGCATCCAAATACCACCTTGATCCCTCTAATTATTCAGCAACTTGCAAATTTATTTTGAAATCATGCTGTCAAAACAGTGCTTCACAGATCCTCTTGAGTTTTGTCACTGATGTAGCTGTAGCTGCCACTCACATCTGTGTGAGAGTGAGCAGGTGATGGATGCGTCTGGGGCCTGCCTTCAGCCGCCGTCACTCAGCTTCACAGCACCCATTAGACTGAGTGGCAGATACACTGCCCTGCCTTATATGACGCAGAGGCATCAACGTTACTGGTTCATTATGACCAAATAAATCCTGTTGCGGGCGTGGGTGTGTATGTATGTGCATGGGTGTGGGTGTGTGTGTATGTGTAACATACAGTTAAATGCAAACATATTGGGACAGTTGGACTGTTCCAATTACGTTTGCTTTGGGGGAGCAAATGTAATTGGAACAATTCACATAATCTTAAATTTGTCATATTCAGTTCTTGGTCGCAAATCCTTTAGAGTCAATGGCTACCTTAAGTACACAACCCATAGATTGGCATGGCCAGTCAACCACATTCCACAGTGAGTTTGGGATCTTTCTTCTCCTGCAACATGAAGCACCGTCCAGTGCGTTTTGAGGTGGGTTTAGATCTGAGCAGAAAAGATGTTTCTGTACACTTCGGAATGCACCTTGCTGCTGCTGTCAGCACTCACATCATCAATGAAGACAAGTGAGCCAGTTCGAGTGGAAGCCATACACAGTAAAATGTCCATTGTTAATTCAACTCTAACACAGTACATTGGTCCATGAGATTATGATCGACAACTACAGTTTTTTTTATACCAGCAAACTCTAACATGCCTGTTCTGTTCTTGAGGCCTACCAGTTATTTCCATCTTGCAGTGAACCCTCTGATGTAATGGTCACCCACTACAATGGTCTTCCATGGTCCGCCAGATTTTTTGCTATTGCTGTGCTCACCAGTGCATTCTTGCTTCCTAACATTGGAGAAAACCAATTGATTTTGACACTCACTATGTTTTGCCAATGTCTCAATTTATTCAAATTTTTCAGCCACATAATGGCTTGCTTGACTGGCATTGACACTTATTGGGTCCTAATGTTAAGAGAGAACAGCAACATACCCCAAATAATAATAATAATACATTTATTTGCATAGCACCCTTTCATACATGGATTGCAGCACAAAGTGCTTTACAGTAGACAGAAAAAAACATGTAAATTTTACAAAGAAAATTAAGAAGTCGTCATAAAGACAAGATAAAAATATTAAATTAAGAAATAGTCTGTATATAATCTAAATAAAAACAAGGTAAAAATATGGGTCTTTAGTTGTTAAAAAAAGTATTTACAGAGCTTGTCCGTCTGTTTTCAAATGGTTGGACATTCTACAGTCTCGGAGCATAAAAAAAGCTGCTTCATCACTTTTTTGTGATTTACTTTGGGTATAGCCCTACTGAGTAAGCAGGCCTTAGCAGATCTGAGAGCTCAACTAGGAACATATTCAGACAGGCAATCTCTGATGTATGCAAGTGCTAAACCATTAAGAGCTTTAAAAACTAGTAAGAGAATCTTAAAATCAATTTTAAAGGAAATTAAAATCAATTCAAATAAAATCTGCTGAGGTACAGAGCCAAGGCAACATGCTTCTGCATGAAACTGTATGCTAGAGATACAGAAAGACATTCTTTACTACAACTGATCTCAGCAAGCTACAGTTAGGAAGATGACGACAAACGGGTACCATGAGAGTCGTGAAACAGTCCATCAGACGAGAGAATAGTACAAGGAACAAGGCAGGGTGCAGCAATCCAGCTGGTAAATTAATATGTGAAACTAAAAATGTTTGTGTTGTGTAATTTTTGTCTTTGTCCAGGTTTATGTGTTAGTTCTATTTCTGAACTTTTTAGTACTCTAGAATGTGACTTACTTATGACCCAAACACTCTGCATGAAGCATAAGGCTGGTGTTGTTGAGCTAACTAATGACTCACATTTCTGAGCACTGAGTGATGATCTTCAGCTTCTAAACCTAAAGTAAGCTTACACAGCACTGTATTCACAATACCCCTAAGTAATTATGCTATGGTGCAGTAACATACCAAAATAACAGGCATTCATTTCATATGTTAGTTATCTAAACTCAATAATGCCCTTATGCCAAATAAGCATGTTAATAATTTATTCAAATGTATTTTCTCTATTCTCTATTTTAAACTTGATATATCTGATAAAACCATTTTATGTGTCTGTTTGTGTGTGTATGTGTATGCGAGCATGTGTGTGTAGGTGTGCACACGTGTGTGTGTGTGTGTGTGTGTGCATGCGTGCATGTGTGTGCATATGTTTGCGCGTGTGCATATGTGTGTGTGTGTTCTATGTCTTCTACAGTTCCACATGTTTATTTCTTTACTTTCTTTCTTTATTTATTTTAAATAATTTCACTGTAAACATATGGTCCTCTTCTGACATAGCCTTTACGCTCTCAATAAAATGTAGCACTTTGACAATCATTGATACACATGATTCACTTCTGTTGGTAAGAAGTGAATCATATGTATTGTGATTAAGTGAATGTTACATTGATTTTGAATTGCCTTTGGGGTTTTTTTATAGGAAAAGAATAACCCCAAAGGCTATCCATAATCAATCTTACTCTTACCCTTTCTGACAGTGAATTGTGGACATTGTATTTATACCTCAGAAACTTCAGCCTCACTTTCGACTAACTTTTAACCTCACTTTCAATAAGGCCAAACAATATCCACAATTCACAGTGACGGAAAAGGTAAGATAATGCTTTAGGGGAAATGGCTATAGAGCCTTACATGGAGCTCCACTTATGCAGGCAATATACTTCTATATTCTCACACTGGGCACTACTTATGAAGGTGTAGCAGTGTAACTGCACAATTAGAACTGTCAAATTACAGTTATCTAGAATATTCGACTTAACAGATAAACTGAAGGATATGGTTATTGGATAGACCATTTTGGACCTCACTTTCTCGCAACAATTAATCAGACTCAAGTTTAATAAAAATTGCTTAACCAAACGTACAAACAGAGAGCATACACAAACTAGTCTAACTGGGGAGAACTATTCTAAATATTGGAGGGTAGGAGGGTTTCTGTGCACGTGCATGTATGCACGTGGACAAAACGGGATGGGCAAATGGAGTGTTGGGCACATTTGTGTAGTGTGCACAGTGGTATCAGCGTAGCTGAATAACTTCCTTTGGCCACTAAGGATTTTTGGTCCTGATAGTGCAGGAGAGGAATGCTTTGACTCATAAGGGATATGTGCAACTAAGCTGATTATTCGGCCACTACCGACTATAATACGAGTGTGGGATCATTAGTTAAGGAGTTATCAGAAGGAGAGAGAGAGAGCGAGAGAATCAGACTTATGCTACCACAGGCAAGCTAGATTCAGCTGTGCCGTGTTGCTGGGTAGAATGACTTATCTGTGTGTTTAGATGGCGACAGCAGCAGTTCTGCGAGCCTGGAAATTGGAGTCCTACAGTTATGAGAACACAAGATAGACCCACGGAAGCTCCACAGAATGTTCTGCTGGACCTTACACCTTGGGTGAAGGGGCAGGAAGAGAGGGCAAATTATTTCTGTTGCTCACTGTTATTCATCTGGTGGAGGGAAGGCAATCTTCACACTGGTGCTGTGTGACAAAGATTAAGAGCGCTACGTGTACTGATGACATCATCAGACATACTTCATGTTCTAAAAGTTACAGTAATTATTGGTATAAGGACTGTACAGACTGACCCAAGGGCACATACAATGCCAAGCCTATATCCGCCTTAAAAATAATGACTTTAATACACTGATAGTGAGTCCCCTTGTTATATTTGCACCTGAAGAAGTGCTTTCAAAAATGTGGACTCCTAATGCTAATGGGGTTAGCAGGGTGTTCTAGTTAATGTCAAGCTGCTGTAGCTTCTCTGGGCATATTTAGTGCTGGGGTGTTCTTTGTGTATTGAGGTCAGAGAGGACACGGATGGTGTGCGGAACACTGAACTGGTAAGTGAATCTGACATATGGTGGGCAGGGCCTGTTAGAACTTCAGGATCACTATGGGTAGAGAATCAGCTCCTTTGAAATGAGCGTATTTTTTGCATAATGCATTTATTATCTGTTGAAACCTAAAAATGGCAACATTGTCATTACCTGCTGTGCTGGGAGAATAAGCATCAGAAACACCTTAACATCTTCAGGGTTTTTGTGATGTGTCTTTTGTTATGTTTTCTTCAGAATTTTTTTCAATGTGAGCAAATCAATGAAAGGAAGCCCATATATATAAAAAAAAAACCTTTGACTTCTACCAGCAATGCTATATCCACATCACAGTGTGCTTTGTGTTATCAGGTCGCTTCTCTGAACCTGCTTTTGACCCTAGAAGCATTCATGTCATTATAGGTTTAATATTCCTCATGCCTCCCCTTTATAGTCCTTGACTGATGGTGATGGAGGATGAACGGTTGGAAATATCTTTATTTGCATATTCTGCAGTACCTTATTGTACCATTGATATTCAACTGATTTAAATGTTTTTCTTTTCTTTATGCTATGCTTCACTTCAGCTCTTTTATGCAATGCAATGTTTTTGAGGGGGGCTCAGTAGAATGACCACATTTGTTTTGTTTTTTTATTTTAATTCTTCTAGCTTGTTCTCTCTATTAGAGTGTCCACAGTCCTTTTTTTTCTATTTTGAAAAACTGATTAGCCCTTTCTAAAAATAAAAACCCTTTCTACACAGCATACATAGTATATATAGAGTGTTGCACTGTATTGACATTGTGTATTGACATATGTGTCATGGTTTTGGGTGTTATCACCATTTCTTTTCCAACCTGCATCATTCTTTCGTTTATTATGGCCATTGGTTTTTCCTGCGCCTTTTCTTCAGTTATTACGGCCTTTTCGTTTTCTTCATTTCCTTGATTGAATTATACGCATGCAAATCTTTGTTTACGATTTGCACCTGTTGGCATTCTATTTAAACCCCAAGCAAACCGATAAGCTTTGCTTTAGTGTCACTTGCGTTACACGAAAGCTGGTCTATTTGGTAAGAAGTTTAGTGTTTGTTCAGTAGGCCTACTAGATCAGTTCCTCTTCTGTGTCCTTTGTTTTATGCGAAGAGTTACTGCGGAATTGAATTTAGAGGTTATTGGATTGTGGGCTACAAAGTTAGCACTACTGTCCTTGCTCATTTCTACTACTCTCTAGTGATTCTTTTGACAGTCCTCTGTGTGAGGGCTGTTTTCTTAAAGTTCTCACGTTCTCCAATTGTTTCAGACTTTTGTTTTTGTTGTTATACTCAATACTCCTTAAGCCTTAGTTTCTTCACCCTGTACTCGGGTCACTAAAGCTTTTTCTTTGGGATAATCTCCCCTAGGAGTATTGTTTTTCTTTTTGTTTATTTTTTCCCCCTATCCTTTCGTCTCTACGAGTCTTAGTGGTTATTCCGCCCAGGTGGACAGCTTAAAGAATCCCTGCTCAGTCGCGTTTGGTCTCCAAAATTCCCCACTCCTTCACAATATGTATGAGGTGCATTTTACATGCAACATTTTAAGTTAATAAATTAGAAATAAATGAGAATTTGTAGCATTTGAATATTTTATCAAGTCCACAAAAATATATATACATATGTACACCCCTAATTGAATGTGCTCGTAAGTCTGTCTAGAAGTGCATTAAAATCCATGATCATGTCTAAAGATAGCTGAACCAAAATTAGCAGTGTGGTTGTTGTAAAAATTTAACTGGGTGAAAGATTTACCTATCTGGTAGCTAGACGATAACCATGATTGTGCACTGACTTTCTGTAGCATAATATGTAGAATGCATGTCATAGTGACCTCATTGTTTTAAGGCTTAGCCATTTTTTTCAGAACATTTTTACTCAGAAAATCAGTTCCCAAAGATTATTGAGCAAATGTTCTAAAACCTAAAATTATATGGTAAGTCACAGTGGAGATCAAAGTAACTTTGTAACCACTGTTCTGTTAGACTGCTGTCAAGTGATCACATTATGTTATATATGGTATATTTTGACAGTCTTTTCCCAATTATATTTTTTGGTATGCTGCATAAAAACGGATACATATGGAAGAGGAACAATGAGTGCATTTTCTTTAAGAAAAGGCTATACAGCGACTTGTTGAAGTCTGCCTGTTGTGTATCTGTTGCCAGGCATGTTATAGTATTAAAACAGAACAAAATACTGCACTCTGTTTACTACTGAAAATATATTTAACACGCTAAAATGCTTATGCCCTGTTCAGTGCTGGATAACATCAGGGACAAGTTGATGCATTCACAAGCGATGCAAGCTAGTAGAGTACATGACATGGAATTTTCCCCCAGGCATAGCTGGTGAAGCACATGCAAGACCGTATCAATACGAAATTCCTTTATCTTGTTCCATGCTGTTTCACCAGCATGTAGATAGTCATTCAAAAGGTGTCCCCCTGAACCTGCTTTTTTGTAAGCAATTATATTTCTTGCTAAACAAATTGTCATAATGGTGGTATGATTATCTCCCGAGTAAAATACAAAATTGCTGAATTATATATATATACATATATATATATATATATGAGGGGCCAAACAGGAAATATTTAATGAAGTCTGATATATATATACATCATTTTGATATATATACATTGAAACTGATATATATATACATCTTTCTTGATATATATATATACATTGAACTGTGATATATATACATCATTTCTTGATTTATATATTTCAAAACCGATATATATATACATTGTTTTTGATATTTATACATTGAAAACGTATACATCATATTTGATATTTATACATCAAAACTGATCTATATATACATCATTTCTGATATATATACATTGAAAACAATATATATATATATATATATATATATATATATATATAAATCATTTCTGATATATATAGCCTACATTGAAACCGATATATATATATCATTCGGAACAGGCATATATTTGGGCATCCCATTGGGTCTTTATTAAGACATAATCAGTGCAATCCAAATTAATTTTTAATTGGATTGAGACTGAAAATTATATTATTATATTCTGTAAGAATTTTGATGTGAATATAACAAGTGAGACAGTGAAATGTCGCTAGCTCTCCGATTTTAATACAGGCACATATTTGGTCCGCTTCTTATTAAGGGTCTTCCTGGGGTTTGCCCGGGTTTGTTAATGTGAGCCATGCTGTTTCTGAACGAACTTCGCTTTTAATTTCAGCTACTGTATGCTTTGTGGTGAACGTGCTTCGCCCTTATTTTTTAATGGTATGCAATGACTGACAGAGCCAGAGAACTTGTCCAAACACTTTTAGACAGTGACACATTTATTGAAACACATGCAAACGCATGTGGTAGACCTGACACTACAAAAAAACTTTCATATTTTTCAATTGACCTCTATTGGATTACATGGAAAGTTTGAAGTAGGATAATTAAAAAATGCTACAGTAAAATTTCACAGACATGGGGTAGGATGTAGACCACTTCAGGAGCCCTTCTATATATATCGGTTTCAATGTATATATATCAAGAAAGATGTATATATATCAGTTTCAATGTATATATATCAAAAATGATGTATATATATCAGACTTCATTAAATATTTCCTGTTTGCCCCCCCCCCCCCATATATATATAACATTTTTTTATAATGAAGCACCCTTGCTGTTTGACAAATGAAAAATATCATTTCACTTCCCTTTCAGGAAGGCTGATTGACTCCCAGAGGGCTGTGTCAGAGAATCATGTCTGTAAAGCTGTCAAAGAGCCCAGAGTTCTGTGTATCCTTGCTGGTAGAAAAATATGTGTGTTTTTAGAAATATTAATTTCATAAATAATGTTCTTAATTTAACCAACGTAGTATGAGTCTGTTACCATGTCAATGTGATATGAAGACAGTTCCAATTAACCTTGAAATAGCAAAAGTTTCATTAAACACTACAAAGAATCTAGTTGGCCTTTTCAAAGTTTTTTCCTTTTATTTTGCTCACTATGGCCAGACCACAAAGACATTTTTTAGTATTTACATTGGGAGGACATATTCATAAAACTGACCTTTGCTGTGCTATGAGGATTCAATGCATTTAACGCATTCTCTGGAGTTACTAACTCATCTCACTTTAAATGTGTGTCATTCTTAATGATATAATATTGTTTCTGACACTGCAACAAGACAAAAGCTTTGACAAAACATGTCAATACAATATATATCTTTTGTATATATAAAAATGTCACATAGTATATATAAAAATGGCATTGAGAAAAATGTGTGAAAACATACATAAGGAGGTGCTCTCATGAAATAATGATGCACATACCAGTTCTATAGCAGCTTCAAACAGTCCACACAAAAAACCAACCCTCTATGGCAAATGAATCTTAGTCTCCAGGCCAATGATACAATACTGACAGTGTTGGCTCTAGGGTTATTGACCTCTCTCAACTGTCATTAGTTATTTAGTTCCCTTGGTGATGTAATGAGGTGGTGCACGTACTGTCTAAAGGCTCTCAATGTTGAGCATGTGGGTCTGATGCAACTGCAGGGGACTGATGATGGAATAGAGACTGTACTACACAGGTGTGACAGATGCCATTAAAATAGTATGAGTGTGCAAGCAAAGATGCTATGAAAGAATGTTTCATGTGTTTCTATGAAAAGGATGTTGTAGAAAGAGGTCAAAGTCAACACTATTAATAAGTCGTTCTTGCATCAGCACCTTGACACTTTTTTTTCTTTTTCTGCTCAGTGTATGCTCTGCTATCCTATTGTATGCAACTCCTATGGTGACAATTGATTAGCTCCAGATAGGTTTGGGGTTGTTGTCCATTCCGCTTTTTTTCCAAGAGATTCAAAAGTTAATTTCCATCTAGAAGCTTCCAGCAGTAGTTGCACTTAATTATAGATCAACTGATTTAGCAGAGGATAGCCTGAATGGACAGGGGAAAAAATTAAAACTTCATAAACTATTTTAAAACCAGCTAGCTACACTATGTTCCCAACTTGTGTGATGCACTAAAAATGGTATGTGGTCCATTTGAAAAGTGAATTGGTCATACATTATTTACAGATAGGCAGATTGCATCTAAAATGTGAAAATACTCGAAGGTGAAAACCGGGATACAGACCAATTAGATTGCATCTGTATTTAAATGTGATTCTTCTCTTAGTGTATCATTAAGTTATCATGCTTTTATATAAAATGACTGAAAACCCATCAACTTTGCAACCCACGCATTAAAAGCAGCACAGCTGATTGTACATGACCTGAATGACATTATGCAAATCAACACCTAATATGTTGTGTCACTTCTTTTTAGTTTACTCAACTTTACTCATTGCAGCCAGAATCTTATAGGTTCTGAGAGAAATTTACACATATTAAAGCCTATATATTGCTTCATGGTTGTAGGGCATTTTATGACATCTTATTTAATCATAACCTGAAAACTGTCCAATCATTGTGTCAGTTAAATTGAAACTATTATCTGAGACAGCTGCTATATAAAATCATGTGCAGTCCAGAAAACACAGAAATTATTAAAATGTGACTAAAGCCTCCTAATCCTATACTGCTGTAAAACAGAATAAAGCTAGGATTGGACTGTTATTGAATGCTCGACAACTTCAACTCTAGACATCCACAATGTTCTGTCAATTCCCTGTATAGTTCAAAAGTAATGCGATATACAAACAATTCCTGCACGTTTTTCTTTAGACTTCAAAACATGTTGAGACACCAGCGTACTTGAATTGTGGTTGAGCATATGACTGTCTATATGTAAATGCAAAACATATTACTTATGTAGGTAATTAGGCTACATAATGAATGTCCAGATAAGACATCCTGTGGACAACTGCTATGCCTCTCTCTCTCTCTCTGTCTCTCTCTGTTTGTATGTAATATAGCCTAAATACATTTCTGTTGCGGAATAAATTGTCAGTTCAAGATGTCATGGTTAAGAAACTGACAGTTTTAATAATTGAGTAGGGGTCAATTTTTCCATGTCTTTTCTTAATCATGGTACCATTTGTTTTTATTTATCAACTGGGCAGCCTGCATTACTCACTGGAATGTTCTCGTGGCAAAATTCTGAAGAGACCATTGAGGAAGTGACTGTTAGCTCCCGGCTTGATTATAATTGTGCCAAAACCAGAAATGGAATTGAGTAATTTCTGGATTGGGTCTCACCAGCTTGGATCACATTTGAACCAGTGCGAAAGTTCCAGCATAGGTCCAGTAAGGATCTGGCTCAGCGTAGATGTGCCAGTGCAAAAGTGGTGCTTGCTTAGCTTCCTCATTCACTAAAATGCTGTGAAGGAGCACAGTTCAATTACAATATGAGATATGAAACAGATGATGGGGCATTTAAATATACATTTTCCTTTTATTGTCAATGTAAATGTGGAGAGTAATAAATCTGTACTGAATTGATCATGAATTTCAAATATCTGTTTCTGACATTTTCAAGCATACATCTCAAAGGGTTTGCACTTTACAATTTATTCTGCTTAGCAGCCTTATTCAAAGCAATGCACAATTTTGCACAGCATGTATTTTACTATCCTGCACTGTTCCAAAAGAGCATTTTACATTTCAGAACTGTATAGTTTATGGACTATTTGAGTGAACTTAAAATAACATGGGCACAGGGGACATTAAACTTGTACTGAACTACCTGGTCTTTATTAAGAAAAATGAATTTTTGTGTGTTCGTTTCAATGCAGTATTTTGTTACAGAGAAATTGATGAAGCTCACATATTATGTACCTCAGCAGATTGTTATCTATGAAATTAATTCATGTTAAGTACACTGCTGATGGATATGTCTATATTGCCTAACCAAGGATAAAGTCTTGTCAGCACTGCTTGGAATTTCATTCATAATAATACAGCATGGCATAAAAAAACAATGGAATCTAGATATTATAAAAGCAATAATATAGAGAGTGACATCAGTGTTTACAATCTTGTTGGTATTTTCTCCCTTAAGAATTTGCATGGAGTTTGGTTTTGTTGTGTCAGCATCTGAGTGTGACAGGGAATTTCACAAGAAAGTAGAAGTGCAACTTCTGTATTTTAATGATGTGAGGAATAAAAGCCTGCAGGACACATTTAAAGACAGATTACAAAAATGTCAGGGGCAAAGGATTGCATGTTTTCTCTTTTTGACAAGAAAAGACTAACAGAAAGTGTAATCACAAAAAACATGATATATGGACCACACAAAGCTCCAAAGATTAATTGATTCAGATAAAACAGAAATGCCATTACAAAGCAGAAACTGCCTCTAAAAATGCAGTGTAAGGACACTATATTTTGCTGGAAAGTCACATCACCATAGGACACCAATGAAACTTGAATACATATACTGTAACAGTAATTTAAGGACTTTATTCACTGATGATAAATCTTTATTATAAAATTACAATAAAAAAATTACATCATGCAAAGTATAACAAACGAAAACACTCAGTTATACAACTTTTCTTAAAGTCTTTAGTTAAGTGACAGCCTTATTAGATATTTAGATATAGATATTTACCCTTCCTTCATCTGTTCCATCACCCTTCCCTCTCTCTCACTACTTGTGTTTTGCTTTATTGTCATGTGATTGTAGGACAAGGACTAAAATATAACTGATTTCTAAAAATTTTTAAATGATCAGTTACGATTGTGTGTGTGTTTGCTATTGCCCTCCTGGAACAGCATGTAGGACACTCCAATACCACTCCTCCTAAGTTGAAGTTCACTTCTCGCAATTATTCTATACTCCACTCACAGCCTCGGCCTTGTATCTCACAAGAACCATGTCACTGTCCACAGGAGGATATGTCTTTGGATCTTCCTCCGCCGGGTGTGAAAGTTTAGAGAACTAGTGCTGATAAGCTCCACTTGTTGCTAGCTTGTTGCCCACGCTAGCCTTTCTGCCATATCGAGCGCCCCGCATTTGATACGCCCTTTTCCTGCATATGCTAACCCAAAACATCACAGCTAGCCACCCAGTGTGGCTTGTTAGTATTTACAGTATAGCCTATGTAACCTCCCCCATGAAAAATAGGAGACTCCTAATACAAGGGGACAGCCCCTCCCCCCAGGGATTCTTTGTTTGCTGTGGTCAGGGCACCAGTTCAGTTCCCGTACCCCCAGCCTCAGTCTCCCCTCTCAAAACTCAGATAGTTTTAGCCCATTGGGAGACAATGTTGTAAATGCACAAGTAGTGTTATCCACATTCGGTGCGCAAGACATCACCAGGCCATTTATAATAAAGGCTTCTGCCCGGAAAGGCCAAACATTGAAAAACAGTGTGTTGAAAAGATTCCCTCTAAAACAGCAGGGGCACTCACAAGCCACATCGAAGCCTGGCAGGCTGCATCTGCACCCAAGTGGATGCCTGCCCGAGAGTAATTTCTCCCCATCCCAGAGTGCAACATTCTTGACTGAATTTAAACTGTCAATGTGAGCTGACCTATCAGTGGACTGCATTTTATCTTTCAGAGAACGTCTCTCTCATTGCATTATATTGCATTCATTCAGCAGATGCTTTTATCCAAAGCGATGTACAATAAGTGCATACCGAAGGTCATTGGAACAACTACGAAACATTAAGTCCAGTTCACACAGTAAGCATAGGCTATATCAAAAAGTTATGGTAGGTCAAACTAGGAGGCATGATGATGAGTTGCAACATCATGGTAACTGATGCAGCAGAGTGGAGTGGTCAAGCTGGCATGTAGGGTTGAATCATGTCCTGCAGGTAGGTGGCTGTCCTGTTGGATGCAGTGTAGGCCAAGGTCAGGACTTTGGGTAGGACGACCTGCCAGCTAAGTAGGCTATTCACACCTGGCCGCATGCCTCCCCACCACTAAGACAAAGACTCAGTGAGCCATTTAGAAGACAGAAACAAAGACATCTTTTGATTTTCAGAACCTTTATTGAAGCAAACTATACGCATGGAAGATGAGATGAGACTGGTGTACTCTTGCGACGCTTGCGTGGCCTCTTAGCTAGTGGTGAACTAGGCCGTGTTTCCTGATCAGCATCTCTGTAAATATGATAAAAACAAAATTGTTAGGAAATGTGACATCAAATCAAACTTTATTTATATAGCACATTTCCTTCAACAGATGAAAATTAAATGTGCTTTACAAAAAAGGGGCAAACCACTAACTAATGAAAACAAAACTTAGGAAATGTGACATGGTTACATCATATACAAACAAAGAACCAAACAAACACAACCAGACGCAGAGAGGTAGCCTATAATTTTGAGAAGCAATGGTTAGAATCGTTCGTAGTGTGGGAATTTACAAGCGTGCATATTAGTGAATATTCCTACAAACACACAGAGAATGTAATACAGCACACATTTACAAATAATGCAAGCTATCAACAAAACAACATTAGCTAAACTAAATAAACTAAAACTAAACTAAATCAACTAAAATTGATATTCCAGCTCAACTACACGCTACTCATCAATAACAATGCATCAATCTGAAGTAGGCTAGGTCTGTTTAGCTAAGTGGTTATTATATTGCTATTTCCCAAATTTACTTACAGTATGCAAATATCGATTGTGCGAGGACATCAGTTTTAGAATCTTAGCCACGCCACGGGCTATTTATTACCAATATGATCGAAAAACATAGTCTACCTGATACTTCTAACACAACCAGACGCAGAGAGCCTAGCCTATAATTTTGAGAGGCAATAGTTCGAATCGTTTGTAGTGTGGGAATTTACAAACAGAGTTTGACACTGATCCTAATAGCACCCAGGTGGTCGAGATTGGCAAGGCTGGCAGAGATTAGCCCTCTCCTTTATGCACAGCCGTGTGCGCTCTTGCTACGCATGGACCTCCTGCCTCAGGCGAATGACCTCCAGCGCCCCTGCCCAGAACGGGTAGCTCTTTGAGTTTGGCCTGTAAGAGTCATAACCTCAATGCATTAGGGCTTCCCCCTCATGTGGTTGTAACCATCCAGAGTGTGAGAGTGCCCTCTTCCAGCCCTCACTTTATGACAATAAGTGGCAGGTGTTTGAAAGATGGTTTGCCTCTTGTCAGTTAGTGCCTTACCAGTGCTCTGTTACTGACGTGCTGTGCTTTTTACAAAACCTTAGAGATAAAGGGGAAAACTTTTCTACGATTAAGGTCTACCTGGCAGCTATCACTGCTTGTCATGTTGGTTTCAAAGACTATGCAGTGGGGCAGCATCCCCTCATTCACAGGTTCATGAAGGGGGCTCCCTGTTTTCTGCCAGTTGCTAAAAAGCTCATTCCCCCTTGGGATTTATCACTGGTGCTGGAGGCTCTGTCTCTATGGCGGTTCAAGCCTATAAATGAGATTTAAAATTGTTGTCTCCCAAGACCGCATTGCTGCTCACACTAGCCTCAGCTAAGAGAGTCAGTGACCTCCAAGCACTCTCAGTGCATCCCTCGTGTGCACTGTTATCGCCTAATATGGGTTTTTCTTAAGACCAATCCAGCCTTTTTACCTTAAAGCTTCCCTGCTTTCACATGTGAGGTGTTGGAGCTTGCCGTTTTTCACCCACCACCTTTATCCTCTGCAGAGGAGCAAAGGCTGTGTTCACACGCATATAGCAAGGACTAAGGTTTGTAGAGAGAGTGACCAGCTCTTTCTTGCCTGGGCCCCCGCCAGCAAAGGGAAAGCCATCTCTAAGGAGCAGCTGTCCCATTGACTTGTGGAAGCTATTGGCATGGTTTATGATTTAAACACCCACCGTCCTTGGGCCTGAGGGCTCATTCTATAAGGAGCATTCTTTGGGTGAGCTCTGCGTGAAGAGGTCATTCCTTGCTGGTCTGACAGTGTCTCAGCTGTGAGCATAGAACAATCTGGGAGTTGTCCATTTCTCCCCATTGCTGGATCTCGAATATGAGATAATGAAAGAGAAATTTAGGTTATTGTCATAACCCCAGTTCTCTGAAACATCGAGTGGAGAGATTCACCAAGATTGCTCTTCTTTGCAGACAAGAAGCAAATATGTTCACTTAGGAGGAGTAGCATTGTAGTTTCCTACATGCTCTTCCAGAAGGGTGGTAGACTCCTTTAGCATCGGATGCGCTACTGTCAGTCAGGGCCAGACTCAGTACAACTATATGCTTCTGCAGAGGACCAGATGTCATTGCCCCATAGATGGAGATAAAGATAAAGTAAGACAAATCCCCTTCTATCACTAAATAGTCAACACTACATGTTTTCACGGCCTGAATTGGTTGTGGATTGACAAACCATGCAGACACCGTATGAAAAACTGCAGATGTGTTTGCCTTTCGGGAGTTTGACACTCTTGCTTTAAATTCTGAGGTAATACAAGAGTATGATGCAATTTGAGGATCACTGGAGCTTATACACAAGGTAAAATACTAGCAAGAAAGCAGTTGTTATCATGTATTACCACATGAATGGATCAAATGTGTATTACACCAAAAATCAATTGAAGTGGATATGCAGTACTTGTACCATAAACCAGGCATGCAGGAAGAGTTGTCATATTCTAAACAATAAGCTACCTTTTTTAAACTTAACCCAGCTAAATCGGAAAAGCTGAAAAGTTCAATTTGAAAAGCACCCAGCATCAATTTGTCTGCCCTACTTTTGACTTTACATTTGTTATTGTATGATCGGGTATAATGTGCTTTAGGCAAAGTACCCATTAATTTCCTTATTTATTGTGGATTGTGGAAATGCAAGCAAAAAAGACTGCTACTGGGAATATAATTTTTTTCTCTCCATGCATACGAGCAACAAACATAATATATTACCATTGAAGTCAGGCCCATGTGTTGTCTTGTGTTATACTGTAAGGATTGTTCATCCTTGATTCTGCAACCATCATCTTGATGTGTGGGGGTCTTTAAATTGACGCCTGTGAACAAGCAGAATATCCATTTCATAGTTCATGTCAAAGAGATGCCTATTGGTTTGAAGAGCTGATAGATGCTGCACTCTGTGAATGCAAATGATTTAGACTGATAGTGCTAAATAAATGCTGCTGCAGCAAAATAACATCTCAAAGTAGCAACTGGGTAGAGAACACAGACATAGGCAAATTATTGAGAAACTTATCAGAACTATTTACTTTACAATTTTCGTTGCTGTTTCTGTGCTGGTGTGCATGATGTCCCAAGTTTTATTGTGGTACCTCATACTTTGGACTTGCAGTATACCATGGGGCCATAATAAATAAGAGTAAAATTTAAAAAACTATTTTGGGACAAAGCCTGAGGCACAGCAACATACATTTTTTTTTTTTTGTCATGGTTTGTTTAAGCTTGCATATGACTGGTGCCCAATTACAGCTAATCTCATTGTTTACCAGATGGTCATTTCTTTTATCTAGATTGAGTGTAATTAAATTTATGTTAATCATTATATTTGATCAAGTATTTCCAGGAATTACTGTTTTGACCCCTTAAGTTGGGGAGTGGGTTTATTTGCATTCATTCTGTTCATTCCATTGTTTACAGTGAAATTTCAATCAATCTGGTCACCGCTTAAAAGTGTTAAACTCAAAGTTATATTTCAATAAACTATTTTACGATGCCAATGTTTTACCAACAACAGTTCCTAATTTTGTAACGTGAGCAGGCTTGAGGGTTCCTCACCTTCTATGTGTTTTGGAAATCCAATCCATAGATTACACAAATCATGGTAAAATCTACATCATTATTATGGCATGGGTCAAGCAAAATTCATAGTAGCTTTTAGTCACAAAAATATGCTAATTCAGAGGAACATCAATAGAATGTTCATTGTTTGCTTAGCAATTTTCCAGATTAATTATCATTGTTCAAGTTTATTTGTATAGCACATTTCATACACATGAAAATCCTATGCACAAAATACACACTTGCATATATCTCTCTTTCGGCTATTCCCGTTAGGGGTCACTACAGTGGATAATCCGAACCGCATATTTGATTTGGCATATGCTTTACGCCGGATGCCCTTCCTGATGCAGCCCTCCCACTTACCCAGGCTTGGGACTGGCACTGCGAATGCGCATCCTCAGTGACTGGGTTGCATTGGCCGGGAAACGAACCGGGGCCTCCAGCGTGGCAGGCGAGAGCTCTACCACTGAGCCACCAATACTCCCTACGCAATATAAAGAGAAAAAAAGAAAAGTTAAAAATGTATATAATATACATAGAAAAGCAAACACACTTTCATATACACATATATACAATAAAGAGGAAAAACTAAAACAATTTTGAGGCCAGATGACCTCAAAGACCTGGTCAGATCATAACCCACAAGCAGGTCAGAAATATACTGTGGAGACAGCCCTGTGATAGGCTTTGTAACCCTTTCCTTTCCAGATTGACATATTTCAAAAATCAATTTATTCTTCTGGAATTTCATTTGATTGTGGCATAGTGTTCTCATAACCTTTGCAGTGATAACTCCACTCTGATGGTAAGGTTCAATATGAGTAAGGTCAAGGTTCAATATGGCTGGCTGCAATCAAGCCTGGCTGTGTTTACTCACTGAATCTAATTATTAATTAAATTTGGGTAATTGGTTGATTGAGTAACTAAGGGGGCAATTGCTTTCTCACATGGGTGATATGGGCTTTTAATAACTTTTTTTCATGAAATAAATTAAATAATAGCTATGTTGGGAGCATGTGGACCAACTTCGTATGGCTTATCATGGTTGGTTTAATGCAGAAAAATGAGTTGGCTGCACAAAATGATATTGCTGTCAGATGTTCTACTGTTGCAGAGTATTTAGTCAATTATTTTGATCACTGATGGGTTTACCTGTGACGTGATGTGTTGTAAATTTCAATCACTATTAAATCGTTATTAGATATTCTGCTTTCTGCCAGTCTGTAGTTGGCTCATGTTGGGAGCTGGGTTAGCAGTCTAATGTTACCTAACTGTATAGCCTAGCTAGTACATTTTTTCCAATGCTAAAAACTGTTGCTACTTCTGCTCTGATTTTTTTAAACATTGGATACTGGCATGGTCTTCCTGATTGTTCATGAAACAGCAGGTGCTCTGCTGTACGCATATTTTTAGGGTTTGGAGGATATGCTGTTTGGGGGTTTCTGGTATTCCTCCAATTTATCACAGGAGGTGGATCATGCTTCCTGTTAGTTAGGGTAGTGGACGCTGGTACATGCACTGTAGTACCTGAAGCAGATCCTATCAATGCCAAACCAAAAAATGCACTTACATATTAATTAAAATATTGAATCTGAATATGTGAATTGTCCTGATTAAAATTATATTTATAATCAGACTAAACAAAAGGAACCAGATGCCTTCTCAGGCAAAGCTTCCTACCCGCCCACATCAAAAGGTGCTCCCCCTTTCCCTGTAATCTAAATAAGACAGAATTTTTCCAGTCAGTACCCAAGGATCCCACAAAAAACTGACCTTAGTTATTCCCTTGTATCCTATGCCCCATGCCCAGGTCTCCCATGGCCATGCAATATATATATATATATATATATAATGTATTGGTTGAGGTGAGGATGATTTGTTCTGATGATTCCAAAGGGGCTTAGCCTCTATCCATTAAAATGTCTTACAAAGCTCAACTCTTTTGTATTAAATATTCATTCCTTAAGAAGTCACAGCAAAATATGACTTCAGGTTTAGAGATACTGCTTGTGTGATGCTGCCCTTTAATTTGTTCGAAATGTCACAGGGGAATTGAAGTTTTGCTCCACAACCCTCCCCACTCAGTTAAATGAGTTAACATGACATACATGAAGTGAAGCACCAGAAATATAGCCAAAAGGAATGAAGTCTCGTGCTACAGGGTGTTATGTGACAAAATATTCATCGCATTACAACAAATGTGAGTACGCGTAAAGATGTAAGCTCTGAGGTACACTGCATTGAATGACAATAGCAAATCAAATAGCTGTGTGAGAGGTATCATGTTGAGCATCTTTTCGATAACAGGATAACTGGTTTTCCATTGCATTATCTTCAAACAGAGATGTGCATTGTATGTACAGTACATGCTGCCACTCTGAGTGATGGCAACAGAAGATATTGAGGCAAAAAAAAGCCTGGAATTGCAAAAATAAATAAATAAATATAATACTCCAAAAATACTGTGATCAGCGGTGGCAGTATTCTCTTCCTCCCTTCTGTGTTTTAAACATTAATGGAAGCCAACAGTGATAGAAATTGCCAACTCTGCCAACAACTCCCTTGCACATGGGCCAACAATAAATCTAGCTGGCTGGGCTGCCTGAAATCATATCAGCATGAAAAGGATATTATGCAAAACTACTTAGAATCTGAAATAGCATAGTATCCTGGCTAGTAAACCCATGTGCTACTCTTTTGCAGATACATGATTTATAAAAATATCCAGAATTTGATTGTGTAATTATGTCAATGGTTATGTATACACATTTCGGTGAGCTCTTCTTGCCGACAGGCTCTGTAACATAATAGAGTGGTATTGGCTGGGTGAGTGTGTGCAGTTGGTAAATATGCTCACCAACTTCAGTGTTAAATATGTTTCATATGTGGCTTTATAAAGGACATGAAGCCAGTTTTTTTTTTATTCTTATAATTTTGTTTCTTTATAAATTTGGCACCCGACGTGCGGCTGAGCATATCCAATTCCCACCCCAATTTGAAACTACTAATTGTTTGCTACTGCATCTGTGTTTGTGCTGCAAACCCCACTGCTGATTTGGGAGAGTGTAGACATCCTCGGTTCTCCTCTGAAATGCAGGGTGTCGCCAGTTGCTTCTTTTCACACTGCAGACTACAGCAGCTTGCTCAGACCGGAGTGAGAGGAAGCCCTTTCATATGCAGCCAGTCCAGGGTGCCTGATTGACCAGTGGGGTTGCTAGATAACAATGAATGTGGATTCCTAACTGACTGAACCCTTCCATACCCAGGGAGATGCATTTGGCAATTCTGCTTCGCCCTATCGGAGCTACCAGCCAGTCAGCATTGGCAGCATTAATCTGAGGCTTTGAACCTCGTCCATGCACCATAGTGCAATACCTTAACCAAATTAGTCAGCCATGAAGCCAGTTTTTAAATGGGCATGTCAAATAATAGTTTTTTTTGTACCTATACCTAACCGTAGTAAAAGCAAGTGAATGGTGTGACACATGCGAGTTGTAAATATTGACCTTTGAATTATTAAAGGTATACTATGTGGGATTTTGCGGGCCTTCTAGACTCTGTATTTGTCATCAAATAAGTCTTCTTAACCTCACCCACACCTCCCTTGAGGACACACTACAAGAAAAATGTCAAACGAAGAGGTGAGGTGGTCAGAGATATTGAAAGTAGCATTTTTAGCAACATGAAAGATTCCGTATAGATGGTAACAGTAATTAGGCAATGTTATAACAATCTGAGTGCACCCGTTAGTGTGTGAGAAAATCGATGCGGTAGCTACTCCATAGTGCTCTTTCAGCTATTTTGTGTTTTTCCTCCTTTGGTATTTAGCTGTTCTGGACATTAGTTAGAATTGGGACGTAAACACGGAATCCTGTGTAGAATAAGTAACATTAATAGGCATATACTCATTTACTCATGTGATCATGTCTAATGTCAATTTTTGTGAAAGAAAAGATGTATTTTGTTCTACCTTCAATTGCATTTCATTGACATATATGGTTTTGTTCATTTCTACGAAATACCTAAATAAATAAATGAATAAATACATAGTTAAAGGTACATAAATGGAAATACATTTCTTTCCAAAAATATAGACATGATGACTGATACCCACATGTTTTCAGAGCTGTCCTCAGCTAATGATCCAATGAGATTTGCCGTATGTTGTTACACAGACAGATTGTGTCCAGTTATTAAAGAGTTTTTCTTTTTCATGTGCTTGTCATTTAATTGTACTATTCAGCATTTAATAAGGGGATTTATTTGCAAATGGTTATTTTGTGGAGATTAATGCAAAGTACCTGTCAAGTGTCAATATTGGACCTGCAAAGCATCCAGGATTTTCTTTGGGACTCGTCCATCTTGAATAAAGTATGTAATTCTTTTTGTTATATGTGCATGCTAGCCTCCATCTCAAAATAGGAGAATCGTTGGATACTTTTGATCATTTTTACTATGGAAAGAAAAATGTGTTCCTTCTGTCTCATTTTATAAATCATAAGATTTTTTACAAAATAAATATTTCAGATTGAAACAGTTCATGTATTATAGATGTACAAGTAATAATGAGCATATATGAGTTACAGTATTTGGGAGAAGCAAAATGGTTTGCGAAGGATGACAATATGGAATTATGAAACAGAATCTTAAGAATTATGAATCTAAGCAAACACAGGCATAAATATAGGCTAATGTAAATTACAATAATATAAAATATTGTGAACTGCTTATTTAATATTTGTTTAGAAAATGAACAAATAAATGAACAATAATCATTTTAAAAGAGCGTTAACATTGGACCTATTTGTTGGTAAGAACATATAAGAAACACCAGCCTATCAATGATGAGCAGCACTGCTACAACCTTACTGATATCTATGACATTTTTCTGCAAGCACTGTCACAGATTGTAGGAGCCAGAGGGTGTTTGACTCCCTAAAGATTCCTCTGCCTGGGGCTGAGACTCAAGGATGCATTATTATCCTTTGTGTAATTACATAGCATGCTTCTTCTAGAAACAAATTAATCTATTTTATGTTTGCTCCGGTGTGAGTTTATAGTTAGAAATTAGGGAGTACTTTTAAATGAGCTCTGGACCTCCAATCAACACCTCTTAGAAACAGTCTGCTCATTGAACTCTGGTTCTTTAGGACTTTATGGTTATAGATGTGTCTTTTCTCTGCTTGAAATTACAGTTGCTATGCTTACCACCTCATGTTACTATGGTTACAGCACTCCACATGCCCTTGCATCCGATTTAATCTTAATCAATTGACAGGGAATAAGAGAGAGTGCAGATTTTTCTGAAACATTATTTCTTAAGGACATATATCAGATGTTCTTGCATTACAACATTAAATTTTTAAGCTCAAACAGTACACAGACAGCTATAAAATAGTGGAGATTTATAAACCATTGACAGTGGTGAGTTACAGATTATCATAGCAACCTTACATGCAACCGCACAGCTCTTTGCTTCAGTCCTGAATTAAATATTACTGCAATGCATACATTCATGCAAGCGAAAATAAAGTATTTTGGTACACCTGTTAACTCATACTTCCCACTCCAAAGTTGTCTTCCTGAAGAACTGTCAAGTTAGATATGTGCTCTTGCCAGAGGTTTCAAAAGCTTGAGCAGGTGTCCGAAGATGGACTTTGTATAGGGAGGGGGATACACAATTGAGTGCCCAGTAAGCATTAATGTCTTCAATTAGATACATTCTGTGATCATTTTACATTACTGGACAGCAATAAGCAGGGATGAGATACAGGTGCATTTCTGAAAGTTGAGCAGCAGGTAAAAAGCTATGCATTGAATTAGGTGATGTGGCCTGATGCTGCAGCAGGGAGGCCTAACAATAGCAAGCATCAGTTGTTCAGATGTTATAGAAACATTTTGTTGACCTAGAGTTAGCTACAGAAAGTTGCGAGGAGCAGATTCTTATTATCAGTGATTGTTTTTTTGAGGTAAAATATGCAAGAACCTTTCATGAAAGTCAACACCAGGATTCTTTGGGGAGTGGGAGTGGAGCTATTGAGAAGTATGGCATGGTCTTGGAGGTGAGAGTACTTAACTGGCGGGCAGAGCAGGTCTGTCTTGGTCATGAGTCATGAGTCTTCTTCCTGCAGAGACCTTCACAAAGCATGCAGGCAGTTAAGGGAAAATAAGAGACATTGAGAACTGAGGGTTGATAATTGAGTACTGTCAGTATAATAAAGACAGAGAAGCCATGATAATATGTTCTGTTCTTTGTGTACCATATGGTGTTGTTTTATTTTTGTCAAAACTCCTATGCATTTATGTTTACTTTTGCATTTTTGGCCAGGACACAAATAAATAAATAAATAAATGAATGGATGATCTGGTGTGGAGGGAGAAACAAAAGTGGGCCAAGGAGACACATTCCTGAAGGGCCCCTGCAGATGAACAGTGCGATCAGTGGGGTCAGTGCCTGAGATTCCAAGGTCTGCCAAGATAGACAACTGAGCCTCCTGGAAACTGTGTGAAGCTTCACTGTGAGTGTGAGGTGCTGAGAAATTACAGAAGAGGGAAGCAGTTCTAGTACAGAGGAGGGGCTCCATGACCACTTGGTGTCGCTTGTTCTGTAAGAGAAAACTAGCCCATTGTTCAAATGCAGCACATTAAATTTTTTTTCTTTTCATTCTTAAGAGAAATACAAAAATAAATAAACATAAGTAAAGAAATTCCTTAACAATTGCCTGAATATGTAAATATGCTTTTCTACTGATATTTATTTCAGACCCTTAAGTGTAATTCACGATTCACATTGCATTAACATCAACATCATATGTCCGTGAAATGTAATAATTGCCAGAACACATCTGTAATTTTATTTTCAAGCAATTACAAGCTTGGTCAATACTTTCCTCAATGTGCCTAGAATAATTACAGACTGGAAAACTTGTTTTTTTTCTTTTTGAAAACACAGGCATGTAATGCTTTACGGTATAATGCCAATCCTGTACATGTCCGAATTTAGTCTAATATATGGATAGACAATGTTGAAAACCGATGGTTTGGTGGAAGAGAGAAAAGACAGGGTATAGATTCCTTTGAGGAAACATTTTCTTTGTTATTAGATAAATACAATCTCTCATAAATCTCTTCCCTCAGTTATCGGGCAAAGGAGAAAGGGGTGAGGCTGAAGCGGTGGTGGAAGGGGAAGAAGAGAAAAGAAGCACTAGGTGCTCTTTAATTATGAGATTGACTGTTGTAGAGGCGTGAGTGCAACATAAAAAAGCCCCAGTGTGCTATGCTATGGCAGCATACAGTATCTAAAATATGTGGCTGAACAGAGTACCCCAACAAGGCACAAAGAACAGCAAGCCTAAGTGCTTGCATGCAGTAGCTGGGCAACAGAGCAGTCAGTTCAGCTCAAATAACAGCTCTATGGTCCTGATTTACCCTTCCCATACATCTTTAACAAAAGGAATTACTAAAGAGGTAACTTTTTAGCCTACACTCAAAGACAGAGACTGCGAATGCCCGAACATACAAAGGGAGACCATCCCGTGAGACAGGAGCTCTGTAAGAGAAGGCTCTGCCTCCCATTGTAATTTTTGATATATTGCATTTGGAATTTTCAAATAGCCAGCACCCAGTGGCGTTACTAGGGTTGGTGACACCCAGTGCGGTCGACCTTCGGTGCCACCCGATGTTGTCAACCCGGGGGGGGGGGGGAGGTGCTGTTGGATGTTGCAGACTGGGGTTATGCATTCAAACAACAAAGCGCTTTTCGTCACATTAATACCGCTAATTAAATCAACCGGCAGTAAACTGCATCGGGGAAATTAGCTGTTTCAATCTGTCGTGACAGTCAACACTATACAAAAATTTATTGCCAGTCATTTCGGTGTGACCCCCCTCTGATGGTGTCACAGGATGCGGTCCGCACCCCCCTAGTGACGCCTCTGCCAACACCTTGTGAGTTAAGCTATCTTGGAGGAGAATAAAGCATGAGTAACTCCGTACAATATTCTGGAGCCACACAATTTGAGGCTTGGTACGTTAGAAGTAGAATCTTGGGGTCAATTCAAAATTTAACAGGCAAGAGATGCGAGCACTGGACTGATATGTTGACATAAGTACCCTAGCGGCCAAATTCTGTACAATTTAAAGATGTTTTAAGGCTGAATTAGCGCAACCAAAAAAAAAAAAAAAAACATTGCGGTAAACCTAGAGGTTACAAAGGCAGGAACTATTTTTTTTCAGCATCCTGCAGGGACAACAACTAGATATGTCCCTCAGGTTAGATAAAGCCACTCTTGTGGTATTATTAATGTGGGCCTGAAAGGAGAGATCTGAATCAATAGTCACACCAAGGTTTTTAACAACTGCCTTTGCTGAGAAAAAGAAGCCATCTAGATTTCAAGAAAAGTTTAAGAATTTATGTCTAAGAGATTTGGGATCTGCTACCAATATTTCATATCTGAATTCGATGACATGAAATTTTGAGTCATCCAGGCCTTTAGGTCTTTACGACATGCCTCTAGTTTGGCAAGCTGGGGAATTTTTCTGGGTTTAACTCATATATAAAGTTACATTTCATCCTCATAGCTGTGGTACTTCACACCATATGTGCTTCTAATGTCCACAAGTGGGAGTATATACAAAAAAGAGCAAAGGACCCAGAACTGATCCTTGTGGTACTCCAAAGTTTACCCTTGAGTACTGGGATGACTCATTGTTGACCCTCACAAATGGAAATCTATCATAGAGAGGATTTTAACCGCAAACAGGCTTGTCCAGTGAGGAAAACTGATTTTTCCTACCTGCTGAAGAGAAAATAGTGACCTGTTGTCTAAAAGACAGCACTTCCAAAGACAGCACATCCGGTAGTCCAGTAGGATGAGCATGGAAATACAGTCATAATCCAGTGAACAAAACAAATTATTCATTACTGTCTGAGTGGAATGATGCTTCCTAAACCCAGATTTAAACATTTAATATACACATATAACATTTCATGTTAGACTGTAAAAATGTTGTTGAGCTACAAATTTCCTAAGGACTTTTGCTAAAGTGGGAGGTTTGTCTACAATTATATAGGTCAGTAGAATCTAGATTTCTTGAGTATTGGCTTAATTTCTGCCATCTTAAAGGATGTAGGAACATAGCCTGATAACAATGAAGAATTTATTATGTCCGGATTTGGTTTGCCAAGGACAAACAATAACTTTGTGGGTATGGGGTCTAGAAGGCTGGTAGATAATTGTCTAAGTAGAAACTAATTTGATTAGTTCACTCTGAGGTATGGGAATTAACAGTTTGAGGCATTATGTGTGTCTAGCAGGCAGCTCTCTCTGTATTTCCAAATTCCTGTTATTTTACCACTGAAGAAAATCAAGAAATCATTACTACTACATGAAGCTGGAATTTGCAAGTTAGTTGTTGCATTATTAGTTCAGTTTTTTTTGTGTTTTTTTTTTAAACCGGGAATTATTCTTATTTTCTTGTATAAGCTTGGAAAAGTAAGAAGACCTTGCATTTGAAAGAGCATACTTATAAGCACAAAGACTCTCTTTCCAGGCCAAATAGAATGTATACAATTCTGTGAAACATAATTTGTGTTCCAGCTGGCGAGACGGTTGTTAAAGAGACCATGTTTTGTCAGTATACCAGGGAACAAGTCTGGTCTCAAAATGTTTTATAGTTTTCAACAGACAAATAGTTAATCCCTCTGCTAGTTGTACCCACCACTCCTCAGCCGGGTCTACACTGTAACACTATAATATAAACATCATTATAATAGATTATCAGTCCAAAATGTATAAAACATCATAAATATGTTTGTTTGTTTCCAAATAGTATGTCACAGGTGACATACATATTTTGGCTAGAATCCAATTTGGTAGTTTTGTGGTCAGCAGTAAATCTGTTTGTGATAACATGGGTTGGATGGCACAACAGGGGTTGTGTCAGTACAATGCGCTGTTTTTGTATGCATTTTACCAGACTCACAATCACCTTTTTAGCTGTTAATGCTGGTTATGTTGCTGGTGATATTTTGGTTCTCTTACCAATGCACACAAATTTTTCAGACAAGTGATCACATAAGACTATCTACATCTGTGAAAGTGTCAAAGATATGTGTTTGTTAAATACATATTTGTACATACAGTAGAACCTCTAAGATATTTTTGGAACTAATGTTTCTATGCTAATTTTGGTAATTACACAGCGACATGCTCAAATATGTGCAACAGGAAAAAAAAAAAAAAATACCCAAGGACAATAAACACATAAAACAGAGTAAAGGCAATGAAAAGAAAATGTATAACTCCTAATGATAGAAATAGAGCCTGTAGGTTTAAGCCAGCTTGTGGTGTACTTGAACAACAAACTAATTTAGCTAAGGAACTAAACTTCCAGGATTTATATTATTACTTAGTTCACTATTACCTAGCTAAAATTAACCGCCAAATTTCAACAAAATAGGCCAAGTTATCATACTGTCAGCAGTGGGTTCAATACTCAATACTGCTTGGTACTCTATAATCAAAGATATGGATTTGGTATACATTTCCTATGTGTTATGTCCCTCTGCACCCCTAGTGTATCAGTGTCGCTAACATGGTCGTTTTAAATGTCGGCTGTGGGGGCTCATCCAGTATTTGAAATCGGAGACCTCTTTTCAGGGGATGTTCTTGTTAGAGAAACTGTTTCATTCCACAGAAATTGGAGCAGGCTTTGATGCTTTGAACTCCCCAGACTTGTATTTTCTCACACAAACAACCACTGCACAGTGAAGCAGTATGGTTTCAGATTTACTGAGGGGGGCAAATAGACAGTGTGGGTTCTAGTAACATGTTGAGACCAGGCAGAATCATGCTCAAATCACTGCACTGCTTCAGCTCAATTGAATCCATCCCACACAATTAGACAAAGGCATTTTCATTAATTAGTGCTACAGTGGGCTGGCTCTGTGACCTATTTGTGATTGCTGCACGTCTACATTTGTAATCTCCTACATAAGGTACAATAAGCAAGCCTGCCTTTCATTATATTTCATTTGCAGAGTAGTGAGCACTTCTCTGCAGGCACCGTGCATGCTTTTAAGAAATTAAGATGAGAGGCTCCTGATTGAAAGTACATGGACATCGTTACCTATTTCTGACCGACAGCCATACACAGACAAAACAGGATTTTTTTTTTACCCTTCTAAAATTATGTGTCAGTGCAGCCAGTAATGTTTATTTCCTGAAAAACACAGCAATCAACAAGGCAATTTTTCCTGTGAGCTCCATACTTTGTAGAAGCAAAGAAAATTATTTATCCTGAGAATTATGAGTGTTTTTCAACCACTGTCAAAATATTGAAAGCAGAGAAGATCTTTGTAAGTGTTTCCTCTCAATTCTTTATAGGGGCAAAATACAAAAGCAGTTGACTGACAAAATTCAGCTCTTGTGATTGAAAGGCTTCAAAATAAAAGAATATGCAAATTAGAATAATTTGTTTTGATCTTACCAGTTGCTCTGTTAAGATTTTTCCACTTTTCACTCTTTTCAACTATTTCCTGTAGCAGAGAATATCAGCAAAAGCTGAGTAGTTCCTGTTCCATCAGGTCTATAAATCCTGTTATGGTCATCATTGAAGCAAGCCGCCAAGGAGGCGTAAATATTATTACAAAGCCACCTCTTGAACAAGGATGTCAAAGAACATTAGAAACAGTGACAAACCACAAGAAGAGATGGGGGTGGGGGTAAAGGGATTAATTCCTTGTCAAAAACACTTTAGTTGCAGCATCTAACAGTAAGTCACTGTTTACGTTTCAGAAAATGAAGTTATAGAAAACTAAATACTCATGCCAGCACTTTTTGTATTTTGTGGGGCGTATCATAGATTCTTCAGAAAACACAGTGGGTGTATTAAAGGAGAGGAAACACTGGGGTTTGTAATATATTAGATGGTTTTCAGATTTCACTTTCTCCCTTGTCAAAGGGGCATGCACAGACATAAAAATGCAACACTGGAGGAGGACAAACAAACCACAAAGGAATTGCATTGTCTGGGTGGAACATGGGCTGGATATGTCATCTTAGGGTAAGGAATGACAGAAATACTTGACAGGAGTATTGCTTTAATGACCTGAATATAGCATCTGCCACCAGAATGCTGTCCTTTCCTATATTCAGCTTTTATGTGAAAATGTTTTCCTACTTAAGGTGAGGACTGTGGCCATTCCATGTCATCACACAAATTAAGCTAGGCCTGGCTTCTCCAGGGCCTGGGAGACCAGAAAAGAGAAGACAAGAGCATGGAATAGAGAGAGGCCTCATGCATGTTGATCTACTTTTCCGAGCTGTGTTGATTTCCTCAGTTTGAGGGGGAAGCTCATTCCATATCCAAAACTTTCAACTTAAGAGAGAGACCCATTCTTCTTGTCTCTTTTTCTTGCCTGTGGAGGGGTAACAGAAGTTGTGTTAGCTGTTGTGCCATCAGGGGGGTTTTGGCACAGGGGGGCAAGAAACTTGTTCTGTAATTAGCAATTCATTAGCGGGAACGCATTAAGGATAATTTAATGCTGTATCATCAAAGACATAATTGGCAGTAATATGTGACCGTAGATAGTGAGTAGTATAGTCCATGTACTACACCAACAAATACAGGAAATTAAGGATGCGTGATAAAACTGTTCATCAGCCTGTTTTAGTCCAACATAGTCTCACTAATATATGAGCCGTGAAGTCCAAATTCCTCCATAAAAATGACATAAAACCAAGCTACTGTGACATTAAGCTTATTTTCCAAGATTTCTATGCTTAAAAGACAGCAGAAGTTGAATTTAAAAATTCCACAACAGTTTAATTAAAAGATGTGGAAAATTAACATATTAAGGATTTATTAAATCTGTAAATCCTAGTTTGCTCTGGTTAAGCACACATCCATGGATGGACACAAATGCTGTACTATATGGATGGACCCACATACACACAGGATTCCATAAAAAGCTGACAAACACGTAACTATATAACCAGAGCTATTACACATTCAATGATGGCAGTGCTATTTTTAAATGTTTTTATTTTTTGTGAGTGACTGGGGATTTACTGTGATTATGGTCAATAATTGAATGATCTGAAGCTCAGACAGGCAGGGAACTTTATTGCTCTATGTATTGGTGCCATTACTGCAGGTCAATGTTTTCTGACCAGTGTGCCAGTGTCCTGTCAAGTGAGGTCAAGTGTGCTGTGTATTAATATAATCAAAATTTAGTTCACTTTAATAAAACCCCGCCAGGGTAACTTATTTAGAATGCTGGCTTCCCTTGATCACATCTGGACTTGTGTGTGGATTATGCAGAGGTTTGCAATTTTTGACTCGTGGACTTTGCGTACACATATCTTGGCTCTGAATAGGCCAGTTAAAGTGTAAAATATAACAGTATAAATAGTACAGCACATGGTCCATGTTGCAGTGCCTGCTGAAAGATATCATACTTGGCAGGAAACCTACATAATAGGATGAACATTAGAATGACTTTGACCAGATTCATTTTTATCCATATCATTCAAGCCTCAGTGAAATGATGATATTTCTGACTCATGCTCGATAAAACGATTGTCACGGCTAAGTGCTTGCATGTTTTCAGAGAAATGTTGGCCATGCTCCTTGTGAAATACTTTAAGCTTTTCTCTGATTGTCATTGCATGAATGTGATCATTTTTAGTATGATTTACATAATATAATTGAAAGTGAATTTGCCACATGATTACAATGGAAGTAACTAGCACAGACAAATATGTTCAGGTATTTTAATTGTGAATTACGTTACACACCTGTTATCTGAAAATATCCATTTGAAATCCATTTAATTTACATTTGATGTATATGCCACTATATTATTATGTCAGCCTAACACCTAGCATGATAAGAGTGCACATGTGAACTATAAAAATAATCCCACTTATAAGATGAGAGGAGGAAAAGCTAATGTTATTTCAAGTCACATGTTTTGTTTTCACACTTGAAAATTGTTGGTCACATTTGAAAAAGTCACATGTAAAATGTAGAAATTCTTGTGATATTGTGCCACGTTTTGTTTTCTTACGTGGACATTTTCATGTGGAAAAAGCCCCTTGTGACCCTGCTCAGGATAAGCGGGTATAGATAATGGACGGATGGATGTGAAAATTCAATGAAATATGAAAATGTCCAGTTCACCTGTGACACACGTGAATATTTTCATATTTAATGTTTCACTTTTTTTCTTTTTTTTTTGTAAGGGAAGCTTTTAAAGTCTTTCATGCCCATTAGCTGCCATGATGACATACTATGCTGAAACTATTAATTATTGTACTCATTGCACTGTACTTACACTGAGGGAAGAATGCCCATGTCTCAGTACTCATGCCCTCTCCCTTTTCTGATCAGAGCATGAAGAATACTTTTTATTACCTCTAGACAAAAATAAGGAAATAAACAGAATACCTGAATTGATGAGTAATGAATGCACAAGAGTAGTCAAGCTTACATGTTGCTGTCTAAAGTGCTTGGGAAGAGCGGGGGGTGAAGCAAATTAAAGGTACATCAATGCTGGTGGAGATTGATGCTCCTTAACATGTTGGAGATGTAAAGTCAATGGAGCGCATGTGTTATCTGTTTAACAGGCAAGGGCTGCTAACAAAAGGCAGGACAGGCCAAATAACTCTTCAGTCATGGTCTCAAACATCTAAATTAACATCTTAATATTCCCCCAGCGTGAATTTCTGGCACAATCTGAAAGCCTGTTTTATTATTAGAATTTTAGTAATGTTTGACTGAAATGTACATTTTTTTATCGGCTTTCTTTGATGTAAATTGCCTGTGGGTTATCAAAATTGCTTTCATTTAGCTTGTAGTATTTCGTTCCTGTTTAGGTAGAAAATACATGATGATAATTCACAGAGATTTATATTAATTTCTCTGTGGAAACCTATAGTTGATTTACTGTAGGCTTTTATAAGAGGCAGTATAGAATAGAATCTTAGAGATGTGAACCTCTGAGTTATGGACAACCAAATGAGGTATGAAACCAGAAGGATACACAATGATATCTTAACAGTATCAAGCGTTTCATTTTCAGGGATGGAAAGATAAACAAGTCACTTTCCATAAAAAAAAAAATCTAACTGTAATAAATGTCTCATTTTAAAGAATACAAACAGGGGAACATGAGTAGTGCTCGACATGAGGAGGGTCTAGAACTAAATAAATGTGTGCAAAGCAAGCCAAATATAGTGGGTCAGAAGAATTTTTCTGTATGTTTTATGAGATTTATTAACGTATTAGGGTCATCTTTGACCCGTTCTTCATACTGAATCTTTCAAGACTGAAACCACAAATATTTGGTTGGGTTGAAGCCTGGAGAGTGAGAGTCAAAAGAGTCATTTTGTGGTGGTTAACCATTTCTTGGTTGATTCTGGGGTATGTTTGGAATCAAAGCTGCTGAAAGATTCATTTGCAGCCAGCATTGTATAGTGTAAATCTTGTACCACCCAAATTTTAATTTAGTAAATCTGAATTTGAATTATTTTAGTGTATATGCAATTTTTAAAATTGAATGTAATCACATTGAATTTGTATTAAATGTTTTAAAACTGAATGCAGTGATCTGAATCTGAATTTCAAAAACTTGAATTTAAACTTGCAAGCTCTTTTCAACTTTCCAACACTCAAAAACCCACAATTTCAAATTTGACTCTTCAAAAGCTTTCAACTCTCCAAAAGTTCCTTTGTACCACGAGAGCTCTCAATTTTCAGTTTGTGAATACCAGGCACTTAGGAAAACCAGTTCACAGGTATCATCAATCTGCATTTACAGCATTTAGGCTACATAGACATACAGTTTTGGAATTACCATAAGTGAATGCAATGCAAGCACATTACATGTGGGCATTTAAAACTTTGCACCACTCCGACGCCTTCCACACTACACAAAAGATGAATTCATCATTAGCAGAGCAGTTAGGCAGCCTCAGCAGTGGATATCTACTATATTGTAACTGCCTCAACAGATTAATCAGTACAATTTTGCATCTCACAGTTTTAATAACATTTGATTTCTTTCACAAAGGTGTCCATGTTACTTATTTAAGAGTCTTTAAAGGCTTATGCTGAAATTACCTTTCAGCAAAAGTCATAAGTCATTTGTTACTGTTAATGTGAAATCACATACACATGTATTTAGCTAGCAGTTGAAAGACTTGGAAAATTTACAAATTAAACATCTATTTTCTCATTTTGACCTCAGCATTTATATACCTCCTAATACACTAACACCTCCACAATGGAAGTTCTGTAGTTCTGTCCTCCATTTTGAGACTTTTTGAAGCCATTAGTTCATTCAACACATTGTGCTTGTGGTATTTTGAGCCAATGGAGAATCAGATTTGTCTCAGCCACACCTGTCAGTGGAGCACCTGGGTTGTGATAACTGATCAGCCCAGGAGCTTAAAGGTGTCCTCCTCTCCATGGTATGGGGCCCAAGACCACAAGCTGTGAGAGAGAGACTGCGACTGGTATTTCGGTTGAGCACCGAAGACAAAATGAAAGAAAATGCAACTGAAAAGCAGAGGAGCTCGGCAGCTGAAAAGCTCCCACTGTGTTCAGTTTTACTTCCTTTCATCTTTTTGTTTTACTTCATTATTTTTGCCAGTAACCCATGAGGAGGGCAAATACTTTTTGTTATGTGTTTCATGTGTGGGTGGGCTCTCTCTCCATGTGCCAAACTACAGTGCAAACCCCAAACTGCCACATCCCCCTCCTAGAGGTGTCACATGGCATGTGATATTGCTACTTTAATCATCTCAATTAATCACATTAATGTTAAAGAAGTATATGATGCAAGTATATGTTCTATCCCAGCACGATGACTCTTGATTAAAAAACAAAAAACAAAACAACAACAAAAAAAACCGAATCATAGTTTTGATTAGTTGAATCAAGTGTATTACTACTGGGCAAAAACAAAAACCTGCAATAACCCCAGCCCTTTGCAGATAAGTTTGGGCACCCCTGGTTTAGAGACTTCCACCTTTGTGCCAATTTATGGCCCTAATAATAGGCTGTCAAAGTAGAGATTGTAAAGTCTTTCAACATGTGCCTACACATTGTGGAGGGTGCACAACACAGATCAATTCTTCTCTGAATACATTGGTGAGCCAGGGTCCATGTGTACCGTTAAAACAAATAATTATGATATCACAATCTAATGTAAATTATTTACTGTTGGAAGAAAACATTATATCCAAAGCTATGGGCACTAATATGGAATTGGTGCACCCTTTGCTGCTATAACAACCTCCTCTATTCTCGGAAGGCTTTATACTAGATTTTGTAGCATTGCTGCAGGGATTTGCTTCAATTCAACTAGAAGAGCATTAGTGAGCTTGGGCACTGATTGGGCGATTAGTCCTGGCTTGCAGTTGGCTTTCCAATTGATCCCAAAGGTGTTGGATGGGGTTAAGGTCAGGGCTCTGTGCAGGCCAGTCAAGTTCTTTCACACTGTTCTCAACAAAACAATTTTGTTCCTGGGTCATGCTGAAACAGGAATGAGTCTCCTTCACACTGTTGGGAAAGGACAGAATCATCTAGAATGTCATTGTATTGTAGCGTTAAGATTTTTCTTCACTGGAACGAAGGGGCCTAGCCCAAACCATGAAAAACAGCCCCAGACCAAGGGGGGTCCAGATACTTTTTATCATATAATGTAGTCCATTTAATCATAATCAGACATACAAATTGCGGAGAGACATCAAACATGAAATAAGGAAAAAGCATTTCCATGCAGCTACAGTTCAGAGCAACTTGCCAGGAACAACCTGGGCTCCATCTGATCAGGAATGTAAACAATGGTTGGATCACAACAGTTCAAAAGAAAAAGAGTTAAGGTTCTTGGTTTTAAATTAGATGTTAGGGAAAGGGTTGTTTTTTGAGATTGAATCAAGATGAATTTAGTAAAGAAATTCAGGAAGTGAGGGAAAAAGTTACTGCAAGTGGTAAAATAAATTTTGGCCACAGCATTGTAGAGAAATCTCAAAGTGAAAAAGTGCAGGTTTGGACAGTTAACAGTGTGTCACGGTTTCTGTGCAGGTAGATCATTTTTCTGTGCCTGCACCGGCTCAGTGGTTAGCATTCCGATTAGCCACTCGGCTAATCGTTATTTTGGTGTGTGGGGACGATTAGTTCGAGCTTGCAGATTAGCCACTCGGCTAATCGTTATTTTTGGTTCCTGTGGGAGGATTGTTCCTGCTTGAACATTCCATGCATTCCTGCAGGGTTACCTCTGATCTGTTTCACCTGGGGGTTGCTCACACCTTCCGCTGATTACCAGCCACACCTGTGGCTGGGTATTTAAAGTGTCAGTAGGCAGTGGAACGGTGCTTGAGTGTAACGTGTTTTGCTCTAGCCAGTTCCCTGTCGTATTCCTGAGCAAGGTATAAGGAATTTAAGAACAAAGAGATTTAAAAAAGAGTTCTGACTTTAGTTTGTTTGTTTTTTGGAAAAAGGTATTAGGACGGTATAGGTCCAGATTCTGAGGCCGGCGGTTTTAAGGGGTTATTGTGTCACCGTTGGGGCACAAACCTTTCTACCCTTTACTAACCAGTTTTTCCCCCTGGTTTTAGTTGGCCTCAGAACTTCTTCTGTTTGTTTTTGAGAAGACATTTTCTTTTTCTCAGCTTCGGTTCGAAGTTGTTTATTTTTCATTTCTCTTTTCCCTATTCCTTTATTTTCCTTATATACTCCTTCTTCCTCAGTTACCTGTTTAGGGGTTTATTATTCATTATTTGGGATAAGTCCCCTAGGAGTATAGCACCCCCTTATTTCGTCTCTCACGAGACTCAGTGGTTACTGGAGTGCCCTTTGGTAACTTATAGATCCCCTGTTTGGTCGCGTCTGGTCTTCACCCTTCCCCGCCCTCACACAGTGGACTTCTTAAAATCATGTTCAGAGCAACTGAGTTCATTTTTTAAATATTATTATTACCTTCATATTACCTTGTCTTTCAGTGCCCAACTGTGGAAAAAGGTAATCCTAGTTCAGTGGCTACACCAAACATCCACAGGTTTGAAATAATTGAAACAAATTGTTCTCACATTATTAGCCATTATTAAAGAGGGAATGACTCCAGAAAACACATCATTTTCTAGACCCAGCGCCGTTTGCCTGCGGTGCTAATAGGTGAATAGAATATAAAATTATGAGACTACAAAACTTTCAAGGATTAGGAAGGCTCTAAAAACGTTATGCTTTCATTAATCTGTTTATTGTAGAACGGTGATTTCCAACCCTGTTCCTGGAGATGTACTGCCCTGCAGGTTTTCATTTCAACCCTAATTTGTCACACCTAATTTCACTAATTAATGAGATCTCTTACTGTTGAATAAAGTGAGCTTTGTTAGGGGTGGAGTGAAAACCTACGTTCAGGAGAGTACATCTCTAGGACCAGGGTTAGAAACCACTGCAGTAGAAATTACTACTTCCAATTTTCATTTAGATTTTAATCCTGTGGGGTGTATTTCATAACCAATAGGGCTCAAGTAGTGGCAGTTAATGGTTCTTTAATGCATTCTCCTCATCTACTAGATCATCACAATTATGTGTTCTCAAATCCAGTTTTTACATTCAAAACTTAACTTTGATCAGAACACTGAAGTTCTCTACAAGAAAGATAAACTACAACCTTTTCTTTTGAACAGTGATGACACTTGAGCCTTTAAGTAATTTTTTTAATTTTTTCTTTGTTAGCCAGATTTGCAACCTGAGCATTAAAAACAGAAACAGACTAAACCAGATCATAAACCAGAGTTATTGGATCACACAGAGACAAATCTGTCTGTGTTGTTTAATAAACAAGTTTTACTGAAAGCAGAAGGTATGCTGTCAGATATTACACACCCGCTCCATCTTGAATTTCAGCCTCTACCATCTGGCCAAGAATATTGAGTTCCAAGGCTCAACAGAAATGGATGCATACAGTACAAGCTTGTATCCCTACAGCTATCATCGTAACAAGGAGTAAATAGCATACAGTTATTGAAAAATATCCTCCTCAGCTTATTTTTTTCCTATTCTGATGAACACACCACTGTTTCCAGCCCCCCCCCTTCCCCCACAACACATCTCTAGCTGGATGAAAAATAATACACTTATGCTGAAATAGACTAAAACTCAGATACTCTACTTCCCAGCTAAGCCCTCCCCTCTGCTGGACATATCCTTCACCCTGAAAGAGACCACTGTGTCATCCTGCTTCATCTGCCAGGAATCTGGTACCCAACAGCACACACTACCTCTCTAAGAACAAACTGCCAGTACATTTGGTGAATCTGCCCATCTCTCACTACCTACTCAAACCAACTCTTAGTCCAGGCACTGATCATCTCCCTTCTATCAGATCTCCCTGGCATCAGGCTTCTGCAGCTTGTCTAGAATGTTCATCTGATCTACAACCTCCCCAAAGTCAGCCATGTCACTCCTCTTCTTAGGACCCTCTACCAGCAACTGATATTGGCTCACACCAAATGTTCTACTTCGGCATATCTATTATAGATTAGTTATAACAAGGGGTTAGAATTTTATTTTCTTTCTTTAATTTTCATTAATTTCTAATAATCAAAAGCAGATTTGATAACTATGATTTCGTTCCGAATTGACATGGTACTGACAAATACTGCAATAATACATTAATTACAAAAAACTGTATTTTAAGTGAAATGTCAGGGTAATTTTATTTCGTGTCTTTTTATGCTTCCAGCAAATGTAAATGTTTCACAACACAGTTTTTGTGATTAATTTATTTTAACACCAGGTTTAATTGACACTTGATATTACTATGCATGCAAACTTCACTGGAAATTGACATGAAATTCAACACATCATCCTAAAATAAATATTAGATCATATAGCACTGTATCAAATGTTTAAATCATATTTACTAAAACACCGTACTACATATGTAAGCATTGAGTATTAATACCATAGTATGACAAATATCACACCCAAACACATTGTGCCTATAAGACATCAAAAATATGCATTTATAATGTTTGTAATATACATTATATACATTTATATCTAAATGGCTAGCTAGCTATACTGTACATGTTAGCAAGTATGTAAGTTAAACATAGGGTTGCCAGACGTCCATTTTTCGATCGGAATGTCCGGTTTTAAAATAATTTGCATAGGTCCAGTTTGTGATCCCAACAAGACAATGTAACGTCCAGTCTGAAGAATTAGTGGAAAATCTACCAGTATTTTGTAATGAATTTCCATGTCAATGACTTCCCGGTATGATAGAACGGCCCTTTTGTCCTACGTCGATTCTGCTTCGACATCCTTTCGTTCCAAGAAGCCCATGGGGTTTGTAATCCATTTGTGAAATGAGATTAGATTTGAAACCACAGAGATATAGAGGTTTAGAAATCTGTTTTATATTGGAGGGCTGACCAATGCAAACATACCCTAAGCCCGGCTTCACTCAGAGTAATAACATTGGTGACAATGTTCAGCTTGTGATGCCAGAGTACGCAATCCTGTGCGGAAAAGCAACTCTCCCTGCTTTGTGTGCCATGCCACAGTAACAATGCCAGCCACTATCTGGGTAGTGTGCAGCAGAATTTTAAGAATTACATCATTCATAATAATAAGAATAATAATACATGTAAAAAATGATAACAATTATTTCATCAACAATAATGAGCAAGGACTGTTAGCCATGTTTCTAGAGGCAGTATCTGAGCAGCGCACAAGAATTCACTGGTGGACTGCACGTAGAAGAAGACTTCTGTTCCGTTTTGGTTCTGCTACGCATACTCTCTGCTTCTGGTGTTATTCCAGCTAGCTCATTGCTCCCATCCTCCATATCCACCAAACTGACACATCTAATAAATGCTGAACGGTTACACAGTGAACTGGCTAGGTCTTCAAAAAAGTAATTTGGCCTCATAAATTTTTTTGCAGGATTAGCGATATTCTCAATGTAGTTTAATGTTATATCCCCAACAAATTATATTGAAAATTTAATTAATATTAAATGTATCACCCAGCCCTAATTCACTGTATTGCATATAATAAAATTAGACCCTGTTATTGTAGATGTTTATTACATTGTTCTAAGTTGTATTCAGTTACTATTTTATTTTAACTATTTTAACTATGCATCTTGGAGCTTTTGGGTAATGGAGGTTATTCTTTTATAGACCTAGAATAAAATTCTGTCTTACAGCCCATGTGCAGCAGAAACACACCATTAATGTACAATGTTTTGTGTATCACCAGGTACCATTACATATGCTCTTGATATCTGCACCATTTTTATGTGTTGTCTGAGTGCCAAGACTACATCTGCAGTGACAGAAAGCTAGCACCAAACGTTATCTACCATATGCTGATGCCACATTGCCCATTGTCTTGTGTATTTCCAGCATAATGTGGCACAACACATAAAATTTTATTTTACACACACTGTAGAAGTGCAAGCTACCTGAAATCAGCCTGTCAGCTTGTTGCCGTTATTTCATTGAAGTTTTCTATTTACACTGTTAATATAAGCCCGTGTCTATCCATCTGTTTCCCAACTGATTGTCCACTTTGAATATTTGATTAAAAAATAAAATCTCAAAGCATTTAGAATGCATAATATGCCCATACATTTTCAAGCTGTTACACCCTTAACACAGTTTATTATAACTCTAAAAAGAAAAAAAGCATCTTTTCATGCATTGCTTTAATTACGTAGGCCTACAGATTAGGAATAGGTATCCATTCAGCTAAGGGAGGCTTGTTAGTCAGAACACAATACCGAGTGATGACAGGGCACAGTCTAGTTGCTGAATGTTATTTATTGATTTTGTTTAACGATTTGAGATGGAATGCAGACTGTGGGTGGAACTTTTGTTCAAAAGAATATCACCAAAGACTATTTGTTCCTCTGGCATTAAGAAGTTAGTATTGAATTACTACTCAAACTAAAGGCAAAGGAATGGTACCTACATATTGTACATAGACCAATCCAATCCAACAAACAATTTACAGGCTTAAATGGAGGGCAACACTCTCCTGGATTTCAATAAGATTGTCTACTGCTGAAACTAAACTTGCAGGCATTTGAGACTGGTCTTGAGTGTGATTCATTTTCATAAGTGAAAGTAATGACTGTTTGTGTACTATATCACTGTGTCAACACAACTGAGGGGGAAAAAAAAACTTATTCATTTGAATTCACTATGGTAGGTGGAAAGTACCTTGGATAGGGAAGAGCTACTGTAATGTAAAAGTCAATATGTAGCTAACTTTGCACCCTGAGTCTTCTATATGTATAAATAAATAATTTAATATGTTTCCTATATAAGTTTGCTATGGCTCTGTAGGAGATTTTTATACATATTTTCATCTTTAATTTCCTGTGTCTTTGAACATGCTGAAATACTAGCAGTAGGCTTCTGGCATTCTGCCACCCACTGCACTACAGTGTGCTAGCCATGTATGTGTGTTTCAAAAATGGGGAGTAAGTCAATCACTCAGTCACTGAATTATGGAAAATGACTGTTCCCCCAGGTTCCTACAAAAAAACCTCTTACTAATGTATTTATCCCTGGATAATGGAAAAAATGAAATAACAGGGAACAGCAGGTTTCAAATGTTTTGCCATTGCACATATTCAATATGGGCTACTATTTTCCATATTAGTAGGAGTTAGGCTGCACAATATTAGGTGAATATTATGAAACAGTGATAGATAAACATGGCTGCTATAATTGTTGCTAGGGGATATCTATATAAATTTGGAGTTATCCAAGCATCTGTAATTGTACAAATTGCACAGTTCTTCAAGGATTTACATTGTAATTTGTCATATTTATTCTTGATTTGTTCTCCCCTGCTCCAATAATATGATTTCATGTACTGTCCCATGCTTTTAAAGGTTTGGAGCAGGTGAAAACCAACAGAGGAAGACATCAGCAACACAAAGTCTTTTTGCACAAAACACTGCAATGACCTTCAGTTTTCATGAAGTATTTGAGAGGGCTACTTGCTTTCTTTAAAAGCACTGGAAGCAGTTCCAACTAATGTTTCAAGACACTGATGTGATGCATGGGAGGACATTGTTGATGGATGATATCATTTCATTTTGTTAATAAAAAATGAGAGAATATTGATGAGGGAGCTTTGTTTGAGTTTCGGACTGCTGCAACATGCCAGCCACAGTGCTTATTTTATTTGTACTTCTGCACAGACAGTGGCAATTCCAAATCCAATTAAAGTATAAACTCATCAGACTTAGATGATTCATTTCATGGATGTTTATACTGTTTTCAATAGTGTATGGCACATGGTTGCCAGCTTCACACATATGGCAGTGAGGCAGTCTTCTGTTCCCTCAGCCATTTCCATGCCCTGTTGGTTCACTTTTTGGGCTGGAAGCAAAGACAGTATCCCCTAGAGGTTTTGCAAATCCAGATAATGTGATAGCTGTGATATATCTACTGCCTATGCAACTTTCAGTGTAAAGTGATAGAGAATAACTGTTGAGTCCAGTCAGATGTCCAGTCCAAATCATGCTATATTGCCTCCAGAAAATCTCTACTGTTTTACTTTGCTTTTAATTATCTGCTGTTTGAAACTACTGATAACAGGTCCATTGTCTTGAAGGTATCTGGAAATGAATTATATGTCAAGCATGATCTTAAACGACAGTAAAGCACCTTCCTCTCTTATCTCTAATGTCTTCCCTTTCTTCAAATGGCTCCACTTTGCATGCTGTGATCTTATCACCACATCAGGTAGTGCCTGGAACTGGAGTCTTGATTCAATGACCTTTGGATGAATCTTTGTCAGTGAAATAATTCTTACATTTTGGAACATACAACATGCTATTACTAGTCTTGTTGCCCTGGATAAGGACATCTAACTGTTGAATATACACATAAGAAGGTTTAGGTATGCGTCTGGGTCAGTTGTTCTCCTCGTATGGTCACAATATCAAGACTTAAAAGGATACTGATGTGAGCTGGTCATGGGAGTAAGCCCATAACAATGTCAGTGATGAATCATGAATGATTAAACAAATTACGAATGATTAAACATGAATTAAGGATAGTAGCTTGAGACGTGCGTCTCAAGCTACTATCAGTTGACCATAAAATGAATCTGAAACTCTAGAATGACACATGTATGTTAGCTTTACCCGGTGGGGTAATAATGGGGCTGTATATCATTAGTTCATTCGTTATTTAATTTATGTTATGCTGGTAAAAAACAACAGGGATTGAAATGGAAGAAAAAGTGATTTATTCATTTTTTTTACGTTTTTGGTATAGTGCAGTGGGTAGTCTGGTAACCAGAAAACAACAAAATGTTCAGAGGCAGATAATCACCAGAATGACGGTCAGCCCACTTCATTTGCGGCAGCCAGTAGAGAAGACTGTGTCACTAACCCGAGCCTCAGGCAAAGGTCGCAGAGGCCAACCATTCGTGAGAAGTTGGCCATGGAATTTCATGACTCCAAATTAAAGTATATAAAACAAGAGCATGAAATGAACATGGAAATACTTTTTTGTTGAGTTGGCTATGAGGGAGGATGAGAGAAAACATCAATACTGTAGAAACCAGCACCAGTTCACGATCCAGATATCTCCGTTTCTGAAGTAAAACATTTTTCTTATCAATCCATGCATGCTGTTGTCTTCAACAATCACTAGAGATATTGTTTATGAGAAATGCTGCAAAGAAAAAAACATCTCTACGAGCTAGTCCATTTCTGTCATTGGTTGGCTCAGCCACTGACATGTGTGGGCCATCATCATCTTAAATATGAACATCTGCACTAGAGGTCTACTGATATTTCAGATCGACAGATATATTGGGCCAATATTTGAATTTCATTCCATATCGGACTCTGGTGCTAAGGGCTCCAATTTGGCTTTAAAATTTTTTTTTATATTTTTACGCTTTACTGTAAAATACCCCTTAAAGACAGAGTAGGAATCATCTGTAACCAATAGCTGTCATGCCAACGTGCTTTATAACATGTACAAGTGAAAATAAATTCTTGTTTTCAGGCTAACAGAGATATTGATTTGAGGGAAGTTGATTTTTTTTTTTTCATTAATTAATTTTTTAAATTACACTGTTCAAATGCTATAACACTGAATTAAATAAAACAATAAAACTGAAGGCTATGGTGCCTGATTGTTGGCAACATTGTTGGTGATAGATTAGATGTAAATCACTGTAAACCACTTTGACATCTTTGGGATAAATGCGAATATAATTATCATTAACAGACACACAGTTAAGTTGAGTCTCAGTGAAAAGAAAATACTATTTGGCAACAGATTATTAGAGACACTGTGCAATTAAAAGTAGTTCATAACCAAATGAGGGAAATGATGAACTGATGATACCAAAGGCAGACTGCATTTTCAGAAAATAATAACAACATGAAATAACAAATATATCCAATTCTCAAAATGCTCCCAGCAAATAATTACACCTCTGCATTTAAATGAGTTTTGTTTGCCTTGATCATCCTCTAAATTCCAAATGTGTCAAAGTACAGACACCATTTAGACATGAAAGAAATTAAAACCAATTACAGACATTAGCTGTGCATAGCAGGTCAAGGCAGGCAGCAGTGCTTCAGTACCGACACAGCAAAGCCCAGGATTTGTTTCAAGCAATCTAATACCGAAGCAACCTCATGTATATTCACCATTCCTGTGAACTGAATGCTGTGTTTGAAACATGTATTACAAAGCAAGGTATTTATAGTTACAGTATCAGGCCTTTATGAAGCCATTTAACAAAAAATCCCCAAAGTCTAAAAACTTTGCTTTCACATACACTGATGTTAGTTAATGTTCATTAACTAGGTGACTAATCCAGTAATTCAGTAATGTTTGTTGTTATATTCATCAGCTAATAATGTAAAACGCAACTTTCCCTAACTTGTTAAGTTATTGCCAGGTTATGTTTCTAGCTAACTAGCGAATTAATCTTCATTATGATGCATGATAGTTAATTATCCCTGCTTGAGTTTGAACTAACTATCTGCTTTTACTGTCCCAAACTGAACCTATCCTATACATGTTAGTGTGCAATGGTGACTAGGTGGCTAGGTGGCTGCCACCTTGTCAGATATTTCAAGTGTCTCTGAGAAGCAAAATGCAAAGATTAATTAACCTACTGTAAAGAAAAAAAATGCAAAAGAAGCAAAAATGTTGGTACAGTAGGCACATTTTATATGTCATATGTGCTATGGTATGAAAATATTGCAAAGTAGGAAAAAAGAATACTGCATTAATACTGTACATTTTCTATCTTTATATTGTCTTCACTTTGTGTGGTAACCACAAACCAAAAATAAAGTCTCTACAAAAGTAATACAAAGTATTAGGGCCAGAAAACCTGCACTCACCAATTGGCATTCCCCAAGGAAAAAAGGAAAACAAAGCTGTCTGAAGCAAAAAATGGCCAGAAACAATTTATTTTGAAAAATTGCCATAAAAAACAACAGTTGCATTCAAAACCCCACCATAGAGTACATTCATCTCTCCCTGCCCACCCCTCGCCTTTTTTTTCTTTATTTTTCACTACCACTGACAGAGCATTCCCCATCGTTATTTGAGGTGGTGATTGATGTATTGAGCTATATTAATGTATTGAGCTATATTTTTGTGGAGGGCACTACTGCACTCGGCCACTCAAAGAATGTTTTTGTGGCATTCCTGCCATGTATGATGGCAAATCGGCAACAAAGCTCACGAGGACAAAAATGTGAGCAAAAGGCCTTTTCTTTGGACTAGCCTAATTTAATTTGCACGCCATGCTGAGAGTGTGCTGCACGTCTCAGATTATATTATTTTACATTTTCATTCGGCATTGAGATTAACAATGAGTACCAGCTAATCACAGTATACTTCTGGACATTGCAGTAACCAGTGAATTGTTTGGGCACAAACGCCCATCGCTGAGCCAGCCCCTGCCTGCCAAAACTAAACAAAATTTGAGTGCAGAAAAAAGACCTTGAAAGCACAGATTTCTAGCTCACAAAAACTTTCTTAACTTGCAGTTAACACTGCACTCTTCGAGAATGCATTTACTCATATGGAGAAAATGCTTGCATGCCTTTTGGAAAGCATAGTCATGTCTCGTTTTTGTCTTTGTGAGTTTTGTCACTGATTTGCCACAATATCCATGTTACATTTCTTCCTCTATCCTGTGTATTACACCAAGTAATTTCTTGTGATTGAGAGGGTAATGCTAGTTGACATTACTTTGTGATAAATGTACTAGATTAACTATCATCTCTAGTCATAGGTTATCTTATAAGCTGCCAAGTTATAATGCTGTCATAACGTAATTTGTCCATAGTATCCCCCTGGGAAAGGACTCAGTTAGTGGAATGACTAATGTGGATTAATGTCTTACGCACCAGTACCAGTCTTCTCTGGTCATTTCGGTACCTCCAGTCTGCCTGCACAGTCCTTACACAGTGTCCTCTGTGAAACAATGGCTGATACTACGTTTCAGAGGAGAGCATGCCATTGTCTGTGCTTTCCATACTTGATGGGGATGATTGCAGCAGTAAGCTCACCCATATGTATGTATTTCTGAGCATTCCAACTTTGGATATAAACTGGGGGAAAAGGATTAGAAGCTCTAAGGGGCAAATACAATACAGTTTTTTCTCTTGGATTTAATAATGTAATCATCCCTAAAGTTTGTAAATTTTTTTCAATTCCAAGAATGTTTAGAGTGGAAGAAGTGTATATGTGCTTTGTTGCAGTTATCCCACACTATCATTACAAAAACTAATCATCTCAAGTTTACAGATAAGATGATAAGGTTTGGTCATTTCAGTTTGACATACTTGCATTCCCCCCATTTCATGCTTTTGGAAATAAAATGCCAAAGAGAGTATAGTATATGATTTCAACTAAAATAACTGACTAGTAGTAAACTCAAAACCAATAATAGAACCAAAATGACCTTCCTTTCTGCTATTACACGAGATAAAATACTTTGTTTCCTTTTATAATTCTTCTGTTTTTTGGTTTGTTGAAGATCTGAAGGTTCTATTTTCGTCCCCAGTGATTTTGAATCAGGACAAAGAGGCCACGTTGCCATAGTTACCTTGGAACGTAATACCAGCTACTCATCTTCTGACTGACAAGTGCTGTAATAGTGCAGTTAAGAATTGCTGCTTGGACTAAAATTACAATTCATCACAGGACAAAGTGTTATATGTGCATCAATCAAACTAGATACTTTATCATCAACTCAATTGTCAATATGAGGTACTCGTCCATGTTGTTCCCTGAGCTTGACACTCTTATACACTAGACTTGAGAACCATAGTGTCCCTTTAGATTTGATCTTTGACACAAGGAATCTTCCTTGTTGAATGCTTATGAATGCTGACTTCATGGTTACAGTGTTTATCAATTACTTGTGCTAATATAATAAATATATCACAAGAACCTCAATAATGGCTAGGTTATAAAATGCCTAGAAAAAACACAAAACTTTCTAAAAACACTGAAAAACAGCTCTGTGCAAAGAAAAAGTGCCGCATGCACAGAACTGCCTACATGCACTAATAAAACACAGAACCACCATCTTTGCACTCAGAACTGCTTACGCACACTGTTTTGCGCACTGAGCTGGTTTTCAGAGCACGTAGGCCGTTCTGAGAGAACAAGGATTGCCCAGCAGGGCCACCGTAGCTAATTAATGGGTTGCATCTTGCCATGTAGACTCTGTAGTTCTGTTTGTGAAGTCTCCTATATCAGTGGCGACTTCCTGAAGAGTGTTTCTGGTTTGTCTGACAAATGTTTTAGGGGTTTTCTTCATTATAGGGATAATTCTTTGGTCATCAACTGTAGAGGTCTTCCTTGGCCTACCATGCCCTTTACGATTACTGAGCTCACGAGTACTCTCTTTCTTCTTATTGTGATGTTCCAAACACGTGATTTTGGTAAGCCCAAGATTGGTCTATGTCTCAGACTGTTTTTTTTTCTCTTCTTAATGGCATTCATTAGTACAAGTGTGGTCCTCATGTTGAAATGGGCAGTGTAGCACAGAGGGTAAGGAACTGGGCTTGTGACCAAAAGGTCATAGGTTAGATTCCTGGGCAGGACACTGCCGTTATACCCTTGAGCAAGGTACTTAACCTGAATTTCGTCAGTATATATCCAGCTGTATAAATGGATATAATGTAAAAAATAAAAATAAATGCTATGTAAAAGTTGTGTAAGTCACTCTGGATAAGAGCGTCTGCTAAATGCCTGTAATGTAATAAAAGACTCCAAAGGCAATCGAAAGCCTAGAATCAAGACTAAATTCTAAAAGTCTTCTTATACCTCCACTAAGGAAGCCATTGGTCCCAAACACGATGCTGTGAAATGGGGAAGCTATGTATAAAAAACAGTCATTTCTACATGGTAAAACAAAAATGTATAAACAATTGCCTTTCATAAAAGCTGAGAATCAGACCTTCTGATTAACCACAAGTGAATTGTGTGGCAAACACGCCTGCCACAGGCCACCAAAGTGGCTTTCCTTGGGGCCCTCCAGCACAGAGACACAGGGAGATGATGTTAAAACAGTTCACATTTATTCCACGAGGGTTTGGCAAGATGGTATAGCCAAATGAGCAGATGTTAAACCCTGTCATGACAGAGAGCTCCCTGGTGTGGGTGGGGATGGCAGATTTAACCTGTGCGCAGTGATTACCTCACTACGCACAGGTGCAGCCACTCCTGTTCCTGGGTCCAATTAGACCTGGCCAATTATCTAATTCTCAACCAATTATCCAATTGGCCAGGTCCAATTAGCTTGACCCAGGGCAGGTGTGGCTGCTTAAACCAGCCATCCCCACACCACAAATTGCTTTATTAATCTAAAATTGTGGAGTACAGAGCCAAATGAAATTTAAGTAAATAAAAAAATGCCTTTGTCCCAAACATTATGCAGCTCATGGTATGTTTTGATGCATCAATTCCAGTTTAAGATTTCATTTGCATTAAAGGTCATTCAGTTTAGTCTGATATTTAGTATCAATCTTGTTAAGCATTTTATAGATTTATAGAATTTATTAAGTCTTCAATAAATAACCACACATGAATTGTTTGATTACAAATACAGAATTGTGGAATACAGAGCCCCAAATCAAGAAAAAAAAGTATTTGTCCCAAACATTATGGGACTCAGTCTACAAGTATTTGGGCAGCGACACAATTTTTGTACTTTTGGCTCTATACTCCACCACATTGGATTTGTAATTAACCATTAACGTGGGTTAAACTATAGGCTGTCAACTTTAAATTGAGCACATTTTCATCCACATCGGGTGATCCGTGTAGGAATTACAGACCTTTTTATATACAGTCCCCCCATTTTTTGGACACCTGATTGCTCAGCTGGTTCTTGGCCAGCTGAGTGTCACTGCATCAATAGTTCATGCATAAGAAAGCTAACAAAAGATCAATAGTTGATTCTAAGTGTGGCATTTGCATTTGGAGTCTGTTATCTCTTAACATGAGGACCAAAGGAGTGTCAACAGCAGTAAAGCAGGCTAACATGAGGCTGATAAATCATAATAAACTGATCGGGATGCAGGTATAGATGTGTGAAAGACTAAAATAAAGAGGCTACACCAGTATAATCCAAGCAGTAACAATCTACAGCAGCAACAGGACGAATACTGAAGTTTAACAGAAACACCTTATCAGCACGGATCCAACCACATGCCTCAACACTCATTGGTTGGCAATTCACCTTGCAGCAGGATGATTGCAGCAAACACACTACTAAAGCAACCACTGAGTTTTTCAGGGTCAAAAAGTGGTGTGTTCTTAACTGGCCAAGTCATTCACCCCACCTGAATCCACTTGAACATGCTTTTCACTTTCTGAAGGCAAAATGCCCCCAAAACAAACATGAATTGAAGATGGCTGCAGTGCAGGCCTGGCAGAACATCACCAGCGAACTTACCCAGTATCTTGTGGTGTCTATGGGTCGTGGACTTAAGGCAGTTATCCAATGCAATGAATTTGTACTAAATATGAGGAAAGTAAGATTATGTTAATTTGTCCTATTACATTTGGTCCCATAAAATGGTGGTATTTTTTACAAAAAGGGATGTAATTCCTCTATGAATTATATTATTTCTACAGAGGAGGTTGATTGAGCATGAAAGCTACCCCCAAGTAGTCTAACTTGGATGGTGGGAGGAAATTAGCCCCAGCCAGGATTCAAACCCAGAGCCTTCCTGCTGTGAAGTGACCATCGTGGCACCACCGTGCCACCCCTTAACTTAAAGCTAATAGTTGGCACTTTATAGAGCCAGTTTACACTGCATTGCACTGAGCCAAAACAACAAAAATTGTGACTGTTCAAATACTTATGGACTGAACTGTATACAGTCAGATTTTAGCAATGTATGGATAGTTAAGTTTTAACTGTGTTTTAAAGTACACATGAGAAATAAAAAAATGGGAGTGATGCTTTTGCCAAATGTGAATGAAAAAGCTCTATTTTACAGATTTTCTTTTCAGCATAATAGCACATATTATTGTTTGAAATCTATGTGACCTCTTGCTCCGCCTACCAACTATATTGTGGCTTCAGTTAAATATTTAGGGGGAAAAGTTTGCACAAAAGTAAGTACCTATTCTTCAACAAGGCAGCTAAAAGTTTCTTTCTGCCAATGAAATACCTCACCTACTTGAAGAGTATTAGAGTCTGAAATGAAAATGAAAAGTAAAGCTACTCAAAATATGGACATCTCACAGTCTACACTTTCAGAGCTTCTGAAAGACAGTAAAATAATTCAAAATAATGGAGACAGAAATCAAATTCTGTATGACAAGGATAGTATGTATGCATAGAAAAACATGGAGGAATTGTTCATCACTGGACAGGTTTTTGCATGAATTAAACACTGCATTTATATAGCAATTTTCCAGATGCTCAAAGTGCTTTACAGTAATCAGGGAAAACTCACCTCAGCCTCCACCAACATATAGCACCCACCTGGGTGATGCATGGCAGCCATTTTGCGCCGAAACACTCACCATACATCAGCTGAGGTGCGGCGGGAGAGAGCAGTTTTTAGCCAATTAAATTTGTGGATGATTAGGTGGCAGGTTGAGAGAGCCAGGTTGGGAATTTAGCCAGGACACCAAGGAACCCCCTACTCTTTGTAAAGAGTGTCATGGGATCTTTGAAGACACCCGTGAGTCAGGACCTTTAATGTTGCATTTGAAAGACGGAATCTCCTACAGCACAGTGCCCCCGTCACAATAGTGGGGCATAGATGGTGGTTAAGCTGAATTCCTTCATCACAGGAAAGCACTTTAAGCATCTGGAGAAGTGCTGTATAAAAGCTATATAAATGCAATATTTAATCCATTATATACTAGTGTGTAGCAGGCACTTTCACCCGGATGATTTTGAGGAGAACATTTGGCTACTGACCATTCTGAGCAAATAAATATATTATTTCGATGTTATTATGTTACTACAGTTATCAATCAATATTCAAAGTTCATTAGAACATTTTTTCTGTTTGCTTTCTGTACGACACAATATAATAATTTATCTTTGACAACTGTTCTACCCATTTTGAATTCACAAAACTGGAAACATTACAAACTATAAATATTGTAAAAATAATTTCATTAATGCTCATTTTTTTCTCCATTGGCTTTATGAAAGATGTAACATATAAACAATAAAACAGCATAGTAGTAGCTTGTACTGAAACAAGCAAGAGATGATTCTTGCTGTATCATAAATTAAGTAAATAAATAAATAAATGCAAAGTGACGGCATATTGAAGAGGTAGCATGGATCTGCTGACAGGACTAGGGTATTGTGAGTCAAGAATGTTTGTTCAGGGAGTGTGCTCGCAAATTATAGCTGAAGTTATTTTTTATTTTTATTTATATATTAAATATTATTTTAGTTTTGCTTTTTGTTTGTTTTCCAGTTGATTGTGGATGTGTTTTTCATTTTATTTGTCAGTGTTCATAAACAACCCTGAGAAAGGGGTTTTTTCATCAAACTATGCATTTTCCCATTTACAGAGGTGGTTTTTATAAATGCAATGCACTGTGACAAGATGATTATTATATTCTACAGAAGTAGATCTTTCCATGTTTTGTTCCCTATACTAATTATACTCTGAGTTGCATGGTAAAAGGCTAATGAAAATAATTTTTCCTTTCCAGTTTTTCAGTTATATTTACTTAGATGTTCAGGCTGAAAAAATGTCCTAAAACAATCCTTGCTAAGTACATCCTGACATTTGGGAACTCATGGAAGTTATACTCATGTTACTCTTATATGCTGAGATCCCATACTTTGGATACTTGTTTTTTTTACCGTGAAAATATTTCTGTTGACAACTCATTGCGTACTCATTTCAGCTGCATATGTGTTTTAATGGTTTGTTGGGGTTATGCAAAATTAGTCTTGTTTAATATTTATAGGTTCAGTGTATTTGTAAATAGCAGACTCCTTGGCTATCACCTTATTTTCAGTCCTGCACTTTTCATTCATCTGGAGAAGATGTTACAAGCGCCTCCTCAGCTTCATTCTATCTGATTTAGTCTGTTGGAGGCCACATGGTTCACATTTCACTCAGGTTCACTTAGTGATCCAAACTGTCAGCTTATGCAGGTTGCCAGCATCAGTTTATATTTTCACATTGTTTTTAAACATTTTCTGTTGCGCTGAATAACTCACCACTGGTGAAAAATTATGTGTTTGCACTGATCTTTGGGAGGTTTGGAACACCTGGATTAGTAGTTTACCAGGCTTAGGATGCATCAGCCTTGATAAGCATTGTCTTTAAACCAAAGACTTCCTATAGCATATAGCCTACCGTACCCGTCAGGGCAAATGGGTAAGAGGGCAGAGGCGGACAAAGCTGGACTGTGTATCTGCCATTATGATGAATTAATTCCTGTCTTAGGAAGAAGAGACTGTGTGGAAGTGAAAGTTTTCCTATCACCAGATGATTGGTTGTAGCAGGCTGTATGGGATGGCTGAGAAAAAAATGTTCCACTTAATCTAATCTATCAAGTAAATCCCAGCCTCCACTCAGTTCCAGAGACTTGTCTGGTCTGCTCTGCTCTGCTGACACTAAGCTGTACCAAACCAGAATTCACTCAAACCTGCTCCAATATAAATCCTCCTTATTTGGTTTATTTATATTTTTGGCACTGTGTATCTGATGCAGAGCTTAGCTATATACTTAAGGCATTTGGATTTTAGACCAGATATAAAAATGAGACAAAAGTACAGGCAATCAGATTTTATTTTATGATATTTACATACATATATGTTTTGCCATTTTGAAGAAACAGCTGTTCTTGAGATTGCATTTGAAGTCAGGCATACAACATCATGGACACAAGAGAACCAGCTATGGCTGAAAATCAACTACTGTAATCTATAACTGAGAACAAAAATAAATAAATCATTCAGAAGGATAACACAGAAACTGGGTATATAAAGGATAGCAGTTTGGAAAGTCCTGAAAAAGAAAGAAACCACTGGTGGACTCAAAAATAGACACCATACAGGTCATCCAATGAAGACAACTGCAGTTGATGACAGATGAATTCTAAGAGCTGTGAAGAAAAATCATTAAACAATGGTAAGTGACATAACCAGCAGTCTCCAGAGAGCAGGGGTGAAAATAGCACCAGCCACCGTACGCAGAAGACTTTGAGAGCAGAATTACAGAGGCTACACTGCAAGATGCAAACCTCTCGTAAGCAGCAAGAATCTAAAGGCTGAATTAGCATTTGCCAAAAAGGCGACAGAAACAGGTCAAAGGAGTTCTGAACAAATGACCAAAACATGACCAAACCTCACAATAGCCTCATCATGGCTTGCTGAACTTTTATTGCCACAACTCTGGTTCTCATGTTGACAAACACCAAAAACAGACTCAAAGGGCAATCAAAGGATTATAATCAATATTACATACTGAAAACTCTCTTATACCAATTTATTGAGCAGTTGAACATATCTGACTAATCAGAAACACCTGTGTTGCCATTTTTCCCAAACATTGACGCCCTGAAATTGGGGGACTATTTATAAAAAGTGCAGTAATGTCTACTTGATGAAACCATGGAAATGGCCTTAAATAAAAGTTGAGAAGGTGCACCTTAACCACTTGTGAATTGTTTAATTACAAATCTAAAATTGCGTACAGAGCCAAATCAATAAAAATATGTCCTTTTCCGAAATGTTATGGCACTCACTATGTACTTCAATCATCAAATTTTCACGCATACATGATACACTGAAAAATAGTCCACATTCAAAAACATATACAAAAAAAAAACTTATATACTCAATAAAAAATGTATTGTATGTAGTACAGTGCATTTAGTTTGCCAGTATGATGTCGCAAGTGACACTAATCTCTGAGACTTGAAGATCCTCTTAGCTGGGGGAATTCGCCTTTACAAAATGGGCAAGCACTTTTTGGGAATGTGGACTGGTGTGTAGTGAGGTTGCATCTAGTTCTCCTTTGCTGGATCTTGCGTACAAGTAGATGTTAGTTCTGAATCATAGACATTACAATTTAATGTCAGCATGTCAGTTCTGACGCATAGAGTTCCTATGAATAATCATCCTAATATTCCTTTTCATGTGGTCTGTTCTGTCCCCTTTGTCAGTTATTACCTAAGACTGTATAGAGCAATGGAAAACAGACAAGGCTGCTTGACAAACTGAGTAATTTCTTCCTTGCTGTTATTGGTTCATTTTACTCTTACACCAGTAACCTGTCAGAAAAGTGCCATGGCAACCAGGACCAAATTGCATGGTTTCTTTATAAATTGAATGTTGTTGTGGGAAAAATCACAAAACATCGTGTATAAAAGAAATCCAAAGAACATCTATCCATTCTTTTTATAGTCTATCTGTCATTCTTAACCATAGTATTGATACGTTTTGCTTTCCTGAAAATTGATAGATTGTACACAACCATGTAGGGAATCTGTGTCCCCTCTCAAAATAAGCAAACACTGATTTTCACTTGTCTCCCTTGTTGGGGAATAACTCGGTTAATATAAAATGCCATGTGAACCTTTGGAAAAAGATTTTTTAAAATTGTATTTACAGGTATATTCTGAATGTTTGTCAGGCCCCTACCACACAGCATTTGGCACAGTATGAAGTAGCAGGTTCTGGTTTTGAGATTTTAATGCTCTTGGGTTTTTTCAGGGTAGTTAAAAATATTAAAATAAGATTTTATATTGAACTTTACCCTCTCACTAACCATGCAATTTAGCCTCAAGCCTCTGTTTAATGCCTATGAAGGCATTATGTGCAATACTTTCAAAGTCACATGCAAAATCATGTTATGCGTAACGCACACACCCACACACACAAGCATGCACATGTACACACACACAAAACACACACAGAATTTACAACTTTATATTTCTTCTGAAGGATCTGCATAATGCAATTCAGAGTTCAATTTTCTGATTAAAATGGCTTTGAAATTGACAGTAATGAATGTGTATTGGTTTTTTATAAACACATAAGCCATGGTATAGTAGGCGTGTTTATTGCATTCTTTCCTGACAATGCAAGTTGAATGTATTACATTGAAGTTACTGTTAAAAGAAAAGTAGAGCTATGTTTTTTTTTAAATGCCCATATATTGCAAGTTCCTAATGAAATGTATTAGTTTAAGCTAAATGGAAATTAGCTTTGTATGTTCTTGATGTCCTTTCTGCTTTGTAGGTTTCGTGCTATTGTGTAGGGTATAAAGTGTTTGGATATATGATTTAATGGCCTTCTGTTCATACATGCCTTTTTTTAAAAAATAAACAGAAGGACAAATAACCAAAACAACCTTGTTCCTTACCCATTAAGCATGTCACCTATATCTCTGTGCACCCTGCAAAGTGTGATTTATCGTGCATGCTCATGGTTATGGCATAGTAAGCGTGACAGTAAAATTTTAACAAAAGAGCCCCACAGGATTATTGGTGCTGATTAAATTTTCTCAAACATATATGGTCACTTCCTGCACCAAATATTTAATTGCACCAAAAAAAAAAAAAGTAAAATAAAATCAATATTCAATTAAAAGCAAATGTGCATTTGCCAGAAAGAAAGGGGTAAAAGAAAGATGAATACAAGATTGTTCTTATTAAGAGGTGAAAGCCCACTGGGAGATAAAGTGCTTTATTTAAAGCCTAAGATGAAATGAAGAAATTAACCTTAGGTCAGCTCTCAACTGTGTGTCTACTGTGTCAAGTGATGTGTTTAGCTACAACTTTAGATTAAAGATGACATTTTCTAAATCCCTTTTAAGATTTTACACCACATATTTTTAGATTGATGTAATCCTCAAAATGTGTTCCCCTTGATCATTAACCAAATGGCAGTTATTAATAACTCATGGGGAAATCATTTTGAGATATTACTGCATGAAAATTAGTTTTAGAAAGGATGTGAGCATCCTGTATGTGGCTCACTGCTGGTTTATAGTCATAGCTCCAAAATGCTGGACAAGGAACAAAAAATGAATGGCAAATTTATAGTCTCACTGAAGGGCAATCCTTGTTTTCTGAGAAAAGTGCCTCTGCCCTGGGAAACCTGCTTTACCCTAGGAAACACAACTCTACTATGGGAAACTGCCTTCACCCTGGGAAAACTATCCCAACCCTGAGAAACTGCCTCAATTCTTGATTTGTATACCTCTTGATTTCTCAGTCACGCTACATAAAATGTGGTCTGAATTTTAAACGTGATATTTGGATACCTTTCTTCCTCACACAGGGGTTTCCAACCATCCTAGATTTTGTGTAGCCAGAAATTCGCCATAAATTACAGACATGTCTAATTACTTTTGGATGCTATCTGTGAAATTTAAGTAGATTAACAAGGTATACATTCAAAAGGTAAAGTGAGTTAGTGGATGCCAGCAATGTATATAAATAGCAGTGAATTGTTAAACCAACACATTATGGGCCCTATTTTTTCAGTCAAGCCACAATTGTCAAATGCTAGCGGTGAATCAAGGTGCTGGTAAACTAATTAATGAATTAATTAATTAACTGTGGATGTGCAGGGGATTTTGTTTCATTATATCCAATACAATTTCTTTCCTTTTAAAAACACTGCATTAGCACCATACCCAACTGCTAATTTTGTCAGGCCCAAAGAGCAAGTGTTATTAGAGGCTCTATTAGGAGTGTCTCTGAACCAGTACTTGTGACACAGTATTAAAAGAAAGGAGAGACTGGTTTTAGTTATAATAATAACTAATATTTATTTTTCACCCTCAAACAAAAAATATTTTCCATTTATATGTCAGTGCTAAAAACTGTAATAAATTGTTTCCATGAAACATTGTGCAGGGGTATTTCTAATATTCCCAGACTGGCTAAGAGGCAAGTGGCAGAGACCCTCTGGTTGGCCTTTTCGCCGTGCGGCTGCTACTATAGATTCAGGTTAGCAGGCATCACACTTGCGAACCAGAGGACAGGAAAGATGACGCATTTACTGTCATTTGAATTTACCACAGCTTTTATTTTGTTGCTGTCAATTTTAGTTTAATACCACTAGTTAAAATAAACACTTTTTTTTACCACTTCAAGTGTTTTATTTATTTCAGACATGCACTTCATAAGTTGTATGTACACTCACTAGGGAAACAGCTCCAGTCAACCACGCACTGCTCTTTCATGCAAACTGTGCCTCTAATCGCCATCGCAATGGTCACATGCGACTGTTCCTTTCTCCATATGGTAGTCCTCTGTGAGGCTTATGTCACATCAAAGGTATATGTCTATGCGATATAGAACACGGCATGCCACAAAGAATGCACTGACCTTCTGAGGGCTGCGTGTATTGTAATGCACCACTGACTCGTCCAAACTGAAACACATTTTTAATATTCCAAAGGTTCATGAATACCCTTCCTCAGTACCCATAGGGGTTATATATTCATGATTAGGAAATCAGAGTTAGCACCTTACTGTTCTGTCTCAAATATGGAGTAATAGAGTCCCTTATGTACTTATAATTTGGTGTATGGTCTTCACCTTGTCATGTGTACACTATTCGATGGTTGTAAAGTCGGTCTCCCAACTTCCTTGTGTCTGTCTTGTGCTTCCACTAATAACTCCATACGGATTCAACGCAATGCTATTCATGCTTGAGCAAACATTCATAACATTCATAATTTATGGATTAAATATGACATTTAGTCTTTGATAATGAAACATATGGAGGTTTTAACAATGGAGAAGACTGAACAGAATGCAACCAAAATCAAAATGTGTTTTGCAGAAACTAAAGAATGACTGTTTGAATGCATTGTGTGGTCCAGAAAGCACAATACTGATCAAGCTTGTGGAGACCTTAAAATATTCAAACAATTGTATGGTTTATTTAATTTACATCCCAGTGATGTAAGCATTATTTCTTCCCTCAACTATTAGCCAGGCTTCTCTTACTCCTGTTTAACAGAAAACTGAATCTCCACTGCTGGAATTCCTCCAGGGCCATGGTCTCACAGAATTTCCCCAGAGGTCACATACTCTATATGATGCAACCAGTGATTTAAAGAAATTTAAACTGGGACACACTCAAACAGCAATGGTAGCTAAATGCAGTTATACTGTACATTAAAGAATGGATCATTTTATTTTAACCTGAAATGTCCTCAATCCAGAATAGTTGAATCAGTCACACAGACATACACACACACACACACATACATATTTATTTTATATATTCATTTATTTTTCATTTGACATTTCAACCTGCAGCATGCCCCTCACTACAGACTCCCACAATGTGCAGTAGTGGCATCTGTTCCTGACTATTACCATATATATTATTGGCTAAGAAGTAAAATCTAAGCCCTCGGGCAAAGCAATACTCTTTCTAGCAACAGGTGTAATTTCATTGCATTTTATTATAGATAGAATCATTTTCATTGCCAGTTGAAATGAAACAAGGGCCACTGGCCACGGTCATAATTACCATTATCCATAATTACTCCATAGTGTGGTAGACTTTTGATGTTTACTGACAAAACTATATGTACTGACCAGCCCCAAATGATTATTTTTTTGTAGAAGTACTAAACCATTTGTATACAAAATTACTGTTTGCACTGTTATTAAGATGTTATAGTAATATTGGTCATTATACATTATACACATAGAATGTCATAACAACCAACAGCAGTCATTGTGACATGCTGTGCTGCTGCCATGACATAATGAAGTGTCATTCATTCATACATTCAGTCATGCCTTCATGCATTCATTATTTTATGTATACTGTATGTTGTATACTGTATATTTTATGTATAATGTATGTGGGATGAGTTCATGGGTAGAATGTGTAGCAATTCTCATTTGCTGTGAAACATACCTTAATCTCTAGACATCACAACCACAACATTAGTCAATTTGGTGGTCACTGAATTTCCAAGTATGGGTAAAGACAAATGCAAATTAAAGTGCATTAAGTCACAACAGGATCTACACAGTGTCATGGCACTGTCATTGCAGGGTTGAATAAAAAAAGATACGGTTCTTCCAAAGATTACAGAACATAACTTTGGCAACAATGGTACATAATCTAATTATCATGATGAACAAATCCCAGCCTACCTAAAAAAAGAATATAAGCTCATGAGGTATTTTGTACGGCTACACAGCAAAATGTCCAGTGGTAATTGATCTCTAACAGCCTCAGTTCAACTCTAACAGATAAAATTTGGTCCAGAGTGGGACCAAGTATTATCTGTTAGAGTTGAATTGAGACTGGGCATTTTACTGTGTATTTGGCAAGCTTGCACACTGTGACATAACTTAACTAATAATTGAAAACTGAAAAATTGAAATGTTTTTTCCTATCAATCTCTGCTGCTGCTGCTTATATCTGCTCATATCATCAAAGAAGGGATCATGTTCATAAGTTCACCATGTCATAAGTCACATTTAAGTGAACAAAGAAACCTTTAGGAGTCTGACATTGAAACATGAGGCACAAACACACTTCGGCAAAGCCACCTTGACATGTTGTAGAAAAGGCAAGAGAAAAATATGCTACAATAAAAGACATTACTCAGAAACCAACAATTCTTCATCTCACTCATTCATGAGGATCTCCTCATCAGTCTTTGAACTCACAAGCACTCTTAGGTTTGATGGATGTTCAGAGGTGGGTGCATTTGTCCAAACATTGCAAACAACTAATACAAACCTACAGTGTGGGTCTTTTCAATTATAGGATTTAATTTGAACACAGACGCAATAAACAACCCTTAAATCAACAGTACAACAGTCAGAATTTCCAAACTTGGCAGCAAGGAATGTCCCAATCCAGGAGAGAAATATTGGAGAATTCATCGGTAAAAAGCATTGGTTTTCAAGCAGTGTATCAAGGGTGGGCTATTGGCGCTTCACTGATAGCTGCTAAACAACAGCCGAATCACATGTGCTATGATAATCTTTGCATGCTTCTATTGTGCATGTCCACATTTCCCCTGAGTATAATCATTTTGCTGTCACATCCTCTTGGGAAGCACTCCCAAGAACAAGGAGTCTACATGCTCGAACCTGGACACAGGATCAGCTTACAAAAATGGTACACAGATTCTGGAATGCACTGAGATTCTTGTCTTTGTCTGTTCAGATGTTTGATGGCCCTTGTCAACAGTAGTGATGCCCAACACTCCTTCACCCATTTGGTAACATCAGTGACAACAGGCGCACATCAAGGGCATGCCCTAGGACCCCAACAGGGTTGCAGTTCTCGAGGTCTATGCACACAACATGATATACAAAATACACACAGGTTGAAGAAGGTGAGCCCTTTTGACAAATTTCCATATTCAAGATTTCACTTTTTAATAACTTGAATTGAAGCCTTACTGCAACATAAACACTTTCTGCCATTCAAACCTTTAAAGTCTGATATAGTCCCTCTGCCAAATTTTTTACATACAAGGTGGTCTATTTCCTGGTTATGCATTAGTGACAGTTCCACCCTTAAAGACACAGTCACGTCTAATGCTCAAAAGCAAATGTTTGTGTTTTTATGAAGACTTTCTCAGTTATATATCATTATGAAAACTGCACTCTTTTTCTTCAGTATTTGGAAAGCATAAATAGTAAAAATATAATTTTATTCCACGGCTGTTGTATTGTTAACATACTTTAATATTCTTGCTTTAACTGAGAGAATTGGAATAAAGCAAGTTCACTGTGGAGTGGAAATGAGAATACTTGCCCTTCTTTGTGCTTGTGGGACTTACTGAAAATTACTCCATCACTGCTGCCTTTCCATAAGCAGTCCAGAGGAAATAAAAATATATCCTTCAATATAAGCCTTTTTCAAAGAGAGCTGCAAAGATAGAGGGATAAAATATGTTTGGTAAAATTCTCCTAACCACAGTTATCCAGGTAAAATGCAGCATTGAATCAATAGAAAACTCAGTTAGAGATTTATGGTTCTACATAATTCATAATTCATTACAATCCATACATGCAAATGAATTGCCCAAAATATCTGTAATTTTTTCTGTAGACCACCTGATCTTATGATTTTTCAATTCCAGAAATGAAAATTAATAGAATAATGAACATAAAGGTGCAATGATTTCATGTTTGCTACAGTGATGAATAAAAAGCTTTTAATTTCAAACAGATTTCAATCTATTTACATGCCAAAATTACTTACGTCCCTGTTAAACATAATAGCTTATTGCTGACCTGTTCAGAACATCATTTTCATCAAACATGCATGTGAAGCCTGAGAGCTCAATAAGAGAATAGCAGGAACATGAATTTTGTATGGACACATACTGCAGATGAAAACAGCACACTGCTGAACATGGCAAGAGTTTTAACGTGTCTGTCCCTAGATAGCATGCAAAAATCATTTGTAAAATGCAACTCACTTTTAATAGATGCCCTTGCATGATAAAAACTCTGTATTGTTCTTTGTGTGTTTTTTGTTTGCTTGTTTGTTTGTTTCTTTGTTTTAGTTTTCTGCAGTTGCACTTGTTTTAAGGAAATGTAATCTAAGTAAGAGAAAGAAATTTATGACGATCTTGGGAAGAGCTTGCTTAATGGCATTGCTGTGTACACTAGAGAATATAAACTGGCAGCAGTCTTTTGTGCAGACAAGTGGAGGAGGTAGGGATAGAACTCTGCCACACGTTCCCTTGTTCTGCAGTGTCAGAGTTTCTTATTCTGATGAAATATTAATGCATAGCCACAGTGAAGGGATGTAGTCTGACAGGTTAAAACACTGTTGTGGTGATGTGTTAAACCTGTTAAAAGTCCCCTGTCCCATCTGTTTCTTCCCAGTGCCTCTCATGCCCACCCCAGTCCCTGTGAACTCTATTACACATCCCTTCCCATTGCTTTGCGCTCCAGTTGTTGAAGATGATTCTGTGTTCTGCTTTTCCTATATATTTATTTATACATGGGCATCTGCCAAAAAAAGGATGCTCATTCAGCTGAAATAATAGGTTCCTCATTTCCAAGATTATGCCAAACCTACACACAGTCCTTATAAAAGTCCCATTCTTCAAGGTTCTGGCTGATGCATTTAATTTGGCCAAAACATGTTCAGTCTCGTGGGTTAATATGTTCTCCTTCCTCGATTGGTCTCAATTCTTGTGAGCGTGTGTGTATTGTATTTGTGCTTTTTTGTTTTCTTTTTTTGAAGAAGAAGAAAAAGCACAAAATGTCCATTCAGCATGTCAGTAGCCTTTCAAACCAGAGGGGGCCATATTGGTTTTGTTAAGAATCATAAATGTAGATCTGTTTTCATTTTCTGGCCAGAAACCCTGCGTACCACTGTTCGCTGGGAAATTTCAGCCACAATCCCTAGGGTGACCCAGGAAGCAAAGCTGCAAGTACTGCAGTTACATAACAAATTATGTAGAGCAACCACCTGCTTTTAGGATGCAAAGGGTGTTTGAGGAGAGATATTATGTAGCCAAGATCTGTTTTTAGCAAGCTTGATACAAAAGTACTTAACGGATTAATCTTCATTTTCAGTAAGACAGGGCTGTTGACATGTATGTCTCATTGCATCATAATATTGGTTATATTAAACATGGATGCTGCAGATGTCATCTGTGGGTATGCATTTTCTTTTTGGTGTTTAAAAGGTGATCTACTCATTTTCACAGCTGACATACTGGCCTGCATTTCAGTAATATTTGAACACATTTACTGAAAGCTAATGCCTACACTCTGAAAAATTGAAGCCATTCCTTTTTGCCTCTTCTGTTGTTCTTGGCCTCCTGAGAAAATTGTGTTTTTGGGAGCCTCACTGACAGCCAGCCATTGGAGACAGACAGCTCGACTGACGTAAAATTAGGAGAACTTTTCACCTGTTTCAGTGTTGGCTGTCAGGTCTGGTGAGTGATGAAGTGAAATGGAAGTGGAAGTGCCTCCAGCACATTGTATAACATTGAAAATGAAAACTAAAGGAAGATAAAAGCCAAAAAAATCTGATTGAGATTGTTAGATAAGTTATGATTCATAATACACGGAACTCATAAAATCCATTGAGCAGGTTTTAAAGTAGAAGCATCAGCAGCACTTGTAAACAAACAGTAATCCACATTAAGTGACTGCTGCTGAACATTTGGCAAGCTATAATATTTACTTTATGCAGTTTTTCTTTTGGCAAATGTTCTGAAACATGTGTATGTATTATTTTCAGTAATTTAATAATTCATACTTTTAGTGTTCTCTGAACATTTCATCACTTCTATGTGGCATCATTTGAATGTGACATTTTTTTTCAAACTGATAAAAAAAATAAAAAATTTAAAAAAACTACTGGCACACATGAATCCATCTCGTGGCAGCGAATCTCAAACAATGCACCAGTGTCAACGGGAAACTTAAAACATCGCCACAATGCAGCCCATGCACCAGCCTACAAATACCTTGAAAGTGAAGCCAAAACATGTTGGAGCATTTCACACTGTTTCCTGCCTGTGAGCAAGGAGAGTAACCCACTTACCTAAACACATTAAAGTAGGCTTTAACCTCGGCCGGGAGGACAATGCAATAAATGTAGGGAAAAGTGTAGCGCGATAGCAATCTATCGGTAAAACAGCAGGTTAAAAAGACCAGGGAAATACTAGAAAGCCTACAGCTAAAAGTAGCACAAATTACAAACATACCACAGGCTGGACAAAGGAGCAAGAACTGGGACAGGAGGGAGAAACAGGAAGCAGCAGCAAATGAGGGAAAAGTCAGGTTTAAATAGCAAAAAAAAAAAAAAAACGAATTGGCAAGGGATACCTGGGCAGCATCAACCACAGCCCCAATCTCAAACCACAAGGGAAACTTTACTCATCCTGTTACATCAGCATCAAAGCTCGAGTGGCCCATCCCCGGTGATCCCCGCTCGCCTGACTAGCCTGTGGGTGACTCGGAGACAGTGTAGGTAAGCAGGTGCAAGGTTCACACACATTGCTTCTTCGTCCCTGAAATCTAAACTAACCTGCAAAGAGTAGCATTAAGATATAAAGACACAATATGCCTTTGTAATCGATCATTGAATTGTCAAATGTCAGTCCTTCATATACTGTATATATTTTCTATTTGGTAATAGCTTACTCGGAACATAATCACTATAGTCACTCCCCGTTAGCAAACAGGCTATATATAATTGCCAAAGATGCAAGAGGATGTATTTAATGCCTGAGTAGGCTTATATGATGGATATCAATGATAGTCGATATAAAGTTAGAAATGTATCCCTCTTGACTTTTGGTGTAATCCACGCCACTTCCAGTTTCATCAGTTGAACAAATACCGACACACAGATACAAACAGTGGCATCTCTGAACACCCATATTTCTTTGATATTTGGGCCTTTGTTGAGAGAAGCTGTATGTCCCTGAATCATTTATGACTGAATGTTAATGAATTTGTGTGGTTAAAGATTTTGATGTTTTTATATCTCCCTTTGTAAGAGAACATTGCTGTTAACAATTAAGCTGACCAAGCTAATCTTTCAGTACAATGCACAATTGTATGACACTCAGTGCAATGCACACTTGTTAGTCATACTTGCCAGGGGTAGACAAAGATGAAAGCAAGCAGACAATTAATTGTGCCATTCAAAAGTCCATGTTGTATAAACTAAAAATTTGTTTTACTGATAAAGATTGCTGAAAATATATAATTGAGTCTTCCAATTATCCAAATCCCTTTGAAGCTCGTAACAGTATTTGTACTTCATGAGCTTCTCGGGTGCTTGACTGTCAATGAGTGAGTAAGGAAAATGAGTCATTTATAACAGAGTTTGGCTAGAAAATCAGTCATTCAGAATGTATTCTGCAAACTATGATTATCCCCCAAAAATTAACTTATTTTTAAAAATACTGTTTTAAGGATAGGGTTTGTTTTATTATTTGTATATGCGGTATTGGTTTCATTATTTATTTTTAACCGTTGTTGTTGATTGAAGAACCAGTTCTAAAAGTATATACCACCAACAGCTCTGCTTTTACAATACATCCAGTTATCAAATGCTGTTATACTTAAAAACTTAAAATCAGTGTGTCAGTGTGGGGGAGTAATGGGAATGACTACCCAGGGCCCCAAGGGGGGGGGGGCTGTTCTTAATTCCGTCAGGTGATGCGTGTCAGCTCATCAGCTGGTCCAAGGCCACTTCAGGTGCATTTGGACTTCAGAAACTTCTTCTTTGAAGTTGGGGTCGCAACAGGTTCCAGTCAGGACAACTTTGGATGTGCACACATCTTCCACTTGGGTCCGGCCACAAGGGAGATACAGAGGAAAAGTCTGTAGATACTTTTCCTCAAAACAGCTGTCAATGGTTTATTTAGCCAGCTTGGTTTATTTTGTGGATGCTAGAAGGCCTACTCTGTCTGGTTGAGTGAACGAGGTGCTTGTTGGGGTGTGCAGCAAATTTCCTTAGTGAGTCTGGTCAGGGAGACAAGTGTCTTTACCCTCAGAGAAAAGTTATGTTTTTGGTAAGTTTTTATGTTCACAAAGTCACTGACACAACGGCACCCCACGTGTGTTCCCTGGTACCTAGTTGGTGGATTATTTTGGGCACACACACATTTGATTGACAGCTCCGATACCATGATCCAATCGAACACTGATAGATAAACCATTGATCCTCCTAAAAGGGGTGTTCCTGCCCCAAGCTGGTGCCTTAATTGATCAAAAAGTGGGTTTATTGCAGGGTACGGGCAAGAGGAAAGGCAACAGGAAGGGGACAGGCACTTAATTATGCCATAGCTGAAAAAGTGAATGGTGATCGTGACTCAGTGGAGGGTCAATCCCGTGGTCATGGAGCCAGAGGCAAACAATTTCCTGTGTATAGTTATACATCATTACACCGCAGATACTGTTGCGCTAGCTGGAAATGGGTCTTAATAATAATAGTAATAATAAAGTGGTCACTGCAGACCCGGTGACCCTCTCCCACAGGTGGCCATTTCAGAGCAGCCAGTCAGCGGCACAGTACTTGGGGTCTCATCAGAGACAGTTCATGAAAATTAAATAATGTGAGCACACACACACACACACACACACACACACAAAGAAGGAGAAAATAAACGAGAGAGTAGTGGGAAAGAAACCTTCTAATTATCAGTAAACTGCTCTTAATCTCTTTGATTTAACCAGGCAGTGTCATTCACAGTTAAGGGACTTGTAACATTGATTACCCATTTAGTTGCACTGATAGCTGAGTGAAATGGTTCAAGTCAGCTCATGTCATTTGTTGCACTTAAACCTTTGGGCACAATTTCAATGGCTTGTTCACAGGTTAAAGATCAGCATGCTGTGCTTGTATTGCTCTCCTCGACTTGTCATTTAGATAGCTCATTGATTTCCTTTATGGACAATTTTTGAATGCTAAACATCTTGCTGGTGGACAACCATGCCTTTAATAGTCCCAACAGCAGAATTGTCATTGGCCACATACTATAAAGACTAGTAAATAATTTATCATGATTAGGATGGAATGTTTCATTTTTGACATTCTCTGCAAGGAAAGATGCTGCCTGAAATGCTTGTCCTAAAGATCAAACTATTAAATCACAGACAAAATATGCATAATCACACTGGCTGTTTTTCATTAAAAACATTATCAGCTTTTTACCAATAATGTATGTATTCTTCTTTTATTCATCTACTTTTACTGTTTGCTCACTTTGTTGAAGTTTTGTGGATTTACAAATTTCATTGTTGTACTGAGATTAAACTCTGAGCTGAGGAATAAATCCTATAAGACTAAAGCAAACATTTCAGCTTGAAGATGTTAACATAATTAAACAAGACAAGCAATTTAAAATTGTCTGATATCTTTTTATGCAGTTAATTTCCTTCCTCATTGCTAACAATTGACTCATAACAACATACCTTTGATCATGCTATAAATGGAGGGAAGGTATGATTGACCAACGCTGTTATGTGTTAAAATGGAATTGAATCAGTAATAAAATTTAAAAAAAGAATTAAATCAGTTTTGCCTACAATTAAATTGCAATTATTTCTTTCCAAAACAATTTAAAAAATACATTTGACAATTTTAAAAGAAACAACATTTAAACTGCGGGCTCAAGCAGGAGGGGTTCTTCAAGCTCAAGCGGTCAGGGTGCTTGCTTAATAGTACTTTCTGTCTCCTCACTGTCCCCATCAGGACAGTGAGCTCAATCCAGATGGGGACACGCTGTCAAAACACGTTCCTCGCAACGCTTCAATACATTTATGTGACACAACCATGACTTCACTCACTTCCCGGGGGTACTGACCACCTAATTGGAGGGCCTCACTCATTCTAAACTAGGGTAAGGGCCTTCAAAGTGCACACCCAGCTTCTTACCCCCCACTGGCAACAGTACTAACACGTGGTCACCCACCTCAAAGGAAGTAGGCTAGACCCTCTCGTCAAACTAATGTTTCATTTGCCCTTTGGAGGTGGCAAGGATTTCACAAGCAGCCTGCAACCGGTCTCTAAAACATGGCTCATACTGTAAGGAGTCCTCGGGGCCCTGACTCCCCACCAAATGCTCCTTCATCAAACACAAAGGTGGATCTCATGGCCATAAACCAACTCAAAAGCAGTAAACTAGGTTGACTCATTGACCGAGTTCCGGACAACAAAACATCTAAAAGGGCATAGATACGTGCCACTCACCGGGGAACTGGTTGCTGTATGCCCACACCATTTCCTTCAGGGTCCAAAGAAAACATTCAATAGCACCTTGGGACTGGGAGTGATATGCCGAGGAATTCACATGCTGTATACTGAGCGTGTGTATAACTGCCTGAAGCTCAGCAGAGGTGAAATTACTACCATCAGACTGCACTTCTTTTATTCTTTTTTGCTAACATGTACCAGGTGAAAAAATGGGCTAAACAGTCAATAACTGTACATCTATAGTGTGTCTCTAACCCATAACACAAATTAATCTTTGTTAAATGGTAGTACTGTTAACCTATATGTTTAGCTGACACAGAATTATTATTTCAACTGATTAAGAATTAAGAATTAATAGTGGTACATCAAATCAAACAGACACATCTTGTACGCAAATAATGTGGATTCATCAGGGCTGTGCTGGCTAACATACTGAATAAGATGGTTCAAAAAACATAATTATGCTTTGATTGGCAACACGTTTCAGATAAAAATTGATCCATCAATTTTTAATGTGAAATGTCTGCATTTTAGATATGTGATGTAGCTGATGTAATCTGAGGGAAAGGAAATTTTATGTTCAAAATCACAAACATTCAGGTCATTAGGTCTGCTGGCACTGCATTGGTTGCTGTCCAAAAATGGAGGGATACCAACCCCTCAAGGTGAGTTTACATGGACATTTCTGGTTTTAAGGTGCAGAGGGAAACAAAGTGCCCTGACTGTATTGCAAACATTGCAATTTATACAGGGCTTTTGTATTTTAAATAACTGTTACTACTTTACTACTGTACTGCCTGCGAGCAAAGTCCTTTCGTAGCTAGCATAATATACTGAATGTCTGTTAAACTAGTAGGCATATAATGTTAAGAAAATATAATAGCTCTTAGCAACACAGATTTAGTCAGGATTTAGTCAGGAGTCCAACACCTAGAATTGGATTCCAAGGAATAATTATATTAATATTGAATATCGTAATGAATCTGCCAATGAATTTAACCAATGAAAAAAAAAAACTTTTTAAATGGGTTAGGAATCCCAAGAGAGAATATGTAAAATTCCTTGTGTTGAGAAACTCAAAAAATCTACCAAGCCTGATGCCCAGTCGAGACTGAAGTGTTCAAATATGGAGCTTGGTGAAGTGCAGGCTGCAAATGCATCACAGTGTCCCCTTGGAGTTGAATACATGCACCGTTGCCTTCTTCTTTCATGTTCCCTTTTATTATAAATACAATTACAACAAAAGTGCACAAAATAAAGAGAAAGGGGGAGAGACTATGGCTCATTAATTGCTTCCAGAAATTTTTCCTCATTATTATTAGGTAACAGGTTAGAATAATGTCTGTGAAAAGACCATTAATTAAGTTGAAATTAATCATTGTTAAGGCATTAAGCCAAAATTAACATCAGCTTTTAGCATTACAAATATAGTCATTAATACTGATAATGGGCTACTAATGGCAAGCAATATTGATTAAGGCTTAATTAAAATGGAACATCCCGGACTTTGACTATTCTTTTTCTTTATCATTAATAACATAATTAATACGTTTGTGAGTGCCACCAAAAATACAAGCGCATTAGCAGTGTAATTAATCTCTTGAGCTGTTCTGTTTGTATTTCTGAATAAGTTTATATGATGGTCCAATATTGAGCAGTGAACATGACATTGGCTAAATATTGTACATACACCCTGTAAGGCCTCTAACTGATCTCAAAAACATTGCATACTGCAAGTTGAAATGTCAAATAGATAAAACCTGGGTGTAGTACAATGTTTGTGATATGATCGATTGTACTCAGTTGCTTTGACCCAAAGACACATTTTGACTTCTACATACTGTTAAAAAAAACTTTAAGAATACCAACCTTATTTCTCAACTTATATTAATTTAATGGCACCCTGTTAATCCTGGATCACTAAAAAAGTGATGTTGAGCTCTATACACTACTGTCTTTTGAACCTCTGATGTTCTGTAGCTTTCCCAGTAGGACTGTTCCTCTGGGCATGAAGGCACATTTGTTTCTAGAGTTGACAATGTGGAAAATGTCACCTCAAATTTCTGTATTTAAAAAAAAGAAAATCTGGGCTGCTGGGTGGCTCATTCAATTAAGGCACTGCGCTGTGGTACATGAATGAACCCCGCAATCTCAGATCAAATCCAAACTGTGCCAGTGCCGACTGGCTGGTAGCTCCATAGGGCGAAGCACAATTACAGATTGTGTCGCCCAAGAAGGGTTCAGTTGGCTAGGGGTCCCCGTTAAATTCCTATCTAGTAGGCTTGACATCGATGCCGCTTTCAAGTATCAATAATTGGGAAAATTCCCTGATGATTGTTGATACATATTGGCAATTTTCAAACAAAACATTGGCTGTAGACCAGCTCATAAAACTTATTTTATAGCCTATAATAATGATAATAGTAATGCTCATTTGCAGTTTGTTTTGTTTTTGCCGACTTAGACAAAACTTACTCATGCATAGAAAAGCACGGACATAACGTTCTCATTTGCATTCAACCACACATTTACTGAGATAAATATCAAAGGAGCAGTATAAGGAAACAGAAAACACTTGAATGAACTTAAAACTTCAAAATATAACACAATTCTAAATAACTTCCATTAGGATCACTGCCCATTATAGGCAACTACTGTACAAGTCAAGAAAGATTTGTAGCCTAGGCTAATCAGACTATGACATTGTATGAATCAAATTCTGTCAAACTGATAACTAAAATTGGGTGGAGGAGGAGGGCTATGCAGAGTGTTATGACGTGCCTGTGTGGTCACCCACTGTATTACATTACAAAAGCAAATGAATAGAAAAACAAAACCAAAAAATTTCGTTTTACTGTAATTTGTATATGATGAATTATGCCATGTAATTTTAATACAACAGTGCCTCGAATATTTCTCTTTTCTTCTTAAATTCTTTTTTTCAATAAATTTGGCATCTCCAATCCCACCAAAATTTGTGATATCAAATAAAATCTATTTTATTTGTATAGTGTTTTTTACAGATAACTGTCACGAAGACGCTTTACAAAGTAGCAGAAAAAGAGCAAGATACACAGCAAAAGAGCAAAAATCAGGCCTGAACCCCCAAAAAGCAAGCACATGAGGTAAAAAAAAAAAAAAAACCTCCCAGTGGGAAGGAAAACCCTCAAAAAGTGCCAAGAAAATCTCCCCAATGGGAAGACATCTCGGGAGGAATCCGGCTATAGAGGAGGAGCCCATCTTCTACTGGCCAGCCTGGTGTAAAGCAGTGGTAGAATGGAGTTGCCTAAGCAATTAAAATGAGTTGAGCCTAGTTGTTGTGGTAATAAACTAATGGGAATAGTAGAAGTCAAAATTGTATAGTTCAGTATAGTGCAGTTTAGATGGGCCGGATGACACATCTAGAGCTCTAGGCTGCATCAAGGCATGGGCAAGGGAGGAGCAGGGCTGCAGCGGCCCACGGCCATGGAGCGAGGGACAGGGGTAGAGTGATTGCGTGAACTCAGGGCAAGGAAACTAGGCAGGAGCGGTTTGTGAACTCAGCGCAAGGAAACTAGGCAGGAGCGGACTGTGAACTCAGGGCAAGGGTGGGACAGGAACCCCAGGAAAAAATAAATAGAGTAGATGAGGTTAGGCACTATAAAGATTGTCAACACACAAAGTAAATGCACAGGAGCCCCAACTCGATATCAATTTATGCTCTAACCCTGCAGGGCTAACTCATACATTCATGCACTAGGCTAAACTACCCAGAGTGTCAGCTCCATAACAGCCCGCTTGACACCTCAGATGTGTGTAAACAGCCCATTAACAAGAGCTCCTTAGATCTGAAAAGCAAGCACCTGGTCCTGCTGGCTTGAGTGGCAGTACTGCAAGTATCCCCAGGCCCTTTCAGCAGTCCAAAGAACCTCATCTAACTGCCTAAGCTCCATGATTAAATTTGACCATTTAACAGGAAATAGGACTATAGTAAAGGCTAAGAGGTAAGCTTTACGCCTACACTTAAAGACAAAGTGTGTGTGAAGCCAACACATGCATAAAAGGATTGTTCCATAAGACAGGAGCTCTGTAAGAGAAGGCTTTACCACTCATTGTAATTTTAGATATACATGGAATTTTCACAAAACCAGCATCTTGAGAATAAAGTTATCTTGGAGGAGAGTAAGAAATAAGTAACTGACTAAGATATTCTGGAGCCAAACCATTTAAATCCGGGAGAATACAAATGCATTAACCATTTTTTCTGAATCCTGGAGGGACAGCATTTTCCTTTAATTTAGATATGTTCTTCAGATGGAAGAAAGCCACCATTATGGTATTATTAATGTGGGCCTGAAAGGAGATATCTGAATTGAAAGTTATGCCAAGGTTTTTTTATAAGTGCTTTGACGGAGACAGAGAAGCCATCTGTATGTAAGGAAAACTGTAGGAATTTATCTCTAAGAGATTTGGGACCTACTACCAGCATCTCAGTCTCATCAGAATTCAACATGAGGAAATTTTGTGTCATCCAAGCCTTTATGTCTTTAAGACAGACCTCTAACTTGGCAAGCAGATCAACTTTGCTTGGTTTAAAAGATATCTAAAGTTATGTCTGCTTATGATGTCCCCAAGGAGGGCGCTTGTACAGAGAAAAGAGCAAAGCACCCAGCACATATCCTTGAGGTACACAAGAGTTTACCCTTAAATACTCAGAGGACTCATTGTTTACCCTAAAAGATTGAGATATGTCAATGAGATAAGATTTAAACCACATAAGGGCTTGCCCAGTGACACCACCTGATTTTGTAGCTTGCAGAAGTGAATATGGTGGTCTATGGTATCAAAAGCAGCACTTAGGTCAAGAAGAACAAGAACAGAGATACAGTCACAATCAGTGGAGAGAAACAGATCATTCAATATTCGGGCAAGGGCTGTCTCAGTTCTATGATGCTTCCCAAAACCTGACTTAAACCTTTCAGTCACATTGTCATCCTGTATGAAAGAAGAGAGCTGTTGTGCTACACATTTCTCATGGATTTTTGATAGAAATGGGGGGATTTGAAATAGGTCTGTAGTTAGCCTGGTCTGTAAGATGAAAATTAGATTTTTTTAAAAGTGGCTTGATTTCTGCCCATCTTAAAGGATATGGGAACATATCTTCAGTAGCTTAATGGGTATGGGGTTGAGTGTACAGGTGGATTATTTGGAAGAAGAAACTAATTTGACTAGTTCACTCAGAAGTATGGAAGTAAAGGATTCAAGTCTTTCTGCATGTCTAGGAGGCAGGTCTGTGATATCAATAAAGCTGTTGCTGACTAGCATGGAGGCAGATATATTATCTATAATTACTGTTATTTTACTGCAAAAGAAAGTAAAAAAATCATTACAACTAGAAGAAGCTGGAATTTGAAATTTAGTAGCTGCATGATTATTAGTTAGATCATCAACTGTTTTGAATAAAAACCGGGGATTATTCAGAATTTCTTGTTTCAGCTTTGAAAAGTATATAATCCTTGCATTGGAGAGAGAATGCTTATAGACACCAAGACTCTCTTTCCAAGGTAAAATAGCTGCAGTTTAGTGGAACACCACTTGCATTCCAGTTGACAAGACTTCCGTTTTAGAGCCCACGTATGGTCAATAAGGGCAAGTTTCTTCTTAAAAGATTTTTTACTGTTTAATAGAGCAACATAAAGAGCTTTTTGTAGTACAATAGCCAATCCCTCTGCCAGATCATTGATTAACAATAAGTAAGCTGAAATGTCTAAGTAGTCTGGAAGTGTATCAATAAATTTTGTACCCTTGGTAGTAGTGATAGTAAGACCTGTGTACATCTTAGGTTCAGATGTTATAGGCTGGGCCAGTAATCATCAATACCAAAAGTTAAGACCAGAGGCCTCATGCATAAAATGGTCGTAGGTACAGATTTGATCGTAAATTATGTGTTTACCGAGATCGACTCCAATGTTGAGATTAATAAACCTTGAAATTGTCGTGAAAATGTGTGCACCTCTAGACAAGCTCCAGACCATGCCTATGAACTATTTCTTGTGAAGAGCGGTGCCTGCACAGGATGGATGAATACCATGTCTTTTCAAAAGACCAGGGTTGTCTTGATTGTGCCAATTATCTATAAAATCCACAAGGTTTCATACACATCACTCAGCTAACCAGCGATTTAATGACAATAATCTGCTGCAGATTTCATCACTGCCCTGAATAGGGTAGGGACTGGAGAATGTAACTGGCCAAGATATCATCTTTGCCATTAAGAACACAGACTTAAAATTAGTTTTCGTGACCGCCGATTGCCTCGTATGGATGTCGTTAGTGTCAGTTTGAATAACAATTTGGGAAAATTATGTTTACCTTTAGTCAGGACATTCAGATTTGCCTCAATGTCACCTGTCCAATTCAACAACTCTGTCCAAGCATGCTCATATGCTACCTGCTGCTCGCTTTGGAGAGTGAAGTCAATCTGTGGTTCTCCTTGGAAACACACACCTGTCAGCCAGCTGCGTTGTTATGCACCACAGCCGCAAGCCGTGCACACGCAGAGTAGGGGCAGAGGAGACCCATTCATACATGTGCGCAGAGGGAGCTAGCAACAGTTGCCCAGATGGCCAGCAGCAGTCGATCGAGCAATGAACAATGCTGTATCCCAACCAACTGTCTCTCCCATGTCCCTGAGTGATGCAAAGCCATCTGCGGATGGGTCGGATTTGACCCGTGTCACAGACGGCACTTTTACCAAGTGAACCACTCAACAGCACCTTGAATATTTCTCAATATAACAATACACCATTTTATGACATCCCTCTTATCTAGTGACCCTCGCAGATCGTGGACTACATGCTAAAGCCACACATGAAAGGCCTTCCTCTGACTCCATTCTGTGCAAGCTTAGCTGTAGGCTGCAGTGTGAAAAGAAGCAGACTAGTGACACGGCTTTCTGTGTGGAGTTTCTGCAGCGTGTCCGCGTGGGTTTCCTCTGGGTACTCCGGTTTCCTTCCATGGTCAGAGACATGCAGGTGAGCTAATTGGAGAGTTTAAAGTGCCCATGGGTATGATTGTGAGTGAATGATGTGTGTGAACTGTGATAGATTGGTGGCCTGTCCAGGGTGTATTCCTGCATCTTGCCCAATGCACGCTGGGATAGACTCCAGCACCCCCCACGACCCCAGGATGAGCGGGTATAGATAATGGATGGATGGATAGATGGATGGAGGTTTTTCTCTCTGTTTCTCCCATCTCAACCTACTGTAAGTGCTTTTGTGATAAATAAATGCCACTCATAAAACATAACTTTGACAGGCAATACACCTTGAAAAATGCATGGCTTCATATGTGGTCTTTATTCACTACAGCATATTGTGTGGTTGGTACTCTGTGATAATCTGATTATTAGTTTTTGCCAATTCAGATCCTTCTTTTACTGAATCTCTAAACTGTAGTCCAGTATTTTGAATAAATTCCATATATCAGACTCAATTTATGAGATCCATAGTTAAAGCTAACAACACATACAAATAATTATTACTCGTTATCAAAAAAAAAAAATTATTATTTCCACAGTCCAGTATCCAGGCAACATCAGGGCCTTTTTCAGGAAAAAATGAACACTATGCAGTCTGAAAATGTCTTGGTCTTTAATAATTTATAATGTTGGTTGAGAAAAGACAAGTGCTCACTCACAAGGCTTCTTCCAACCGCAAGAATATGCTAAGTGTTGGCTTATTTCCTTATGCTGTTATTATACACAACTTGGTCTACTCAGAGAAAGTGCAGCTGTAATTTCCACTACAACATATAATTTGTAAGAAACTTGGCTTTTAAAATTGCCTTGCACCATAAACATTCCATATCCCGTGTGTTCAACAAACAATTATCTATACAGCACTCATTATAAATCTTTTATATGCATTTGCTTCCTCTCCAGTAAAAATCTGTCAAATTTATGCCAAGTAAAATAATAAAATGTATATTTGTGTGTATGTGAGCATTTCAACTATGTATACTATGAGTATGCCACATTGATTCCATAAAAATTTAAACAATTAAAAACATAGTGGGACAAAGTGTGTGCAAAAAATTATGATAGTTTGTAATAGATGTTTTTTTTTTCTGCTGTTGATTTTACTATTTTAATAGACAATGGTCATTTTTACCATTTTATAATTTCTGCATTGACATTTTTTGACACAAATTCCCAAAAGCCAGAATGTTAACTTTGTCTCAAAAATGTCTCGCTCGGGGTTGAATCACAGGGTAATGTTGTAAAGGGGGCAATTGACCATTCTGATGATTTTCCTACATGCCTTGGGCTACCCCAGTTTTATTAGTGGACAAAGCGCCCATCACCACAATCAAATTTCCAGTAAAGAAATTATACTGTACTCTCACCTCTGATTCAATGAGAGTACAGTAACCTGCAAGTTATCGATTTTGTCCCAGAATGCTCTGTTTATTAAAGGTCGGACCACAAACTCTGTGCTTTGGAGTTAAAAAAGATTGCATTTTAGATAAACACTGTAAGTGGATGTACTGCAGGTACTTGAGATAAAAAAAATAAAGGTTTGGGTAAACACCAGCAGTCGTTTCTGATTGGTATCTTCACTGTGATTTACAGTGAAAATAGTCTTTCCCCAGGAATACACCTCAAGCACCGACCAGGCAGACGTGGGTGGGTGGGTGGGTGGGGTGGGGTGGGGTGGGGGGGATACAACCACTTTCTTTCACAAACAGTGCCATGATAAAGTATTCACCTTTCTGATTTCCTCTATTATTGCATATTTGTTACATTAAATGGTTTCTGATCTTTTTAAAAATGTTATATTAGACAAAGGGAACCTGAGTAAACAAAACACATTTATAAATTATTTCATTTATTTTATGAAGTTATCAAACACTCAGTCCTTTAAAAAAATGTGTTTTGTGTTTACTCAGGATCCGTTTGTCTAATATTACATTTTGTGGATACTTTTTCACGGCACTGTAGGAGAGCTCACTTGCATGGTGAAAGAAATGGGAAATAGGTAGATATGAAAGATTCAAGAACAAATCGATTTGGTAATAGTATTCCCTATAAACCAATGCTGTGCATACATGAAATCGCACTAATGCATGAATTTTGACATGATTTGTATGACTTTATATTTAATAGACCGTTCATATACTGCTTTAGGTATCAGTCAGCACTATACTATATATATATATATATATAAAGTTTAAAAAAAGCTATTCGATTTTCATTTCATGTCTGGATCAAAAACTTTCTATAGTATGAGGTCAAGGGGCAAATAATGTTCTCATAAATATTAAAAAAGAAGGGATAGGATAGAATCCTTTGATCTGTGCTCAGAGGTACAACAATGAAATAAGATTCAGTTGGACCAGGTCTGCCTCTGTAGATGGGTTTTACTCAGACAGCACAGGAGAGCCCTCGTTCTTCAGTGCTACCAACTAAATTACTCTAGGCAAGGAGAAGAGGACACATTGCCACTACTGATCAGTGTAAGGAAAAGAGCAGTAAATGGACTCATGTGCTTTACCTGTATAGACAAAACACATTTAAATTGAAACACTCAGACCTTTAGGGTGGCTGTTTGCTCTTGTTGCTTTGAACAGATTTCCTGAATAACAGTACAAAGTGAATCAGGAACTTTGTCCTGTTAGAAAGACAGTGCTACCTTCTATTACAAGCTTTTTTAGCAATCGTCTGTCCAATGTTCTATACACATCAATGTTTCAATGTGATGTATATTATGGGGGTCCAAAAAAAGAAAGACAGATAATGACAATATTTATTGAAAATTTATTGAAACTCTAGCAATTCCATGTGGTCGACCAGGTAATGCTAACACTAATGATGCTACAGAAGCTCTCGCACTTGACAGCCACTGCCAGACACGTCACTAAATCACCGCGAATTAGGTAAACCCCCATTGTTAAATCCAGGTCTATGAAATAGTTTGCCAGCACAGCCTGCACTGTATATAAAAGATCTAAGACATTTTCCAAGAAACAGCAGACATATTTTACAGGTAAGATTTAATAAATACCATATATTTTTATCTTTGTCTCTCTGACTCTCACTTTCTCTCTTTCTCTCTTCACAGGTTTCTGTATAAGGTCTTCTGGCCCTTGCATTCTCTTTATGCTGCCTTTTGTGCAGTGTTATTGGCCAGGGTGACCATATGATCAGTCATTCTACTTCTGATGTCTTGCCATTCCCCTTTAAAGTGCACTGAAGTGCACTGAAATAATCAGGACACATTTGCTCCTTTCGTATTCCGACAGAGCCTTGCGCCGAAGGCCACTGTTATCACCTGCATTTAGTTTCAGGAATCCGTTTTTTTTTTTTAAAGACCACTGATGTGTTACGGGAGATGACAACTGCATTTTGATTCCCGTACCAATCGCATTGCCTCCCCCCCCTCCCCGAGCTGCATTGTGCATTCAGCCCACGGACCTGAGCCATAGGAAGGGATCTGGCTCCAGCAAACCTGATCATGCTAATTCACACAGCTGTGAAGGCATGACTCAAGACTTTCCACACATCACTGGCTGTGTAGTGCAACATGCGGGGAGATGACGCTCGGCTCTTCAGACACAAGTTGAAGGCTGGAGCCCTTCCCTCGCCATCTCCCATGGCTGTGGCATAAAGAGGTGCAATCTGCATTCCACAAACACCTTGATCATCATACACCAATCAGTACATAAACATGAATATTTACACATTGGGCTCCTCCTTGTCAGGTTTTGCCTCATAACCCCTTTAAGAGTTTTCCTTGTCAACACATCAGAGAGTGACGCAAGTTAAAACTCATTACATGGGGGGTCAGCAAAAGGTTTCAGCGCCTCACATCAATGGATTGTATTCAATTTCCAGCACCTGGGATTTTAAGAGATTATCATGGAAAAAAAATTATTAGGGAAGCCCGGGGAAAATGCATGAAGTAGATGTCATCTTATTTCCCTCTTGGTGTCTGTGAACGGGCAAGCGTGGAGATAATGCGCTTCTCATGCATTAATGTATGATTTATAGACAAGAATAAGATATGAATCGATGCATCAACAGCGCTCCACTAAATCAAGTCAGTTGTGAAATGTTTTCTCACCGCTGACAGACAGGAGTCAGAGAGCTGCGAGGGGATCATGAGGAATGTCAAAGGGGCATATCTACAGGCACCTGTGTGTAAAATGGCTGCTCCTCCTCTCCCTGTATGCAATGGCACAAAGAACAAGGAAGCACTGGTCAGGTGGTCAGTGCATATGTTCTGATCAAGCATTAGTCATGTCCTTCCACGCCTCAGGTCTTGGGTTCTTTGCAAGTGCTCCCCATTATTTGGATGTGGCATAATATTTACATCATAAGACACCTCATATGTAAACCATTTCTCATCGCTGAGTTAGAGCATCTTCTCCAGTACACTAACATTAGACTACTTGAAAACGCAAAAGAAAATGACAACTAGGCTTTACCATCGTATAGTTACACCCGCAGAAAATTCTATATTCTGTAATAACATTTTAACACTGACCTACGGTACACTATAACATTATTATACATTATTGACCGCAGTCTCAAACTCCGAACATTTCACCCATATAAAGAAAAGGTTTAATTCCACATATCTCAGGTTGAAAGCTAGTTAATTATCATTAGTTAATGGTAGGCCTACTTACGATCCACTTTACTGTACTTAAAAGTACAGCAGCACAATAAAACTCCAGAGATGCACCTCTTAAAAGCAGTGACATATTGGAGGAATTGACAAGGAACGAGTACTAATCAAATTACACAATGCACAGAGTACTTCAAGATAGCAGCAAATACAGCACAGTTACGAAGTAAAGGTACGAGTTCATTCACGCTTCATGTTAAATATGAGAAGCACAAGTGTCATACAGAAAAACTCAAACCACAAACTGCCGCTGTAATCCAACAGCTCCTTCCTCAGATGACCCCTGTGATCAAATGCCGGAGGTACAGTGTAGAGAAAACCTCCCCAGAGAGAGAAAATCTCAGGAGCAGCCAAACTCTCTTTGGGAGAAACTACAGGATACAGACCTATTTTGTCTCTCTCAATGATGACAGGTTCAAATGGAACAAACCTTGCACAAAAAGGCAGTTTGTGTTAGCCATTTGCGTTAAGTCTCAAATGGAGGTGGCTTCATGATGTTGGGACTATCACGTCCGTGCTTCTGTATGAAAACAAAAGGAATAAAAAAATACAATGTAAGGTCATTTCTAATTCGTTTTGGCTCTCTTGCTGACACGAAATTGAAATTAATGTTCATTGAAACAAATGATAATGCAGATGCAATTTTATAATTTTACTTCTAGTTTCTCTTAGAGATTTACCATTAATTCACTAAAATAATTATATAGCCAATTGGGTAATCATTTTTTGGCATGACGCTATAAAATAAAGAGCTACCACAGTTTCCCCTGCTTTTGATGGAGGAGGGGTTGGGGGTGCAGTGTAGAATACTTGGCCAGTCTGTACACACACACATCCATTCTCAGCATGGGCTATAGGGAGTAGGGATTCAGGTTTGCTCAAGACTAATAATGAAACTCAGGCAATCACAGCCATAGCGAACCACTCTTGCAAAAGTACAGGGGTTAGGACTGACTGCCTGGCGGGAGCAAAGGACTGAGAGCAGAAACCAGAAGTGTAAAAATGGTCTTATTTTCCAGCACAATGAGGTACTTGTCAAGGGGGCTGTGTGACAGGAGGGGGGCACGGGCATATAGAGAACATCTGCTCTTCAAGGCATCATCCTTGGGTGGCGAAGTCAATCCAACGTGAAAGTTTTCCCACTTCCTATGTTAAGGTGTAATTATATAAAACACCTGAAACCTGAATGTAGGCACGGTTTAGTCCTCGTGAAATCAATGGTCTCGTCCAGAGATGGGGACCGAATGGGTAGGATGTATTTTATATAATTACTAACAAGGAAAACTCCAATAAAAGTCTTGTATGAAAATTTGAGCCAACGAGATAAATATAATACTTGAAGACAGCAGGCAACTGACAGCAAGCACTGCATATTAGAGTTGTGTAGTTGTAATTGAGAATGCATTGACAGCCATATTTTGTTTTCTTTCTGAATAATAGGTTTTTATAGCGCATCCAGTGGGATTGAAAATGCCTTTTTCCCCTACCTGGAAATAGATCGCAAAAACTGACAGTAAGTATTCAATGTGTCATCTAACATTTCCTTAAGATGCCATAACCTGTAGACATTAATTCTACAGGTTCTGGCATAATACTCATTTTGAATCTGACAACAATAGTGGAGGTGGATTTAAGTTTTAAATATAAGTATCCTTACCTGCTGTAGCACAATTTTACAACAGAACATTTTTGTATCTTGTCATTTCGCATACTTAGCATCCAAGTTAATTTAAGACAACAGTTTGGTTTAATAATTTGTATGCTTGAGCAAGTCAGATGAGCAAGAATGAGGACACCAGGAAGAGGTTTTTCCTAATTATTTTTGATGTGGAAGGCTGTGCAACAGCAGTATCATTGACACTTTAAAAGATGCACAGAGACACATTTTAAAGTAACTTAATTCACAGGCTGGTGATTCGTTAACCTAGTAGTATAAGATTATAAATGGTGCAAAGCTTGTGTAGCTAGTTTGGGCAGAGCACTCGAGTGCACCAAGTCACCATCAGGTGACATGATGCTTACACCGTAATGGGAGGGCTAATTAAAGTGCCAGCCTTGCCTGTTATGTCTTTTGGTCATTCTGCCATTGCAACTACTGCTGCTGTGGTATGCCTGCCACTGTCTCCATGCATGCTTGGCTCGCTGAATGGAAGACTTGATATGTGTTGCTATCTTGCATTCCTATGGGTGTTACTTGCTCTGCTCTGCGGAATTGCTGCCCTAAAAATTCTTATAAGAAAGCTGCTGCTGTAGGAATGCTGTTGCTCAAATAAATGAATCAATCATTTTTTGCTGCTGCTTATAAAATTGCTGCTGCACTATGGGAGTTGCTGCTGCTGTTCAGGGAAGAATTGCTCCTGCTGCTTCTGCTGCTGCCCAAAGAAAAATTACTGCTGCTGTTGCTCAAAAGAATATTTGCACTACTATACAACATGAGAAATTTCTGCTGCACTGCACAAAGAATTGTTGCCCTGCCCAAAAGGAGAATTTCTGCAGCAGCTGCCATTCAAAGAAGAATTTCTGCTACTGCTGATCAAAGAAGAATTGCTGCTGCTACTGCCAAAATATTAGCTGCTGCTGGTGCTGCTGCTGATCAATGAACTGCTGCTGCTAATACTGCTCAAAGAGAAATTGCTGCTACTGGTAAAATCATTCCTGCTGCACTGCTCAAAGAAGAAATACTACTGCTCAAAGAATGACTGCTGCTGTAAGAATGACTGCTGCTCAAATAATTGTTGTTAATGAAATTCACAGCTGCTTAGAGAATTGATAGCACTCAAAGAATGACTGATGCTATATCACATTTCTCCTCTATCTATGACATTATATTTAAAAATCATTCCTTGACTAAATTTCATTAATTGTAATACAGGGAGGTTTTGGAAGTTGGAGACCGGCCAAGCTGATTATTTAATGATCAAGCTCACTTCTGGTGATACAGGCACCAAAATTTTCAGGCCACACATTTTTTAGTCTTAGAGAACTTTGAATTGTTTTATTGAATACAAAATACCTTAAGTCTGGTTTACTTGAATTACAGATGCCCTGGCTAAGTGCATTTGATTGAATCAAGGAGAGAGTCTATGAATGAATCTTTATCTTCACTGGCAGCAGGGTTAATACTGTAGCAATAGGAAGTATATGTGCACATCCATTTTTGACTGCATGTCGACAATCTCCAGCACCCACTTTGTCCCTCTGACACCAGTAATCCTTCACCTCAGGGTCCTCTGGGTGTGCACAGACAGGTCCAACATATTTCCTCCATGAAATGGTCCATGTCCTTACAGCTTTATTGGTTTTGCTAACTGTTTTCCTCAATATTTCTTTAGGTAATGCAAACCTATACAGTGATACAGAAATGTATCAATCACAAAAGTGCTGTTTAATTGAATGGGAGTTTCTTAATTAGCCACAGCTTATGATGCAGAGCTTTAACTTTACTTTGGGTTTCTGTATTATTCTTGGATTTTCTAATTATTCTCTTCTAATCATTCACTTCCCATTCCTTATTCTACACAAGGCTTTGCTTTTATAACCAGGATGTTGAACATGGTCTGCATGGGAGGTCACAATACTAGGTATTCAATACAAACACATGCTATATCATAGCCAGATACAATGTTTTTTAAGCCTGACTACATACAGTTTGTTACTTTAAAACTGTTGCATAATATTTTGCATACAGTGCATAATAAAGTATCACACGTGTGTTAGAGTGTATTTTTATCTGTCATTTGTTTTTCATAAATTAATGATATTACCACAGTGAAAGTAAAATAAATATAAGAGCTAAATATCCATGGGGAACTATGGGGCCCAGCTGATAGACAGAAGAGGCTGCTACAAAATATCTAAAATCAAAATATCTAAATCCCAAAAAAAACAAAAAACAGATTGCTAACTCCTGGTCCACACAATATTCCCTGTGCAGCACTGAGGACATGAACTGTTGAATAACTGTATGACTGAAATTGCTGTGCCAAAATAACCCAGGACATGTAAACACAGATTGCTCCATCTGGAGACACAAACTGCAGGCCCAAAATGTACATCATTTCCATTCTAAACTTATATATCTCTTCAATTGGAGGTATAAAAATATGTTGAGTGTCTTCTTTTTTAAAGGATATGTATTTTTTGCACTTCACCACCTTTACTTCCACAGCTGGATTTGTCTTATTCAAACATCACTGTTCAAAGAGTATTGCATAGGCCTGGCTGAAAAAAACAAAACAGTTTGCCTTTTCCAGGAGGCCAACATGAGGTTGTTGTTGAATCGTCCAAAAGCTCCAAATCCACAAAAAAGCTTAACTGTCCATAAAATCAAGCTTTTGTAATGGCCATCCCAATCCCCTAATCTAAACCCCATTGAAAACCTGTGGGGTAAAATAGGCGTCCCAAGTTCTGGAGAGCTTGGAGGAATGTTCTCCCACCTCATCAAACATCAAATCATTATAGGATGTATTAAGTGTAGAGGTTGCAATAATTGCGAGACATGTCTTTCAAATTTCACATCAAAATTCTTATCTCTGAGCAAAGCAAAGCTATTGCAATAAGATTACATAATTTCCACATGACTGAACATGTTTGATAATCAAGAAAGTGCATTTGATGTACTTGACTCCAGTACATTTGTTGCAAAATGAAACAGTAAATATGAGGTTAAAGTGCAGACTGGCAACTTTAATCTGTGGGTATTTACACTGATATTGGGTGAACCATGTAGGAATTGCAGCCCTTTCTATACACAGGCAGATACATTTTGGACAATTGGCTGCTTAGCTGTTTCTTGGCCAGCTGTTTGTTTTTGCATCATTAGTTCATGTACAGGAAGACTAACAACAGGTCTAAAGTTGAGTCTAGGTGTAGAATTTGCATTTAGAGTCTGTTGCTTCCACGAGGACCAAATTAGTTTCCAGTAAAACAGACCATCATGGGGTGGACAAATCTGAATAAATCTACATAGTCAAAACATTGGGTGTGTCAAAATCATTTGTTTAATACAGTGTTATGAAGAATGAATGCACTGGTGAGCTCAGCAATAGCAAACAACCTGGTAAATCACAGAAGACCACTGTAGTGGATAACCAAAAAATACTTTGAATTGTGAAGAAAAATCCCTTCTCCACTGTCAAACAGATCAAGAACACCCTCCACAAGGCAGGCAGAGATGTGTCAAAGACTACCATAAAGAGAAGGTTAAACCAGCACAACCTCAATGGGTTCACTGCAAGATGCAAACCACTGGTAAGCCTCAAGAACAGAACGGCCAGGTAGAGTTAGCACAAAAGTACATTAAAAAACTGTAAAGTTCTGGAACAAAGTCTTAGGGACAGACAAGATGAGTATTAACCTGTACCAAAGGGTTAGAAAGGGGAAAGGGTACAGAAAGAAAGGAACTGTTCATGATCCAAAAGAGGTAGGAGGTAGAGTTATGGCTTGGGCATGTATGGCTGCTACTAGAACTGGCTCAATTTTCTTTATTGATGATGTGACTGCTGACGGCAGCAGCAGGATAAACTCTGAAGTGTACAAAAACATCTTATCTGCTCAGACCCAACCAAATGCCTCAAAACTCACTGGATGGTGCTTCACCTTGCAGCAGGACAACGACCCCAAGCATACTGCTAAAGCAACAAAAGCAAAAAGTTTTTCAGGGCCGAACAGTTGAATGTTCTCCTTTTTTTTTGCAACCAAGTGCAACCAAGACTAAATATTACAATGTTATTTCAGCTTGTGTTAATTTGTCCAATTACATTTGCCTGCCTAAAATGGGTGTTGGGGGGAAAGGGGTGGATGTGGTATGGATCCAGTATGGATGTAATAACCTCAAATTTAATCTGGCAGTCCTCTTAAACCTCATTTTCTTTCATTTCAAATCCAGTGTGCTAAAGTAAATCGACAAAACAAAAATTGTGTCACCAGCCCAGTTCTTCTACATTTAACTGTACATATGGTATGTATTTGCAAATATAATATCCCTATTTATTTTCATGTCTCACAGAGAATGAAAGTACATCATGCAACAGTAACAGTGCCTGCAGATGAAATAGCGCATTTTGCATTTTGAAGATAGAATAGATATATTAGTGTGCTTATGTTGAAATGATGAGATAATGAATCAATTAATAAACAATAAATAATAATAATAGCATTATTATTAATAACCCACTGTGGTTAATAATAATAATAATAATAATAATAATAATAATAATAATAAGTAGAAGAGAAAGGAGACATTCTTTTTTCAGGAAAAATGTCACATTTTCTTGCTCTGTTCTGAGAGGTTTCCAGCCTGTGAGCTCTGCATGCAGCTGTGAGGAAGCAGCTGTACCTTGTATCTGAGCAAGCGGCAAGCAATCCCACTGGGTGACTCCAGTGCCACTGAGTTGGTTTTTCTGAACTGTTCCTAATACTGTCACGGATCCTATTTCTGTCAAATGAGTCATTGGTTTGGGTATGCTGGACTGTATGTATGTTTTCGTGTAGAGAACTACAATTGATTTGATCATCTCGATCCACTATTCCTTGATCATAATGATAAGGATTTGAGGGCATTAAGTTTGTTGGGGGAGCTGGTGGATCAAGGCATGAAGCATGGGAGGAAGGTTAGTGGGTTTTTTCTGTGCACATTCGTTTAATGCCATGGTTTGAGCTTTTTATCATGACCCAAAATAAATTTAAATTCTTAAACTGAGGTCATACATTCATGTCAACTTCAAATGTTTTTTTGTGTAAAATCCTATGTTTAGCACCTCTGTGCCATCAGTGTATAATTTATTTGATTTTCAGTGCAGTGAATGTCTTTTGGGGTTTTTTGTCTCATATTGCCATGTCCCATATTTAATTCAACGAGTCATACAATCGATGCAACTTCTGTTTTGGTAAAAAATGTTAACGCCTGTGTTGAGTCAATTTAAGAGAGACTGTGAGAGAGAAAAGAAAAACACTAGGAGTTGTGGTGAAGAGGAAACCCTTTTTATATTTTTTAAAAAATCGTTTAGAGCAGTTTCAGTTGACAGAACGTGGGAACCATAGTTGAGCAAGTAAAGGATTATAGTTGTCATTATTGAACTTGTAGCAGAAAGCTGAGCAGGGATTGGTTGTGTGAGAGAGTTAGGAGTGAAACTAAAGGTAATCGGCACTGCAGAGATTTAAAAAAAATAGTGTGGCTGCAGAAAAGGAGAGATGTCCTGGGATGAGGAGTGAGTTCCTAGGTGGCAGTACGCATTTTGGAACTCGGCTATTACTGGAAGTGTTATGGGAGAAAGTCGTGTTGAGAGAGTCGGTGTGTGATGAATCTTACCTGCTCTCCAGCCTGTGGATGATGGTGGCAAGGACAGTGAACCTGGGGAGGGGGGTAGAAACATGGTCAGTGGTATGGAGTGGTGAAGCACGGTGATGGGGAAATCCTGGACTGGAATCCTAACTGCTCTTTCAGGGAACTAGTTTCCCTGAGCATTATTTGGAGTGTGGCCAGATTGAAAACTTTGAGCAGGAGTGGAGATTTCTGGGAGTGGACCTGAGTTTTTTTTTTTATTTGGGATGTAGCTAGGTCTGGCAAAGTGATGCAAGCGAACGCTACATCCCCCGGTTCTTTTGAATTTTTCATTTGTGTATGTCTTTGTGTGTTCGGCTATGTGCTCTTGCGGGGCAACCACACTTTGTAAGGGTTCCCCTATGGTGGGCAGGCAGTCTTGGTACTAGCTAGAGTGTAACCAGGGTCACTGTGTGTGGTCTTGATATTCGTGCAGTGAGTGAGTGATAATGCACAATTCATAGCTGGTGTTCTCTTGGGAGTGCTGTATTGGGTGTGAATTGCATGCAGGGTAGTGTCTACTTACCTGGGGAGACTCGTCACAGGAGTGGGGGCGCTAACTGAGTAGAATGGGGGAGAGAGGGAGTGGAGAAGGGCTTTCTTGTTCTCCTTTGTGCATATGTTTCAGAATTTTTAATGAATTGCATTAAATAGATTTTGTTTTATTTTATTATATATTTTCTTTTTTACACTTGCCTTGTCTGTCTTCTCTTGGTGATTTGGTGGATAAATGCAAAAGAAACTAGAGAAAATAAGTTAATTCTAGGCAGAGGGGAATTTGCACCAGACATGAACAGGGGCCTGTATCACAAAGCAGGATTTCTGAGTTAGCTGGATTACCTCAACCTGATTTTTGAGGGTTCAAGGTTTTTACTCAGTTTTACTTTGTTTTGGATTCAAATACTTTTCTACACTTTACTGATCTTGTCAGGTGTATTGGAACCAATGAAATACTCTCAAAAAGTGCAAACCCCACCTTCTGGTCATTACGCCAGGCAAGATCAACAGAGCAGAAAAGTATTTGAATCCAACATTTAATATGTACAGGATATATGTATAGGTAGCTTGCATTGGAAATATAAATGTGCTGCCTTTCACAAAAGTTGCTTTGTAGCAGTTCACTACATTAGTTCTAAGTAGGCTACTAAACAAAATTTGTCACTAAAAATGTAAAGTAAATAATAAAGAAAAGAGGTATTAAACAATTCAGCCAACATCTGCAACAGCACCAAACTATTGTGCACTCTTGCCTTTGATTTGTGGCTGTTATGCTCAGGCTGTCTAGTCAGTTTCTGAAGTCTGTTTCGGGAGTCCAAAGAATGCATCTTCAAAGTTGCATCCTTTCCCCAGTGTGGGGAATCTAGCCATGTTATAGAATTGTGTCCTTTGGATGCATTCTGACACTGAGGAGAAGGCACAATGCAAGGTTTGAAAGAAAAAGGTTGCATGACAAAATGCATTGACACTGGATAGCATAAACTCCCCATGTTTTGGTACATTTCATAATAGAGCGATTATAAATGCATGCTTATAATAAGACAGTTTTTATTTTTTGGCCATTCTCATTAGTAGACTAATTAGAATGGTCTGGCTGTAAATCGCATGTCTTCCCAGCCAATTCTTTCCCCTGTTCCTTCCTGATTAGGTGACACCTTGGCAGAGGTAGCTGTGCACCAGAATAAAAAACACCCTAGTGGGAATCACTATTTTTCTGGAGACTTATGCAGTGAATAACATGAAGCAAGTGTAGAATTTTAATAGCATGTTGCTGAATCTATGACCATCACTGCTTTGAAACATCAGTACCACTGTACACCCCTAGATTTCCAATTCATCAGCTGGGAATATTCTTCAAGCTGCACAGCAGTTGTGATTCTACACAAGGATTTTTGGTGGAATGTCAAGTCATAAATTATGAAAATATGAGGACACACACGTTATTGTTTCATTTGTTTTCCTTCTTTATGTATTATATATGTATACATGTTATAGCTCGCATCAAATTTAAAACATTGGTCCGAGCATACCAGGCAGTCAAGGGATCAGCCCCAGCATACCTCCACAAGATATTCAAACCCTACATGCCAGCCAGATCCCTCCGTTCTGCTACCTCAGGACGCCTGGCACCTCCCCCTCTTCGCACCTGCGCTTCCAGAACATGTCTCCTGTCTGTTCTGGCCCCACGATGGTGGAATGACCTCCCTGTGGAGGTCAGAACAGCTGAGACACTGACCCATTTCAAGCGACGACTGAAGACTCACCTCTTCAGGCTGCACCTCTCCCCATCCCTCCCTACCTCCCTGTAATCTCTTAAATGACTGTAAGCTTAGGGTTGTAACTAGGTAGCTGTTTCGTAGGTGACTTAGGTGCATTAACTGTCTTAACTACTGCTTGTATTTTTCCATAGACTGCGTTGTTGCTGTTCTCGTTTGTGTTAGTGTTAATCAGTTTAACCTTCAGGGTCCAAGTTGAACTATGCAGTTGTTCCCTGCACTTGGACTGGTACTTCTCTCTAGGGTTTTCGTCATACTTGTTCCCGGTTATGGTTATACACTTTGTTGTACGTCGCTCTGGATAAGAGCGTCTGCCAAATGCCTGTAATGTAATGTAATTATAACTAACCAATTTGCCTTCAGATTTTTACTATAGGATACCACACCATCTTTTCAATTATATTACTTTATAAACTGATATAATAGAAACTTCATAAACTCCAATGTGATTTGTTTTACTTCATTTTTTACAAAGCTTTTGACATTCCCTGCTTCATTTTACTTCATCCTTTCATCCTTTCCAGAATAAAAGTGCATACTGAGAATTTTTTTATTTTTGTTGAAATGATTCTCAGCTCTGTGCTTCGCAGCTATTTCAAGTTATTTTATATAATTTTCTCTCAGCTAATGAAGCATACCACAGCACAAGACATGCACTTATCTTGTCTAGGATTACACATGGTGATGTTAGATCTTCAGTGATAATTTAGGATTTGTTCTTTGCCTGTTCAATGTAGCGCACCACAAATGGAAATAAAAAGGAGAATAGAAAGAAAGAATACAAGGCAAAGAACACTTTCCATTTTGGGTATTTATCATTAAGCACTTTGGGCCCTATTTCAGTGACAGCAACCACGCAAACATACCTGGCACTAGTGGAACTGATAATACTGTCCTGTACCAATAGAATATTTTCAGTTTTGTAGTTTACGGTCTTCAGTAAACCTGTCTGCATCAACATGGGTGGGGTGGACAATAGAGGGAGTATCAAACACTGGGCACTATGCAAGTATTGTGTGTAAAATTAGTTTGTAAGAACTTTCACTTCTACCTCACAAGTCAGGCTTGCACAGATGTGAGTCAGAGGAAGACACTTCATGTTGCTGCTTAACAGGCAGGCACCTGATTGGCCAGCAAGGGTTTCTTAAGAACAAAAAGATTCTGCCACCAATTATACATAAACCTACAGGGCTACTGGCCACAGTGGCCACTGTCACAGTCGGGATTTAATTATCAAGATAATTCATGCAAATAAGGAAAAGCACTCCACTTCCCACAGTATTTAGTTCAGGTAACATCACTTTTACTGGTAACAATTGTGTTCTATCCTGAAGCCAGTTCTGAACTTACATTGAAACAACTCCCGCAATTCCTTTAATTTTTAAAATGAGTTTCTTGTAATAATATAGGCATAACCATAGTCTCCAGTGGGTCAGTTACAGGAATTTCCTGGATATTAATATTTCCTTTTGCATAGAGCTCTACTTCCACCTCTGTTATTGGCTATATATTTTCTGATTAGTTTATATGCCTCTATTTTAAACTCATTCTCATCATCTTCCTAAAATCATGTCTCTGTAATCCCAAGTATGCCATAAACCCCATTATTCAAGACTTAAAGTATTTTTTGCACCATTTAAACAAACTTTAGTGTACAGCTTCTTCACTTCCTCTCCCCCACCACTTCTAGCTACATAAAGCAACCACAAATAAAATTCTGCTCTATAAAGATTTTTGTTATTCTCACTAGCATCATTAATAAGTAGCTTTTATGTCTCCTATTAGCTTTATCAGGTGTAGTTTATACAGGGCGCCCCTGTGAAAAAAAAAGAATCTCCTACCTTGAGAAACCCACCATACGAGACTAGTCATGCAAACATACTATACTGTCAATAATTGAGTCCTCAACTATCACATATCTTGGAGGATCCAGCCACCCCTCAGTCCTCTACTCACAGAGTCATAGACTGGGTCCAATGCCTGTAATGGCTGGAATTCTGCCGCTTCATGGTAAGCATGCCCTTCCAACACTAACATCCTACCATCACCTAACTCACTCAGCCTGCCTGCTCCAGTCTCCACCACCCTCACTGTAGCATGCACACTCACTCTCCAAAGGATGTGTGACTCAGTTCCCCCTGGAACTCTACCAATTCAGAACTGTGGAATACAGCAAGCTGGCCCTCAAGATCAAGGTTTTAGCTCTCAAGATGCTCAATGAGCCGGCTATGGTCACACAAAAACGCCTCATGAAAAGCTCTCCAAAAATGAGACAATTCTGCAACTTTCTTACATTTTTATCCCATTTTTATCTCCAACCCTCTGTGAGTTGTGTTAAAAGTGCTACTGAGACAGAGACCAAGTTTACTGCTTAAACTGCTTGAAGTGGTTCAGAACAGCTAGGAGCAAAAACAAGAGAACAGTGAGTGAGAGAAAAACCCCTCCATATAACTAGGTAAGAATGTATCCATAGGACAGAAAAATATGGCCAGTTGCTTTTTAAATCAGATTATATTAAAGTAACTTTCAAAAGAAGCTCCTCATTATAGCTATATAAACCATTTATTTATAAAAACATACATTTTTAGCAATTTTATGTTCAGTTTATTTGCATTCATTGAATATACACATTTGTTAATGCCAGAATCCCAGGAATACATCTCTACTGTAATATATTGGATCATGTGTAGTTTAGCAAGAGTTAGATGTTAGATACTCAAGCCCAGTGGTTGTAAAATTTTTGGCTGAGATCCCACCACCAGAAAAAAAAAGTAAAAAATAAAAACTTGTCCATCAATACATTGTCTATTTTGCATATGGGACAGGAAAGGACATTCCCTCCCAACAATTCAGAAACATTTTTTCTATACAACTTGAAATGTCAATGTCCCAAAACAGCCCTGGCAGTACGACTGCTCTCTCACAGCTGTATCCATGAATAACATGCTGTTTAGAACCAGCAGCGTTCTGTACCATGAATATTACAGATATTAATGATATATGCAGTTATTTTTTGTTAACTGTCCTGGACATACTTCGCAGTTGTAACATAGAACTACATTAACATTTGGTTAAATTATACAAAAACCGTTTGTATAAAGTTTGTCTGCTAAAAACTTAATTTGATTTATTCTAGCAGACAAGTGTTCTTTATAGCGTAGTTTCACAGCTTTTACTTCTAATTCAGTGAAAAGTGAAAATTGTTACAATTATGAAGGTTCTCCCTTGGTAATGACATTCTGTGACCATCAGTAATTTGAAATAAAGTGTACATGCCAAAAATTTGTCGAGCTTTGAAAATTGCAATTGCAATGCAAATTGTGTCTAAATATATGGTGAAAATACCATTTTGCCAGTGTGACTGCTCGCTACTCACCATGCACCAGCCAGAAAACAGGAGCCCTCTGTAACAGTGTATTAATACAAAATACTCAAGGGTGTACGGAGAAATTATACAAGTGACAGTGCTGATCATTGCAATATGTACAAAATTCTAAATACATAATAATAGGACAGAGTGTAGCACAGTGGGTAAGGAACTGGGCTTGTAACCGAAAGGTCGCAGGTTCGATTCCCGGGTAGGACACTGCCGTTGTACCCTTGAGTAAGGTACTTAACCAAAATTGCTTCAGTATATATCCAGCTGTATAAATGGATACAATGTAAAAAATGCTATGTAAAAAAGTTGTGTAAGTTGCTCTGGATAAGAGCGTCTGCTAAATGCCTGTAATGTAATGTAATAATAATAATAATATTAATAACTAGACAATTCCTGCAGAAATGCAAAGTTGTCTTTGTGCTGAACAGAGCATTATACATTAAGTAAACATTATTCTTACAAAAGTATTCAGTATTACTATATTGAAAGGAGACAACGTATTTCAGGTTTTGTATGCTAGGTAGTTGATATGGTGTTTGAGGCAGTTGCTAGGGTGTTCTAGGTAGTTGCTAGTGTGTTGCTAGGTGGTTGCTATGGAGTTCTAGGCGGTTGCAAGAGTGTTGCCAGGTAGTTGATATGGTGTTCTAGGCAGTTCCTAGGGTGTTATAGGTGGTTGCTAGGGTGTTGCTGGGTGCATGCTATGGAGATCTAGGCAGTTGCTAAGGAGTTCTAGGTGGTTACTAGGGTGTTGTATGTGGTTGCTAGGATTTTCTAGGAGGTTGCTACAGCTAGGGTTTGGGATAGGGTTACAGCTAGGGTTAGGGTGAGGGGTATAGCCAGGGTTAGGTTTAGAGTTACAGCTGGGTTAGGGTTAGGGTTATGGTTAAAGCTAGGGCTCGGGTTAAGGATGCAGCCAGGGTTAGGGTTAGGGTTATGGTTACAGCTAGAGTAAGGGTTGGGGTTTGGGTTACAGCTAAGGTTAGGGTTGGGGTTACAGCTAAGGTTAGGGTTAGGGATACAGCTCGGGTAAGGTTTAGAGATACACCTAGGGTTAGGGTTAAAGCTAGGGTTAGGGTTAAGGTTACAGCTAGGGTTAGGGTAACACTTAGGGTTAGGGATTGGGCTACAGCTAGGGTTGGGGTTAGGCTTACAGATAAAGTTAGGGTTAGGGATACAGCTAAGGTCAGTGATAGGGTTACAGCGAAGGTTAGAGTTAGGGTAAGGGTTACAGCTAGGGTTAGGGTTCGAGTTAGACTTAGGTTTAGGGTTAGAGTTACAGCTAGGGTTAGGGTCACAGCTAGGGTTAGGCTTAGGGTTACAACTAGGGTAAGGATTACAGCTTGGGTTAGGGTTACAGCTATGGTTAGGGTTAGGGTTACAGCTCGGATTAGGGTTAAGGTTAGGGTTACAGTTAGGGTTTAGTGTTAGGGTTACAGCTAGGGATAGGGGTAGGGTAAGGGTTTCACCTAGGGTTAGGGTTACATATAGCGTTAGGTTTAGGATTACAACAATGGTAAGGGTTATGGTTTCAGCTCAGGTTAGGTTTAGCGTTACAGCTAAGGTTAGGGTAAGGGTTACAGCCAGGGTTAGGTTAGGGTTACAGCATAGGTTAGGGTTAGGGTTTCAGCTAGTGTTAGAGCTAGAGTTCCAGCTAGGGTTAGGGTTACAGCTAAGGTTATGCTTAGGGTTACACATAGGGTTACGGTTATGGTTACGGATACAGCTAGGGTAAGGGTTAGGGTTACAGCTAGGGTTGCGGTTACGGTTTGGGTTATAGCTGTGGTTTGGTTTAGGGGAACAGCTAGGGTTAGGGTTACACTTAGGGTTGGTGTTAGGGTAGGGGTACAGCTTGGGTTAGGGATAGGGTTAGGGATAGTGCTAAGGTTAGAGTAACAGTTAGTGTTACAGCTAAGGTTAGGTTTAGAGTTAGGGTTACACCTAGGGTTAGTATTATGGTTAGGGTTACAGCAAGGGTTAGAATTATGGTTAGGGTTACAGCTACGGATAGTGTTAGGGTTAGACTTAGGAATAGGGTTAGGGTGAGGGTTTAGGCTACAGCTAGGGTTAGGTTTAGGGTTACAGCTAGGGTTAGGGTTATTGTTGCAGCTAGGGTTAGGGTTACAGCTAGGGTTGTGGTAAGGGTTATAGCTAGTGTTAGGGTTAGGGTAATAGCTAGGGTTAGGGTTACAGCTAAGTTTAGGTTTAGGCTTACAGCTAGGGTTGGGGTTATAGCTAGGTTTAGGTTTAGGGTTACAGTTAGGGTTAGGATTAGAGTTACAGCTAGGTTTAGGGTTTAGGTTACAGCTACGGTTTTGGTCACAGCTATAGTTAGAGTTAGGATTGTGGCTAGCGTTAGGGCTATGGCTAAGGTTAGGATTATGGCTAGGGTTAGGGTTAGTGTTAGGGTTACAGCTAGGGTTATTGTCAGTGTTACAGCCCGGGTTAGGGCTCTTCACCATTGGACAAAAGACTCTCTTCCATGAAGGGCGACATAGCTCAGGAGGTAAGACTGATTGTCTGGCAGTCGGAGGGTTGCCGGTTCAAACCCCGCCTTGGGCGTGTCGAAGTGTCCTTGAGCAAGACACCTAACCCCTAACTGCTCTGGTGAATGAGAGGCATCAATTGTAAAGCACTTTGGATAAAAGCACTATATAAATGCAGTCCATTTTCCAAGTTCAATGAGGCATCCTCCAACTCTCTATTACAAGCAGTTCATTACTACATGCAGTATTATGAAATAATAAAAATTGGCAATTTAAATGAATGGCGAGATGTTCACCCTCATGACGTCACAATGCTCTGTCTTCAGCTGCTAGAAGGCATTGTGATGTCACGAGGGTCAAAATTCCACCATTCATACTCTATGGGACAAAATTGCCCACAAAAAGTCGAATTCTTCAGAAATCGTGCTCTGAATCTTTCCACAAAGTAATAGCACACCATTGCCGATGAAGCCCCTTGATTTGACATATTGAACGTTTATGTGGTGTGAAAACTCTGGGATGAGCCAACCAAAAAATGGGAGGAACGAAGAATAATAATATGTGAGATAATAGTAGTGTGATTGCCAAAGGCAACCACACTAATAATAATAATAATCAATACATGAATACTAATAAATTATGGGAAAATAAAAATGGAAATGCAATAGAAATATTTTATCTGACAACTGAGCTTTTTTTGTGAGACAAAGATATCTTTCTGAGTGTGTCTCCTTGACAATGTTTAACCTTGACATTTCCCTTTAACCGTACCTGGAGAATTTCTGCTTTGTCTTCTCTAATGTATTAGGAAACAGAAACACACAGAAGGAAAGCATCTATTTAATTCATTTCTGCTTCATGTACTTCAAAGGCGTACTCACAGTGTCAAAAAGGCATAATCCTGATGTTCTTTGAAATTGAATTTGATATTAGTGTGATGACAGGAAAGAGCGAGAGAATGAATAGAAAAAAACAGGAGATATGTAGCTGGTAATCACTTGTCTTACAATTGTCTTATCAAGCTCCCTTTGCCTCAAGTGCATCTGAACAATCAAGGCAATTTCCAGTTTCATTGTCTGTAATGTCATGTGTTAGATATGTTCTCTAACAGAGAGAGCGAGAGAGAGAGAGAGAGCGATGCCATTACATGCCATTACATGATTTGAGATATAAACATACAGTTTAGCACAAGTCAAAATTTCTTATTTTTGATATCAGGAATATTTTTCCGAGGCTGCTTTTTCAAGATTATGTTGTTAAATATATATTTTTTTCAATGCGCTGAATTACATTTTATCTTGCTGTCTAAATGATATGATAGCACTTTTGCACTTATGTTGCATATACAGTCGATAGCTCTTTTAATATAGCACTTTCACTCATTTTCACAATATTCTATTTTTATTGTATTTCAATCATTTCAACAACAAATCATGCAAAGCCTGTTTTAAACCTTCTAGGATGGCATCAGTGCTTAATGCCAATTCCATAAGCAGTAACACAGTGTGATCCTCAATTTTATACTGTTTTATCTGACCCCCTGTATCTATTTGTCTGTATGCATACTTTTTCATATTTGTTCAGAGGGCTACGGTATGAAAAAAAAGTCTTTGTTTGTTGCAGATGAACTGAATATTTTAGGATCTGTGATCTCTGATTTCACTCTGATTTATTATGCTGTTGATATGAGCATGTTTTGTTCAATGATCAGCCCAGGGATTCTGTTGTAGTGCTGCCATAAAACCAGAATTATTGCCGGTGGTTCATTTGTACTTTACATTTACTTTATTGTTGAGAGAAGGAACAGGTTTTTATTTTCTACCCAAGGAAAGAAGGCCTGCAGACACTACTATTTCATAAAATGGTGCAGAATCACTTTCAGAACAGTTTCGCTACAAAGGTAACCCATTGCTTCGCTGGATCTCTTGATTTAGCATGGGCCCAAAAATAAAAGAAAATGCACACGTTGCACATCACAGAGACACAACTCTTTTGTTTATTGTTATCATTAATGTTGTTTCTTCGTGTGAATTTTATTGAGATCCACACAATACTTTTTATACACTTTCTGCCCTGCTGTGTCGTGGACAGAGATGTCAATCAATCAATGTCCCTCCACAGAGTAATTCTTTACACATACATACATGCAATAACAGTTTGATATCCTTCCCTGTGAAACTAGTATTGCTACATATATATTTAGAGCTGGAGCCAAACTGTTTTTTTTTTCTTTCTCTCTATTACTTTTTTCACTCAGTCTTTAAAATAATCTGGAATGTCTGGGGGACTTCATGTCTCTTGGGCTTTGTCACAAAGCCCCAGGCACACAGACAGAGGCTCTGGATACAGACCACCTCCTCAGTACTGGACTGAGCTCACAGTGAGGATTGGATGACAGACAACAGATATATCTTCAGCACCGGCTTCCAGTTTCAGTGCTCTACCAAAGTTCTGACCTCATTTCCAATACTTATTCAGGATGGATTCTTTTGATGAATTTCGTGTTCTTTTCAGCAGCTGAAAGTATACCGCAAGTGATCTGGGACACGGCTAGTTGAAGAAAAATATGACAGAGAATAGGAAAAGAAAAGTACACAAATGCGTATACATTGATTTTGTTACCACTGTTTATTTCCACTTGAATGTGCCATTGTTATGTAGGGCAACTGACAGATTCTTTTGAAATCACTGAATCATATAAATGTCTCAAGGAGCTTTCTGCTTTATTTATTCCATAATCTGACATTGATTGTGTTAGATATGATATTGTTTGTGGAGTGCATTGCATTAGGGACATAGGTTTTGATTTATCAAATGCTTGTGGAGTGTTTAACATGAGCTTGAATATGACGATATTTATTTGGATAGCTTGCTAATAATGCCATTCATTAACTGTAAAATTAAAATTGGATCTGTTTCCTTGGATCTGCAAGTTATGTACATTCAATTTTGTATTAAACTTACTGTATAGGATTCTGGGCAGTCCCGTGAGAATGCCCAAAAACATGGACTTTATAGATAAAACTATCAGTTACTTTAAGAAACCATCTAAATAGTACTGTTAAAAATACAAGGGGATGTGTGAATAGGATACAAAAAGATAATCCACTACATAATATGAAAATGAGTGACCTATCCTCAGAAATGAACTTGTTATGGATAATGCAAATGCTTCAGGCAAGTATTTTTGTAGCAACAGTAATTATTATAAAAAAAAATTACCATTTGTTTAGTTTAGTCATATTTAATTAATGCTATGTTACTCTTAAGGAAATTTCAAACAACACAAAGTGGTTAAAGGTAAAAATTACCAATTGTATGTGTAGTTAGATGTCAAAAGATATATTACAGACAAAAGTTCTGTCATGAGTTGCTGTAGCAATAAAGACAGCTTAGTGTTTATGAAAGGAAGGTCTAGAAAAGTATTTGCCCCCTTCCTGATCTCCTTTATTATAACATTTTTGTCACATTAAATGGTTTCAGATCTTTAGACAAAATGTAATATTCGACAAAGGGAAACTGAGTAAACGCAAAACACATTTTAAAATTATTATTTCATTTATTTCGTGAAAAAGTTATAAAATTGAAGTTATAGAACTTTTTTCATTAAACAAATTAAATAATAATTTTAAAATTTAATTTTGTGTTTACTCTGGTTTCTTTTCTAATATTACATTTTGTCTAAAGCTCTGAAACCATTCAGTGTCAAGAAGGGGGCAAATACTTATTCTTGGCACTGTATATATTCATTAACATTCATCGGGAGATTAATTGTCCTTATCTATTAATAACACATGTTTGATATAGCAAGTGCTAAGTCATTAATCATCATTTAATTTGCTGCTACCATGTAAAGAGGAGCTTAAAAACCATTACCTTATTAGTTTATTTTCATCTTCAGTCATGGTAGAAAGAGCACCTCTGACCCCTCTACTCTATGTTAACCACGCATCAATTAGGTGAGTCAACAAAACAGATGTGCAAGCATGATACAGAAAACAACAAGAGAACGAGGGGTGCCCAACAACTGCGGCAAAATACTGAGACAACAATTATCCAAGAAAGTGGACTGATTCTTGGAAAAGGTGGAGTAAAGGCACTAATTAAAGACAAAGGCAGAGAATTAATTTGTTCTGATGCTAAATAATGAAATATTTGATATTATACATTGTTCTGGAAGTGTGTGTATAATTGTGTGTTAAGTTTGTGTTTGCTGCATTATTTTTAATGATTAAATAAAAGTAATGGACAGTCTCTGACTTTTTCACAGTACCATGTATATTGTACTCAACACACACACACACACACACACACATATATATATATATATATATATATATATATATATATATATATATAATATATATAAATATTATATATATATATATTATATATATATATATATATATATATATATATAGGAAATGAAAACTTAATTTGCATGATTAATCAATGATACATCTGCTACAATTAGGAAAGAAAAAGGACACACAAGCAGACTAAAATATCACTGCTGCCTGCAAGTACTTATGTTGGTGAATTCACACTGTATCGAGCTGTTTGTCATGGCATACAGGAGAGAAGGCTGTGTAGCAACCAGACCTTGTGGGACACATCAAAGTTGTATCGCACGCCTTCCAAAGCTTCCATAGAATCCAATCCTTTGATCTGATATAATCAAAGCAGGAGGGATTTGGAGGGAGTTTACAGGTTGCAGGATATCTGTTCATGTCAAGTGCTTTGTTTTTTTTGTTTTTTTTTAAGCATTTCTATTTTTCTGAACTGTTCACTCTTCTTATTAAAATCATCTTTGTGTAGGGCCACATATATTCAGAACTGTATGTGTATATATTTGTATATACTTGGCTGCAGGATTGCATCTGAATTACATGCAAAATGAAAAGGGACTAAGCCAAGCTGTCATTTGAATATAGCCCTCCTTTATGTGTTCAAAATAGGAGTAATCTTGTTAAAAGTAATCTTGGTTGTTCGGTTGCATGTTTAGACAAGGGTATGGAATTTCACAGCTGACATGCTTCATGAAGCATCTGCAAATCCTGTATCAGAGCCTCTGTGATTCCACACTGAAACACATGTCCGCAGACATGCTTACAGTAATCATATGTTAAAGAAACACATGCACTGATATGTAAAATAAACCTACCCTCTAGGAAAAAACTGTTAGCTTAACTGGAGCAAAAGGGCTGCCATGTTGAATGTGACATGTGCTGGTATCAGGAACTGAAAAATATTGTTGCAATTTATTTATTTAATTTACAGTGAGTACTGTAGCTTGTATTACAATTGAATCTACTTTGCTTGGCTAGAAAAGGTTGTGAATAGCCTAACAACCACTATGGTCTGAGAATGTGTGGATGCCAGTGCTCTAAGAGATATATATTTGGCCATAATCTTATTTAATTTTAATATGCATATGATATGCATTCAAAGCAGAACCAAACTGCTCTCTTGAAGCCATATCAATGACACAGAAACAGGATGTTGACTAATTTAAATCATTTCAAAAAAATAAAAAATAAAAAAAATTTTTTAATCATTTCACAACAGACATTGTATGTTACTGCCTGTGCTATTTTGTGTGATTTATTCAATTATTATTTTTTAAAATGTGAATCTTGAAAATGCAGTGTGTATATGCTAGTCACAGAACTGTCTATTTTCACTGTGTTAGATTATGTTACTTATTGGCTTATGGCAAATTTTACCATGTTATTGAGAAGCTAACAAATTTCCATGACAATGTGAAACACAGTCAAATCTGTGACATGAATACCTATATGTTGACAGGAGGTTAGTTGTGATTCTTTCTGTAAATGGAGACAGTTGGCCAGTGAATATTGAGGAAAAAATATATATTGAAGGGGAAATTATTTACACATTGCTTGTTGAATGATTCATGAGTATTAACGTAGTGCTATACTTTAGCCATGAGTTTATTTACACTTATTTTCTTTCTGGTTACAAATTTAAATTTTATTTTAAAAAATTAATTTTATGTCTTACATGCAGGTATTCCAAAATGAATTTTAACTAAACTTAGAAATTAGCAACATTAATCCTCTGAAATCCAAGCTATAGGAAATAGGCTGCTACCATGGAAATTCACCACCCTGATTTCAGCTGGCCACAATAAAAAATATGGATTCAGCTTTTACATTAGTTTGTCATTCTTTTTCAAATAGTCTGGAGGTCTGTGACCTAGAATTTGGTTCATGGTTGAATGTTTCTTTAATATACCCCTTGTGTGAAACTTTAATTTGAAGTTTGGTGGGATGTGAGGTGAACAACTGTGAAGTGGACAGACCAGAATATTGATGAGTTGCAAGAACAAAGTGTAGAAGAATTTTTCAACACTGTCACATGTAAATGATAATAATGAGCACTGAGTATTTTGAGGAATACCATTCAGTATATGCCACTCGTAAATCATTTGCACCTTCATTTTTACTGTCTACCACATTAACTGTGACCAAATTACATTCCCATGTGTTGTGACAAAATACCTTCGCTTAATTGCATCAATATGATCATGATTGTAATGCAGGGTTTTAGATACATCTCAGCCCCCCCGTTGTTCCCCAAGCTCCTCTTCCATCTGTATGGCAGACATGCCCGTGGTTACAGCTAGGTCCCACTCATCAAAATGACGCCTTGAAACGCATGACAGGAGACAATTCCAGCAGAAATGGGATATTAATTGAATACGAATGTGTTATTTATTTATTTATTTTTCGCATTTTCTGTGGTAAAGAGAAGATGATCCATCAGAGATAGTGTGAATGAATGTGTCAGCTTCTTCTCACAGCTGTGTACTGGCAGTTTGCTGGTAATTATAGCTAATAAAGCACGGCTGCTACACAGTGGCTCATTTCCAACACAGGATTCAACATGATTCTTGTCTGTGTTTGTTCAAACCAATTTCCCGCATTGACATCAAACACGATACAGACTACACCACATTATGCTATACGCATGGGTGCAACCTTAATCCTAATACAATGGAAAGAAAAAGGACACCACAGAAATACAGGCATATAAAGGGGCAGAGATCAGCAGGGGGCTTGAGGACTTTGAGCCCTTGCCCTTTTGACCTTTGACCTGTCTCTCACAAAGTGCCCTCCCAGATGTTTTTTTTTTCTTTTGCCATCATCATTAAAAACCGATGACTAAAAATGAGATATCCGGACGCCCTTAAGTGAGACACTATCATTCCAGGTGATTCCGATGATCCTCTGCAGTCCATGTATGTGGAAGGCCTCCAGAGGTGCGGTAGCTGTATGTAGTCCATGTCTCGTACATATAGCAGGGTGGAAATGCAGACCTCACTGTAGATAAGGACTTCCATATGTAAATTTAGCTGCACCTCCCCTTTCCACAATTAAACGTATTACAGCATGCAGCATTAAAGCGGTTTGTGAGTATGACTGCATGCAGAAATTGGAGTGCGGCAAAGCTGTCAGTATCATGGATGGGACTGAAGGTGGCCTTTTTTTAGCCCCTGCCCCCTCAATATGTCTATGCATATCCCTATGCAAATACATACATTTTCTGTAAACCATATGATTCTAGTTTAGTTTCATTTTGGATTACCTCCAAAGAAGTTCCACTGTCATTCATCCTGTCCCTTATAGTTCATTTTGACCTGCAGCTCAGCCCAATATTTTATGTCCATGGCATGAGTCACAAGGAGAACTATGTGTCCCCAATTCATAGCATCTTCTCCAGACTTTCCATTTTTGTCAACCTATTCAGTTATATAGCACAGATTAATTTCAGTACTCTTGCTTCACGTATGTAATTTCAATTTTAAAACTTTCACTTTCATAGCTTTAGAGTAATAATTACGTACCTATCTTATTTTCCATTGATTTATTTGGCAGATGCTTTTTTTTAGATTGACAAACAAACCTTTAGAAAACACAGCTGCACACTACAAACAATAAATGACTAAAAATGCCCAATGTTCTTGCAACCTCCTGATCTCTATTATCTCTTATCTCACAGCATGCAGATATACTCTGTATGACAGGAAGACTGCAGTTGCTTTATTTGTTGAAAAAAATCTATTAATAGATGAGCACATGCTCTTGCAAGTTTTTCTGTAAGTCACTTGCATTTCTTTTCTTGAGAACTCCCATTGGTTTTCCCATTACAGCCTATCCATACTCATTGCTACTGTTGTCCAGCCTGTCTCTTTCTGTGCAGAGGATGCAAGATCTTCCTGCTCAGCTCAGTGCAGTACAGTTTAATGAACTTTCCAGCCTAAGCTGCAATGTCCCAACCAGACAAACATCTGCTGAGCAAGGACTGCCTCGCCCAACAAATCAGTATGAATGGGCTGAGAAGTGAGCCAAACAGTGACAACGTAGCTATCCCCCTTGAAGCTGAACACAAAATAACAGCATTTTCCTAATCTGCACTGTTTCCATTTGCATCCCAACCCTCATTCCTCCCGACAGCAGGCTTTGCTTATTTACCCCAGGCTCTCCACTAATCTCATTCTTCACCTGCCCCATGCTTCAGATCTCTCCAAATCTCTCAAAGTCTCTGGCTTCTCAGTGGTGGAATATGCAACCTATCGTCCTGACAACATCCGATTGACTGAAAATCGGTTTACCTTTCAAAAGCTACAGTAACACCCTTTGGGTACCCTTTAATTTTTGATAAAACTGTTAACTGACAAATACATCAAAATTTGCCACTGGCTGATTTTAGTATTGAAATCCTTTGATAACTATTCAATAACACTTAAAAAGAGCATGCAGACACGGTTTAAGTGAAAAAAAAGAAAATTGCCACATTTTATAGTTTGGTCAGCAAGGTAAATTAGTGGAGTTAAATAGCTCTTTCCACAATTAAGTGTAATTACAGTTTATCAAATAGTGAGTGTTTGATTGATATGTAAAATTAGCTGAGTGAGAAATTACAATAAGGTACTGTAGCAACACAATAAATAATCATATATTTATTTTCAATTCAAAAGGTAATTGTGCTGCACAACAGGAAAGAGAATTGTATTCGTACATTTCTGCACAGTCCACAGCTCATATTTCCTTAAAATATTTATTTTTGAAATCATCAAATTTTGAATTTGCTAAAATTTGAATTTGACCCAGAGGATCTATCAATCCAATCCCATTACCAGTTATCCATACAGTTTTTGAATCCTCCTGGTTTAGATCAGGGGCAGGATAGAAAGAGGAAAAGTGATTTCATCCAACAATTGAGTTTCTATTGAATGCGTTTAGGATATAAAACAATATCCAAAATAAAATAAAAAAAGAAAACACGTAAACTGTTAAATTAAAAAAATGTGTAGAATAAAAACCCTTTAAAAAATATAACGAGATATTCAAACTGTTTAATGAAGTTTGTATTAGCCACTGTGCTACATAAGAAAAAAAAATTCCAAGCTGCATGATTTTCATGATCTGTATACACTTATGCTCTGACAATAGCATGTGGATTGCCAGCCTGGACGTGTATACATAAAAACCACATGGCGTGTTGTGGTTTGTTCACAATGATATAATAATTTATAAGATTATTTTATTGCTGGATGCCAATCAAACTGAAACAGGCATTGGATGGGCTTTAACCTCTATGATGCAGGTATGATGTTGGTCGAAAGTACACATTCGATGACCAGGATGCTCATGCATTAGTGCGATATGTAAGGAAAAACAACTCTTCCTCAGGTGACTAAGAATGTCAATGCAGGACATGATCAGACTGTGTCAGAAAAGACAGTCTGTCAACAATTTAAGAAGGATGTTATAAGTGCATGAACTCATTACAAAGACGAATGCACATTTGAGAGTTCAGTGTAGCAAAAACCATAGACACTGGTCTACAGAAATGTGGAAAAAAGTGATATGGTTATGTAAGTCGTTCTTCACCATATTCTCGACAAGTGGGCAAGTGCATGTGTAGCGTACACCTAAAGAACGGTACAGGCCTGAATGCTTGACCCCCTACAGTGAGGGTGTCCGGTGGCTCTGTTATACTGTAGGGACCATTTTTCTGCCATGGTTTGGGTCCACTTGTACCCTTAGAAGGAAGAGTCACTGCAAATCAATAACATTATTCTCAGTAACAATTATCCTATCATGAAACATTTCTATCCTGATGGGAGTGGTCGCATCCAGGATGACAATGCCCCCATCCACAGGGCACGAGGGGTCACTGAATGGTTTGATGAACATGAAAATTATGTGAATCATATGCTATGGCCTTCACAGTCACCAGATCTTAACCCAATTGTACACCTGTGGGTGATTTTAGACCGATGTGTTAGACAGCATTCTTCTTCTTCACCACCATCATAAAAACACCAAATGAGGGAATATCTTTGGAAGAATGGTATTCCATCCCTCCAGAAGAGTTTCAGAGTGTAGAATCTATGCCAAGGCACATTGAAGCTGTTCTGGCGGCTTGTGGTGGCCCAGAACCTTTCTAAGACAATTTATGTTGGTTTTTCCTTTAATTTTTGTCACACGTCTGTATATTCCTTATATAAAGTTATCAAACCCTTGCTAGGTTCTACAATACATGAGGAAAATCTCAATTTGCACAAGTAAACACTTAAAAACTGTCCCTTTATGAGACTGCTACTTCTACTAACAGTGTGACATTACTAACAATCTTATTATGGGTGTCATTTGTGAGCTGTGTAATTATGTCCTTGTCAGCCATTTTTTTTTTTTCACTTATTATTTTATTTCTTTCACATTTCTAGCTGATATGGCCTTATAAAAGATTAAGGCCAAAATAATTCTCTGGTCTACTAACTTTGCAAATTGTTCATGTCAGAGAGCACTTTGGGAGCTGCTGAATCAGCAGTGTTATGTAGAGTGGTGACCTATAACCAGCCACTCCAATTATGAACTGATGTTGTCCTTTGTAGGAATGAAAATATGCCCAATGGATACAAATTAGGTACAGACAAGCTGTAGTTTGACAGACTCCACAGCTTAGCTAATGTGATGCTTATAAGGACATTTAGCCAGCTTCCAAATATACATTTGTTTATTTTTGTTTATGTATAAAAATTAGTGAAAAAAACAAACGTTCTGGTAGACAACACCTATCCTGTAATATATCTGGCTGTCAACCTTTGAAGTTAAAAAAGAAAAAGGTCACCTGGAATTCATACCATCCATTTAAATTTGGGCTCTGACATATCTGCTCAATCTTTGTGGAGAGTCAGTCTTGGCCTTACATTAAGTCAAAATGATTGCATTTCTATCCATGGGGGAGCTGTATGGACAGCCAACATGATGATGAAGCTTGAATTGGGAATTTTTACACTTTGACCTCCATTTAATCATTGCTTTTGCACATTCTCATCATGGAACCATTCTTCACTGTGCATAATATTTAGTCTGCTTTAGTCATTCACTCTGAAATATTCCACTATGATGATTTAACATATAGATGTACACATTTACAATGGCAAATGAGCTGACTAACACTTGTAAAAACTATTTTCTGTCTGTGACTAGAAATATATTTGCCCAAATGAACCAGGAGCTGGTGCCTGCTTTAATACAGAGACTTGTCTAACCAGGTTAGAGGACCCTTAAGTAGGCAGTATACTTCGTACGAAGTAGAACTTTTTGAGCAAAACGAAGCAATCAGAATAACTGACGAACGAAAAGACGCGGTGTTGTGTGTTTGTATAGTGCAGTGTGCGACGGCCTCCCAGGAGAACTTCTCGAAAAGTTCTTTCTTGTTCTCCGACCTCTCCCTCTCAGCTATTGGTCCAAATATCACATAGTTGGTTACGTCACGGTTGAGAGTTCTGAGGGCTGAATTCACATGCTAATGTACGGAGAGTCAACGCCAATCTCTCTTCTGTAGAGATGGGAATTTTGTGAGTTCCCGCATGTTTTCTGAATGGTGCTACTCGTTTCAGCAAGTCATCAAAACGCCTAGCACACATTCGGAAATAAGAGAAAGTGGACCCCCTCGTCTAAACTCGCATTTGCCGAATGTACAGACAAAACTCTCCATTCTCCGTCCTACTCTGATTTAGAGGGCGGACGTACCATCTTTTTCGCCTTTTTTCTTCTTTTGCATAGCTAGATAAACTAAAGCCACTTTAAACTTTTTGTTTTGTGTTGTGATCTCGCGTAGCCCTTCTCTTTATACATCCATGGCGTAACCGCGAGACGGAGATCTGGTTGAGATTCCAGCCCCGGTTAATAGCTCATAATTATTTGTAATTATCCACGCCACAGCAGCATGGAGTGACTTTAAACGGTGCAGTGTTCTCACTGAGTATACCGACAACAGTGTTCGTGGACATGTTCGCCGGTGGTTCTCAATCCTGAAGTTCTTTCTTCTTACTGAGTATACTGCCAGCTTTAAGTCTCTATATGGAGTGATTAAAGGGGACGTAAATCACTCAGTTATATGACTCTGGTTCATTTGCTTTTTACCTTAGATGAGATATGCCCCTACATTCAAATCTGAAATTGACCAGTATTTGCTAGAAAAATAAAGTTTGCTTTATTTGCAGCTATAGCACGAGGGTGCAGCCATCTTAGAACAAGGTAGGTCGTGACATCAATAGGGTGGTTTGTCTCGGCTGCTCAAGATATTCCTATTACTAGTCTGCTGGCTATCACTGAGGAAAAATATAAATGGAGAACCCCAGGAGGTTCTTTTGTATTGCCATGGGATTTTCAAGTGAGTAATACCAAGGAAAACATATTCATTTTCACAAACTGCCTCTGAAAAGACCACAACTACTGTGCTGTTGACTGGCTACGCTAAAATGGCAGAGTGCACTTGTGGGATGGGTGCAACAGGTCTGCAGTGATTTTAAAGCAGATTACATGGAGGTGGGGGTCTTGATTAATGCAGACTGTTTGTTCTAAGAACCAAAAAGCAACTCAACCCACATGCTGTGGTTGGTTGGCAGGGCATAGTATAAAATACAAGCTGGCTGGCAGGTAGCTGGCTACCTAACAATAGGAACTAGTGTAACCCGTTAGGCTGTTCGCCCAAATTTATAAATTTTAGTTCAATACTACTACAGAATACTAATATTTCTGAAGATATGCAAATTAATTATTTTCCTGGAAGTGTTGTTCAGCTACTGTATTGTGTGTGTATGTTAAGGAATTGAAATGTATGTAATTGTCATTTATGGCTTTCTGGGATTGCTAGCCAGGCAACAGTGCAGACTTGTGAGGTTAAACTGAACGGGGTTGTTAGCTTGTTGTTAGTTGACTATTAATTAACCAATTGATAGGATTTGTCCAGACTGGATCTTCGCACATTTATTTCACTCAAATTTAGGCAACGTGGTGACGTAACATTGACTGCTGCAGTTGTTTGGATCGAACAGACATTAGACGGGAACCAGAGAATAATGTACAGTCTTGTGATAGATTAGGCCACGAAAAACAGAAATGTAATCAAAAAATAAATTGAAGACTGTATCATACAACATGAAATTGTATTAAACTGCCTTAGTTTGTGTTAACTTTTAAAGCTATTAAGACTGTTAGGTGTACGCCACGCCGCATTAGTTTTTACCCCAACCTCGGGGTTAAATGTAACATTTCACTCTCTGTGCTTTCTGTCAGATTTTTAGTGAATGATATGTCCCAGAAATTTCATTGTGATGTGTAATCGTAGTCGGATGATGTAGGTTGTTTTTTATTTAAAAATGATTAATTTAGCTCTAATAATATTTTCAGAATTGAGGCAAATACGAAAACTGCTAGTTATTTCCCTGCTCTCCCCTACATTTGAAACTGAGTCCACTTTTTGTACAAAAAAACATTTCAATATCCTAAATCAATGTACTCTTATTTCTAGTCTGTTCTCACTCTTCCTGGAATGGGAGATCACATAAAAGGCTTGAATTTTTCTGCTCGACTCTGCTCAAACTGGATACATGTATGTTTCACACAATGTTGCTGCAGGATTCTGACTCTCTGCAGTGGGTGCAAACCATGAAGTGTAAAATTGCATTGGATGCAAAGCAAAACCACAAAGTGTTTGTGTGTTTTCTTGTGTTATTTAGGCACAGGGCTTTATGCTTTGAAATCAATGTGCTGAAGGTGTGCTTTTTCAATTTGTTGACTGCAGCATATTAGTGTGTTTTTGATATTAAATGGTTGGGTTTGTGGTTTGACCAGACCTTTTTTTTTTTTTTTTTTTTGAAACTAAACTATGAACTATCAATGATATTCAAGCAGTCTTTTGGAAGCCCGACAATTTTCTCTATTATATGTTCTTATTTCAATCAGTCATTTCACCTTACTGATTGCTGGAAAAGGACTAATAACATACTTTGAAAGCGGCCATTTTCACTTAATGTAATAGTAAGTCCAGCTCATATTTCAAACATTGAGTTTGTGTTATATGCTCAAAATATTATTTGGTTATACTTTAAATGGGAGTGGTTACATGCAATTCCTTGACATTGTAATTATTGTGATTCCAGGAAGGTAGTGCTGGAGCACAGAAGGCTGTTCCTGTGTCTTATAGTGCAGGGCTGCCCAACCCTGTTCCTGAAGATTATAACATAACATAACATAATGACAAGAGCAGGCCATTCTGCCCAACAATGGTCGCCAATGTCCTGACTCCTGTTTGGAGTGAAAACCAACAGGACAGTAGATCTCCTGGAACAGGGTTCGTGAACCCTGTTGCAATGTGTTGTCCATTCAGCACCTCAAGTGGTTTGGTTACCTGGGATAGTTGCAAGACTATGGACAGCATTGACTCCATGCACAGGCAAGTATAAGCTGTAATTTAGTCATTGTAACTACCATCCACATGCTAATCAATGAGCTATATGAAGGCCCAGCTCTTAGGTTTATTGGAAACTCTGTTTGCCACAATGGGTTCCTGTTCTCTAACCCCTGGATCACTTTTTGCTATTCATTCTGAAAACTATGTCTGTTTGTTGTGATTTAGTAAATTATCTTTTGAGCATTTTCTTTATTTTGTGAATGCAAGCTCGGTCTACTCTCCTCATGTCACAGAGCAATGAATAAAAGACAGTAAGCCACAGGCATTATCCTGTCTGCTTCATCCATTCACCACCTGACACCGTATCCACCCAGCACTGTCACTATGCATAATAATTAGGGTCCAAAGTTCCAATAGTAGTTTGTGATATTCACAAAGGGTATAATTCAGGTGTATAGGTAGGAAAAATAAATTAAAGAAACTTGCACACTGATATTAAAAAAAAAAACGTTTGGATTTTCTCCTTTTTTATGTCTTTGTGCAGGTTTTTTAAATTATTTTCCTTCCTAATAATTAGGATCACCATTTTTTTAAAGCATAAGACACAGAAATATTAAATTTACATTTCCATAAATATCCTTTGGGGGTCACAATAGACCAGGGGTGGGCAATTCCAGTTGTGGAGGGCTGGTGTGTATGCATGTGTTCTTGTTTACACAAGTTTCCCTGGCTAAACAAGCTAATTGGCTAGATTCACCAACAGTGGTTCACTTGTAGGTTAGTAAACGCTTCATATAGAGACTAAAGAACAATATTTGGATGTCACTGATGCACTTAAAAAGAAATTAAGCTAAAATGTCAGATAGGGGAATGGTTAGGGCTAATTAAGAAATGAAGTCTGGCATGAAAACCAGAAACAGATATGGGAGATATACTTGAAACAGATATGATTAATCAGCTAGTCATGTGGATTTGGTGATTAATCATAAAAGCAAATTTTAATGCATGGAGAGGAACATAAACACTGGTGCAATGTTAAAATAATAATAATTTGAGCAGCCAAGTGTACCTTTGTCTGTTCAATGTACCGAACACAGATTCATTCAATACATTGTATAGTGTATCCTCTTTCATTTCTCTAATTTCAGTTTTTTCACTTATTTGACCCAGGAAAACTACCGATATACACACTACCATTGCAGTGGCAAGGGCTACACAGATACACATCATCAATGAAATGGCACCCTCACCAAAAGGGTGGCATCCATAAATCCATTTATTTGTGCAAAACATGTTTTAGAGTTTCCACAGATGAGAATAAATCTGGCCATATAAATGTGAACTGTGTTTGTGCCTTATTCCTCTGTGCTTTGGATTTTATTCATTTATTAATGGAATTTAAAATGAAGCAGTAAAATAACTTAAAGGAGATTAATGTAAGATTGATGTGCCTGTGATCGCACTGCATAATCAATAGCACATTCTGCCAACGTCTGGTTCAGGGGTGAGGCTGTCTCAGGCCAACAGAAGATTGTCATTTGACAGAAAGTGAAGACAAGGCTGTTGATTTAGTTAATTGCCCCAGTTAGATTTGGGATCATTTAATTGACTGACTGAATTGGCTTTGCTTCTACAGAGGGCTGTTAGTGCATTTCTACAGGGAATGAAAATGTGGTGAAAACCAAGGGGACCTGGCATGTGTCTGAAATAGGCTGTTGCTATGGAATCCAAAGACTTAATGAACAGTGGGAAACTTATGCAGAAAGGGCTTTTGATTTATTATGGACTTTATTTGATTACAGTGTACATGAATATTTAGTTATGCATGTAGCCCCGGCCAAGAAAATTTTAAGAAAAATATACTGTGTTAAAAATATATATTTGAAAGTTAAAATTGAACATTGTCCTTCTGGTTATGAGATACAAAAATAAATAACTTAAAAGAAAACTGGCTAGCTGCAGTGGTAATAAAGCAATAATTTGTTTTAAAAAATAGGGGGGGGGGGGGCAGATTACAAGACTAAATTATGTGGGATCTGATAAATTACATTCATAAATTTGAATTTGAAAAAAATATTTCAGTCCACCTAATGAAGTCTAGACTGTTGAAGAAACAACGCTCCTCCCACCCCCCGCCTCACACACTCACACACACGCACGCACGCACTGCTGACACATGAATTTCAGAGCTAAAAATGTATCATCTTGTCTGCCCACTCCCACTAAGGTCATTGATAAAAATGCTCTAAATTGTTTTAACAATTGAATTTAAACATGAAAACAGGTGAAAAATGGTTATCACCATGCTCTTTGACCTTGTATAGTGCTAGAGTGCCAATGCAAATACACAAATGCAGTGGATTGTGGGTTTCAGTGTAACCACTACTAATATTGTACATGCACCGCAGTGGGATGGGTTTATCAATAAAATCTATGGTTCTGTATGTAATGAATCAAAACTTTATTTGCTTCTTCACATTAACAGCAGGATGCCTTTACATGGCTTTACTCATGAACCCATTATTAGAACCACAGGAAAACTTGTAGCAGTTATGTGAATTATTTCTTATACAGTATACTGTATCTCTGTCATCTCTATCTGATCGTGAATGCCCTTTGGAGCATCACATTGGACCAGAATTAATCCAGACCTAAGAAACCATATTGAAGCATAAAGAATCTGGCCCTAAGGACAGCGTGGCTCTGGCCCATGGTCCACATGGACTTGACAAACCATGGATTTTGTTGATTATATCATTCTAGAGTATGAAATATAGAGTAGTCCCTTGCTAACTGCATCTTTTCGACCTGCAGATTACATGTACCCATGTTTCTCACTTTGTGCACCATTTTACCACTGAGGCATTATGTTTTTGTATCCTCAGCTCAGCCAGAGATCAGCCTCTGAAAAGAACAATCTTTCGCTCACCTGCACTCTTACACATGCGGTGGATAGAACTGGATCAGCATTCACTCTGCGTTGTGCCAACATTTTCCACTTTTTGGCTTCACAGCCCCAATCCCATTATAGCTGCGAAGAGCAACATGTCAGTATCATGGATGGCCTCACATTCCCCGGTGTTTAGTGACACACATATTGAATACATTTATGGGTGTGTGTGTGTGTGTGTGTGAGAGAGAGAGAGAGAGAGAACGAGAGAGATTCAGAGAGAGAGAGTTCATATATTTTCTTTAACACATGCCATCATACGGTAAATGATCTATGATTGCCTACAGTGGGACGTAGAACCAGGGTGTGTGTGTGTGTGATAGAGAGAGAGAGAGAGATGGAGGGAGAGAGAGAATATCCTTTCTTTAACATGTGCCATCATATGGTAAATGATCCATGATTGTCTACAGTGGGATGTAGAACCGGTGACAGTGCAGTTAGTGGCATCAACATAGCCAAACTGGTCAAAAGCCAAACAAAACTCAGGTGGACTAGTTATTTGACATGGCCCCATTTGACCATTCATAGCCAATCAGTTATCTCATGCGGGCCAGCTGAATACTGCTTTGAAGGCCAGCTGGAAGGATTACTTGGGGAGCCCATCCAAATGATATCAGGCAACCCAGTTATGGAACAGTCCAAAATGTTTTTGTTTTTTTTGATATTGTAGCAGATGATATAAATGCAGATGTATTTTATTTGTCTTCAGAAATATATTACGTCAAATTGAGTAGTGAACTTGTTTATATTCAAATATTTTTTATAGTTTTTGATAATCAGACAATATAAGATAATTTGGCTGGGCTCCCAAACCAGCTGTATAATGTTGCCAACTGGATCTTGCATGCTTTACAAGGCTTTTAATACATTTGATGTGCTACATCTGAGAGGATTATGAAGAATATACTAAATAGAAGTCCCATAAAAGGCAAATAATTGAGCAAAAACGGACTGCTTTAGCTATGGTGGTATGGACTAAAGCCAGATTCAAATTATTATTGGTCATAATCATGCTGGTCTTTTTAGACCAGCCACATAAACATGGACACTAATGACTCGCCTTTTTGCCAGAGCTACTGGTGGAAGGCTGTTAGAAAGAGGGTGATTGATGAGCTTTATTTTCTGAGGGTACCTCCTTCACTGACTGAACACAGCTTGACTCCTGAATTACTCTGCTTTGGTCATTTGTTTTATATCCTAACTAAGTGTATACTGACATCCATGCCACTCTATACCCTTGTTACGCTGTTAAACTGCTGCATGTTAAACTGCTGAAAGTAAGCTGGTGCGGGCTTGGGTAGTACTTGAAGAGATTTACAAGGAGAAATAAATTGCTGCTGGAAGAGATGTTGGTGGGCAGGTACAGGGCACTTTCCTTCTGAGCTAAATAGAAACCAAATGCCCCAGCACAATGATGGGGGCATTGTGCTGTAAAAGGTGCTGTCCTTACGATGAGATGTTAAACTGACATCCTGACTCACTTTGGTCATTAAAAATCCCATAGAACTTTCCAGAAGAGTAGGAGTAGTGTTGCCTCGGTCACCTCGTCAAATTCCTGTAGAGCTGTGTCTTTGAATCAGGTTTCCTAATCATCTCCCATAGACTGGCAACAGAACGCTTTGTATTGCATATCTACCCTTTGATACCCCAAGTTGTCACCTGAGGTCTCATTTGATGTACCTGGAGATATATATAAAATATACAATTGAATTATTTCTGCACTGGTAAAAATTTTTGTAAAGAGACATGACGTCGATGAGATCACTTTTGAAAACTGAATGCTTTGTTATTATAACTGGCTTTATTTTTTTCTTTGAATTTTTGATCAAACAAATGATTGTAATTTAATCATACCTCCTGCATTCAAGAGTCAGTGTTGGTGTAGTAAGGCATTCTAAGGAGCCATAAATGACTCAGGGGAAAAGTAATCTGATGGTATCTGATTCTCTGACTTACCACAGTCTTAACTTTTTAAGAAAGCAATGCCCTCTTGCCAGTGCTTAAGAAAAATTTAATATGCACATGAATATAGCTGCCATACTATTTTAATTATGAACACACACTATGAGAATGTTAATAGTTGTGTGATGTCATCACTGTAACGCCACAATTTAAACCTCAATCCCAATTTGTTTATTTGTTTATAAATTTTCTCATCTGGAGTTGTAGCTTTGGGTGCAATAAAGTGGTTCCGGTATTGCTCAGTCTGGTTGAGTGCAGCAATTAATGCTAATATACTATGCTATGAATCACAGAGAGTTCATTCACAAAAGTAATCATATGAGTAAACCTCACCAATGAAATGGCATATCCACTCTAAATGACATTTCTGTTCTCATATTGAAAATCACATCTTTAATGCTGCCGCTTCTTCCTCTCTTGGAATAAGCTTTTTGAGATTTGGAAGACATAGAAGATCCAATAACAGGCCATGGATGGTTCCTAACACTGGGTTTGGGTCTGGTCATTGGTCCTTTGATTGTATTACTATTAAAACCCTGGAATGCATTTAGGTAAATTTCACTTGTGAAAAAAGATCAAATAAAATGGTCCACACATCAGCTTGAAGAGGCCCATTACAAAATGAGTTCCTGTTGATGATTTCCTGTGATTAAACAGCCAGTATCTTGTCAGTGGTGCAGACCACCATTTATAATCAAATCTGAAAATATGACTCATATACATTCTTGCTCTTTTTCAAATGGGCAGCTGTAGTGACAGGGGCACTGCTGTTGTACCATTTAGTATGCATTTAGCCTGAATTCATAAAGAAAAAATAAAAATCAATATTTAAAATGAAAGCTTTTAAATATATTATTGTAAACTAAGTCTCTCTGGGTAAAATTATTTTGTGCATTAAGACTCAGTCAATAAAACCAAGAAAATCACCTTTAGGATAATATTCCTCATTATTTCTACTGAAGTTATCCAGTTTTTCCAGTCTACTTGATCTGTTGCAGGAGGGATTAAGCAGGGAGGTCAGTAACTGTCAGAATACATGTCAGGTGTGAGCTGTTCCCTTTGACCCTTGAAATTTCCCTTGCTGCTTTTTCTTATATGACAGTTAGAAGGTCCAATAGCTATAGATATGGAAAATATTTACTTTCTCTCATTTATGAATATACTATAAATGGATATTTTACTTAAATACACATTGGGAGGTAATGAATTTTACAAAGTGTGTCTATGAAAAATTCTAATGAATTCTGTAGATGTGAGATAGTATTTATGAAAATGTACACAACATTAACAATAAATGAATGGACCAAGATTTTTGCAAATGCAAACTAGCTAGAAATAAAAACTTCTCAAATTAATTGGGCTTGCCTTGTAATAGTATGGGCTGACAAATTAAATCACACATTTTAGAAATAGTAAAAAAATAAGCCCCTAAAACTATTCATTTGACAAATACATCCTCCCTTTCCTCTTTATTTATAAATAAATAAATAAATAAATAAATAAACAAACTGTCATATGATGATCATGGCCATAGAATATGCAATATTCAATTTCCTAATGACCAAGACCTATCATTACACCCCTATTACCTTCCTCCCAGACCTGGTTAGTGATGTAGCATATCCCGTATTTGAACAACTACAACGGAAGGATCCTTCCTGATATCACTGTTGTCATTCATATTGCTTTCACTGTTTCGTTTTTTCTGTTGCTCCTCTTCTGTACATGTTGATTAGAAAGCCTTTGTGCATTAGCAGAAGTGTCAGAAAGAAGCAGGATCAGTCTATTCCTCCTAAACATCCTACAAAGGTTTTTTCTTGAGCCTTTGGGGATCACTGTCAAAAAACTTTGGATAAAGACCATTGAGCGTCAAACCCATTTTTCTTGAGTGCTAAATGGAAGTGTTCCATTTCGTAAGGAATAAATCTTTCCCCTCAGAACAATGCATCATTTTGCTCTTTACCATTCTAATGCTAAGCTCATGTCCCTGTTTGTATGTATTTACACATTCAGCAAATCATTTTGTTAGTTCAGTTAAGATTTTTTGTTTTAATTTAACAAGTGTACTGTACGCAGTGGTAGTAAATTGCTGAGCGGGAGGATAGTAGAGGTCGGTGTTACAGAGAAAGGGCTATAGAGTCCTATGCAGAATAGCTGTATATTGTTGTACAGAATGGCTGTAGAGTGAAGTGTAGCATAGTTATTTGTGGACTGATGCAGATAGTATGCCATGTAAATCTGATGCCATGTAGATCTCTCAGCACGAAAGCATTCTGTAGTTCCTAACCCTGGAGATTTACAATCCTGTAGGTTTGCACACCTCATTCAACAGCTAGAGAGCTCATTGAGCTGCTAATTAGTAGAATCAGGTGTGCCACATCAGGGTTGAAATGAAACCAACAAGATGGTGGATCTCCAGGAACAGGCTTGCAAACTATTGATTTAGTCACTGATTAATTTACATGGATCTCCGTCAGAAGACAAATATCTTCTGACGGTACTTTGAGACTGATCCCAGATTTTGTGCTGCAGTCCATAGCAGGACCTGAATGAAAATCCATATCACACAGACTTCTCGTAGATTGTATAGGATCCCAGCAAATGTTAAAAAGCTTACATTTTAGAAATACACAATGTACCAATGTAAAAATGTGAGTCGTATTCTTGAGAGGAACATTATTTTAATTGAAATCCTCTTTGTTGTTAGATGAAGCAAAACAATTTCCCCACACATGAAATTATGACTTTATTCTTTGACAGGAATCATGCACTTTGTTTGTTCCCCTGTTGTCCACAACCCCCTATTCATCAGAAATATAAAAGCACAAATTAACATGTCATTTATAATTACTGTTTTTTCTCTCATTTTATCATTTCATATTGTTGGCTTTACAATGTTTGCTTATCAGTCAGTAGGTGCCAGGTAACCTGATTATTAGTGGTTTTTTATTTATTTATCCTTCTAACATAACAATACAGTCTTTAAACAAAATTTCAGGCATTCATAGTTTTCACCCAATTTCTTTTGAATTGTCAGATGAATCATAATTGCCTAAAAATAACAAATCATCCATCCATCCATTACCTATACCCACTTATCCTGAGCAGAGTCACAGGGGGTGCTGGAACCTATCCCAGCGTGCATTGGGTGAGAGGCAGTAATAAACCCTGGACAGACCGCCAATCTATCACAGGGCACACACACCATTCACTCACACACTCATACCTATGGGCAATTTAGGGTCTCCAATTGGCCTACCTGCATGTCTTTGGAGTGTGGGAGAACCGAGTACCAAGAAACCATGGACAGAACATGCAAACTCCTAAGAAGGCCCCAAGCAGAGATTCAAACCCACAACCTTCTTGTTGTGAGGCGACAGTGCTACCCACTGTTGTGATGAGATCCATATGCATGCTAGCGATTGTTTTATATAAAGACAACATGAGTTGCCTCTAACATTCTCTCTTGTTTGGATAACATGTTCAGACTGTAGAACTGTAACAGGGTGGGACAGTCTATAAAGTAGAAACTGATCCTGACAAAGGTCACATGACAATGCATGACCTGGAAACCAGTCCCCAAATCAAGATTCTTAACCCCTTGAAGAGGGTTATATTTTTTTAGGAATGTTCTAAGTGAGTGTTCTAGAATTCGATTGCTTTCGATTTTCAGCAGTGATTGTTACATCATTAGAATGATCCGTGCTCGGAACATTCTAATCACATATTTGTGATCCCCAATGGGATTTTTATAAAATTTGTAAATTCATAATAGAGTGCTACTGACTAGATAAAATCTATATTAATAACATGTTAATAATATATATATCAATAATATGTTTATTGAATGTAAATAAAACAGTTTCCATCCAGCTCATGCAGTATATACACAGTAAGGGTTGAGATGCATACTTCTTTACAGACCTTTTGAAAAGTTTTGTAATACATCATGTCCTGGTCATATGTATGTGTGTGTGTGTGTGTGTGTGTGTGTGCGGGAGAGGGAGAGGGAGAGGGAGAGGGAGAGAGAGAGGGAGGAGAGGAGAGGGAGAGGAGAGGGAGAGGGAGAGGGAGAGGGAGAGGGAGAGGGAGAGGGAGAGAGAGAGAGAGAGAGAGAGAGAGAGAGAGAGAGAGAGAGAGAGAGAGAGAGAGAGAGAGAGAGAGAGAGAGAGAGAGAGAGAGAGAGAGATGGAAATACAGAAGGAAAGTACTGGAAACAAAATTGTCATTCCATCTCAATGAGTATTGATTGTAAGTGGGGTGGTTGTATACAATACCAATAGAAAAGAAAAAATTGATTTTATGTCTAGCCTTGACAGAATGGTTTGCATTAGTGGCAACTGAGATGAAAGGAAAATGGGTGAAGTTGGGCAGAAACCTAATCGCAGAAGTGGATAACATCTGAAATATTCAATACAGGAAAGCTTTATATGGATCAGATAAAAGAAACTTCAAATGTAGGGCTTGACCTCAGTGGTGTGTTGCTTAAAAAAAGTTCTGTCACTACAAGGAAGTGAATTTCTCTACATTTAAGCAATGACTTAACTTCAAATTTCAATTTGACCACATAATGTTGGGGCTTACAGTGACTATATAAGGACTGATAGTAATAACATATTCAAAGGCATGGCAATATGTATATTTTATTAAAGAACAGCGGCTCAGCAATCAGATACACCTACAGGATGTAATGGGTTGAAGAAGCAGCACAGTAGTGTATTTGTCTAAATGCTACACGAGAGCAGAATTTACTGGGGGCTGGATAGCCCGGCATGGAGGCGTATGGATTGCTGGTGTAATATTTTGTAGTGCTGTCCAGGCTGCAGAAGCCTGTGAAGTCTAGGTCAGACCTTTTGGCAATGGGATGGTAATACTCTGGCTGCAGTATTTTGCTCTGAGACACAAGCATGACAGGCCTGAGAGTGCTCATGCACCCTGGCTCTGCCAAGCTCATCCCCGATTTTCATGCATATATGCATAATATTCCCAATGCCCATAAAGAGCCTCCCCCCATCACACACACACATACAGAGAGAGAGAGAGAGCGAGCAAGATTCCCTGTAAGAAGTCACTGTATTCCATTTTTATGCCTCTCTGGTAAGGGCAGTGTCAACCTTTTGTAAACTGGTATGGTGTGATTTGTCAGGCTCGGTAGCCTTCATTCATTCATTCTTCTCAGTTCTGTTCATCTGGCCCTTCAAATCTGCTTCTGGTTCACCCAGTGTGATGTAGTTATAAGCTATGTACAGTAAACTCCATAATATTTGGGGCAAATAAATATTATTTTTCTTCAGGTGGCTCTGCACTCCACAATTTTAAATTTGTCATAAAACAATTAACTGCTTTTATTTACACTCTGGAAATCACATTGGTACCCATTTTAGGGCATCATAATGTTCGGGACATATTGATGTTGTATAAATTAAAGTAGTGATGTTTAGTTCTTTGTCACATTCTTAGCATGCAATGATTGCTTGAATTCTGTGACCCATATACAAAACCAGATGCTCAGTATCTTCTCTGGTGATGCTCTGCCAGGCCTGCAATGGAGCCATATACTGGTCCTGTTTTGCTTTAGCAGTTGTCTGAGATCATTGTCTTGCTGTGGGATGAAGCACCATCCCATTAGTTTGGAGGCATTTGCTTGAACTTGAGCAAATCAGATACTTCTGTACCATTCAGAATGCTTTCTGCAGTTACATCATCAATTAAGACAAGTGTGCCAGTACCGCTGGGAGCCATATATGCCCAAATCATAACACACCCACCACCATGTTTCACAGATGAGGAGGGTGTTTTGGATATTGGGCAGTTCCTCTTGGCCTCCACACTTTGCTGTTGCCATCACTCAGATGCAAGTGAATTGGGTTGAGGGAGAAATATACCTTTGTCCCAAACATTATGGAGCTCACGTTATGTTTTGATACATCAATGCCAGTTTGAGCACTTGTTTGCATTAAAGTTTAATCAGTTTAGTCTGATCTTTTGCCCTGGTCTGATGAATAAGTGTAATTTATTAAAAGCATAACCACAATTTCAAAAAGTAACCAAATATTTATTTTATTCTTTTTGCTATCGGGGCATACATCACTATGAGTCAAATATGACAGCTAACAAGGTTGAGTTCAATTTTGAGCTCAAATTAAATTTTGTATTCAATTCCAATTCAAATGTGGCCAAGTGTGGAATTAGGAATTAGATTGGAATTGCAAATTGTGCTTGCATTGGATCTGTATTTAATTAGATATGCCAATATGAAGGTATGAAGGAAACTGAATCAACTCCATTTAATTCTCCTGCATTGCCACATACCGTATTTTTGCCGTAATTCCTACGATACACATTCTGATTACACTTTGCACTGGACCATGTGTGAGTGATTTTCAACATGTATGTGTTGCAACATTTTCAAGCATTAAATGCAAAAAGAAAATAAAAAAATACTGAGTTAGAAAAATGTTTTCTCTTCTTTCATCTGTATTGAAGTGCAGCCTCACAAATTCCCAGTTGCAATCACTGTCTGCTTAAATGATCATTCATAATCACCCTCTGGTTCTTCACATCCGTGTGATCTGCAGTTAGTACAGAATAGTACTGCCCTAATTGCTTCTTACAGTAAGCTTCTTCTGACAGTTAAATCAATTTCATCTTCAAATCTAAATGGCCAATAAGCTGTGTGGTTTATCATTTAAGGGCACAATCTAGCCTAACAATACTAGCAGGCGTTCCAGCAGATCCTGTCCAAATAAAGCTTGCATCACATTTTAAATACCTCAACTGTTTTGTTTTCAATCATTACAAATAACGTATTCAAAATAATTATAGTGCAGCTTGTATTTGGACAGTAATAATAATAATGATGATGATGATTATTATTATTATAATTATTATGCCCCAGTCATTCAGTATGCATTTTTGATAGTGTGTATTTCTCAAGATCATTTTTTAGGGTACACATTTTGGGGAATGATATAAAAGTTTATCTGAAATTATGAATAGTTGAGCAGTCATTGTAAGGAGCAATTTGTGAGTTTATGGGTGTGTGTGTGTGTGTGCGTGTGCGTGTGTGTGCGCGTGTGTGTGTGTGCTAGCTTGTTTTTATTGACTGGTTTTATAGTACACAGTGTAACAGGAAATACTATTGACAGTTTTTGGCAGGCAGTGTGATGACAATGAGTACCTCTGTCATGGGGATTCCACGTCAAAGGCTGTCACAGTGCAGTGGTCAGTGTTATAATGGAATTGTCATAACCCATCTTTCTCCCCAGCTAAACTTATGTTCACATCAGCCGTGTGAGATCAAAGAGTAAAGGAAACAGCACTACCTTTAGGGAGAGCACTGCTGGCTACAGGCTCCCTGGCCAGGGCCCATTTACAGCAGCACATAGCAGCCCTCTGGGGACTTTGCTGTGCTATTATATTGTATTATTTCAGAGAACCATGGGAATCATCACCAAAACTACTAGAGATAGACACAGGTGTTGAAAACATTGTTCAGCTTTGGTTTCATATTTGACATGGGAAAATGCCACAAAGGTTAAGATACTGCAGGGCATTTACCTCCAAAGGGAAATTATGGTGATATTTTAAGTTGATCCGTAGAAGAATTATTCATGCACATGTTTACTCGAGCACAGATATGGATATTTTTGACCTGGTTTATTTTGAACCAGTTCTTTATTTGTTTACTGTGGCATAAACCGACTTCCTGGTACTTATCTGTATGTGCAGTTGCTGGTTTCCCCTGAGGTGTTTGAACTCCCATTTGTTATTCTTATCTCACCCATTTGCAGGGGCATCTTTTAAGATGTTTACTAGTCTAATTGAGTCTTGAAGCAACATGTTAGCATTATTTCCAGCACTTATCAGCTCTCTCGACAACCGATAACGATGCTGTGCAACTGTTTTCAGATCGAAGCTTTTTAATTTTACCTGCAGGAATATCATTAACAGAAGACATTTTTTTCACTTTTATTTCATTTTATTGTTTTTCTCTTCCATACTTGTAGAGTCTTGCTGAATTAGTCTTTTTTTGCCATATGGTGCCTTTCCTTTTATTCATGCATTAACTTATTAACACATTTAGCATTAAATGTAACTTGCTTGTGATTTTAGGAAGACTGGAAAAAATTTGTTCTTACGTTCTTGAATGAAAGTATGTTTTTTATTGTTCACAAACAGGTTTTTCAAAATACATTTCTTAGTGAAATTATTTTCAAATGATATGCATGTACGTATATGTACAGCCCTTTCTATAAAATGGTAAAGGAAATACATATGAAATACCAAGCTGATTGTTTGCACTTGTGTCTCATATTCATCTTTTGATCTTAAATATAAATTACTTAAAGGCATACAATGCAGGATTTTTAGCTTTGCTGTGGTCCTGTGTCTACAATCAAAGTCTTCTCCTCCATCCTCAAACCCACTCACTCAAATCCGCTGAGGTCAAGAACCACTTTTGAGTGGAACAAGCTGGATAGGTAGAGGTAACATTACTTACGGGTCCAACCAAAAACACACCAACTCCACATAATTTTTCAGCCCCTTGGTGAACTTCAGCTGTCGCGATTGAGGAAATGCAATTCCAAGGTCGACTCTGGTGTTTGAAAGAGCCCTGTCATCATGTTCTTTGCTGTACTTATGCTTCTTCACCTCGCCATTGCAATAGCTAGCCACAAAAACTCCACTGAAACCTGAGCCAATCCCACAAGCTATTATTATAATAATATTATAAAAAATTATAATAATTGGAATATTTGTCTATCAAAACAATACTTTCACTAAGTATTTTACCCATTCTATTCAATGATTTCAATGTTATGCAATTCTTAGGTGAGTACATCTGAGTGGGGCACTTAACTCTGCAGTCTGCTGCATGAAAGTTCAGCTCTTAACCGTCAGCCATTTTTGTGTGCGATGAATAATACTGTCATAACTGCATAACTGAATGGAGGGTGATTCTACCTATGCCCACAAATATGAATGGAGTGAACCTGACACTGTCAGTGCATAAACTATTTTTAAAAGTTTCCATTTTGTTTTTCAGTCACTCAGTATAAACCGAAATGTTGGATCCGACAAGTTTTAATGAGCATGGCCAGAATATTACAGTGCTGCAGGCTCAGTAAGTTTTGAAAGGTGATGCAGAAAAGGTAATGAATTAAAATTACAATGACAGCCTAAGGCCATAATCATCTAAAATTAAAGATGGAATTTCTTTCTTGCAGCTTTGAAAGAATATACATAACTCAGCCATGTTAGTATTTGAACCTTATAAGGAGAATTGTGGCACATGCAAGTAGTGGTGCCACTGTTCATTTACAATTAAAGAACCACCTAATGATTTGCAGGCAGAGAAGTTATATTTGCTTTATCATATTTGTTAAATTTCTCATGAATTATACAGACAGCCCCAGCACAGAAGCATATATCTGTATAGGCGACGGTAGTAATTTATTCCTAATAGCTCTGAAGTATTGAATCCTGTTTCATAAACAAGTCTAATATCATTCTACTGCACCATATCTCGCTGGGCACAAAATCCCCCAAGGAATTATCTTTGAACAACATGAGCAAAATGACTCGGTTCAGAGACTTCCCCATAGCTATGTAGCACCTTTTACTAATTGGCACATTTTGTGAAATAAATACATTTCCACGATAAACAACAACTATATATTTAGGGGTCTATGGACCACTGGTAGAGATTAACCTTTCCAATAAAAAAAAAAAAAAAAAAAAACTATGCAGTTGTATATCAATTTCTGTATTTTGACACTGTTTTCAATATGGAGGCCAGTGCAGTTATAGGCACTCTTCCTGTTTAAACATTAAAACATGAAATTGATATTTTAATAGCCATAAAAGCAAAACTGATCTGGAGCAGAGAGATGCACAAAGGCATAGTGCAGACAGTGTGGTTTTCAAATTGATTCTCTGTTGTTTGCTATCTTATACTTCCTATAAAGAATAGTGTTATCAAGACATCTGAAGAACCAGCGGAAGTTTCAAGGAAGTTCTAAAAAAACCAAACCCTGTCTGCACCTCTAGGCGACACATGTGATCATACAATATGTGTCATATTGGTTGAGCCTAGTGTTGGAAGACATAAATATAGAGAGAGGAAAGTTCTACAGGATTAACTTGTTTCACATCTCATCTTATCAATAAGTGTGCATGATTAAGCAAAGGCCTATTTGCTTGACAGATGAAACACCAACCATGTTATTTTATAATCACTTAGCACTCAAGAATTGTACTGTTTTGTGTAGTGAATGGCTCTACCATCAAAAAAAATAAAAGAAAAATTATACTTGATGAAGTGGCCCAATCTCTCAAACACAGAAATTTCCATATCCACAGAACTTTTTCTTCCCTGTAGATAATGTTACAACTTAGCATCACACCTCAATCAAAATGGCCTTTATATTCTACCATTTAACAAATTTAATGTCATACTGATTCCAGGATCAGATTCCAATGTTTAAGAGAGACTTTCTGGAAAGGTTATCATATATACAACAGTGTGAATGATATCTGGTTCTCAGTAGTTCCATTTCCAACATGTTCTAGAATATTTGTATACATGTATTATTAATAAATAAGGTTTAACAGACATACTCTGCATTGTTTTAAGGGCTGCGTTATTTTATTTCTTATGGGAAATAATCTTCATAACAGGTCTAGAAAATATAGACAGGGCATACAGTACATTTTGCATGGCCATAATGAAATCAATTCAACCTCTAAAAAAAAACCATTTTTAACACTGCACTGCAAATTTGTTTGGCTCTTTACTAACTGTTTTACTTTACCAATACCGTAAGTCAGTGTTTCCCAACCGGTGTGCCACTGCACTCTGGTGTGCCGTCAGGCGAGGTCAGGTGTGCCGTGTGAAAAATCCTTTAAAAAACTGATCCCATTCACAAAAGCCAAAATAAATGTCATTAAAATGCATAACGCTTAATTTAGACCCCAAAAGAACAGCCCTACTGTTGGCACATCACATCAACGTCAGTACGTCCCTCGCGGTTTTTTCTGTTGAGAGTGGTGTGCCATGAAATTCTGTAAATTTGGGAAACGCTGCCATAAGTTACTGTTAGTTTGACAATAGCAGCATCTCTGTGAAAAATAGGGAGCATTGGGATTTAAAATTTTAAATTCTTTTGGCATAGTGTGTGAATGCAAGTATCCTGTGCATATGTAATTTTGGATTTTGAACATTTCACCGGACTAGGTGATAGGTCTGTAATTTCTACTGGGTAATTTAAAATATGTATTTAAAAAAATCATGAATCAAATAATGTGTATTTAAACTTTGGATGTCTTGAATATGTCTCTGCTCTGGAGATATTTGGTTGCAGAAGTTACATTATATTAAAGCTTATTCATACTGATATTACAGACAAATCATGCCACATGACATAATTCCAGGACTGACATGTTTTTAGTGGTGTATAGCATTTTTTTTCTTTTTAAAAATTACATTTTAAGTAAAATGGCATATAACATGAGATGAATTCAGCTCAGGTTATTGCGTTCATATGCATTAAAGGAATGTGAAGGGAAATTACCCGTGTCACTTTTATGATGCCATAGTCATTTTCCTTTGTGTTATGAGGAATAAATTGGTCTAAAAGGTTATGAACAAGGTGACAGCGAATGCAATAGAAGAGACAAACTAAGAAATAATAACAAAATTGCACACACAGATTCTAATAAAAAGATCATTGCAGATTTATACGGTGGTATTCCATTGGTGGAATAATGTAGCTTTATTTAGAGGTCCAGGTTGGGAGCAAAGACCTGTAGGAAAGAATCCTTAGACGACCCTGGCAATTAAATGCCAGAGGCAACAGTGTAGAAGAATATACTCCTTAGGAAGAGTAAATCTCTCTGGGAGCCAGACTCATTTGGTATGCCCATTTCCCTGAGGACAGCTTGAGGGATCAGACTCCTTTTGTCTCAGTGATGACAGGGCCAGATTTTATTGTTACTCACATGAAAAGAAGGCGGCGAGAAAAGGTAGTCTATGTTGATCAACATGAGCTTTATCTGGTTTGTGCCAGAGAAAACACATTGTGGCCTATAAAAAGGGGGGCTCATAGAAAGGCCACAAAATGACATGCCACAAATATCTACTTAGTATGGGTGCCAATAAAAATTACAGTGCATATAAAACATTTGCAAGTACCGAAATGACTGGCATTTAATTTGTCAATGAAATTGGAATCTGTGAATGCACTACTGTATTCAACAAATACAAAGACAACACTAGACTTATCTAAAAGGTTCTGACTCTGATTTATCCTGTCTTTCACACACCCCAAAGCTGCCAATCATCCATGGGCATATATGAATCATAATTTATTTACAATAAGAGTTCATGCTGGCACCAGAGGGGTATGACTCCACGGGGAGGGTTCTAGGATAAAGGGGCCTACACCACCTTATCCTATCTGTACTCAGCACACACTTCTAAAACTGACTTTTGAAAAGCTGACAAAAGAACAGAGTGGAAACAACTGCAGACAAATTGCAATACAGAACACACCAGCAGGAATATCATCAATCATAAGACCAAATTTCTAACGTCTGGAAACTTTTCCACTTCATACCTTTTCTTTTTAGTTTATTTTTAAATTCCTACAGAAAAGAATATACTATGACACCTTATATAATGTTTTACCTTTTTTACCTGTTCGCCACCACAGAATGGTATGTTTGTGAGTATGTAAGTAAGAATAGTGCACACCATTTTTTTTTTTTTACCAATTACACCTTTAGAATCTTAAATAAAAAAGAATGTGGTACCAAAATTAATCTTGTTAAGACTATTAAACAAAGTACCAAAGGGTCACATTTTAATATGTGGACATCTTGTTTTTGGATTTAACCCGGATAGATTTAAATATTTATGAGAAATGTAAATAAAATCTATTTGAAATATTTATTTTGAAATGCAGATGTAAGTGGTTATAATTTAAATATTAAATGTAGTAATGAAATGACTGATAGTTAAAAAACAGATTTTAAAATGAATATTTAACATGATCTATACATTGGGATGTCCCCTAAATATTTTCAAAAACATGAATGAAGATTAAGTTTGTTGGATTAAATCAAATGTCAAGATCATTATTGAGAAGTTGCGAATGGATTTATAAATCTTTATAAACATAACAAAATGAAGAACATCCAAGATTCCACTGAAATGATTTCAATATAGTACCCTAACTTCTGAGGTCAGCAGGGAGCCTTTCAATGAAGTTATGTTGAAATATTTAAAAGTCTGAACAGAACGCTCTTGACATGCATCTTACTGACACATTCATTCTGCCTTTAAAATTGGTGAGGGGAATAATTACATGTTGTTCCACTGAGGGCGTATTTGCACATTCGATCAACGTGCTTAGCATTCATATACCTGAACAAACTCATAGCCTTTTATTTCATTTTGTCAAGCTCTGAATCACCCCTGGCAACTCTGGCTTTCAAAACATTGACCAGAATAATTACATTTTTGTGTATATATATTAAATTAAGAAAGAAAGAGAGAGAAAAAAAGCCTTGTGCACAAACGTATCTATATCAGTGAGGTACTGCTTTGAGTGGGAAAACATGAAAAAAATGTTTTCATGTTTTATTTTTTCATATATATGGAAAAATAACATAAGTATACTGTGAAAAGTAATACAATGGAACAAATTCAATCACTTAAGAGTCTTAAACGTATTTTGTATTATTGTGGCAATGATGGCTTGTGTGATATATTTTAGGTATGCAATCTCTGACAAGGTTTCTTTATGTTCTTCGTATTATAAGTATAATGTTTGGCATGTCCAGTTCCCTTCTTAATTTGAAATATAAAATTCTATTTACAGCTTTGTTCATGTAGTAATCTCCACAGTGATCTGAGAGATATAAAATACACTACATTTCCAAAGGTATGTGGACAGACCTTCTAATAGTGGTTTTGGCTATTTCAGCCACATTGCTAACAGATGCATGAAATCAAACATACAGCCATGCCATCTCCATTGACAAACACTGGCAGTTGAGTGGGTTGTACTGAAGAGCTCAGTGACTTTCAACATGGCACTGTCATAGGATGCCACCTTTTCAGTCAGTTTGTCAAATTTTTGCCCTGCTAGAGCTGCCCCTGTAAACTGTAAGTGTTGTTATTGTGAAGTGGAAACATATAGGTGCAACAACAGCTCAGCCATGAACCAGTAGGCCACACAAGCTCACAGAATGGGACCGCCGAGTGCTGAAGCATGTAGCACATAAAAACCATCTGTCCTCAGGTGCAACACTCAGTACAGAGTGCCAAACTACCTCTGGAAACATCAGTAAAATAACTGTTCATTAAGAGCTTCATGAAATGGGTTTCCATGGCCAAGCAGCCATACTCAAGTCTAGATCAACATGCGCAATGCCAAGCATCGGCTGGAGTGGTGAAAAGCACACCGTCATTGGGCTCTGGAGCAGTGGAAACACGTTCACTGGAGTGATGAATCATGCTTCACTATCTGGCAGTCTGACAGATGCTAACCGTACTGGCTCGAATAAAGCCAACTGCAAAGTTTGGTGGAGGAGGAATAATGGTCTGGGGCTGTTTTTCATGATTTGGGCTAGGCCCCTTAGTTCCAGCAAAGGAAGATCATAATGCTACAGCATATAATGACATTCTAGAGAATTGTGCACTTCCAACTTTGTGGCAATAGTTTGGGGAAGGCCCTCTCCTGTTTCAGCATGACAATGCCCAGATGCAGAAAGCAAGGTTCATAAATAAATAGTTTGGTCAGTTTGGTGGGGAAGAACTTGACTGGCCAGCACAAAGCCCTGATCTCTAGCCCATCAAACACCTTTGGGATGAATTGGAATGCCAACTGCAAACCAGGCCTTACACCCAACATCAGGGCCCATCCTCACTAATGCTCTTGTGGCTGAGAGGAAGCGAATCCCCACAGCCATGCTCCAAAATCTACTGCAAAGCCTTCCCAGAAGAGTGGAGGCTGCTACAGCTGCGAAGGGGGGTCAAACTCAATATTAATGCCCATGGTATTGGAATGAGATGTTCAACAAGTACATATGGGTGTGATGATCAGGTGTCCACATACTTTAAAAAATGCCACAATATATGTGCTACATTTCCAAAAGTAATTTTCCCAATAAGATTGGTATAAAGGTGTCAGGTTGCACCATTTTTGGAGCAAAAAAATATATCTCATTACCTGTGTTGTTTATTTTATAAAGCCTTTTGCCCATCTTTATTAAAGATGTCAATAATTCTGGAGGCCACTTTAGCTGTTGCCATTTTGAGGAGAAGTGAATACAATGTCTCACTGGGTTGACAGGAGTTAACAGAGCACTATCCCAAGGAACCTCGGGCAACATGTCCCAGCATGACAAAGACTACTGTGTCCTGTCACATCAGATTCCCAAGCATAATCAGCAAGTGACAGATGCACAGGCAACAACTTGTGATGTCAAGGAAAGGCGTATTTAGAACACCTACTGGTTGAGGCATTCAATACCCTTCTTTGTAATCTGGTTGTTGTAATTTGAATGGCGTTCCGTAAACAAAGCGGTTGTAATTCAATTTCATTTGAATTTTGTTTATTACATCATATGTTCTTTTATGTGTGCTATTACATATGTTTGTTTGTATATATTGTGCTTCTCTTAAAAAAAGAGTTATGTTGAAAGAAAATCATCCAATCAACATGCAACTGCATCTGCCTGTATACCTAAATATATCTTATGCTATGCGGCTAGGAAATAATGAAATCTAGAATTCCCCCATTTAGAAACATCCTCTTGCAATTTGCTTTGGGACTTGGGTGAAGCTAAAGTACCTCTGATCTGTAGCAATAGGAGGAAGTGGAAAGTTATTGGCATATATCTGTTTTCTCTATGTGTAGGTCTCTGAACACTTAAAGACCCTGACTTGACTGCTAATAACTTCTGACATACAGCAACAGCTTGGCAGTGCCTTGGATTTATTCATATCATCTGGGGCTGATGTGGCCAAATTGTGCTTTCAAGATACTGTTCTCAGTCATCACAGTAGTTATATTGCATACAGAATTAGGGGCAGTTGTATTTTGCATGCTCCCAAACACCTGCCACAACATGTGCACTCAACAATATACAATATTTAAATGGCTCACTAAATAATATTTTTTTTAGATATTGTTTTTTGTCCCTTTTTTTATTTGGCATCAAACATGGGGGTGAGCATGTCCAATTCCCACCCTCATTTGGAATGGCTAATTGACTGAAACCACAGCTGCATTCATGCGGGAACCCCAATGCCAGTTAGCTAGAGTGTAGTCAGCCGCTTCTTTTTACATTGCAGACTACAGCCAAGTTTGCATAGTTGGAGAGTTGGAGGCCTTTCAGTCCCCAGGTGGCTAATTGACTAGTGGATATCGCTATATAGTGAAGTACAAAGACCCTAAACTGACTGAAGCCTTACATACCCTGAGCAATGCAATCGGCAAAAGTGCATTGCCCTAGGTACTGTACCGCCCGGCTACAGTCGGCACTGGCATGATCCAAATTCGAACCAAAATCTATACGTTTTGTTTGCATTTGAACACTGCATGTAACTGGGACAAAACTATACAGTAGCACATTCTGAGAAAACATAAGCTTATGTCTTGAACTTGAAAGTTCTTATAATAGCTAGGGACAGGTTGGGGAGGTAAGGTAGCAATCCCGGAGTGGCGAGGAGGGGATCATTATTTACAGTTGACACTGTTAGGTTGTATAAGTTAGACAAGAACGTAGGTCAAGGTAAGATGCAAACAGATGGTCGCCGAAACAAACAACATCGCAACTTGCTTAGCCTATAGCTGGATAAGGCCCACAGAACACAACCAAATTATTCTCAAACGAAATTTCACGATCAGCATGGCAGCTTTGCTAATGTAGTTATTTTCTACAATCTTCAAGATCTTCTGCAGCCAGCGGTGGCAAGGGGAGAGCAAGGAGAGGGAGGTGGAGAGAAAGTGAGAGGGAGTAAGAGGGGGAGGGTGACAGGCAGGGGGAAAGCGACCTTAATTTCAACTACCATGTAATACCTCTAAACATCCATATCATCATTTGGTTATCAAGTTTCCTTTTGGAGTCACCATAGCCTTTTTGGAAACCCACCTAGAAAAAACAATGTTCTTGCTGGTATTGTCATCAATTGTGAACCAGGATGTCTCCAGTGTATTTGTCCACTGGCACACCTACAAGCATCTGTATCCATTTTAAAAAAATCACTTCCACTGTGTTTCCACTCTTGATAAATATAACACGATCAATAACTTAATGTACAATGTGGCTACTGTAGCCATTTCTGGTTTTTACATGTGCAATTCAGTACTCTGAACAGAGTAATGTGGTGACCTTTGCGGGAAATATATAAAATTCAAAATATGGTTTTTCAGCTGTAAGTGAAAATCTGTTCCTGAAGTAATTTTGGGGTATAAGGATTTATTTTTATTTACAATAAATTTAATCATACATAATTTATTGAAGTTATCTGTCCTTGAAAAGTTAATATGGTGTTTGGAGTGTATTCTAGTGGGAATTGGGTGGTAGGTGACCAATCATTTAAATTAAAGGCAAAAAAGCGTTCTCTTTTGTTTCCATTATGGATAAATTAAGGAAGTAAATGCTTCAACCTATCAATGTATTTCACTCAGACTGTTTTCTGTAGCAGCCTTTTTTAACTGTTGTTACTGTTACTACAGTTGTGCATGCTATTTTAATAATTTCCCACAGCTGTGCATGAGATCTGTTAATTAATTTAATAAATTAATGTTATTAAAAAACAACCCCTACAGGGTTGCACTTCTCGTGGTCTATGCATTTCAACACTTGCAATATTCAAACTAAAGTTATGCCCTTGGCTTGCATCTTAAATAATGCCTTTTTTTCCATAGTAAACCATTTAAAAATTTTACTGTTAAACCGATTCCAGTCACATTTTGGAACCACCAGCACCACTTTGCCTTATAGATCCCATCATACTATACTTACATGTAACACATCTTACAATATAGTCACATTTTTACAATGTTCATACACCCTAGATTGAGAAAGAGAGGGTCTTTACTGCATTTGAGAAAATGCATTTTGTTCTCCCTAAGCAGGTTCTGAGTAAATTCAGGAAAGAGCCTCCACTATATTAGGTCTTTCCTCACTTTGTTTTTTTGAGAAAGGCTGTTCCTCAAGAATTCTGTTAGTAACAGTCTAAGGCCTTCGGGTTATATAATCTAACCTTCAGGGTTGTATCCTCTATGCCTATCAATTGAAAATCTATACAGAATAATGCTTGGAAGATTATCTTAATGGAGACCGCCCTTTCCAATACATGTTTTTTTATGAAAAACCATGTAGTAAAGCTAAAGAGTTTTCTTTTCTGACAAAATCAGTGATGTATATAATGCTGGCTAAGTATTAATCACATGCACTTACAGGCCATTGTATTTGCAAAACATGCTGAGGATGCTAATTTTCTTATTGTTCTTAAAGGGCTAATCTGGCCAAGTTATTTCCCGCATTCAGTTATATTTGTGCACTCAAGGCTTAAAGCATTTGTTCCAGTGTTCCAGTGCACAGGCAGCGAGTTATGGTCCACTTCCTGTTATGTTTTGTGTATAACAGAGAGCAATAGCCATTTTTAAACACTGCATATCATATTCAAATTGTTAAACAATAACTTTGCCCTCTTACTGTCAACTGCAGAGTCAGATGTACTATGGCACCTTTGTGAATTGGGGCATATTTCAAGACTTATTAACATATGGGCAAACTGAAACAAGACCCTCAGCCACTGTTAAACACAAGCTGGCAAGTGCATTTCCTGTTTGTCACAAATAATACTTTGAGAGAAACATGATTCATTGTTTCTCCTGATTAATTTTCCTGTTGAACTCAATGGAAAAAATATTCAGGGGAAATGCTTGTAGTATCTACTGCATATCTGGCAGCAGCACGGTGGTTTGAGGCTAATTTGATACCTTGGACCCTTGATGACTTAAAGCCATTTAGCCAACAAAAGTGTTCCATAATGTATCAGCATAATTTACAGCTCAATCTAGTCCCACCCCCTAATTCCCATAGTGATCCATTCAAATGCAAAGAGTTTTTGTATCGCTTGTAGGACAACCTGAAAATACGATATCCAGACTCTGATGATGTTGATAGGTCACAGACATCAGGAAGTCATGGCATACAAATGATATGCAACCAAATACATAACATGACTCTTATTTGACATTATGTTAATTTGTCTACTGTATAAGTTAATTTCCCTGTTTCTAGCTTTTCCCCAAACAGTTCACTGTAGCAAAAGTAAACAAGTAAATGGTGGCCCAGTAGGTCTCTATGCATTTGTTTAATTCTTGCTCATTTTCTGACCAATGATTTGTTGTTAAGACCATTAAAAGCTTAATATTTTGCCATTTTGGGCTTGGCCCAGGAGTGTGTGTCATTTGACCTTTCAAGTAGTAACTGCATTAAAGACTGCACATTCGGAAAATGACTGTCTACATATTGAAGACATTGTCATCTTTATAGAAAGATGAAACTGCTGAATCAAAGAAGACAGGGTAATTTATTATCAGAAAATTTTATAAATGCTTCAAATATAAAAGGCGCATTATACTTCACTAAATTCTAAATACGTGAATACACATTTGATATTTTAAGTGCAATTTTTAGCAACAGGATGCTTGGCTCATAAATAATAATAAAAAAAATTTCATGTATACACAAGCATATTTTATATGAACCTTTTACCAGCTGTATTAAATAATGGAAAGCTCATCATAAAACCATATTATCAAAGATTTTTAAATCAGATACAATGTTATTTGCTTTTTTGTTTATTGCTAGAAATGTAAAGATTACATTGGGGCACACTAACGGTCTGAGGCCTCATTTATAAAACATTTTCATGCATGCATTTGATCTAAAATTCAGATAGATTTGATCTCATGTGAAAATGGATGCATAATTGAGATTTATAAAACCTGAAACTTATGTGGAAATGTTCTTTTGCATACACAAACTCCAGAGGATGTGTGCAAATGTTTCTTTGCGGCTATGCATCTGTACTGCCAGCTCAACACATTTGTTTTTTTCAAATGTGAAAATATTTAGCCAATTTCTTCACATATGTAGCTGTATATGCTATTAGATCATGCATGTGAAAATTTATGAAATTTATTTTTGAGATAAGCCCTGTGACTATACTGTGGGCCACAACATGGTTATTGCAGCACTTGTCGTAAACATTGTTGAGTTGGCAAACCTTTATGAGAAACAGAATGGAATGACAATGACAACTACAACGACAACAACAACAACAACAACTTCCCTGGCAGTATACAGCATGACCGTATAAGAGTACACTGGGTAAAGTTGATTTTAAAATTGAGCCAGGAGAGCATAATTTTAAGATGGTCAACAGATCATGCATAGGGAGGATTTAGGAACATTTATTTGTGCATGGGAACATTTTAGATAATGATCGTACGCTCACATTTAGGATTAATTCCAAAACAATTTAATAAATGAGGCCTCTGGTCTCTGTGGATGCTCTAAACTTGGATTTCCAAAGAAAGTATTAAACTGAGCATGGTCAAATCTCCCATGTAAAAGCAATTTTTATCTCCGCCGTTTCAAAATCTGAATGCCATTTCGCAGATAGACTACAATCGCCATGGACCCACCAACTACCAGTTTTGGTATAGCTATGCTACGCTAGTATAGCAGGCTGATGTTAGAGTTCAGGCTGATAAATTTAATTTTATGTCTTTTTAGGCTTTCAGCAAACGCAAACATTTCACTTAAAACATTTTAGTGATAAATAACCACTTGGGCATTACCACTGAACTTAGGTCTGCAGCAGATTCTTACTCTGGAATCAGTAGAAGGAGGTTGTCTGTGATATACATAAAAAAATTTAAATTGCCAACAACATTTTGAGGTCATTGGAACCATCAGTAATTTTGGAGACCACGAAAAAATGTCACATTGGGCCCCAGCACCACTGTAAAGATACTTTTCAAAATACTGAGATACTGTTGTCCCCAGCTGAGGGTGGAGCCAAAAAAAAAGAAGATAATGTCAGTATAGAATGAAATTATATAAGCTGGCCTCAGTCAGAGTTTCATTTAATGAACGAGAGTGCTTACCTGTGAGATGAGAAAAAATAACTGTATTTAATGGGAAATGTGTTGTAAATGATATGCATTATCGGTCATGATTTCAATTTTGTGACATATATGGATGTGAGATATTACTCTCAAGTGAGTAAATCTAGTTTTCCTGCAGGAAGTAAATGTACACAAGAAAAAAAAACAGTCCTTTCAGCTTTTGACAATAGAGCCAGTAACATTAAAGCTTTTCAGATCTATTCCTTTTAGTTGGGCTTCACAGAGAATATCAATAATATATTCTGATAGCAGGGCTGTTAAATGCATTTTATACAGTGAGAAACAGTGATTGTGGAATATATTTCAGAATTAAATATGATACATACTTCAATTACCCATAAATATCCATAATATACTGTGTGTGTGTGTGTGTGTGTGTGTGTGTGTGTGTGTATGTATATGTGTGTTTATGCGTGTGTGCATAGCTGTGTGTGTACGATGTCATTTGAAGAACTGTGACATTTTGAATATTACATAAAATATGAAATAAAGATAAAGGCAAAAACACAAATTTTAAAATGGTGAGAAGTATAAACAAATTAAATACAGCAATCTATAACATATACAAGTAAACAAGTACACAAGTTCATGTAAGTGTTAAAAACACTTATATACACAGTTAAAAATATCAGCTGATTCTGTAAATCGTAAAATGCAAACGCATATGAATACAATGAGATAAAAGCTGACTGTACTTTTTGTCTATATTTGTGTCTTTTGATCTAAAATCCAAATGCCTTCAGTATATAGCAAAAATAGCTAATTTCACTCTACTCTCCTTATACGAGGTAGAGATGTGTTCAATATACAAAACCTTTATTATCCATAGGAAAATTAATTACTGATAATTACTATATATTCACACTGTATACACTTCAACTCCACATTTAGTTAGTTTGTTCTTTTTTCTTTTTTTTTGGTCTTAACAACAATTTTACCATACATTTATGAAAAAAGGTTAAATAATACCAAGTCATTGTATCAAAATAAACCAAAATCAAAACATAATATTCTCTGCACCGAAAAAAAGAAAAGGTATAGGCTGAAGCTTGAGCTTATTGTGCCTACCCTTAATACAAACATTACTCATACTCTGCCCAAAATAACAATTTAGCAGAACAAACCATGGTCACACCATATTTCTGTATTTCTCTAATGTAATGCATTGAAACATTTTCTTAAATTTACACATATAATAATGAACTAAAATAATATAGTAATAACTATTCCATAATGTAACCCCTTTAACTGTCACACATCTATTTTTCACATTTGTCCTTACCCTCTTTTTTTCAAAGACATTATTTCCCCTTAATGAATACCTGCTCTCCCTAATTAAAAACAATCCTTGGATACAGTCAGGAAGTGTTTTGTCTTTTGCTCTAAACATTATTTGTAGAGTTTTAAAGTCTACTAAGTCCATACATTTAAAGGTATATGATTTAATAAATAATGGGTTGGTTGAGTCATTACAATCAGCCTTATTGACAATTCTTATGGCTCTTTTTTTGCAGTATAAAGATGGAATTTGTGCTAGTCTTGCAAGTGTTTCCCCATATTTCCTATGAGTGAACAGTATAGAATAAATAGTGAGTTTTGATTCAAGATGTCCTTAGTTTTGTGCAATTAGTATTGAAATTAGTATTGCAATGGATTTAGACATTCAAGTTGTTATGATTTGTCCAGGCTATGATGAGTATTCCTTCTTTCATCCTACAAGCCTGGCCCTGGGAATTTCAGTCCCAGATTGATTATTGCATGTTTCACTGTTCAAAGCCCAAGTGTACATGAAACAAGGTAACAAATGGTCTCATTTTTTAAGTGATGTGATTTAAATTGTGACCTATTGATATCTCTGTGACATTAAGAAACAGTTAATAAATCATTCCTAACTAGAAAGGACTTAGATATCACTTGTATTGATTCATGTGAATAATTTTAGAGTTCTTTCAATATGGTAATGAATGTTAATATTAATAAACAATGGATCATCACACAGATTCACGTATCCTGTATTTACATGGCAGTTATGTATACTGTAAAGTTTTATAGTTATGCATTATATACAGTGAGCTCCAAAACATTTTTTTTTTCTTAGTATGGCTCTGTACTACCAAATTTTAGAATTATAATTTACTGTAAATTTACAAACAAGTTGAATGCAGTTAAACTACTTATATACATTTGGTTTCACCTTGTAGAAATTACAGCCCTAACCCTAACCCAAACATAAGAGTCTTTAAAGCCAAAGCGGGGAGATTTTTGACTGAAGTCATTCACCCAGTCTGAATCCAACTGAACATGCTGAAGAGACATTTCTGGGTGTGGCACTCTTTTCTGTATGGAGAGGGGTGGGCATGACTACAGAGCCTGTGGTTTGGGATCAGATTTCAGAGAAGAGTTTGTGCAAATTAGCTGCTGCTATTGCAGATGCTAAGAAACTAAATGAAGTGAAGTAAAAAAGCTGACAGGGCTCATTAAAAACTAGAGTCAACCTTGGAATTACTTTTCTTTGGTGGCTAAGCTGAAGTTCGCCAAGGGGATGAAAAGTGACATGGAGTTGGCCTGTAAGTAATGTCACTTATCTGGTTACGTTACACAGCTAGATACCCAAGATTGGGTAGTTTTTATATAAAATAAGCTGAAGCTTAGCTAGCTCAGTAATTCACCTGCATTTATTTCAATCAGGGGAACTGTATTCAATACAGCATGCATGCTATATAGCTAGCGTTACGTGTAGCCAACTTCACTAACAAAGCTAACAAAGTTGCTATGGATAACTTCATGAAGTAGTCATTCAGTCATTCACAAGTATATTAGCTAGCTATGATACACCTGCCTGCTATGTTACTTATTACACACGCAATTGTGTGATTACTTCTCTATTCTAACTAAATGTCCAGGGATTATATGAAGCAGGATTACTGAGCTTCAGGCATAGTTCACAAAGTTGAATAACTGGGCGGAGTAAAACCCTGACCAGCTCTTTTTCCTTTACTCCATGTTCCATATTTGGGAGGGTTCCGTGTTTTACTCAGTGCAGTTATCCAGCTCACTCAGTAATCCTGCTTTGTGAAACAGAGCCTAGAATAGCTAAATACCAAACAAGGAAAAATACAAAATAGCTGCAAATAGATTCAACTAGGAAGAATTCCTTAGGGATTTAGTCCATGCTGAATTGATAGCATCACAATCAATTCTTGCTTATTCTTTTGCCACTTATTTATGCTGCAAATCTCCCATCCACCTTCTCAAAAAGGTGCTCTATTGTAGTGAGATCTGGGGACTGTGGAGGCTATTGGAGCAAACTGTATTCTCTGTCATGTTCTTGGAACCAGCTTGAGATGATGGATTCTTTCTGACGTGGTACAATATCCATTTGAAAAACGATTAACCAGATGAGCCAGAAGAGTTCTGGAACAAAGTCTTATGCATGAATGAGTCCAAACTAAAACTTTACAAAATAGATGGAAAGCTGAAAGTATGGAGAAAGGAAGGAACAGCCCATGTTCCAAAGCAATGCCCCCTCATCTGTGACATATGGAGGAGGCAGTGTCATGGCTTGAGAATGTATGGCTGCTTCTGGAACGGACTCACTCATCTTTACTGATGACGTAACGGAAGATAGCAACAGTAGGATGAATTTGGAAGTGTACAGATGGATTTTGTCTGGCTATGTTCAAGTAAATTTCCCCAACTGGCATTTCATCCTGCAGCAAGACAATGACCCCAAACATGCTGCCTATGCAGGCAAGACATTCATCTATGGGAAAAATGGGAAAGTTATGGGCTGGCCAAGTCAGCCACCTGATTTAAATCCAATCGAGCATCCCTTTCACGAGCTGAAGAGGAGACTGATGACAGAAACCCCCCCCCCCGAAACAATGCTCAACTGAAATTGGCTGCAGTAAAGGCCTGGAAAGGCATTTCAAAAAAGATACCATATTATTGATATCAATGGATCATAGATGTGATGTTATTGCATCTTTGACTTTATTACTTTTATTTTAAGTTCATACGTTAATTTACTTGCACACATGTTTCCGTAAAATGGTAAAACATATATGCATGTAAATGCCTTGAAATAACAGCCAGTGTACTTTTGTTTTATATTCATAATGATGGTTGGCTATCATAGCCTTAATGTAATCTTATACCTGTTATAAATAGGCTATTTTTATGGTGCAATCAGCAGATGTTTCCTTGTCTTTATGTTAAAGGTATTATTTATTTTATTGTTAAATGTATTATTCTGCTGTACAGGCTAAAGTCAATTAATGCATCATCTGCTGTCCACATTGGCCTATACACCATGTATCAGCACAAGAGATTTTTTTTTTTTTCAGTAAGAGATCATTTGACTTTATTTAGAAGAAAAATGTTACAAAAACTTCTAATGGTACAAAATTACAGCTTGTAACAACCTAAATATGCTCAGATGCAAATAGATTTTTATGTTTTATCCAACTCATCCTGTTGTGCAAAGCATTTGTAAATTTCTATATTCCTTATGGTAATTTTTGTTTTCAAATAGAAGATACAAGATTGTCCAGTTTCACCCAGTTTGTGCCTCCATGCTGCATTCAGTCAAAAGGTGAGAAACAGCCATAATTAAAATCTGAGTATGAGCCTGTCACATTTTGCTAAATAAATAAAAATAATGAAGTAAAGGAAGGAACCATGCTATCACTATAAATTCACAGTTTGTATTTAGTTGCACTTTGTGTGTGTCAGGCTTTGTGTGTCAGATAAAATTTTAGTCAAAGGAGAGGAGACAAAGCTTTGCTGGAGGAAGATGTCAGATTTATATTTTTCAAAGCTCTGTGAGTCGGCCTTTTGATACATAGAAGCCGTGTGCAGAATTGTCTTTAAATGTGCCAAAGAGATAAGGAAATCATTGCTGGCATCTCTATTTGCTTTGCATATTTCACTGAAAATTGAAATACAAAAAAAAAAGAGCTGAGAAAACAGTTCATATTCAAATGCTTTCACTTGCAAACGTGTTATTAATTTCGTGTCGCATTCACACATTCAAAATGTCAGCAGTGGATGTTTATAACATATTTGGTGAATAATAGCAGCTCAGGCAAAATGAGGGTCAGTGACACTTGCCCTGCAGCTGATGTCTGTGCCCTGAAAAGCCACTGACGACTTGCACGTGTGCTGATTGATAGTGGTTGTCATGGATACCATAAAAGGGTTTGGGCCAGCAAAATCTTTTGCATGCAATAAAGCCTGTGGCCGCAAAATACTTGCCTTATTGAATTGGCACTTTTTATATCCTCTGTCAGGCACCTCTAAAGCCATCGGTCATGGATACAAAAGGGCCAAAAGCCAGCATGGGCTGCTGTTGCATTAAAGTGTGCACTCACCGTGAAATGTTCAGTGTTAAATCTACTCAGAGAGCACATCTTATCCCTATTAGACACACATACATTGTTAGAGTTCAATTGAGGGGAAATCTAGCCAAAATCAATTTAATAGGCTAGTCCCCACAATAATAATGAATCTCTCATTTCTAATGTATTTAAGCATACATTAAAGTTCTGCAAATTTTCAGCAATTTTATATTATTCCACTACATCTACCAAACAGGCTTTTTAGGGAAAAAAAAAAGAAAAAAAGAAAAAAAAAAATATATATATATATATATTGCAATGCCTTTTAAAAAATATAAATAAAAAATAAAATCCAGTTCGTTTCTTACCCTTCAAGCTGAATAGGCCATTTGGATGCATGTTGAATGTTCTTTTTTTCACATACTAGAGGTTACCTATTGCATAGCTTTGCTACTTAGCTAGCCTAGAGAGCTGTAATGTGCAGTGGCAGCTTACATGTAAGCTCTTACTATTATAGCTGATTATACTTGTTGTTGGAAAGATGAAAAATGCCCTGAAACTGCACATTTAACATGGCCAGTTTTGCTAATCATGTTTGAAATCTTGCGTTTTTGTTCATTTGTAATTATACTCTGTGTCCATAGATGCTAAATCACGAAAAGGCGAACATACCTCATTCTTAGAAGAAGCTGACTAAGGACAGGTTTAGGCAAATTACATCGTTGAAAATCGTTTTCACTGGAGCTCAGTTGTGATGTGGAAGCGGGCCAATTCTGAACAGACCGTTTAGCCAAGTGATATTTAGCCAAGCCTCATGCATAAAATGGTTGTACGCACTGATTTGATCGTAAATTATACGTACACCAAAGTTCAAGCCAATGTTGAGATTTAGAAATCTTGAAATCTCCAGACCATGCGTACAAACTATTCCTTGTACAGGTTCAGCAGTATTGCGGGCATGAAATATGTTTTCCTGTCCCGATGATATTTGAGGAGCGTGAAGTGTGTACAAACAAGTGTAAATGCATCCGTTTGGTTGTTAAAAAGTGAAAAAATATGTGAATAATATGCAAAGAAAAATGGCATTAATACCTACATGCTATTAATGTGGGTTGTATTAACATTCAGCACAATAATAAGAATGTAGCTCCTGAAATATATGCTAAAATTCACATTAATAATTGAGCCGAGACATTAAAATATTCTGTTACACCAACAGAAGAGAAGCAAAATGTGCTACACTGCACAACAAATTAAGAAATGTGTTTGAAATCAATGCCACATGATAGCACTAGCACCTAGAAGAAATAATATGCAAATTGCTTTACAGTTGTGAAATATTAACTCATTATAGACATTGCTATAAAAAGCTATGTGTCAGCTGTTTATATTAGGTGCCATGGCTGTGGTAGCACCTTTGGAAGACCTTGCGAATTAAGCGATACACCTTGAGTTCGGCTGAACCGACACGTAATAGTTGGAGTTGAATCTGTGTCTGGAAGCCAAGCTCCAATAGTCATAGCTGTAGTTCGAACGGAAAAATAAATAAAAATGGAAGTCAGGCTGCTCTGTGTAGCTAGAACTTGTTGTTTGGTGTTCTTTCACTGTAAAATGGCACATTTGTTCATAAGAGGAAAAAATGAATGCACCATTCGGAGTGCTTAGCAGCACCGGAGGGAGTTGAACACAAAACAGACGGTCAAGGAGCTGCTTCATTGCACCAATATTTAAGTAAGCATAAGCTACCTCCACTGCCTTACTTTGCTGCAATAGAGGTGACTAAAATACACAACGTCGACCACATACTGTAAAGATTCAAAAGAAAACAAAGCAATAAAATCGCCAATATGTTTGTGAGTGTGCATGCTTGTGTCTCAGAGTTTTGCCATGCTCCCAACAAAGCACGCTCAAAAGCTGTGAGCTGATTTCTAGGCTATATAAAAAAGAAAGCTACAGCCTGCAAGCAGTGGCTAGAAAAGACTCCATACTACCACACTAAGTGAAAGTCACCAATGCCACTGTCTAACTTGCTACAATAGAGTTGAGTAAATAAATACACAAGGTACAATACGTAAAGATGCAAAAGAAAACAAAGCAATAAAATAAACAATCAATATCATACAAACATAATGCGAGTGACATAAAATAAATGCATTGTAGTCTATCATATAGAGAATGATATTAAAATACATGAATTATAAGAAATGCATACATTTACATAAAAAAGCAGATTGTATTGCCATTACAGATGATGATAATATAACTTCTTTCACTTGGATTCTAATTCTGAAGAGATTATCATTTACGCTGTCTGTAAAATCAGAATTTATGTTTACCAAAAACACAATGACTTAAAAATATATACACTTCTCCATTGTTAAAGTATCTATCTGGAATTTTTCAGTTTTGGTGGATTTTTCATCTGTGGTCACTGGTGATCACATAAGTTTGTTTTCATACTCCAAATTCAAAACAAAGCTACGGCATGATATGCTTGAGGATGTAAGCCTGAAGACTGAGAGCAATCACGTCCGACATGATAATATTGAGCAACGTATCAAGCCTAATTTTAAGGACAAAGTGTCAACACGTGGTTACATTTCTTAAGTTTTAGGCCTACAGTCACAGACAACACCCGCAACAAATAACAATGTCAGACTGTGTATGACATACGTAGATGCACCCACTTTCTATTTTTTATCCACAACTTTGTAACTAAGAAAAGGAGGAGGTTACATTTGGTACCGATGTTAGAATAAGGATGCCTTCTTATTATCGGAGTTCCCTTTTTTTGGCCGTTTTAGCTGGTGGGTTATTATCCGAAGGTGGGTAATTATCAAAACTCTCTTCTGCAGTCTTCTTCTTTGGGTGTCAGCAGAGATCCTGGGGGAGGGTATCTGATTTTACACGCCTGCTATTTGACATACATCATGTAACTTTCTGTGCATGCAGCATCAAATTTGGATATGTGGTGGGAATGACACCCAACATCACCAGTGGAAAACAATATAGAGGAGCAATGTATTGTACAAACACAAACAAATATAATTGATATTGCTGTAAAATGCCACTGTGAATAGGTATTAAATATGTTACTTTTTTAATATGGAAAAATTATGGATTCACACATTTGTGCTTGCTCAGGTCTGAAAGATTATTAGCAGATTGTTTGCAATTTTCATTTTGTTAGTGTTCCCACAATTTTAATCAGTGTTTATTCAAACTGATACCTTCTTTCCATTTCATTCTACAACCCTTTAACCATAAAAAGTGATCTTTTTATCTTCACAGTATGTGGATTCATAATTCCAGTGCCATTATAGGAGAAAGATATTTGTCCATGATTAAAGTACATTTTTTTTAAAGCAGTGTTGAAAAAATGAAAATCTGCAACAATTCACACAGTCAATCTGTTTCTCTATCTTTTAATTAAGCACAGTTGGTGGTTCTAAAAAAGATTACGCCAGCCTTTAGAAGTCAAGAGTGTAAACTTATTTGTACATATTCTGCAAATTAAGAGACATAATCAGTCTCATACAGCATATAGAATGGTCTCCATAATATAAACATTGTTGTTACATACCACATTTTGCCACTAACATTCGGTTGCTGAGCTGTTGGCACTGCATTGGAATTAGAATGAGCTGATAAACACATTCTAATGTTAATGTTTCCTATACATATTCAAATATTATGGACCTTGGTTAGTACCATTAGCACAGTAGTTAAGCAGCCGTCTGTATTGCACAATATCTTTATGTTTCCCCCAGCTGGCTGAGTTGGTATTTCTAATAATTTCCTGGGTGACTACAACTGGACATAATTCAGTTGAAGTGCACTTTACTCTGTGTGCTTCCTGCTTTGACCTGGAAAGACTTAACTGGACTGTCCTAAAATCAATTGGATTTACGTGGAGAGGATTTGGGGTTTCGCTGCAAGAGCCAAAATCGTTGCCTTGGGGACTTTTCTTAGCCTCAAACTGGTGGGATTTTATGTTTTCAAATCTTTATTCTATTGTCATTGTTCCTTAACTCATCCTTAATCCCCTTAAATCAGTTGGTGGGAAATAATTGCAAAAGGTGTTAGAGCATTTAAAATTGGATGAAAACCAATCCCATCAGCTCTATGGCTTGGAGCATGTTCACTGAGGTAATTTGGCTGTATGAATATCACACATCAAATTTCCTTTTGACCTACAGCTCAAAATTGGGGACCTTTGCAACTTGAGACCAAATTTTCACACTCTCAGTAGAATGGTAACCAGTGCAATAATCAAACATTCAGCTTGATATTCAGAATGAGATTTTCTTTGACTAAAGGCTACTGAATTCCAATTCTACGTTATATGTGCCAGAGTATGTACACCGCTTTCATTTACAGAATAGGGATGCTCTCACAAAGATGCTTTACAGAGTTACTAATAGCACTTTCACACAGTTTGCTCATTTGCTATAAATGGGAAGTATGGTTCATTTCAACATTCGTGGAAACGTTTGCATGCCTGATCAATTTTAGTTGCAGCTTGAATGGCTTTTGTTTAATGTTAATATTTTTCATAATCATGATTGAACTCAAATGCCCAGGCTCTGTGATGAAAATGTTATCTTTATGAGTCAAATTATTTTACTCTTGGTGTCTCATTTTATTTACTCCATTCGGAATTTTTTGGGAAGTGTAGCATCATAGAATCCGATGACCCTCAAGGTGTACACAGTAAAATGTCCAGTGTTAATTCAACTGTAGCAGTGTTAATTCAACTCTTTACAGATAACGTTTGGTCCCACTCTGGAATGTGAGACCAAATGTTAACTGTTAAGAGTTGAATTAACTCTGATTACGTGAAAATCTCCTCAACACAGTGATTCACTTCTGATTTGTTTACAATCAGCAATTGTTTACAAATAATGTAAACATTTTAAAAAGATCAATTTAGCCTGTTTGTTGAAACCAACTTTATATGGGCAGGGACTTTCAATGTGGTTTCATACAACTAGGCAGTTTCCTGGGACTCAAGCCCAAAAAAACAGACAGCAAATAGATTGGGATCGTTAAACAGACAAGGGCATTCCTCGGCAGGATTCTGATTCAGCCCAACATTTGTTCACCCATCACTTAAGTACTTCATCCAAAGGAAATTGGCAATACTTTTTATTTCTCCCTCTGTCTGCCTGAAATCTAGTCACTGTCTGCCTTTCCAACAGTTTTACTCAACCTTCGATGATTCTTCTGCACAGGGGTTCCTCCTAAGAGGGGAAATTTAATTCAGGTATGCTTCTCACCTGGCCTCCCAAGGGCTTGACTGCCTGCCGTGTAGCTTGCATCCTGCCACAAGTCAAGAACTTGAAGAACGATGGAAATGACACAGACGTGTGAGTCCAGATTCTGAGAATATAAAAAATCTTATCTGCTTTTATTTATTTTTTATTTATTTCTCCAGTGAGCATTCTAGATTAAGGTGTGCTGCATAACAAGAGAAAGTGCTTTATTTTTTACTGTGTGTAATCTTTATGACTGGACTCCTTTTGTTTAAAAATATGGAAAAATTCTTTAGCTTGTGAGAATTTTTCTTTTTATTTATTTATATTAGAATATTTATTAGGATATGAAACGGCTGATGTGTGGGCCTGTGAATTTTGCGAATAAAGTGCAATACAATTTTCTATAGACTAAAACATTTGAAAGCCTTTGTTTCTGTCAGAACACTTATCATTCTAATTGTTTTTGTAATTCCCTGAGAAATTCTGAGATACTGAGAACCATGTGTCAACATATGAATACAAATGATTGAGCCTGCAGGGCAAACAATGTGTTTAACAATTAAAACGGAACAATTTGCTGGTTACAGCTGGTACAAATAGCTGCATCTAGATCTAACAAGTCATCCTTTAATTAAATCTTTGCCCAGTACAGTACGTCATCATATGATCATGTAAAACACCATTCAAAGGATACTGTAAAGTTTGAAGTTCTTAGATTTAGCTGTAATATCATAAAAAGCAAGTCATAATATGCCCAAATTGTTCAGAATGTATTTCCCCTTTATTTAATGTTGTAACCAAAGGATGAGGGCATTCTATGCAGGAAGGCATTGTATGGGGCGACTGTTTGGAAGTGGAACTCAGGATTTGTAGGGCAGCCACAGGAGTGGGAGCCACTAAAAGAAAAGACCACAATCGTTAATTACATATTACATCCATTCACTTGAATATTTTAGCAAGACAGAAAATTTTGCTGTTGAAACTTATCTCACTAAAAATAATACAGTGCTCTGCTATCTTATCCCATAAGGAATACAACTTCCCAGACAAATAATGGGAGCATACTGAAGACAAGGAACTGTTACTAATGCACTGAACCCAAGGGTGCAATGGGGAATACAGCTCAAATAATGCATTGTAGCCACTGGGGGGAGGGGGGGATGTTGTGATGCCAGGAGTGGTTAGGAGGAAGCAGAAAGGGCTGCTCCTTCTTTTAGGCCTTTGTCAGCTGTTCCTGTATGTCCCAAAGAGATGCAGTCTCACCTACAGACGTGTTTATCAACCCAGGCATTTCCTGTGCTTTCATCAGGAAGGATTTTTGCACCAATACCTTCACTGATACGGTATATAGCAGCTACAAGCACACCAGTGTAGTAGAAATGATGATCCTTTGTTCTCAAATGGCATCTTTAGAAATGTAACCACTGTGAGGCAGTGACCTTTCTTATGTCGCGAAAGAACACAAGCTTTATGAGGTAAGAAGCTGAGGATTCATGTAGGAAGAATTCACTTGTATGAAATCTACAGCTCTCTTTATCCAGGCCATTTAGTTCAAAGAGAATTTTTGATTTTGTCCCATAAGACTGGTCATGATGCAGTCGATGTTTTATTGACGCAAATAAACAGGTCACTTTATACAGAGGAAGACAAAAAAGGGATGATCCTGGAAATCAGTTAGCCAAGCTGAACCAAGCATTATTAATTCAGTTTTATTTTGTGCAGTTTGAGTTCTTTTTAATTGTTTTATTTATTTTTTAACCACATATTGTGTCCTTATGGTCTCCTAATTAATATGAGCACATTGTGAGGATCATGCATCCTCTGTGTGTCTTCCTACTGTAGCTACTGGACTTTTCTGATCTGGTGATTAGGAGTAATCACGGAGAATGCCTTTAATGAGGCTGAGATGAAGACAAACAAAAACAGTGCAGAGAAGCACATACTTCTGAATTCATTTGATTCGTTCAAGTTGGTTTCATTGCACTTATGCTTAACACGTCATACTGTTTTAGCAAAAAGTCTGCAATGGAACTCAAAAAGACATAAATCCCTGGAGCCATACAGAACACTGGTATATTTACAGCATGGAAGCATCAGCATTAAATATGTCTGGGAAAGGGCAAAGTCAATGTACAAGCCTCTGCTCATGAATCTCTTGACATGAGAAGTGTGCACGCACTGTGCAGAATTAGATAGATTTTCACATATACCTGATTGATAAATGATGCTGTGGGGAATGGCCATGCAAATGTAAAATATTTTACCATGTATGATGATCCATACCCACTATGGTCATGGGCTCCTGATAAACCTGCAATTGAGAAACATAGCAGCCTGCAAAGAAAAATTCCTCTTTCTTTAAAATCTATTTGTACAGCAGACATGTTGCATTGGCCCCTCTCTGTAAAAATAAGACATTTTGAAATTGTATAACCTTATTGCTTCTACAACAGAAGCACATAATAGACGAGCAGCATCATACAGTATCTTACATAGGCAGCAAGAGCTTCACCAAAGTTGTTCAACCCTTTTTGTAAGCATGCCATAACAAAGTAGCGATAACTATCATTTGCTATTTGTCATTGTGTCAGAAGTGATCTGTTTCCTGATTCTATGAGGTCCTCCCACTGAAGGTTAGGCCAAGCAAATTACTCAGAAAGCCTTCACACATACAGATAAATACCTATCCAAGCTTGTCACATTGCAAAGCACTGCTCAGTGAGAATCCAGAGCTGTGATCTTCCAGTTAACTGTTCTCTTTCTTCATAAGCTTTGAGTGCCATGTTTTTGACTAGGTTTTATTTTTTCAGAATGGATAGTGCTCTTACTGTTGGTTGATTACCTGTCACACATCCCATGATTCAATGCTTTTGGAATTTACATGAATAGAATTTGAATCAGATTAAAAACTTGTAATGTACTGTATGTGTTACATTATTCACTTGTTAGGGTGTGAAGCTTAAGCATCTGGCTTGTAAATAAAAGACTGTAGTTTTGGTTTTACAATCATGTACTTTACAAACTGAATTTCTTCAGTAAATATCTGGCTGAATATGCAGTTGATCCCTTGTTTTTTTTTTTTTTTTAATATTGTTTACGGTTTTACCTGATATAGTGTGAAACTAATTTTATGTTGTATATTGCATATAAAGAAAGCAACACAATTCTTAAAATTAACTTAAGTTATATTCAATTTTCTATAATGTTTGGACATTGCGTTTAATTGTAATCATGCTTTATGTTCAGGGCATGTTGTCACAATTTTCACAATTGAGACTTCAAGTTTCAGTTCAAGTTTCCAAATTTATTTAAAAAACAGACCCCACCCAATGTAATGCTCTGAACATCATGGCAGACAGAACTTCAAAACACATCAATTGGGTACAAAAACTTCAGACTGCAATGGTTGGGAATAAATACAGTGCTGTGAGGACAAAGGGTATAAAGGGTGCAATACGATCAACAGAAGTTATCAAATAATTATCATAAGGAGGCTGGGTTAGATTTTTTTTGAATAATCAGCTGCCAACATTTATTAAATGCATTAAGCAACTCATTATGATGTTTCCTTTTCTTTTAGTTGTGTGTTCCAGAGTGCCCTGAGTAGGTACCACCAAAGACACAAGCCGGTGATTACGGCAGTACGATGTTTGGCTTGCATAGGACAGGAGGAGGAGGATATACTGTAGTGGGAATAAAGCAGGACAGCCTGTGTGTCCTCTAGATATAAGCGTGCCTGGGTTTGTAATGCAATACAAGGCTGGAGGCCATGGTGTGCAGCAAAGCGTTCCACCAATCTGGTCCTCTTCAGGCTGCTTCCACTGAACTGAATGGAAGAATAGACTGGCTGAAATGCATTACTGCATACCATGGTAAGCACAAGTAGTTCTGGCAAGTAATTCGTTCAATGTCCATCTGAGAATGCTAATCACAATGTTTTTGTTTTTTTGTTGCAAAGCCGAATGCCACGTAATAATAAAGATGGCATATCTATTTTATCTATTTTAATATGGGTTGTTCACCTTTTTTTACTTGTTAAAAACATACAATCTCAAAGTTATTGATGAGGCACTTGGAGGAGTTAGGTTTATTATTTTTTTGAATGGCAGCAAATCAACTTGGCAATGATAATTCTTTTTCATTTTTAATATTGTGAGTATAAACCTCTGTTTAGCATTGTAATTTATGATAGTGATTTTTACATGATTTCAGAAAGTTTTAATTTCACTTGAGTGCCAACAATTCAAAAGGACCATATGACTGGGTGCTGTATCAGTATAAACTGTATTACACTTGCCAAACTGCGCCAGTTCTGTGTAATCCATGTGCATATAACGCACTTCTAAAATTGTGAAAGAAAGAAGGAAAAAAATAACATAGTCCAAGCAATTTTAGGGCAACAATTATTCCAAAAGTGAATCTATTCAGGTAATCAAACATAAGTATTTCTGTAGACTGGAATGGCGGCCAGCAGGGTTGTAGACTGGACACTGCAGGATCTCTGGAATAGTAACATATCCTCTCAGTGAGAGGCTGGGGGTTGGCTCACAGCCCAAGGGGGAAGGTGTCAAAGAGTGCAGAAAAAAAGCCAGTAAGCCCGTTAGAGGCTGGCTAGAGGCTGGCTTGTAGTGGTCCAGTCTTTAAAGCTCTTTCACCTTCCAGCACACTGTGACTGCGTTCAATCCCCTTGAGACTGACATGCAGCCTCCGTGCAGGTGGGTAGAAGCTTTACACTTGTGTGTCACACACTCTATGGTATTATAAGTGAAAGAACCTGATGAAGGACTGCATAGTATCCTTCTTTATTAATTAATAGGGTCAGGATTTGGAGCCATAATTAAAAGTTCCAGATGATGATTTGTTTGTTCAGTAAATCATTTTCAAAATAAATGAATGGTGTATATTTTTGTTTGTTAACATTTGGTAATGAAACAAAAATAATAAGAACAATTTGGGAATACCCAATTGATGGAGATGGAAAACTTTCCTGGATTATGCTATGTTCAATTATGTGCAGATTACATTTCACAATTACACAGGACTCTCTGCCAGAGTAAGAACTAGCATGATCAGATTTTAATTCAGAACCATGGGGCAAGTGTGTTTTAGGTACACATACGTACTTTCTCAGAATTTAAACCTAATCTAAATTTTATATAACTTTTTTTTGTTGTTTTTATGGATACTTACATAAAATGTTTCATCAGTTTTTCACAACCAATTCATAAAACAATGAGTGGTCTTTTAGTCAAGACAACAAAATCTAGTGACTATTTATTTCCAGTTATGCAATTTTCTATAATTCAGACTTACAGATTGTTCTGGTAAGTCTGGGTCAAAGTTGCAAAACTACCAAAATATACAAGCAAAAGTTATTAAAAACACTGAATATGGCATTTTGGCAAATAACTGAGGCATTTGACATGCTATAGGTAAAGCCTATAGGTATTAGGATGGCTTTGACCTGCATACTGTAAATTTGGATGTTTCCATAGTAAATTTCATCTTATTTAAAATAGTTGCCACAGTAATTGGTTTAACCTAGACTGGCTTGCTATCTGGACCTCATTGAGCTGAGGCTGATTGGTTAAGCATCAATATCTGGCCCCAAAACGTCTGTATCAATTTACATTCACATCAAGTTTGAAAGCAGAATAAGTGCACTCAGTCTTATTTCCACATGTCTTGTGATTCTGAGAAGTGTTCGTTCATGCAGTAAAATTCAATACCCACCATGGCAAATTCGATTAAAAACAGGGGTCATAGCCAATTCAAGGTGCTGTGGCAGTTAAATGGGACTCTGTTAGAACAAGTTAAATTTACCAAAAGACATCTCATGCAGCACTTTGCTTTACGAATTCAAGTGTGCAACTTGGCTCTTGACCCTGAGCCTAGAACATGCATTTGGACAGATCAAGTGTGAAATTGTAGAGAAGTGTACTGTATGACACATTCTGTGGCTATTCCTGTTTCTGTCCCCTTGAGACTGAGCATATGAGTTTACCTGTACGTATGTGCATAGTAACTTTTCCAAAGAGCCTGTTTCACATCTGTCTGCACAGTAAGGCGTAGCTCTGCCATCTGAATATGGCTTAAATGTGTTAAACGAGGTGTAACAAGAGCAGGCGTGATAAGCTCCAGCTGTTGCAGCAGGCACACCTAGGAGAATTTTCTTGCATATTTAGACTATCGTTTTTTTTTCATCTATCTTTTTCCAAATGTAGATTCTGTGAAACGAGCCACACCACATATGCACACTCAGAGTGTGTAACAATAATGTATACTTTAAGATTTATTTTTCTTTATTAACAAGTATTACAATTTTAATAACCCATTGGCAAGCAGTAACACTGTTGTGACTTAACTGTTTCAGATTGTAGTGTTCCTTATTCTCCACCAATTACAGAATGTAGCTTGTTAGAAAGTTCAAGATAAATTCAAAGCATAGCACACACTTAACAGGCAAATCCCACTGTCCATCCTATTGCACATTTGTTTAGAACAAATGAATGAATCTTTATGATGTTGGTAAACCTTGAATTCAAGGACAGAGTAGTGTACGAGTCCACAAGTTCTCATACATTTGTGGATATAAGTGAGCAAAAGCCAAACATCTAGAGGGGCCTAGAGGGGTGAAAATCTAGATTGAGCGACATTTTGGTATAAATGGACTAGGTCAGCCCCACTAGGTTTCACCTCAATAGACTGGCTACATCCTAGTCAGCTAGAAAACCTTCCCTTTTTCAAGCAAATGTAGCCAGGTTTTCACCTAGGCGCCTACTTCACTTTTTCCCCAACTTTTCACCACAGACATTTTCACTGAGTTTTGTTAGCAATCACCAACACATTACCAGCCAAGACCTCTAATACTTGGTGTGGATGTGATGTAGAAATCTCTTCTGAAATACATATTCAGTAAGAGATGTTTTATAAAAATATTCAGTGGAACATGCCTATTGTATTATTATTATTTCTTTTCATACTCTAAAGCTGTTATGAGTCTCAATAACAATATTTATTTTAGACCTTGTGTTTGGTATTGTTTGTTTTAACGAGAGAGATGGGCATCAATACAGTTTTGATATGGGAGGCTGGACTCCTCGCATTCTTTTAGTCTTAGTTTATCCAACTGTCTGCCAACCGAAGAGACTTGTTATCTAAAAGTACTTGAATCTTCCAAAATATATTATGTAAAAGCCGACTTTGTTCACTTACTGTAGACAATTGCCACACAAATAAAATAAATATTCTGTACACAGTATTATGAAAAAATACAAAAATATTATGTTTTGATTGAATTTGATGTCAATAAATACAATAAATATATCAAAACATTTGCAAGCATTACTGTTGAAATCCAGATGGTACATCTATATAAAAGACCTTTAAAGAACCTACTTACTGCATTTAAACAACCTACATTACAAACGGTTCATTGTATTTAATACGCTCTATGTTGATTATATATCTACACCAAAATAGGCTGACCAGACCAAATCCCAATTTTCCTGGATGTGTCCTCTTAAGAAGGGATTTTTAAGATCCAGGCAGGACTGTTTGTTTCACAGGCCATGTATAAATAAACAGCTTAATATTTTGTTCATACCACCCAGCCACTCCCGTTCTCTTTTATTGAAAACCAGAATATGACCTTATATACATATATATATATACCAAAATGTTTCAACTTAACTTCAATATGATAAAAATGAATGAGGCCACCTTTTCTGCAACTCTTGTATAGAAAAACAGAAGCCATGAATAACTATTAATTCTCAGATAAAAATATAACAATACTAATTTTCTCAATGCTCATTTCCCATTTTATTCTTTTCCTGAATGCATACCCATGCCCCTTTTTTCAAATATATACTGTAGAAATATAAAGAATTGCTTTTCTTGAAAATTGAAAATTTGCTTGTAAATGAGTGAAGCAGAGAAAGTTGTCCTTGCTTTTTGTCCTCTGAGTTTGATTATAACAGATTTTTTCAAACCCTGCCTTTCAAGTTACTGTAGAACTGATATAATTAATTTATCTTTATGACTTTGCTACCTTCCTTGGACTGGCTGTCATTGAAATATTTTATAGCTTTTTAAAAATCATTTCTGTTGTAGAAGTCTTCTAGCAATACACATGTACAACATTTTATTGGTTTCTAGGCAACATGATGCACTCACAGAAACAGCGCTGCTGTTGTTCTGTGTATGCTGAGGACTGAACTGCAAACCATCAGGGATTTGTATGACCTTTGAATTTTTATTTTGACATCAGCATTTGCGTGTAGTCATAACAACCTTTTCATAACTTTTCAAAAAAAATATTCTATTCTATTATTTCAATTATTTGTGTATTTAAATATGTATTATTAACAACAACAACAACAACAACAATAATAATAATAATAATAAATTGATGCCTGCACATCTCAAGGCTAAAAAACTTTTTTTAGATAAAATTTTTTTTTTATTAATCTTGTGTTTTATCATGTAACTTACAAAAACGCTTTCAACCATAAATAAGTGTTACATATGTGAATTTTTCATTAACAATGTGTCAGTGAATGGAAAAAAAGTTTTAGGACAAATATCAAATATGATTATATCAGGGCGGAATAACTAAAAGAGCCGTCACACCATTAAGTTCATATTTGACTTAGACTTTTAATAATGAAATTCAGTGCTGCATTCAATGTTCACTGATTTGGTTCTGTGTTACTTACGACATGATTAATTAATCATTGTACTGTAGCCCACTCTAACATCTGACAGCTGTAAAACTGCTGCTTGAACCACGTTTTGGTCATAATGCCTCTTTATGACTGAAGCCACTCTTATGTTTGGCTTGCTTGGACCTCTTGGTGTGTGTCTGCAGTTGCCTTTGAATACATGTCCTGTAGCAATTGAATACATGATAATGTTTTGCAGCAGCATATGTCCTTGAACACCAGTAAATGAATAATAGCAATAGCTTATTCTTATAGAGCACTTTTCATGAAAGTAGCTGTGCAGTGTAACCAAGGAACAAAGACATATACAGTACAGTTTAATAGACTAATGTGTTGTACAAAGAAACAAGCTGTATATGAACATAAGGTGTTGCAATGTCATGTTGCATCCAAGTAACAAAATGATTATTCACAGGATAACCTGAAGAGTTTGCATGTTTTTAAAATGTAATTGTAATTAAACATTTAAAATAAAAACATGAATATTACTATGTGTGTCAGTGAAATAATTATAATTGGATTTTAAGAGAAAATGCATGTCCTTTATAAAGGTAAATGCAGTAAATGAAATTTATATTTGCTTCAATTAACCCACGTAGCTTTTTAATCAACTTAATTTTCTGTACCCTGAAACTGTGCTCTCTACCAGATGTGTGCATGTTTTACATATTTTATCATATTCTATTAAAATACATAAAGTGCATAACATCAGTCTCAGGCATATGCAATTAATATGAGTGAAAAGGATTTATTTGCTAAGCAGATATGCTTATCCAGAATGTAATGTATTTTACATTATACATTTTACTATTAACAGATCTTAATATGCTATTGAAAATATTTGTGTTAAATAAAACAGCATTCTCTCACTCAGGAGTTGAACCTTCAGTGTTCTTGCCCAGCCAATATCTCCAGATAATTCACATAATCAGCATAAATAATTGAGGCTAAGGCCCATTAAAAGAGTGAACTGCATAGAGTGCAGAGAATGGTATCAATTTTCAGAAAAATATGCACATTATTTATACATTTACATGACCTATACCATTGAACACTGAAGTTCTACTAATATATTTCACTGTGAAATTTGTGTGCTTTATTTAAATTAACATACATCAGCCATAAGGCTGGTATACCAAATTGTGTTTTGTGAAACTAAAGGAAATGAATCTACATTTATCAGGCACTGTAACAAGTACAGTTATGCTGTAATCATGGATATCACCAAAATTTGGAACTATTTTTGATCATGTTAAAATGGGAAGTGTTTGTAGCACTAACATTTGTGCATTACTGTATAAAAGGGTAGGCAGAGGTTTTAAAATATGTACAAACAGACAAGGGTTCTGCAGTTTATCATTTTTGGGTGTGCCTAGTCACACTGGATTTACATCTGTTTCAGTCACATATCCTTTTTCAGCATCACAAATTGTCCACAAAATCACAAGCTTGCTTCACAAATTTTTCTCTGTAAAGATGATTTGCAGATTTCAACTCAGAAATCACAATCATGATGTGACTTTGGTCCTGTGCTCACAATATCTTCCAATTATTTTCTTCATCGTTGTTTTCCCTCATCTCTGCTGAGTCTGTGCCATCTACTAAGCATACAATGTCCATCCTTTACACTCTCCTCCTTCTCTCAGCTTGCCAAAATATTCTCTCAGACTGAGTCTGTTCTGTGTTGCATACTGATTGAGCAAAACTGTGATTCTCCTGTGTACCTGAAAATTTCACGCAGTCATGGTAACATCACAAATATAACCTTTGTTAGCCTTTTGATTGGCCAAATGAACACCAGTCAGATTGCTTGTTTGCATAGCAAATTTTTGCAAATCACTACTGACTCAAGATTTCACTTTAAAGCATGGCGAATGTTAACTTAGCAAGTGTTAGTTATGACATACATTTTAAAAAAGGTGAAACAGCGAGCCACGTGAGGCATTCGTAAGGGTGACTCCTAGGGCTTCATTTATAAAATGGCCTTAAAATAAAGTTAAAATAGATCGTAAATTGTGGCTTTGCTGGTTGAAATAAGCGTATGTGCTGTTTCCTTGGGGCAAAAGTTTAGTAGGCTTAACAGTAACTGCGGATAATAGAACTTGGGGAGGGACTTGTTATCATCATTAGACCATCATTATCAATTCTAATGGCTTGCACACAACGGTTACCGAAAGATGTTGCTAAAAACATGCTGTTATTGATGTAATAAAAGGCAGCTGTCAAAACACTCACACTTAGATCATTTCCCCCAGAATCATTATTGTTTTGACAAAGACAGCACAACGTTCTTATGTCACCTCCTGAAGGATCATTTATAAGACAGCATATTCACACACAGTCATCTCCTTTCTGTGGAGACAAAGGTCAGTGCTGCTTTGGAATTCTATGATGGTGGCTCCATTCAAACTGAAATGAGGGAAATTATACCAACCATAAGCAGAGTAATGTGTGAGGTTACAGATGTTCGTGTGGAGGTTAGCTGGCAGTTTATTAAAATCCCTGGTGTTCTGGGTGCCATTCAATGCACCCACATTGCAAGCAGAGCATCCAGGAATGACCAGCATTTTCTATGCATTTGAAAACATTTTTCCTCCCTTTACATGCAAGTTACTGTGAATGAAAATATAAAAATAACAAATTGTGGCACGGTTCCTTGCTTCCTGTCAGGAGTTCTACATTTGAGTAAGAACATTCATGAAAACATTTAACATTTACTAAAGCTCACATCGATACCTTGGCACAGGGCATCTCCTTTTTCCCCCAGAAGCACCATAACAATTACAATTTGATCATATTCCTTTTAAAATAAATTTGTCTCTTTCAAGTCCTGTTGCAGGTGACAGTGGGCATTCTCTGTATTCTTGGCTGTTAACACCACTGCACAACAACATTACACCAGCAAAGGACAGCGACAATAAATCCCTGTGCTAAAGCTGCATTGTAGTAGAGAGAACCTTTGGCCTCCTGAGGAGTCAGAGTTTTGTGTTTGGACCTCTCTAGAGGAGCCCTACAGCATACACCTGAAAAGAGTGTACACATCATTGTAGCATGTTGTGTACTACTACAATAGTGCTGCTGATCATCCTGATGTGTTGCCACAAGTGGAGGGCCATTCTCCTCCCCCTGGGCAGGCTGGTGCTGCGGAACCACAGGATGCCGGAGAAGAGGAAGGAGATGAGGGGTCTGATGATAATCAACCACCTGATATGGCTGATGACAAGGGAGATGCTGGGAGATAGGGGTGCCTCAAACAGAACCATATAATTTGAAATGACTTTAAATGAGCAGAATTTTTTTTTTTTAATAAAAAAACTGATACAGTCTTGCTATCAGACTGTGTTGAGCTGATTTGGAGGGGATGGGGGTGTTCCAGGCCATTGATAAGTTAAACTGGGACTAGTTATGGTGGAGTGTGCCAGCTGCTGTGTGAAGGAATAGCCTGATATGCTCTGGTCATCTCAGGTGAGTGAACTGTCACAGATGTGGGCTCGGAGCAGCTTTGAACCTACTTGTGAAGGCTCACTGCCAGAAATGCCAGAGCATCTTGAAACTCCTTTTGGGCTTCCAGTCCTTCCGTTTGAACCTCCAGGCATGCCTGCTGGATTTGGGTTTCTGCTTTTATTTTTTCCAGTGTGCCCAGGAGCTGCAGCTTGGATGGAGATTGGTTGTTGTAGTCGGAAGGTGCTGGACCCTCTTGATGGCACTGGGTGTCTTGGAGGCTCTGAATCTTGGGATGTGGGTGAACAGGGCTCCACATCCACATCCTGTGAGGGATTGGGAGCCTTCACAGAGCCAGGCTCTTCAGCTGCTGGTGGAGCAGTAAAACAGCACTCCTGAGATGAGCCAGACCCTACAAGAACACATCGAATTGTACAAGGAATGTCATGTCATATTGGTTTATGCAACAATAAAGCAATCTACATGCCACAATATCAGCCTTGGCTGCATTTGCTTAGTGTACTGATATGCCTATAAGTCTAATAATGATGAAATTGCCCGCAGAGTAAAATTTAACAACTTCAGCATTTACTTTCCAATTTTGACTCATTCCCATACCATTAGCTTTTACTTTTTATTTGGAAGTCATGAGGACAGGCCAAATCACAGGAATGTTGTAATGTCATTTTACACAATATCATGTGGCTTCTCCCACCCTGGAAACTGTTTGCTGTGCACTGTAAGTTCCAAAGTGGTGTATGGTCCCACACCTTTCTAAAGAAAGGATGTTTCGCCATATTTATGGACATCCTCGTCAATTCTTCTGCAACCCCTCGAGGCACGGACATTGCACACTATTTGCTTCCCCAGATCTTATCACTGTGCTTCTCTCCCCAACACCGAAGAGAAGTGCACATCTCCTCCCTGCAGTACTGTAGCCTTACATGTGTTAAAGCTTCTAACAAATTTAAAAAAAACATACTAACCTGCCTACAAATAGGTTTGCGCCATATACATGGGCTATCCAACCTGATGCATGGTGTCATACTGTATTATGTAGCTCCGCGCTGATTTTTCATAATAATTAAAAAAAAAACTAGATGCAAGAGCTGCGTACCCCTCCGTAAACAATTTTGGAAAATTCAAGTTGATGAAAGCATAAACTCACCTTCGGTGTCTATGACTAAAGACGGCAGATAGGTGCTGCTGCACCCTGATATTTATGGGAAAATAACATATGGTGGTGAATGAAAACACGTTTTCATTTAACAGTTATTTGCACACACCAATAACTTTACCATTTATTTCTGATTTCACCAAATAACTTATGTTTCAGTTTGAAACACTAAACTGGAGGATATTAGTAATAGTTGTGACAGTAGATATTAGACAACACCAAGCATTTTCTTCATTTTAAATGTATAACAGGGTTTTTTTTTTTTGTTTTTTTTTTTAAACATTCAACAAACCTGTGATTTTAACATATTATACCAGGATGCGAGAATGTGGTTTTGCAGTGGCAACAATCTTCCAGATTCAGTCAAACTGCCAGATAGTGAAGTGTGATTCATCACTCCAGAGAATGTGTTTCCACTGCTCAAGAATTCAATGACGGTGTGCTTTACACCAATCCAGCCAATGCTTGGCATTATGCATGGCACAGGCTTGTGTATGGCTGCTCAGCCATAGAAACCCATTTCATGAAGCTCTTGACAAATGCTTCTTGTGCTGACATTGTTTCCAGTCATACCTGCCAGTCAAGTTCTTCCACACCATTTTTGAGAAAACCATTTCTATATGGACCTCGCTGTGTGCCCAGGGGCATTGTCATGCTGAAACAAAAAGGGCCTTCCCAAAGCACAGAATTGTCTAGAATGTGACTATATATGTTGTAGCATTAAGATTTGCCTTCACTGGAACCAAGGGATCTAGCCCAAACCATAGAAAACAGCCCCAGACCAAGGGATGTCCAGATAATTTTGGGTCATGTAGTTTGTGTGTGTGTGTATATATATATATATATATATATATATATATATATATATATATATATATTATATAATATAATATATATATATATATATATATATATATATATATATATATATATATATAAATGGTTCTGGCTGTCTCCTGACTTCTTGATAGTTTAGCTTGGCAGTTTATCACTGATGGTATTGTTGTAGCCATCCAGGGTGTACAATGTGTTATTTCAACCTTAAACAATGTTTCAGAATTGTTATGTAATGTGTGTCAAAAAAAATTATTTTCAACAACATTTTACCAACCCAAAACCACAACTTGCCAGCAATATAGTAAATATGTCCAGCTCACACTATTTTTTCCCCTTCACAAAACACTTGCATTTTATTCATTAATAAATAATATTGATTGGAAACTAAATAAAACTTTGCTTTGGTGCAAATGAGCAATTATATTGGAATTAACCAGGTGTACTACACAGGAAACCATGTACGTACATGCACTACCATAATTAGCGGTAGCATGATGGAGGCAATTTTGTGAAATGCTGGGTGAGGAACCTTGCTTCCATGGGAGTGTGTTTTCCTAGAGGAGGCCTGCTTGTTAAACTGCATTTCCAGCTTCAAAAGTAGAAAATATGTAAACCCCCAGTGTCAGCAAAAAACACTTACGACTCATTAAAATCAAACCCACAGCTATCAATGCAAGTTCATCTCAGCGTGCTGTCATTAGAATGAGCAGTGCACAACCAAGTGGGAACTCCAAAATCATCGAAGGCCTCTTCCACAAGGGATGTACAGGATATTGACTGCAGGTGTTCCCATATGAACATTAATTGTAACCCACTTCATTGCTCTCCTTTTTCTGACTGAAGATATTTATTTATAAGAAAAACTTGATGGCTTTCCAATCATCTGCCAGAAAAAAAAAAGAGAGAGAGAGTTGGACATGATGCCTTTACTGGTGTTTCTATCTTGATAACTTATGACATTAAACTATTGAATGTCTTCCAAGTGTTTTATTGCATCATAGAGTACACTGTCTGATACTGACTGATGCTCTGTCCTTGACCAGCTCGGGCAGGTATGCTGTTGAAACACAGAATTGTTGTTCAGGTAATCTTCACTGTCATCTAGGTGTTTTTCTTGATAATGCATTTTTGACAGGTTTCCATAGCTACGGTACTTATCACATATTCCTTCTTTGCCTCATGTTGGCAGGACTTCAATCAGTACAATTCCAAACAGCAAGAACACATACACACACACACTGTTGTTGTTGGTTGTTGTTGAGATGATGCTAAACAGGAAATGCACCACTGGGGCAGGTTAGACATTATAGACAAAGATGGAACACAACAATGGTTTCAAAATATTCACTGGACAAAGATAGGCTGTGCAAAACTGAAATCACCAGAAAACAGATTACTGCCTCTCGATCACACAACATACAAAATGTACAGCATGTTTCTCTGAAAAGAAGTGTGTGAATTAAATAATCGCTGGATCAAAAATTCCCATCATTGGGTAAAGACAGTTCTGTTCAATTGAGGGGATGTTTCTGTAGCAGGGAAGGATATTAGTCTGTCGTGGGAAGCTAAGAATTAAAATGCTGGTTTTCTGTATCTTCCTTGCCTTGTGGAGGCAGATGCTGGTTTGGATCGGTGTGTGGCCCAGTTGTCAGTGCACTAATGAAACGGCGAATGAGTAAGGAATCGACTAGGTCTTCATCGCTTTTCCAATTTTCCATCCCAAGGGCAGTTTTGATTTATTCCTCACCCTTTTAATACATGGAGGCTCTGTGCAAATTTCAATTTATTGGCTTTTCTCCCCTGAGAAGTTGCGAGGCTGTTAACCTCCAAGGGTGGCCCTACTGATCATTGCTCTCAACATACTGACCTATGCTCTGAGACCATTGTTAAGGTAATCCAAAAAAAATGTTCACATATTTAGGGGAAATATTTAGGAATCTTTTCTACTTCCTCTTCTTACTATTAATATCCTTCTAACTCCCGCTACATTTTCACACATTTCCAATGCTGAAAAACAAAACTTGGCAGGCAGATCCGGTCTCCTGGATTACAGCAAAATAAGATTATATACATTTATATATTCATTATTTCATAAAACACGTAAATGTAATGAGGATTGCATTTTTAAAATACATTAAATGATTTCCCAGCAGGTAACTATAACAATTTAATTTCCATGGAAGGCTTGCATCATGTGACATGCATCATTACTCCAAAAATTGTCAGTTGACTTGGTTTTTGGCCCCCGACATAGCTACTTGCAGCTATATTTTACCTGCTATTATTTTAAGTGAAGGTGAACAATGTGTAAGAAATGTGAGATTCTGTATATTTTTGCAATGAGGAGTAATTTCAATGACAGAACTGTTATTGTTATATACCCATAATGTACAAAGGATCAAATGTTCTGTTAGTTAGAAGTACTTTATCAGAGTTGATTTTACTCTTTGCTACATGTAATGTTGCTGCACTGTAGCACTTAATTTATTTTACACCATTGCTCAAAATACAATAGAATACTGTTTGTTTATAAAATGCAATGTATTTAACCTCACTGCTAAGTTGTTTCATTCACTAGAAACACAATTCTAATTCAGAATTACGTGTGAACACAAAACAAATCTGAAATCAAAACTGAAGTCTCCTCCAAAATGTGAGTCCCCTGATAAAGATTAAATAATAATAACAACAACAACAAATGTAGTAATTTCCCAATGTGTAGAATGTATATTAATTTAGGTCAAATCATTAATAAAGTATTTAAAAACATAAACATTAGTGTCACAATTATTGGCAGCCCTGTTTTCAATTTTTTGTGCACCCTCCTCTTGCAATGACAATGCCACTGAGCCTTTTGCTACAATGTATTATGAAATTGTAAAATACTGTATATTGGGAGGAATCTTATAGCATTACACCCTTCAAATTTTTACTTGATCCTTGATATCCTTTGGTTTGCCCCTATGGTCAACTTTCTTCAATTTTCAATTGAAAACATCAGTTTTTAATGGGGATCAAGTCCAGAAACTAAAATGACCATTGCAAAATATTGATTTTGTGGCTACTTAACCATTTCTTTGGAGATTTTCATGCAAGCCACTGGCCATTGTTTTGCTGGAAGATTCACTTGTGGCCAAGTTTCAGCATCTTGTCAGAGGCAACCATATTTTTGGTAAATTTAGTTTCTGATGCTATTGACCTTAGGAAAGGCCTCGGGAACAATGAAACCAAAGCAGCTCCATAGCATCAAAGATCCATTCCACCATCATATTTTACAGTTGGTACGGGTTTCTGCATATGCATCCTTCTTTCAACACCAAGCCCACTGCTAGTGTGCTCCATATCATCTGACCACAGTATTCAGTTCCAATCAAAGTACGAATGCCATTTAACAATAGAGCTGCTGTCTTCACTTACCTTCATCTGACTGAACATCACCTCCATCTCCACCACCAATGTTTTTTATTTTTTATTTTTTACTGCAATCATTTTTCACAGCAAATCCTTAATTTTATAAATATCCATCTAGTAGTGTTTATTTAAAAGCTATGTATTAAAATGTTAGCATTTCAATCCATTATTTGCACTCCTCTATAATCTTTCATTCAAGTCATTCATACATATAATTGGAAGTCTTTTCTGATTACATGTATTTAGTTGTCCAAACATCTTATCGATTGTCCTGGCTGCTACAATTAGTTCAGCTATTTACTATGCACTTATGCAATTTGGCAGTGATTACCTTTCTTAGTTTCTCTTACAGATTATTAATTACTAGCACGTATCAAGACACTGGTGAGTTGGTACATGTTAAGTGTACATAGCAACCAAATACTTACCTAGTGGTTTTTGATAAAGGAATGAACTCTCAAGTCCTGCATCCCTCTCAAAATAATCTATTTGGTTGTTATTTCAAAGAGCATGATCTCATTGAATCCAGGCTGTGAAGGCCTGAATCCTAAACAGCCTGCTCAGTGTTGAAGGTATCAAAGAACTATGTGTTGCAAGCCTTGTCAGTGCAGAGGCCAAGTTAATAGGCTTGTGTGAATTTCCTGTTTTTTGGCTTTTGCTCACCGTTATCTCTCACTAAAAACATGGTTTTTGGGTTGAACTTCCTGTCCATTTTGCCATTATCACCCACTTAAATCAGAGATATTTTTGGTTAATATATTTGTGACTAAGTCACTACTCTCATTCTAGTACCTGGAAAACATCAGTGACAAATTGTTTTCTTTTCCAGTAATAACCCTCCACAACACACAAAAATGAATCTTCTACTTAATACTATACTTATGAATGTAAACATTTTCATCAGACAGCTTCATCAACAAGGATAGGAACGTGTAAGTGCGTCAATTGGGGATGTCGATATTGGCAAACCCAACTTCAGTTTAATTATTTACAGTTTTATTTATTACTGTATTATCTTTTAGTCTTACATGTCGTACTACTTGTTGTTTTTACCATTTACTGTAAGGGCTTGAGCACTTGATGGATAAACCACTACAGGGAAATCTATGAAAATAAATTGTATAACACCCGTTTTACACCAGGAGTGCAGTGGACATGAAGCGGACATTGTGTAACGTCTGCCTCCTTGACTATGTGCTGGACTGTGACTGGTATAAAAGCTTTGATCTATTAGCATGGGCACTGAAAGAAAGCAGACGCCTCCTAGCATCTGCTACCAATCCTCTCTACTCCTGGAGGAAGGCAGGTGTTACGAGAGTGTAGAGCAGTACAGATGTACAGTGTAGTGGTTGTTACAGCCCCAAAGTTTTTTTTTTTTCTTTTCCATAGGCTGCGCTGCCCATGTTTCATCCTGCTTATACCGTAGCTACTCACAAAAGGGCTTAATTATATGTCACTAAATCAAATGTTCTTTTAATTATAACACATTTTTATTATAGTATATTTTGCTAATTTACATGTCTGCTGCAGGTATTTCAAAAAGAAATTCAGCTTTGGTCACCATTCCATTCATCTGACAGATTGGAAAAACAATGTCAGTGTACTTTTTATTCAAGGTAACAACTTTACATCTTGACCATGCTAGCTAATTATCATCATCATCATCATCATCATCATTTATGTATTTACTTTTAGTATGCACATTAAGTGGCCTAATATTGCCATAGATAACCCTAACTTATAATTGGCTTTGCATTGCATTTCCTTTTTTTCAGAGATTTGAAATTTATCAATTAAAAAGGAATTGCTTGCCTTCTCAAAGTTTGTATACATTTACATCAGGCTGTAGCATGAAAACAGTATGGGTTTCATATCTGCATTAATATAGAACGGCTATAGAGTTATTGTTGCCGGAACTTAATAGCTGTGCAATATGTTTGCTGTGTGGAATATATGGAAATGATCAATTAATATGAATAGTGTATCCATCCAATAATAGCATCCACAGACTCCTGAATGGCCTTAAATCAGATTAAAATCAAGACATGCAGTGACAAAGGATGTTTCCTGTGTAGTTAATTCTTACATTTCATCTTGTTACATGGTAACAGCATCAATTGTGGACAAGTTGCGTGGGTTCTATGAAGTCATGATTCCATTGTTTGTGCCCTAATTTCCATAGGATTTTCACATCATATGGTTCAACCAGGAAAGGTTTTGCTTTACATTAATTGGACCAATACACAATATTGTGTGTGTGTGGTTTGCAACAAATCAGTGTTTTCCCCAAATAGTTGTCTGTGGGGTGGGATTGGTCTAGGAAACTGAATTTATGAAAGGTTGCACAGGAACATGTCCTGTAACAGAGCAAGGTAGCTCATTCTGTAATTCAGTAGCCCAGGTGGGAAAATGTTCATTATGGCCTTTTCATTTAATACTTCAGTTTCTAGAAACTGACAAGGATATTTCAGCAGGAAGAAAGCACAACATGCCGGTTATTGGAACCTTTTGATTCTTGTGTTTAAAACTGGAATAGGGGAATAAGCTGTCAAGCAGCCACAGTAAGGCAGTAACAGATGGAGAGCCCATTTAGGCTGTGGTCCCTGTAGTCACAGCTAAGCAAAGTCAGGTTCCAGTACACACCCACACCTTTATTAATTCAGCAGGACTAATTCAAACACAGAAGCAGAGCAGCTCTACTATCTCCCTGTCCATGAGATAAGTTTGTATTCCCTTGACATCAAACTGCTCCATACCATTTGACTAGACTATGAAGTCAAGTATGAATCACCATTTACTTAGAGAAATGGATTTCCAAACTTCATCTCGAAGCTCCCTACTACGATCACACTGTGGCTTAGCACTCCCAATACATTAAATTGGTAAATGTTTGATTCCTACTATAGGCTGCAGTGCAGTTATAATAATGCTAGACTATTCTTGACAGCAGCCGGCAAAACTATGTAACATATCCTGGTGTATATAACATACAGGACAAATTATCTGTGTAAAAAGCACTTTAATTCCTACAATGTTCACCCGATATGGATGTATATACCCTCCAAATAATCAATCTGCACACACAGACACACAGAGAGAGAGAGAGAAACTTTGTTGGATTTAATACGTTTAACCAAAGGGGTACACCCAATCACTCATACATTTATTTGGAAAATAAAGAGCAATGTAGCTAATACAGGAAACCAGAGTACTCTGCAGAGAGGATGTTATGATGGAGTTATGAAGCATTTTATGTTACAAGGCTTTTGGGAAACGTACCCCATGCTAGTTGCCAAAGTAATGATAAATGTCTAATTCCACATTCCGGGCCATTAAGTCTTCCAAACTGCGAAATCAAACTGTATGCTAAGATCCTAGCAACCCAGGTTGAGAATTTGCTCACCTTATTCATCACAATCAAACAAGTTTCATTAAATTTAGATTCCCTTTGGATAATTTTCGTTGTCTCCTCCACATTATAAAATCCTCTCATGAATAACTGTCTTAATCTGTATGGAACATCTCAGGTACAGAAAGAATTGACAATGTTAAATCTGTATAGCATGTATAATAGGTTATAACAGAGTTGTGTCAGCAATTAACTTCCACTGATCATGACATATTAGAGAACTATGGAGTCAATGGATCGTGGCTAGGGATTGGTTTTAAGATAAAGGTTGAGGTATTGATTTCTGGATCAGAGGATCGGGACTGTGTGTGTGTGTGCATGCGTCTGCCTGTCTGTCAGTCGCACACGCTAGCTCCTGCCACCCAACAGTAACCAGGTTTCGCTTTTCCCACAGGAACCCACCCACCACAAGGAAACCAGGACGAGGGAAGTAAAAGGCAAATTCTTTATTTCATTATACACTTTGTACAAGTAGGGTATGCCAGGGTACGCCACGATCTCGCACTAACCCCTGCCCTTACTGCATTCCCCCCCCCCCCCCTTACACCCCGCTACCCACCAATGGCCCCCCTTTCCCTCCGACGGAGCCTCAGCACAGGTAAGAGCACACTCCCCTCACACAACACACAGGCAGGCCACTGCAGGTTTCCCCCTCACACGTGTTCACTCCACACACCAAAGTGTTTCCCAATCTGGCTCCCCTCCACGCGGTCCCGCTCCAGGAGGGGGTGGGGACCCCACTCAGCCGTCTGGGGGGGGAAATTACCAACACCAAAAGGGGTTCTCACAAACGCTCCACACCTCTCACTCCCACACATTAAACAATAACAAAAGGATGGGATGTAGTCCGGCCCGCGCCTCTATGCTGGGCCTTCCTACGTCCTAAAAAAATAAAAACCAAACCACAACGAAAACACCTCCCACCCGTCTACACTTCGTCTCTAGGCTTCTGGTGCACGCTGTGCCCTGACCTGGTCTCAGAGACCGCCATGCGAGGATCTCGCTGCACCCCACACTGCTTAGGAGGGCGCAGGCACTGGTTCCAATCCTGGGTTCTTTTCGCCTATATCCCGGACTGCACCGCCGCACCCCGCACTCTGGCCCGGTCCTGATCGTCGGTACTGCCAAGCTGGGGAATCACTTCACCACCCTCATCAGGGCCAGTGCAGCATCGCCCCTCACAGGACCAGCGCAGCGTCTTTGCACACGGGACCAGCGCAGCGTCTTTGCACACGGGACCAGCGCAGCGTCTTTGCACACGGGACCAGCGCAGCGTCTTTGCACACGGGACCAGGGCAGCGTCTTTGCACACGGGACCAGCGCAGCGTCTTTGCACACGGGACCAGCGCAGCATCGCCCCTCACAGGACCAGCGCAGAGCCTTTGCACACAGGACCAGCACAGCATCTTTGCACACGGGACCAGCGCAGCATCGTCCCTCACAGGACCAGCGCAGCATCGCCCCTCACAGGACCAGCGCAGCGTCTTTGCACACAGGACCAGCGCAGCGTCTTTGCACACGGGACCAGCGCAGCGTCTTTGCACACGGGACCAGCGCAGCGTCTTTGCACACGGGACCAGCGCAGCATCGTCCCTCACAGGACCAGCGCAGCGTCTTTGCACACAGGACCAGCGCAGCATCGCCCCTCACAGGACCAGCGCAGCGCCTCACATAGGATCAGTGCAGCATCGTCCCTCACAGGATCAGTGCAGCGTTTTCTGCCACGGGACCACGCAGGTAAGCCACGGCCAGCGACGAGGACTGCACACAACCAACGCAGCAGCGCCCTCACAGGACCAGCATTGCATCCGGCGCGCATCTCTGTGCTCTGGCCACTCACTCCCCTCTTAACCCGCACCACCACTAGACGCAGCGAGAATCACTGCCGCCATGCTCACACCGCCAGTGCAGCCTAATCAGGCCCATTACAGTCGCGCATTCCAGACAGCGATCCCAATTCACAGATTCCCCCAGGACCCAGCCCAGGATCAGTGCAGCATCGTCCCTCACAGGATCAGTGCAGCGTTCCTCCTCCTCCGGGACCACCCTCCAGTAAGCCACCGCCAGACGGACGAGAGACAACACACTCATACAAAAACAAACGTCAAAGCAAAAAAAAAAAAAAAGCGAAAAACCCCCACGAGGAAACCCATTCATTCATCCGGCGTCTCTCCTGTGCTCTGCCACTTACCTCCCCTCTTTATACCCGCACCAACCACTAATTACGTACGGGAATCAGCTGCGCCGTTCCCCCGCCAGTGCAGCCTGCAATCAGCCCATTATGCAGTCGTGCATTCCATACGCGGATCCCAATTCACGAATTCCCCCGTGACTCCAGCACAGCGAAGCTGGCGGCTTGTCAGGCTCACCTCCTGACAAAGTCTGTATATGCAAGTGTATGTATGCAGGAGTGTAGGTTAGTGAATTTGTGTCTTACTGATGTTCCTCACCCTTGTATACTACTTATAATACATATATATTATACTACTGTTCCTTCTGCTTGTGGTTATATGTATTATATATGTATTATATTTTTTGTTGTTCTTTCTTTTCCTTTGCCTATTTTGTCTAGAAATGTACATATAACATGGAATGGAATATAAAAATGACAAATATGGCAACCCGGTTTAAAAAAAATTATTATTCATTCCAATAAAACAATCGATCACAAAAATATATAATTCCATTACTGTACACTATTCACCATTGGTAAACCAAAAATGGAAACCAGTGCTACAATCAGGAAAACAAAAGTGTAAAGGACCTGATCAACTAACTGCCATTGTAAAAAATACATGGATTCATGAGGAGCCTTTTTTTTTTTGGCTGAGAAAGGGTATTTTTATTTATAATCTATGCAAGAATGATATGTCACTGAATTAGGTTTGCATGAAATTATCATGGCACTACAAACATTTTCTTGTTTAAATGGCTGATTTCTAAATTGTTGGTTACTGTTACATTGATATATAGAGCATTTCATGAAAACATTCATTAAACCCCTATTCAGCTTGAGAAAGTACCTTAACAGAACATTTCCAACATCCCGTGGTTGGCAATTCTATAGTCTGCAATATTACATGGTGTTCAAAAGAGGTCCTTTCCATTTGTAAATGCTATGCTTTTGGTGCAGTCAGTTCAAAAATCAGTAGAAATCAGTTAAAAAGTACCCAACCAAGGTTATTTCTTTTGAAAGCCTTTTGGACTGCCCACAAATTGAGGGTTTTTTTTGCCAAACTGGTGTTTAGACTGTTTGATTGAAAGCAAATTACAAAACATTATCCACCTACTAATGTTTGGTTTTGGCTTCCTAATCATAAATATAAAACAAGTGCAAAAACAAATGCTACAAAGACACAGTATAGGGTCGAGGTGAAGGCTCTGGAGAGTCCTGTGAAATACGATTTTTTTGAAATAAGGTTTCTCGGTCATGTTATCCAGAGTACCTAGTCCTCACCAAGTGTCAAAACTCCACTTACACAACAAAATTAAATACCTGCACTGTCTGGGCAGGCATAGAATATCGGGTTCTTAGATCTCAGCTGGAACTGCTAATGCTTCATGCATGACTGAATTCTCCTTGAACTAGAATAAGTTCAAACGAGGAGGCCTGACCAAAGAATGATGCATTACAAATTTTGTTTCTAAACCACCTAGAAATGTAAGTTTCAAACCAAATATTCAAATTAATGGAATGCCAATAATATATTTACTGAGATCATTGTGTGTTATCAATAGGAAGACCATTTCTGCGTAGAGAAAAGTTTAGTATATACAAAACAGGGTGATTCACAGCTTACATACTGGAAGGTTGTCTGCTTCCTTCACTTATGAACGTGAAGGGATCCTCCTGGGTGTGTGTGCGCGCACGCGTTAGGGGAGGAGGGAGATGCCACTATTTTTTTGTGTATATGTATTTGTTCATCTAACAAAATGATTTGTATTAGTTTTTTTTTTTATTAAAAAAAATAAATAAACAGTGGGCATGGCTAAAACCAGAAGTATATGGAGTTGAAGAGTTTAGTACCCTAGAGTTCCAGATACTTGTAGAATCCATGCCAAGGTGCCTTGAACCTGTTCTGGCGGCTTGTGCTGGCCCGACACCTTACTAAGACACCACATGTGGGTTTTTCCTTAATTTTGTCACCCATCTATGTGTGTGTGTATATATATATATATATATATACATATATATAGGTCTGGGACTGTTTTTCATGGTTTGGGCTAGACCCCTTAGTTTCTGTGAAGGCAAATCTTAATGTTACGGTATACAATCACATTGTGGATGATTTTGTGCTTCCAACACTTTGGGGAAAGCCCTTTGCTGTTTCAGTAATGACCCTGCGTAAAATATTCACGACACTCTTACTCAAGCGTACTACAGAATTATAAAATATTTCAATAACATCTTGTACTATCTGGTATCATGTGTCTTTTATGTGTCCAAGTGTGATTGATTGTTCTGTGCTTTCCTGGAGGTACAGTATATATTATTTGATATCATCTGTATAGTTTAAGGTTATTCATGGTAAAAAAAAAAAAAAGAAGAAAAAAAAAAGAAAAGAAATAAGAGCACAGTGATCCTGGCTGAAATTCCCTGGAAATGACAGACCTACAGAATAGAAAACTGTCTGAGACACAGCAAAAAGGTCACATTAATAATTAATGTGGGGTTAAGTGTTCCTTTATATAAACAAGTCCTGAAAATGGAAACGTTCACACATGACTAAGGTTAATCATATGTGCTTGGAGAGAAGTCAAAAGCAGAAAAATAACACTCCCACATTGCCATGCACTTTGGAAAAAAAAAAAAAAAATAGTTTACAAAAAAGTGCACAATTTAAGACATTTAAAATGTTCCTGATTTAGCTGCAGCAGGATGAAAATGTAATGCAACTGGCAGTGAAAATCTACATTTATTCAGGACCAGTAATGATATTATTTACAGTGGAATTCAACAATGAACACACATGTAGTATCAACTTGTTTAGGCTCTATGATAATATTTTGCCACTGGGTAATGTAAAATGCTTTGTCTGAAGAATGCAGACAGTATACTTTGATCGAGGCCGTAGGATCTTGTGGTCCAATCAGCTGTTGACGTACATGACAAGTGAGACAAATCTGCCATGTTCACTGAAATGTACCATCCAGCCTACACAGAGGCAGAAAGAATTGACCCCTACAGACAAAATCACATGTTATTTTTTGACATTTGGTTTTTGAACATGTGAACACTCAACATGTGAGCAGAAATGGGTTGATCTTTATAGTTCACATTAAAATGTAAGCGGAAAAATGTAATCAAATGCTATTTCAAGTCACATTTTGTTTTCATGTGAAAACTGTAGTTCACATTTGAAAAAGTCACAAGTGTAAATGTGGAATTTCACACATTTCATGTCACCTATTTTGTTCTCTCATGTGGACATTTTCATTCAGCCTTGAAAAAATCATATGAAAATGTTAAATTCTTGTGAAAAGGCACATTTCACGTGATTTTTTCATAGGGGAGGTTCCAGTTTCTGAAGTTAGTTCTTTGTATCACAGTAGTGGGAGGTGGGAAGCAATTGCAGACCGGGGAGGGTCTAAAAGTTAACCCTGAGGGGTAACCACAAAAATTGCCAAGCAATTGAAAGGGACAGGGGAAACACCAAATAAAGAGCTCTAAATAATCGCTCCTTCTACTCACTGAATCTCGTCAGTGGACTCGGAAAACTAAAAACTAAACACCGCCATAACGTAGCTACCTAGAGAGTAAAAACCCAATAGGAAAACAGAATGGAGTAACCTACTAAAGAAAATGACACTCGCAACCCGGCGGTTCGGAAAAAGTAAACTAAAGAGACGAGGGCAAAATGTCCTCCAAAGCGTTAAGAGTGAATCAGTTCAGAAAAGAAACTAAATGGTGGTCAAATCTCACAGATAGGATCAATGCGGTAACTTCTGCAGATTCTTACACCCCTACACACCTAGAGCATGACAAACAATGAGTCTGTGCTGAAACCAGGGGCTAGATATAGGACTCCCACACCTGACCCTCATCAGAGACAATTAACTCAAGGAGCCAATGCGTGTGAGGTGCCACCCCCTCGCAACAGGACTCACACACCTGCCCTTCATCAGGGACAATTAACCCACAGAAACCAATGAGTGAGAGGTGCCACCACCTCACACTTTGAATAAACAGGCATGTGCATTTTGCTGAACAGTTCATCTTAAGGCAGCACTAGTGCTTCACTTTGCTCATACTCCATGAATTCAGATAATGATTAACTAAATAAAATATCTTTCTAAGTCAACTTGTTAAAGATAAATGGAATATGCCATCATCTAATCACTGTTTAGTGAACTTTCCCTTGTTTATGTGTAGGAGTTAGAGTTAAGATTTATCAGCCTTTCCTAATCAATAAAACTCATCTCTTGCTTGAGTCCACAGTGGATGACTGCCCTCCATTCTTTGGAGAGGAGTTTGCTCTCCTCTACTCTCTTGACCACTGTATTAGTACAACATGCAAAGCATATGTGATGTTACAGGCATGATATCTGATACTCAGTACTTCTTTTTGACATGATTTGCTGATGACATATATTGATGAATAGAATAAGCACATGATTTAATAATGAGTTGTTTATACAGTATAATCCCAGTCGTTTGTGTGTAAATGGGTGGCCAGTTGTGAAAGGCATGGATAAGACAAGTAGTGGCACTAACCTGTGATTTAGTTTGACTGAAGTATTATTTTGGTAGAATATTAGAAAAATGCAAAACTATTATACTGTGGTTGTATCATGATAACATGAGTTATCATGTTTTGCTACTAGTTTACCTGCAGGGGGGTGCACATTACACAATGTGCATTCCCAAATTAGCCAGTATTTATTTTGTTCCAAATCACCTCATCAAACTTTATTTTTTTTGGCTTGATGTTCTGATCATTTTGCTGCGCATTTTAGTTTTCACAGCTTTTGTTTCCATGCAGGAGGCACTAGCCTTTGAATTGCTCAGAAAGCCCAAGTGACACTTCTTGAGCATTGTGTGAAAATGAATTAACCCTGAATTGTCTCCTGTCGATTATGTGCTCAAAAGTATGGCATATTTTATAAGGGTGCTGTAACATAAAAATACACAGAAATAATAAATTAGGCACTGTTGGGTCAGTGCACATTACTAAAACACTATAATTGTGTGTCTCTACAGAATGTGTCCAGCTGCTACTGTAATTGTACGTAAAGTAATGCTCCAACACATATAATCACACCCAGCCCCACCCTCTGTGTTGCATGAGAAATTCCCAGTATTCTACTTGGTCGCCCAGTTGGAGACTGCTTTAGCAATTACAGTATTGTGTTGTTAATAATTCCCATATGTCCAGTTTGCTCTGCTTTTGGTGAGAGGGTGAGATTCCTGTAAATGCAAACAATCCAGTGTGTAGAGCTGAACGGCACATCTTTGTGTTCCTACAACAATGTTCCATTTTAATTGCACTCCATATGCTACAATATCAGTCATAAATGCCTGGTGACATTATTATGTTGTTCACTTTTATTCCTTCACTCCCCCTTTTTATGAACTCATTATGTCTGTCCTGGGGGATGCGACTCTGTGCGAGGACACACCAGAGAGCGTAGCCTCGGCTGATATGGCCTTGATTAAAGTATTTCATCTCTCCACATGAAAGAGGGACCATGGGGATGAAATATGAACTTTATCAAGACTGCTGAAGAAAACGTGTCTCTGAAATGTGTCCAGTACCAGTCAAACGCATAGTATCTAGGGGAGTTCAGACCAGGGCTTGGAGGCTTTATGGCAGAGGCGTGTGAGTGTGGAGACCTCCCTTAACCTTGGCAGGAAGGAATCTTGGGGGAGGGGGCTTACCTTTCAAAGACCAATGCGGTTCACATAGGCCTATGGGACATCATGGTCAAGGGTTATGCCAGCATCAAGAGTTCCCTGTAGATGGTTTATACAGACATTTGAAAATTCATTCAATATGACAATCAAAAATATTAAGGCCTATTGATTGTTTAGAACTTGCATACCAAAGTACCAAAGAGTGAACTCTCTATCTGGCATGCACCAGGTTTGAAAGTGAAAATAAGGCAGGAGAACAGCCAATGAAGCAATGGACAAATGGGATTGTGAAACAGTCTAAAGGTAAATTATTCCCATGGAAGGTCAACTGTCAAGTGTTTAAGATGTTCTAACGTGGCTTTGGAATATTTCTCCCTCGCCCACACAAATGGCTTGCACTCCGTCAAATGTCTGCCTATCAGCTTCTGTACAGTATGCCTTCTCTTTAAATATACACTTTCCGGAGAATGTGCATATTGCTTAGTGTTTTCTGTGAAGTGGAAGAATGGTGGTGAAAGGTGGAGCTTTAAACAAACTGGCGGACATTCTGGAACCTTCTGGGATCACCAATCACAGAGGAATTTTATTTAATTTTTATTAGTAGGGTTCATGTTTCATTATATAGTGGCGATGATGATGGTTTAGACCTGTGCCATTGTAATCACATAATTATCATTGACCATCACTGATAATTACCCCTAGTTTATCAGACACTTCTGACACTTTTATTTAAATGATCTTCTATAGTCATAGATACATGTATATATCTATGACGATGCATGTAGATATAGATATATCCAAGTCCATCCCTTCTGCTCAAGTCAACGCAGATGTTGCATTATTTTGAGTGAGGATAATCTTTTACATGTATGCACATTAATTGTTTGAATGTGCATGCTTTCCACATGTGTCAAACCAAGGTTCACTTCCAAGGTCTAATTCCTTCACTTTAACTGAGTTACATAATTCAGATGATATTTGTCTTTTCTGCCAGCCACACATATAATTTATTGCATTTATTTTTGACCATGGCATTACTATACGGTCTGATGCATTTTGTAAATGGATGAATTTTGGTACAGTATGTACAGAATTACAGTTCAGGCTCCCACCACTAAACCAGCTTCCATTACTAGGGGCACATCACCCCTGTCCTTTTTAAATTGCATTGACTTCCTGTCAGGTGTAGGATTGGCTATGAAATTCTACTCTTGGCATGCAAGGCATTGAATCGTTCAGGCTCCAAGTACTTGTTCGATCTCCTGCTAAAGTATATCCCCACTCTCAACCTTTAATTTGTGGATACTGGCCACCTATATATTGCTCAGAAAACTTTGTTTTTTGTTTGCTCATTAATAAAAAGAAAAAACTTGAACATTTATTTATTTTTATTTTTTTAAGGATGCACCCTTTAACTCGTCATTTTTATTTGTTGTTTTACCTAAATGTATCTTGTGTTTTTCTCTGTTTTAAGACACTTGTGTTTATGCTATTTGTGTAAATTATGTTCTTTTGTTATAGATGCTTACTGGGGAAAAAAAAAAACAGTTAAAAAATTACTGTATACATGTATTATTCAGTCTTATTTCCATCAGGGCTGTTTGCATTTCCTGGCACAGTTAGTTGTCAAGAAACATGTTAGTAAGGCTACTGTCTGCTTCTTTACAGAAATGCACTTTCCATCATGTATGAAGCCAGCATAAATCATTTCCCTGTGACTGTCAAACATGATATAGCTGGTTTACTGATGCCTAGCAAGCAGGAACTGATCCTGTGGGCTGATTATGAAGCACAGTTCTGTCAAACCTTCATTGTTGTAATTTTGAGACATGTTTTGAAGATTGAGTGCAGTAAGTGTACTTACTAACCTACTAAAATTATATTTTTAGCTGGAGGTGGGGAAGTCATGCTTACAAAAACATGTTGATACTGTGCGGCCACAAATAAAACACAGCAAGTGTTCACCCTATATTTATTTCTCTCTGTTGTAAGCACACGCCCTGTACACAAATGCACACATGTACACAGCCACTACACACAGCAACGTTTATCACCTCTGACCACGGGACTGACCCACTGCTGCGTCACATTCACCATTTGCTTTTTATGGTCAACCAAGGAATGATTAAGTGCCTGTACCCTTCCTCATGTGACCCTGCAATAAACTCACTGCTTGATCAATTAGGCGCCGGCTTGGGGCAGGAACAACCCTTTTAGGAGGAAATGTAGAGCCATTAAGGTAGTAATCAATGGTTTATCTATCAGTGTTTGATTGACAGCACCAATATCATGAGGAATCCAAGGAATGCACGTGGGGTTTGTTCCATTGCGTCAGTGACTTTGTGAGCTTAGAAACTCACAAAAAATGAACAACTTTGCTCTGAGGGTAAAGACACTAACTAAGCATGCAGACACACACCTTAAGGACAATGACGAATTTTGCAGCGAGTCCCCTGCCTCAGTTTCCCAGCCACCATCCACAAAATTAACCAAGCTGGTTTAATTTTCCATTCGACAGCTGTTTTGGAAGAACAAGTATCTTCAGACTTTTTCTCCATATCTCCCTTGCGGCTGGACCCAAGTTGAGATCCATGCACATCCAAAGTTGTCTTGGCTAGACCCCGTTGTGACCCCAACTTCAGTAAAGTAGTCTTCCAAGAGTCCACACACACACCTGCTGTGACCTTGGACCAGCTAAAGCTGACGCATCACCTAATGGAATTAAGGACTGGCCTCCCCTTGTATTGCCATTAAGTATTGAAATGCATTTTATTTAACACTGACGTCAAACAATACTTTAGCATAAAACTTGTAATACCTGAATGGGTCATTTTACTGCTGTTTGTTGTGTTTTGTTTTGCTATGCATCTGTGCATCTAGAATAACAAAGTCCCTGACCTTGTTATTTTACCTTATTAAACCATCGTGTTATGAGACAGATTAAACGAACTAACCACATAATATAGAGTAGCTATAGTAATATAGTCACTAACCAATAACATGAATTATGGTAGTAGGCTACTGTTAACTTATTTAGCCACCGCATAAATGTCATTTCCTCTGATTGAGAATCATATCATATTATTCCTCATATCATGCAAATGATTGTTTTCAATTAGCCTATTCATATATTCATTATCATAGCCAATAAAAAATAAATATATTTTTTCTAAACCATTGTCATGTCTACATTATTTCACTAAGTTGGGCTCTACAGCCATACAGCATTCTGATTGGTTGTTGAACTTAATTTGTTCTTAATAAACCTGACCAAACCTCACTACATCAATAAACACGATATATCCTCTCTAGAAATATAAAGTATTACCACTTACATGGAATACTTTCTACTTGGGTGCACCCGCTTACCAGAGAACTCTAATTGGCACAGCTTCATTTTGCACTGTGCTGACAGAACACAGCAAATCAACCCACAGTCCTCCGGGCAGGTGCGGATCCTCTCCTGGGATGTGCTGCAAGGGTTGTCATCCGCACCTCACCTCTGCCTTAATATTACCATGGACTTTGGGGCTGACCTGAGTGTGAAAATATTTAAAGCCATCCTCGTGGTGGTAGTTATTAAAGTCATTTGTACAGTTCTTCACTTGTATAGCTAAATTGCTTGAAAACAGAGCAGAAAAAGCAATAGTGCAGCAAAAAGCCATTGAATCGTATGTTGTTAAAGCATTCTAAAAGGCATCATTCTCTCTCCCTATCAAACCTCCTCCCGCTCAGTTTAAACAAGACGGGGATATTACGTTTGTTTAAGATGATTTGTACTATTTTGCACATTTACAAAGTGCCTAAAATGAAGACAGAAAAATTGTGGCACCTGTCAAAGTGCAAGCTATTACTGATGATAGGGAAGTAGCACAACCCCTTCAGCGAAACAGACAAGACATGACAAGGCAGGGGACACACTGATGCAGACGTAAGGCAGGGAACATGATAATGACGTGGAATGTATTTTACTCATTGAGAGCAGTAAGAAAAACATCCTCCTCCTATTACATTGCTGCATCTTCTCCTGTAAGAAGCAGCGATGTACTGAGGGTTACATGGAAAAGGGCAGTCGACAAGACCCCATCTACAGGGCAGCCAATTATTTTAGAATTACAATCATGCACTGCCAGGAGGTAGTGTGTGTCACAGCATGTAGTCAGGCACACAAATCACTGCAGAGTCCATCCATATGCTTTCATGACATTTAATGGTCACAGGCTCATCACAGTGAACTTGGTGACTCCCATAATTAGCATGGTGGAGGCGATCCCCTTGTAACATAATGGTAAGTGCTGTGTATGCATGTATGAAAGGATTATAAATCTGGTATTGCAGGAGGTGTTGATGACCTTACATGTTAATGGCAGGTGTGGGCTGAAGCTCGTTTTGAAAGTCTACACAGGATATGATAGATATTGTACCATCAGGCGGATGAGGTCAGTATGACACTCATGGGTAATAAGGTCACAGCACTCCACGTTAATGATATATTTAGTCATTTTCCAGGATTGTGATGCAATGTGAGCCTTGTCGTTGTGAAAAAGCAGTGTTAATATCTCTCAGAGAATAATTAAACTGTGTACTTATTCCTTTTAGGCAATAGTATACATGGAGGAATGGAATATGAATAATATCTCTATTCCAGATGTCCATCCATGACCCTTCCTCAGACCAGCCAAAAAAGTTATTTTGAGAGAGTTTAGTAGCATTAACTGACAGCATTCATGAAGATCTGACAATCTTTTGGGTTTAGAACTTCTCACATGTTAACAATTCATCCAGCTACTGCCACAGTATGTTTATAAAGTTTGTCTTGTCAACAGTTTCTAATTTGTTTATTAATCATTCATTTGCATAACTTAATGAAGGAATTACAAACATCTGAACCACCCCACATAAAATAAGCGTTGTGTGATACCACCAATTAAAAATAGGCTAGATAATTAGTGGGCCAAGCCACTAGGATAAAGTCACTGAGAACAACATTTCATTTTACTTGACTAATGCATTATTTATTTTTGGCTGACAGTAAACAATCTGCTTATTTTAAACACCACTGGTCATGGGAGAGACAGTTTGGTTTACAGCTCACTAAAATGTGAAACATATTGTACAATTAACAAATGTTATGGTTGGTGGGCTGTATAGTCCCATGTGAAAATAGTTTTTATTAATTTCTTATTTTCAGTATATTGCCTTTTATGTGATTCTTAAAAACAACCCCAAGTTCAGTTTGTGATTAACTCATTAAGCTTATAATCTAGTTTATCATTAACACATCTAATTATACTTTGTTTTTTTTTTTGTTTTTTTAAGTAGAAGAATTACCAACATTTCCTAATGCATTTGTTAATTTATTTATATCTGTAAATTATTTTATTTTCTGAGATGCAACTTTGCTCATTTGGCAGCAATCCAAATATTAGTTTCTATGGGAATCAGTCATCCAACAAAATATTCCATATTTTCTGCACAATATGCTATCATTTTCTGAAAGACACTGTGTGTGTGCTTGTGCTTTATACATTGTTTTGTGTGTGTGTTTGTGTGTGAGTGCATGTTTGTGTTTATGCATGTTTATGTGTGTGTGTGTTCGTTTGTTTGTGTGTGTATGTGTTAGAGTGCGGTCCCGGGCAGATATTTGTGTCAGAAACCGAACCGAGCCCGAGAGAATAGTACCCGACCCAACACGAGCCTGACGAGCATACTGTATTTTGGTGTCCGAACCGAACCCAACGCAATTTAAAATATACATAGCTCACTGCCTAAAATCATTGATGTTAAGTACATAAGTATGTAATGCTAGCTACGTTGCAAACAATGGAGTGTGTGGGGGAAAGGCGTCTGTCACTTTCCAGCTCTCTCACTGATTCAGTTGCTGAGTAACCACTGTCAGCAAACCATTCTAGCCTTGCTTAGCTAGCTAGCTGCTATCGACAAGGTAAAAACGTTAGTCCTTGCAAAAGAACCCTATGCATTTGTCGACTATTTCGGATTTCGATTTTGAAGGTATCTGCTTTGAGACAGTAACAAAGGCTGTGATTGCAGTTTGACTCGTATTGGGGGGGTGCTGGTTCGGAACATATTTCAGAATTCCACAAATCTGTCAGAGACCCAGGTAAGTGCCAATAGAAGGAGGTGGACGGGAGAAGTTCTGTGGCTCCCTCTCACTCCTCTTGTTGGGCTGCTGGTTGTAATTTTGGGAGACAGACCAATAATTCTATCAGAGCTGTGCTGTGTGGGTTAGGGACATAGACTGCATAGCATCACAGAGAACAGTCCCTGAAAAAACAGGAGTACCGCAAGTAAGAGCTTCTAGTTCATACCAAATTGACTAATACTAGATAATTAATTTTCAGTAGATCAAATCCTAAAATGTCGATGGACTGAAAAAGAATCAATCCTTCATGGAATGGTATATGTTATAAAACACTTACTGGAAAATAAATTTAGCTAACTAGCTAATCCCACAGAAGTACAGGTTGATGTATGTTGCACAGGCTCTACCAAAGTATACGGAATTCACCATTCTATAATTAATGCTCCCACGGAAAAGCAGGATCCAACACAGCACCCAATCCCATAGGCCCTACTAGTGCTAGGGCTGGAGGGTAAGGAATGATGCTCGATGGGGTGCTGATGCAGTGGAGACAAGGATGAAGAAAAATATATTAGGAGCATGTTTCTAAATTATAAGTGTGAATAGGGAACTATGTTAGCTGACTGCAGTTTTGATTGGATACAATGGTGCTCAGTTGATGGTCACAATTTTTAATTTTATTTTAATATTGCCCGAGGACTACAGTAGTAGTCATTTTGCAAATACAACTATATCTCTAAACATATTATACATGCAGTTACAGCCCCCAGATAGCTTGGAATGAGTTTTTTTTTTAATTTATTTTTTATTTGGCGGTGCATCCAATTCCCTTCCTAATTGGAATGTTCAAATATCTACAATCACAGCCGCATTCATGCACAAACCCCACTACTGATTTGTGAGTGTAGACACCTGTGGTTCTCCTCTGAAACACACGGTGTCACCAGCTGCTTCCTTTCACACCGCATGCTACAGCTAAGCTTGCACAGAGTGGAGTTGGAGGAAGACTTTTCATATGCTACTTTGCATGTAGACCCTGGGCGTCTGATTGACCAGCAAAGGGCGCTAGATAACGATTAAAAAAACATTAACCAAACAAACTGTCCCTGGCATGGTCAGGTATCTGGATTTGTTTCAAGACTTTAGGGCAGGCACCACAGTGTCGTACCTTAACTGAATGAGCCACTCAGTGCCATTAGATAATCATTTCCTCATCCCTCAGAAATAAATCATTGCATTGTTTCAGTGCAAGCCTTCTCCCAGTACACTAAGACGGGATATATAATGTAAACAGAGCAGCAGTTCTATACAGCATACAGTGATGCAAGACTGATAAGCTTTTCAAGCCTGAGCAACAGTCAACAGTTGCTTGGAATATGTTTGTCACTGTGTATTGTGATGAGCTCCTCATGATTTGTGCTTTAGAAGAGCAGACTGAATTTTACATTCTGACATCTAAGCCAAGAAGCAATGAGCAGTCAAACTAACAAGGAACAGGATAAATAAAGTAAATAAACCACAGCACTGCTTTATATACAGATCAATCAGTTTGTCCTTTATTACATGGTTGTGGTCTGAAAATACTTCACAATGGGCATAACATAACATTTCACCAAATCAAATGCCATTTCTAGAGCTCTAATGCACTTTACAACACAACATTTGTGAGTCATGTAGGCCTTGGAACATTCACATCCAATTTGAGTCCCTTTGACTATATTATACTAAGAAATTTTCCCTTTCCATCAGAGATGTGTTACTGTGTTCGCTCACTGATAGTGTCAAATCAAATAATTCTCGCTCATCACATCTGAATAAAACTTGTTGATCTGCTTACGAGTTCCAACAATCAAATTCCTCTGCTTCCTTGCAATAATAACATAACAACAACAACAGCAACAACAACAACAACAATAATAATAGCAATGACAGCAATAGTAATAATGATAATAATAATAATTGTTATTATTATTATTATTATTATTTAAGAAGGCCTTTCTATGGTTCAGGGCCAAACCATGCATGTGTATGGCTGCCAATTCAGAGCATGTCGTTTGTGATTAAGTTATTCTTCATTTTAATTAATTCATTGGGGTAGATGATGCACTGTCATTATGCTGCTAGAGGGTGTCTCTCACTAAACAATAAATGTGAAATCGCTCATCCAATGAGATGAACAGTGAGAGAATCGCTCCCATACTACAACTGGACAACATGTAATTGTGGTTCATTTTCATGGTATTCAAGATTAGGGCTTTTGATCTTGGGCTTTTTGTTTTCTCCTACCACAGAGTAATGTATGTTCGTTTATCCTCCTAATAAATAAATGTAACCCCATCAGGAATGAGAACACATTTCATCATTTGATGGGAGACATTTGACTGAAGACTATAAACGTCTCTTCTTTAAACCAAAATCAGATAGACATGTCATTGCCATGTCTTCTCAGGATACTCTTGATATAATACATATTTAATTCGTTTTTTAGGAAAATATTTATTTCTCAATTTAAGAAGTTTGTTCTTTGAACAATGTTACCTCAAATAAAGGTTAGATTTATCTCATAGACCCTTCTTACTGCAGCATCATCTGTCAGTTTGAAAGAGTGCAAACAAGTACGTGCACCTCCCTAAAATAACCAGTCACTACTCTGCTACTCTGAACTACTTTGCATCGCCATTGGCAGGCTGTAGGTGCAGATTGATTAGGGCTGTGTCTGTGTTTTTGTGTATGTGTGCATGCATTATTACATACTGTGGGCTATAAACACAGGAATACCAAAGAATGCACACATTATTGTTATTGTTATTTGATCACACAGATGTCCACAGGTAGAAATGAAACCGGAATGTCACTGTGGAACATTATTGGGGTATTCCTCTGTTAAATAGTTTCATGTCATGAAAAATAAACTCAACGTTCACTCAGAACACACAGTAAACCATTGGGCTTCGGCTTATTCTGGTGCGATGCATACTTGAAGGCTTTGATGTATTTAGATTAAAGACACTTCCAAATTTATTCAAGCATTTTGTTTGCTGTGAAACTTGGAATAATTATTAATTCATGGAAATGCTGGCGCTCTTGATGGATGGTGATTTGGTATACAGCTTAAGCTGGGAGAGTTTAGCTGGGAGAGATGCTATTGATCTCGATCAAGATTCCAGCACACCAAACATTAATTGAGCTTTTGGCATAAAAATGGCTTAAATATGAAATTGCACTTATTTATTTGCCACCTTTAGCTCATACTCTGCTGAAATACTTCTGAGCTACAGTGAGAACCATAATTCATTGGACAGTGACACATTTTTTGTCTACACCTGGATGCAGGTGTAGATGTGTCAAAGTCTACCATACGTAGAAGACTACACCAGCAGGACTACAGAGGGTACACTACAAGATGCAAACCACTGATAAGCCTGAAGAACAGAAAGGCGAGATTACAGTTAATTTTTACTAAAAGAGTCCCAAGAGTTCTGGAACAAAAGTCGCGTTTCCACCAAAATTACCCAGAACTTTTAGTCCCAGGAACTACTTTTCAAGGAACTAAAAGGTTCCTTCAGCCCATGGTTGTCTGCGTTTCCACCGCGGTCTAAAGTCCCGCGAAGATTAGGCAAATTAGCCCACTGACGTATGAAAAAGCGACGTTGTCGTCCATCCATCTGTCCCATGTTTGCTTCTGTAACCCCATACTACCATCGAAGTAGCCTACATTATTTTCTAATAACCGGGACAGCCCGGAGGGGTTTATTCCACTTATATACAACGGGCTACCAACAATGACTGTATATGGTTACTTTTGTATTTATTGATTTTTATCGATTTAATCACCTGGAATTGAAATATTCTTCTGCAGCCGTTTGGGCATATTTTACCGTTGTCAAGCAAAAATGTCGTTGGTAGTTGAACTTGGACCGTTGTTATGCAAGAAATAGTATATAACAGGCCAATAGTCAGATTGTAACTTTTTTATATATCCTCTCAAACACATTCATTATGTTTTTATGCGAACATTCGCTTTCATGTCTTGACATCCGAAGCGACAGAATGCATTCACATTTCCAATATAACTGGCAACAACAGCAGAAAACATGCACACGTTGTAAACAATTTGCTGTTTGATTACTTTCTCATCGTCAATTCCATATAGGCTAATCGCAAAATGACAAGAATAGAACGAAAACTCGGACTTGCGTGAACATTTAAATTAGTAGTGGTACAGCCACCGTTTGCTTTCCTTCAAAGTTACTGCTAGCTGAACAGCGAAGTGTGCCCTCCAGATGCGAACCATGCACCATAAATTAGTCCATAGTCTTCCTGGTCTTTTCGTGGAATTGAAGAATGGCAGTAAAATGGAGTAAAATTACGGCAGTCTGAAAAAGCTAAAGGGATGATTACTAGAATTAACCTGTTATTTTACCCTGACAAAAAGTGCGGAAGGTAATTTCCAGTTTGCTTTTACTGTATCACCAATGTTAATTACGCAGAACTACCGCATACCTCACATAACTGTATCAAACGTTTTGAGTCAATTACAACGGGCTAACAAAGAAAATCCGGAAGAATATATTCAGCAACCGAATGAATCCGTTTGAATGTTTTGGTAGCCTACGTAATATGCTGTCCCAGCACGAATGCTTAGCATTTTATAAAACGAATACTAAAGCAAGAAGAGCACACGTTATAATTCCAAGACGTTGGCAGGCTATAACCAAAACTAGGCTACTGTGCCGCATAACATACAAGTTTGATTTGAAGTTATTATGAAAATAAATTTGGTTTGCGGCTGCATATTTTCAAACATGGCGGTTAATGGCGGAAAATAAATACAAAAAAATGCTGCGAGTACTCGACCAATCAGAAATGTTCAGCGCTGCAAGCTCCACCCAAAAGGTTCCTGTACTTTCGGAAAGTACTACCCCCCGAGCAGGAACTTTTTGGGGGGTAAAATAAAGCCCCAGGAACTAAATTTAGACACTAGTTCCTGCGGTGGAAACGCTCTGAGTTCCTCAAAAGGTTCCTAGTTCCGGGGTAAAGTTCCTGCGGTGGAAACGCGGCTAAAGTCTTGTGGACAGATATGACAAAGATTAACCTCTTAGCGCAAAGCCCCTAGTGGTCGGCACCTCGGCGTGCCGAGATTACTGAACTCAGACATTCAGTGCTACTGCAACCAAAGTATGAGTTAAAAACAGAAACGCGTTGTTTTAGTTTCATTAGTTTCGCAGCGCCACCATTCTTGCTCTGGTCGTTCATTTAACACGCACCCCCTCCCTGCAGTCTCATCTACAACTACACCCCCCACCCATGACATAATGGACAATATTGTCTATCTTGGCATTTATAAAAATATACTTTCACTACTAAAAAATCATATTCTGTCATAGCAACAAGATAAACCCGACAATAGCCCTAAGAACATCACGGCGGTGAGTCGAACGTGCAGGTTCTTCCTGTACAACATCCGGAGAATCCGCCCCTTCCTCACCACCTACGCAACCCAGCTCCTGGTTCAAGCGATGGTTCTGTCCTGCCTGGACTACTGCAACTCGCTGCTGGCTGGTCTGCCAGCATCCGCCATCAGACCCCTGCAGCTCATCCAGAATGCTGCAGTGCGTCTGGTCTACAACCTCCCCAGACATTCCCATGTCACCCCCCTTCTCACTGACCTCCACTGGCTGCCTGTTATGGCTCGCATCAAATTTAAGACTTTGGTGCTTGCATACCAGGCAGCTAAGGGGTCAGCACCAGGATACATCCAGAAGATCATCAGACGCTACACACCAGCCAGACCTCTCCGTTCTGCCACCTCTGGACGCTTGGCACCTCCCCCTCTTTGTGTCTGTACTTCCCGCTCGCGTCTGCTGTCTGTCCTGGCCCCTCGCTGGTGGAATGGCCTTCCCGTGGCGGTCAGAACAGCAGAGAATCTGACTACCTTCAAGCGCAGACTAAAGACTCATCTCTTCAGGCTGCATCTCTCCCCACCCCTCCCTAGCCTCTAGTTTAGCTCAATGTACCTAGTTAGGCTAATGCGATCACGTTAGTTGTTATTTGGCAGGATTGTTTTTTTTTTGTCTGATTCTGATTAGGCAAATGTGATTTCAGTGCTAGTTTGTACTTGGCAGGATTGTTTGTTTGTTCACTGAACAGGTTACCCTACAGGGTTGGAGTCCTGATCTATGTGGTCACTTCTGGCACTATGATCTTTACTTCACTCTAGTGTGTTTTTTCTGAGCCTCTGCACCTTGAACTGATGCACTTGTTGTACGTCGCTCTGGATAAGAGCGTCTGCCAAATGCCTGTAATGTAATGTAATGTAAAAGATATGCCAATACAGCAGTAAAAACGCTGCTCACTGAATAACGAAATAAACGAGAAAAAGTTTTAAAAAATGATACCATGTCATTCTACATTCAATATCTAGGACTAAATATTGAATAAATATACAACCTTACCATTGGTTTTACGCGTAGAGTTGTCCCTTTTGAGACTGAGTGGTCACATATTGTTTTGGACAATCCGTTTGTGAAATATACACGCCTTTGTGATGCCTGGGTACCTTCCAAAATAGCTGTGGGTAATACCACACGTGTTGTTTACGACGTTGTCGCCCTTTTTAATACAGTCTGGCTTGATTGACAATTAATTTATTCAGTAGATGAGAGTATAAGCTTTCTAACGATGTATAACATGTCTAATTTTTCTTTTGGAATAGCGTTTTTTAGGTCAGCGTAACCGAATTTTTTCTTATCATCGCATTCACTCACGCATTCATTCTGTGGCAGCAGTAAAAGACGCTGCACCTAACGAAACCTGGTCAACGATTTTTGGTAATTTCTTGGAAAATACTATTATTATTGAGGATTCTGGGCATAGCTAAGCCATATGTTTGCTGATGTACCTAGGTGACATCCTTTTCTGGAGCAAAACATAAGCGAATAGAACAGTATCATTGATGTATTGTCTATGTCTCCATCTACTGAACATAGGTAAGATTTCATCATCACTATGTATTTAAATTGAGTCTCTTTAAATACGTTAGTGGTATTATATAATGTGAATATTTCACACTGTAATGTAAGCATTAGTTAGTAGTGTAATAGTTTTTATGAAGCATGCTACAGTGATGATGTGAGAGTTGGAACATTGCGAAAACGTGGTGGACGGTTGAGAATTGTTTTCATGTCGTCCCATCCCCATACTAGAAAACATACGAGAATACAGAGTATAGAAATACATACAAGAGTTAATTATTACACATTTAGGTACTGTACCGCATTGTGTGACAATATTTTTGCATTATTTTTTTAATCTGATGGCAATGTTTCATCTTAAACCTTCATAAGGGGCTCATGTATATGCTTTATAATGGACAAAAAGCATTTTATTCATTTTTGGAGAGATTTTCTGGAGATATTTCCTCTTGGACCCGCAAATATTTTAGGACCACTGCTAACTTGACGGAAAGCTTGTAATTCCCACTTGAAAATGATGCAACAGTGAGTTTCTTGCAAATTCATTTTTGATTTTTTGTCTAGATAATTGCATTTGTGAAAGTGGGGAGGTAAAAAATGGAAATGCCCATGATCCAAAGCATACCACCTCATCCGTGAAACATGGTGGAGTGGGTGTTATGGCTTGGGCCTGTATAGCTGCCAGTGGAACGGGCTCACTTGTCTTCTTCGATGATGTGACTGCAGACAGAAGTAGAACAATGAATTCTGAAGTCTACAGAAATATTTTATCTGCTCAGATAACACCAAATTCCTCCAAACTCATTGGACGGCACTGCATCATGCAACAAGACAATGACCTGAAACATACTGCTAGAGCAACGAAGGGGTTTTTAACGGCCAAAAATTGGAAAATCCTTGACTGGCCAAGTCAATCACCGGATCTGAATCCAATTGAACATGCATTTTACATACATGAGACTGAAGGCAAAAGTCCCCGAAACAAGCAGGAACTGAAGATGGCTGCAGTACAGGCCTGGCAGAGCATTACCAGGGAAGATATCCAGCGTCTGGTTGTTCAAGCAGTCATTGCCTGCAAAGGATATGCGACCAAATATTAAAAATGATTACTTTATTCTAAATTATGTTAAACTGTCCAATATTTTTTTATACCCGAAAATGAGGGGGACTATGTACAAAAGGTTCTATTTCTAAACGGTTCATCCAATATTTGTGAAAATACCCTCAAATTAAAGCTGACAGTCTGCACTTCAACCTCATTGTCACTGTATCGTTTCAAACTCAAAGTGCTAGAGTACAGAACCAAAATAACAAAAAATGTGTCACTGTCCAATGAATTATGGTACTCACTGTATGTGCCTCTAAACCTACACACAGATTATGGCCAGCTATATTCTAGGACCCTGGAAAGCACCTGTAACTGCACACTAATCCGTGTTTGTTTTATTGTTGCATGGTGCTAATTACTGAATTAATGGATAAGTTAAGAAAATAAATCTCAAGTGGGACAATCATTGGTGTTAGGTTTAATGATACAAAGACATGTTTTGTAAAAACACAAAAAAAAGAAGGAAATCAGATCAGGCAGCATGGACAGCACCAAAAAAACAATTCAGACTATTCATAGACAGGCAATATGCTAATATTAAATGAAATCCAATCATAATAACAAACAGCTGATTTGTTTATTAATTTACATTACATTACGGGCATTTAGCAGACACACTTACCCAGAGCAATCTACTCAACGTTTTTAACATAGCATTCACATTGCATCCATTTATACAGCTAGGTGTATACTGAAGCAATGTAGGTTAAGTACTTTGCTCAAGGGTACGACAATGTTCTACCCAGGAATCTTGTAACCTGTGAACTTTAGGTCATAAGGACAGCTCCTTACCCATTATACTACACTGTGGCCTACCTTCTTCTTTTACCATCTATAATTCCAGCAATGTTTGTAAAACAGATCCAGTCAACAAAGAATTTGTACAGCCTCTCCCACGCAACCATGATTTTGAGTTTCTCTTTGTTTTTTGTTTTTTATCTCACTTTGTTATTTATAGTCCATTCAGTATTAGAGATGACTGAAGCAAGTGTATTTTGAATTGTGGATATTATCGAAGGTGGGTGGATTTGCCACACAGTCAAGAAAATTGTAAAACAATCCAAAAAGACATTTTTCCATACAGGGGAATACAGTGTTTTCTAGTCAGCGTGTTGACTGACCTACCTTGAACTTGTGGGACTGATATAGGTTATTGTGTTTTTGTTCATTTTGAATTCAGTTTCCAGGAGGTAAAATGTTGCTTTCATTTTACATTAGGATAAATGTGTATGGTGTTTGCACCTCTCATATATACACTGCCTGGCCAAAAAAAAAGTCACTGTTTAGATTTTTTTGGAGAGTGCCCACTGTACAAACCTCTGGAGGCAGTGTTATGATCTGGGGTTGCTTCAATTGGTCAGGTCTAGGCTCAGCAACGTTATGCGGCAATGAAATGAAGTCAGCTGCGTACCTGAATGTACTGAATGACCAGGTTATCCCATCAATGGATTTTTTCTTCCCTGACGGCACGTGTATATTCCAGAACGACAATGCCAAGATTCATCGGGCTCAAATTGTGAAAGAGTGGTTCTGGGAGGATGAGGAATCATTTTCACACATGAATTGGCCACCAGAGTCCTGAACTTTGAACGTCTTTGGGATGTGCTGGAAAAGACTTTACGGAGTGGTTTGACTCTCCCGTCATCAATACAAGATCTCAGCCAAAAATTAATGCAATTCTGGATGTAAATAAATGTTGTGACGTTGCATAAGGTTGTCGAATCAATGCCACAACGAATGCACACCGTAATCAAAGCTAAAGGCGGTCCAATGAAATATTAGAGTGCAACTTTTTTTTTGGCCAGGCAGTGTATGTGTGTGTATATATATATATATATATATATATAAATTTATATGCAAGCCACTGTCAGACATGGACAGATGAGACCAAAGTTCACTTGTATCTTAGTAATGGCAATAGCAGAGTGTGGAGGCCAAAAGGAACTGCCCAAGATCCAAAGCACTCCCCTCTCTCATCTGTGAAAAATGGTGGTGGGGGTGTTATGGTTTTGGCGTGTATGACTGCCACAGGTACTGGCTCACTTGTCTTTATTGATGAGCAGAATGAAGTGTACAGAAGCACCTTATCTGCTCAAGTTCAGCCAAATGCCCCCAACCCCGTTGGATGGTGCTTCATCCTACAGCAAGACAGTGATCCCAAACATACTAATAAAACAACAAAGAGTTTTTCAAAGCCAAAAACTGAAAAATTCTTGACTGGCAAGTCACTCGTCCATTCTGAATCCAACTGAACATTTGTTTAATATGCTGGAAAGTTCCCCCAAACAAGCCAGAGCTGAAGATGGCTGCAGTATGGGCCTGGCAGAGCATCACCAGAGAAGATACTGTATTCTGCACCTGGTTATGCCTTCAAGCCATTCAAGTCATTACATGAAAAGATATGTGACAAAGTACTAAACACGACTACTTTCATGTACATAACAATAATATGTTCTGAACATTAAACGAGTGCTGTACTTTCAATGTGGTTAAACCAAAATGTATAAACATACCCTTTAATAAAAGCTGTGACTCTGCACTTTAACTACATGTGTATTGTTTGATTACAAAAATAATATTGTGGAGTACAGGTAATTACATTAGATGATAGATGTTTGATAAACTTTTTCATTAAATACTTTAAATAATTAGAAAATGTGTTTTGTTTACTCAGGCTCCCTTTGTCTAATATAAAATTTTGTCTAAAGATCTGAAACCGTAATAAACAACTTCAGAATTGAAACAAGTGCAATCTAATTTTGCATTTACATTTAACATCCAAACTGAGGTGGTTATTTCTGGGTTAGGAGGTCATACTAGCCACCCCATGCAAGTTTCCTCTGGAGATGTGAAAAGTCTGTTGTAGCACATGTGGCTGAGCATATCCAATTCAAAGAGGAACCAGTCAACTGTAGGATATGAATGCTTGACAGTGGCCTGAGGTCTCATGAGATGGCAACATTACCTGAGAGGCAGATACTACACTGTGGTAATAAATCATTTTTCTCTCATAGGCATTTAACGTCAGAACCCATGTTCTCTTTAGATCCAGTGAGAGTTACACCTGGCCATCTTTAAGGGAAATAGACTCTTGATTTGACCATGCTTTATATTCACATATGACACAACATTCTTTTCCCACCAAATAAAGACATTACTAATGGGTAATTATGTTTTGCATGCCTACTCATACTTTTGAACAATTTGAAAGTAAAATGCTATATTGTAGCAAGTTACCAGCATGTGTTAAATAAAATACAACATTTATCACAGCAGGTACCATTGTTACCAAGAGTGGAGATAAGTTGACCGGAGAGTTGTGATCAGATACAGAAATTAATTGACCATTATGTTTAATGAGGATTTTTCATTTAATAAACTGACTTCTGGATTTGACTACACTGAAAAAGAATTGACCCCAGCTCCCCAACTGGTTGATAGAAAAACTGCTTCCTCCCTTACAATGAGGGCCAAACAAGAGAAAAAAACATATACCTAATACCTTTGTAATAACTGTGTTACCTGTTGCCTGTTTCAGTGTTTGCCCTGATATCAATTTAGTGTTGAGGGTATTCTTTCGATAATGTATGCCACATTTTTTTTTTCATTTATTCAACCTTTATTTAAATCTTGGAGATGCAGTGAGGGAGAGACCCTCATTTGCAATGCTGCAACAAAACAAATATCAGATAAGACAAGCACAATCAGATACATGTAAATGTAAAATCAAGCTCTAGAATTATCTCAGTGACAACAATGAGACCATCTTGTAAAATATTAGTAAAATATTCCAAGTGTATTTGGTGCTGAAACAGAATGCAAAATGACCTAGATTGGCGTTAGCAGTGGAAAATCTGAGTACCAGCCAGTGCTGGGAATGCGTATGATATATGGTGCTATTCCAGATCAGAAGTATAAGGATAAATAAGAAGGTAGCATATTGAGCATGGCTTTATAGATACCAGTGTTGGTCACATCTTACTGACAGAGAATGACAAACCAACCTTATATAGGATACAGTGATGGGTTCCATAGCAGTCACTTGTTATAAATCTAAAGGTAGAGAGTTGTAGAAAACATCTAATGACTTAAGGGTGGTAGCAGTTGCATGTCAACACAATATTAAAATAGAAAAAATGAATTGCCCTGAATTTTATTATTATTATTATTATTATTTTGACAAAATAGATTACTTAATGATCAAAATAGGTTATTAATGATCATATCACATCTACGGCCTTCATCAGTGTCTGCATAATTGTATATGCATATTGTTCTAACCTGGCCCTGCTAAATGCAGTTCAGGTGAACATGGTAGCCAGAGGGATTCCCCATTATGATGTCATAACTATGTAAGCACCACAGAATCAGCAGGCTAAAAGGGTAACAAAGCAGACAAGACATAATCACAATGTATAAATACACAAAATTGTTGTCCACTTAACATCAGGTATATGGCCATTTATGACAGAAAAATTGCTTGGAGTATCCTCTTTCTGCATGACATGGGAAAGCAAGTTTTGTCTCTATACAGGTAGCTGAGCTTTAATCGTAACCTCTTTGTTAAATTATAAATAAGAACTTTGAAAAAAAGTTTGTCCTTTATCCAAATGCCAAGGTATTTGTAGTGGGGGACTTTCTAAATAAGCATACCAGGTAAAGAGCCGACATGAAAGTTATTATAGTCAATTTCCCTTGCTCTAGAGAACAGCATTTCTTTTCAAGATAAGTTAAAAAATTAATTGTTTCTGAGCCAAAAAGTATAATAATAATGTATCAACTTACAGATGATAATTACAGGTATTTAGGGATGTAGCAGATGATGTACATAGCATATAAAACGGGCCCCAGGACCAAACCTTGGGGAACACCTTTGGTAATATGTAAAAATTGTGATCTGGTCTCACCTACCTTTATGCACTGTTATGTATAAAAGAGTATTTTGGAACCACAGACAAGTGATAGGATCCAAATCAATACCAGATAACCTCTGTAACAGTAGTGGATGATCACTGTCGTCAAAGGCTTTAGATAAATCAACAAAGAGCACAGCACAGCGTTTATTATTGGAAACACAATGTCACACAATGACACTTAAAACCTGAGAGGCTGCAGAGATTGTGCTGTACATGGCTCTGAACCCAGACTGAAAAGGACTCAGTATAGAACCGCAAGATAAAACATTTTTGAGGTGGTCATTACCTGGCTGAGAGTTTAAGGAAAAAAGAGTCTAAATTGTCACAATGAATACTTAAACATGTACTGACATATATCTGCAAGTAGCACCCGTAGGACCCCAGTAAGAGAGGAATACCCATATATGAAATTAAAATTAAACAAAACCCCCTAAACATGTTGCTCTGATATTCATGCCACTTCACCCATTGTGAACATTTTAAACATATACAGGGGATGGTTTGTAGGCCCACATAATTGAGAATGATGACAGTGTGTAGGAAGAGAAATACTTTCCTAGGAGGAGGAGGAGGAGGAGGAGGAGGAGAAGGATCAATATCACACATAAATACATGGGAAAACATTGATTTTTCAACATGTCTAATGCTGTAGATGAAGGCACTAACAGCACAATTAGCACAGGGCTATTAGAATCATCTAGGATTTATTTCCTGTAGAATAGTGCACAGAGGAGCTAAGAAGTAAAATGCACAACAGTGTTGGTCATATTAATAAAACATTCACTTGATTATATGCATATGCTTCTCTCTTTCATATTTAACAAAAATGGCAATGCACATAATTGTTTACTGTAATCATCTATTAAATAGCACTATCCATTTGCATAGATGGGTGTCCCTCATTCAAATAAAACTACTTATCATTTATTGGTGGATATTTATAGAAGTAACTGAGGTCAAGTTCCGCCTTGCAGTGGAATGCTACAGAGAAGCTATACCTATACCCTTCTGTTTCCAAGTCACAATGTTTCTTAATCAATACACCATCCCAGTTCTTGTGGGACCGAATTTCATGGTTTCTTTGGCAGTTTTAACATACATTGTTTTACCACAATGTTTTCCTATGCAAGGGAATATAATTTATTTCAATATTTTAATTTCAATTCAAAAAGTCCTCTTTATACAAAAAACTCTCTTCCGCATACAGGGGCCTATTCAGCCTTGACATATCCACATGCAGGTCCACCTATCTATTACCTACATACCAGGCAGGACCCCATTTGCCTCCAGAACAGACTGAATTATTTTGTGGAATGGATTCAACAAGGTGCTGGAAACATTCCTTTGGGATTTTGGTGCATCCTGACTCAATGGCATCACACATTTCCTGCGGATCTTTCAGCCACACAGTCATGCTGAAAACCTCCTGTACCACTTCATCCCAAAGGTGCTCTATTGGATTGAGATCTGGGGACTGTGCAAAGTAAATTTGAGCAAACTGAAGTCACTGTCATGTTCCTGGAACCAGCTTGAGATGGCATATTATCCTGCTGGAAGTATCCATTTGAAAAAGGGTAGACTGTGGCCATAAAGGGGTGCACTTGGTCAGCAACAATGCCTAAGTATGCAGGCACAAATTATGTTAAAATTCTAATAAGGGGTCCTAATATGTGCCAAGAAAACATTCCTCACACAATCACACAATTATCAGCCTGTGTTGTTGACACAAGGCAGGGTGGATCCATAGATTCTTACTGTTTACTGTCTGAAGTTAGCTTCTTGTCAGTGCATGACTACCTCAGGCTTATATAATAATATATGTAATAGATATAGGAAATATGTTTGTGGTCTCTACAGATATGTATTATTAATCATTCATATGTATATTGTAGTATTTCCATATCTGCATGTTGTTCCCATATGCTATTTTTGAGGAATTAGACCATTTTTGTTTTGGAGGCAGGTACAATTTTTCATGATGTAGCATTTTTTATAGCACAGACTGCAATGTTTATGTGGGTAGAAGTTTATATGTTACACTATATGGAATGGCTGTAGTTGTGTTGAGAAGGGACAGCCTGTTGCTATTTTGCTGAATTGTTCTACAAAGCAACTGACTATTTCTAAATTAAAGCTCATCTGACAATAATTTGAAGCCTGTTTCACCCATTTGTGTATTCAAAATGTAGAGTGGTGGGAGATAAACATCTTTTATGAGGTAGATTGTAGCTTTGTTATTTAATTGAGAGCATACATAAATGGAGTATTTTTAACATAGCAGGGACTACATTCGGTTTTGTGGTGATGACTTCTACAAATGCTGAGAAACCTCTTGATTTCATAAGTGCTTTAATTTCACAGTTAAATTGCATCATTTTCATTCATTTAAATCTGTGTTTAAAGAAGTCAAAGATACTAGGAATGCTACGTGAGTGGAATTCCAGGGCCAGTATGTGTCCATCTGTGGGTATGTGCTCAAAGTTGTTCTCATGCTCAATTTGACGAGTGTATGTAAGGAAGGGCCTCCCAATACCAGAGACAAGTGGGTGCACAAAGTGGGTCTGAATAACCCAAGCAGAAGTCACACTACTGCTAGCAACCACCTAATGCAGGGAAGACTACAGACTCCCTATCTCTCTGTTTTTTTCACTTCTGCCCAGTTACCTAATGCTGACAATACCCCACTCTTCTACAAGCAATTTGCTTGTTAACAATGCAAGGAAACACAAGCCCTAATAAATGCAGAGGCCTTTATCAACTCTAGAACTTTACTGGTAATAATTACAGTTTTGTGGTTTGTGGGCTTCTGTTTTAATTGCTTTAATTTCAGACTTAATTCTGCAATCTAATAAAATACACAATACCTGTGCTCAGAATGTATATTTAGCTATCATGTGGAAACCAAAGGGAAATGTTAAATGTTTTACTTCACTAACTGATCGTACGGTTTCTTTGGTTGTTTTTTTTTTTCCCTTTCACTATTTGAAGTTAAAAGAAACCTGATCTTAAAACTTATATTTTTCATGTTATGCTAGAGGTGTGTGTTCTATCCACAATGCATGTTAATAAGATAAAAAAAATTGATCAACCTTGAAAACTGTGACATTTTCAACAGCCCTGTCTGTGATCGAAGCCTAGTTTACAGGTAGGTTGGGTTTTTCCACTGATATGCAAATACGTTAAAGATGTTACACATAAACAAATGGACTGTGGTTGCTAGGTTGTACAGTGTTTCTGTGCAGTCGATGTAGCTAGTTATCATGGCCGAAAGCCATGCCAGTAATGGTGAGGTGATATATGTATTGATTGATAATCTTTATCTATACCTATCGCCCAGGGTATAGGAGGGTTCATTTGGTTAGAGGTCTGCATTTGATCCTGTGTCTCACGCTGGCCTCTGGACTGCATGCCAAAGCCGAATATGATAGGTCTTCCGACGACTCATCTCTACAGCGAGAGAGCTGCAGTGTGAAAAGAAGTCTGGCAAAACCATGAGTTCCAGAGGAGAAGCACAGATGACTACACAGTCCCGAATCAGCAGTGTATCGCACATGAATGTGGTTGCGGTTGCAAATAGTTAATTGGACATTTCAAATTGTTCAGCCCTAAGTTGGTTGGCAATATATAAAAAATGAAACACACCATTTATTTTAGTCTGTTTCTGACTCAAAATTGTGTTTCAAAATGCATAAACAATGATGGTTTGAAGGGGAAAAAATGAAAAATAAGAACATTATTTTATCCAGTCTCAAGTTCAAGCCAGTAAATATGTGGTTGCTGCTTATGCTTATGATGCTTAATTAAATTTTGATTTTGACCGCATCATACAGGTTAGCATGGCATCACCACGCCCCCCCCCCCCCCCCCATAGGAAAATAAATAAACAAACAAAGAAATATATTCTCCTTCATTCAATTCATAGTCTCCAGTTCTTACATGCAGTGTTATGTTTCATTTCATATGCAGCAGTCACAAAACAGTGTGTTATGCGTGCATATGCAAAAAGTCTTTGATACTACAGTATGAAACCAGTGCACATAATTCTTCTCACACAGTAACCTTGTGGGTAACTAATTTTGAAATATTTTGCAAGAAACTAGAATATATTCAAGGGAAACAGCAGTTGGAACAGACACTTCTGTGGCAAGGACAGGGCACAGTCCAGACACAGAACTGAGTGATGAGTGAAATAAATCATCAGGACATATTCATACTGAGGCATGCAATGCCCAATACAAAGTGAAGGGGATCCTTCTCAGCCCAGCCAATACAGTCCCTGACAGCAGGTCAAGGTCTGTCTGGTCACATGCATAGCACACATACAAGACTGAACTTTAAATCAGCTAGCTAAGGGTTTGATTTCTTGTCGGGTCAGCAAGGCTTCGTCTGAAAACCTTTGGTGATAAATGACCATCTACACCCTATAAATGAGAATCCTTTAAAAGAAATCAGGTAATTGACTCATTTTTCAAAAAAAAAAAAAAAACCAAAAGGAAAAAGTTAATTCAGAGTCAGGCAACTGCTCTGCATCGCATGTGCAGTAGGTTTCATATCGGCTCAGTCGCATAGTACTGTCATACAGTCAGAATATGCAGAGAATTTACAACATGAGAGCCAATCTGTTGATGCACATTTTTATATCAAATAGACTAATTGTAGTAATAGTGAATATAACTTCATTCTTAAGATTTCTTAATGATTTATATGCTGTGTGTTTATACAACATTGTTTGCATTAGAATTAGAACGAATTGAATTAGAATATACATGGTAACAGTAGAATTTAACATGCATATAAATCAGTGACATAATATATAATGTACATAATATCGGGGTCTATAGTATTACAACATCCCAAACACATCAGCATGGAGCATGGCAGTAAGGTGTACCTGGGCACAAAGGTTGTCCAGGTATAATAATTAATGTTTCTGTTTATTCAGACTGGGCCATATAAACAGAGGGTGGAAATCCAGGGGTCAGAAAGTAAAAGTCCTGCCATGTGTTTCTTCCACCCATTAATTTAGACCAGATGATTTCACCAATTAGCTCTACCCCCTGGCTGATACATTGTCCTAATTAGCAAATCCAGGGGATTGGAACAAAATGCTGGGGAGAACTTTTCATTTCTCAACCTATATTTTCCACCTCTGAATAAAAGGACAGTGTCCTGCAGACACTGGGATGGGATACTGTCCATGTTCTGGTGTGTAAAAGATTTGGTACAAAAGTGAGATACCACGTCCTTCCATATGACACCAAATAACATTGAACATGAAATTATTACCACTAGTCTGGGTACAGCATTACAATATAGCAATATAGTATGGCAGTTGGGGGTATAAATATCTAGTAACTCTGTCAACTTTGAAATGAAATGTTTCCCCATTTGTGACCTTTCCTAAGTATATGAAATATGCAAATCTATGACCATTTAAAAAAAATCTGTTAATAAAAGAAAAAATAAGATAACAATGTAATCAGCCTCCCCAAACCATTTGTGTCATGCAGCGCCAATGTTCTGATTTGATCCATTTAGTATATCAAAAATATTTTAATTTCTCTTTAGAAAATAGGCTGATGATAATGTTTGATCACTCCATCATGACTGTTATACAAAGTGATTTTGATTACAATAAGTGAAATGAAGCTATACAGTAATCAATAGCCTGCCAATTACAGAATAATTATGAGAGATAAAAAGTGATGATTTGTATTCATTATTTTGCTGGCAGAGTGAACTGCATAAATTTCATTTTTCCAAGACTTACTGCAATTCAGTCTACAACTCAGCTTTGTAAATTGCATGTAGCACTTTGTGAGAGTGCACACATTTGGCAATGTTCTATGGTACAACGGCATGAGAAGTTGCATTAGTGATGCTTTGGCATTTTATTATTTCTGGATATGGTAGGTATTATATGGAGTAATTACATCATTTCAAATTCACCCATCCACCTAGCTCTTACTTTGAGCACTGATCGTCATCCATCTCGAGTACTGAATCTCCCCCCTAGCTGACCACCTTACCTCCACCATCAGACTTCTGCAGCTCATGCAGAATGCTCATCAGATCTACAGCCTCCCCAGACTCAGCCATGTCACTCTCCTTCCACTGGCTACCTACAGGTGTATTGGCATGCATCAAATTCAAAACCTTGGTGCAAGTCTTTAGGGCAGTTAAAGGGACAGCTCTATTATACAGTGCTGTGAAAAAGTATTTGCCCCATTCCTGATTTCCTGTAGTATTGCATATTTGTCACACTGAATGGTTTCAGCTCTTTAGACAAAATTTAATATTAGACAAAGGGAAACACAGAAAACATTTTAAAAATTATTATTTCATTTGTTTAATGGAAAAAAGTTATCAAACACTCATATAACTGTACTGTGCCTGTACTTCCAGGTCACGTCTCCTGTCTGTTCTGGCCCCCTGCCCATCTTCCGAAGTAGTCAAAGACTCACCTCATCAGATTGCACCATGGCTCTCCTGTCATCCTTTAGATATCCTTTCTTTTTCTCTGTCTGTCCTTGGATTTCCTTTCCAATTGTTATACGTGTAGTGCTGTCTATAATTAAGGTTATCTCTCTAGTTGTTCCTTCTATTGTTGCAATACAAATTGTTGTTTGTTAGGCTAATAATACACTTGATGATTATAAATGGGCCTCTGTGCCTTCTTGGTGATATGGATTTTTTGTATTCCTGTGAATAACACTGATGTTCTCCACTTCTGTTCGTCACTCTGGATAAGAGCATCTGCCAAGTGATTGTAATGTATATGTAAATTCAAAGCATTTTGAAAAATGCTAACAGCATGTGCACTCTAAGGTCTCACAGATAACATGCACGCACAAACGGGTGCACTCGTAGAAAATGGTTGCAAACCCTCAAGCCAGATTTGACTGTTCCCTTACCCTATGGTGTGAGAGGTGATATGTAAAGTGGCTTGGGAGCAAATGAACTGAGCCAAGCCCTGGGAGGTGACAAATAGCCTGTGGGTCTTTGAGAATTGTACATCTGAAAAGGGTGTAAGCTTATGTCCTCATGCTGCTTCATGACCAGCATGTTGCCGGAGTGCAAAAGTTGCTGATGGCTGCCAGCAGGGAACCAGACAGTGGGAGTAAATTGCCTCCGCTGACTTGCCCTTCCCTTAATTACTTTTAACAGGAACAATCATTAATCTCAGTAATTTCTGTGCCAGGCTTTGGCACACTCCATCTTGACATTGATAATGATGATGTGCAATCCCCCAGAGAAGGCTCATCATGGGTCTTTCCTTAGCAAAATATTATAGACAGCGATAAAAAGACAGGTGTGTTCACAGTGTTGAAAGCGCCATTTATAACTGATTGAGATTTTATACTTTGCAATCCATCTGGAGGAAGACGTTCAAACATTTGAATCTGAATATCATTTAAATGTCTTTCAATGTTATACATGCAGGCCAACAAAATAATGATTGAATGAAAATAAATGCACTTACTTGTGTTATATGATATTACATTACATTACATTACAGGCATTTGGCAGACGCTCTTATCCAGAGCGACATACAACAAAGTGTATAACCATAACCAGGAACAAGTATGACGAAAACCCTAGAGAGAAGTACCGGTCCAAGTGCAGGGAACAACCGCATAGTTCAACTTGGACCCTGAAGGTTAAACTGATTAACACTAACACAAACGAGAACAGCAACAGCACAGTCTATGGAAAAATACAAGCAGTGTATATAGACACAGGCATCGTTTTGAAGAGTCCTATATCACCATGTTACATGATGATATAGTCACAGGCATCGTTTTGAGGAGTCCCCCCCGATCCATACACTATCTATACCCGCTTACCCGCTTTTCCTAGTTGGGGTCACGGGAGCTGCTGGAGCCTATCCCAGCATGTATAGGGTGAGCGGCAGGAATACACCCTGGACAGATTGCCAGTCCATTGGGCACACATGCCATTCATTCACACACTCATTTCTGCAGTCATTTCTGCCCGTTCCTAACAAAATGTGGAGGTAATTTACATTGTATAACATCATTCCATTTCCGTTTTTATCAAAATTATTGGAGAAAGCTGTTGCTAAGCAACTTAGTTCATACATTAGCTCAAACGGTATCCATGAATATTCCAATCAGGGTATAGACCCTGCCACAGCACTGAAACCGCTCTTGTTAAGGTTACTAATGATTTACTATTGTCAGCCGACCATAACTCTGTCTGTTCTTGTACTTCTTAACCTGAGTGCAGCTTTTGATACAATAGATCATGAAATTCTATTGGACAGACTCCAGGCCTGTGTTGGAATTCATGTACAGGCACTTGCATGGTTCAGATCATATAAGCGACAGGAAACAGTCTCTTAAATGAAAAAATAAGAGTCTAGATACTCAACAATTAAATATGGTATTCCACAAGGATCAGTCCTAGGACCAGTAGTATTCTCATTATATATGCTACCACTTGGCAATATTATCCAGGCAGCACTACTGCTTTCATAGTTAGAAGCCTGCATTGTAGATATCAAGGTATGAATGCTTTCTAATTTTCTGCTCAAAATGTTGGTTTTAGCTCCCAATATACTAAGGGAGAAAATGTGTTCTCTTACTCTATATTGTGATGGTTGTTTGGCTGTACCAAATATGGCTGTGAATGACCATTGATCCAGATTTAACTTTTGACACACACATAAAAAAACATATCCAGAGTTGCTTTTTTTGTAGGAAAATAGCTCAATCAGGCACTTCCTATCAGTAGGGTATGCAGAGAAATTGATCCATGCGTTTGTTATATTTAGGCTAGATCTAGGCTAGATTATTGTAATGCCCTGCCCTAATACCTCATTAAAGAATCTCCAGTTTGTGCTGGGTTTTGCTCCTGACTTTTAAAGCACTGCATGGATTTGCACCACTGTACATAACTAACCTGCTTTTATCTGATAAGCCCACAAGGTCACTCCGTTCTCGAGATGCAGGCTACTTGGTAGTCCCAAGAATATCTGAAAACCAGTAGGGTGGTAGAGCTTTCTCCTACAGAGCCTCACTACTGTGGAACATCCTTCCTAAGCTCAGGCTTATAATCAATTATAGTCTGGAGACAGGGTGGGAGAAGCCTGTAACCACAGAGTTTTGTGGGGTGGCATCCTTTCCTTACTGTCACCTGTCAATGAGTTGTGACCCCACTTTACATGGGATGGCTCTTGATAGGCGGGTATGGTTGCCTCCCCCTCATGACTGCATGGGTTCTCAATCCCTGTCCTGTAGCTATGCAGCCATATATCACTCCTTGTTACTTTACTCCCTTGTTTAACTGCACATCCCTAATGGCCTTTTCAATCTTCTTCCCCATGCTGTTGGTGGGGCTTTTGCCCCAAACCTCGAGAATGTTGTTGTCTGGATTCCCCCACCGCTGCAGTTCAACCCCTCTTTCGTCGCCGCCTCCCCCCTGCCAAATTCTGTCACGGCCTGCCGCTCACCACCATTACCCCCCGGCCCCCGCCTATTATCTGGGCTGCCACCTTAGGATGGTCACTTAGCTGCCACTAATTTGATCAACGTGAACATTGACTGACTGACGGTGTTGGTCACAAAGCTACACCCAATGCCAACCAGAGGAGGATGGGTTTCCCCTTGAGCCTGGTTCCTTCCAAGGTTTCTTCCTATCTGTTACAGAGAGTTTTCCGTGCCACTGTTTCCTTAGGCTTGCTCCGGTAGGGGTTTAGGCCAGGGTTGTCTGTGAAGTGTGTTGTAACAATTGTCTGTGACCCACACTATATAAATACATTTTGATTTGATTTGGTCATTATTCATTAATATTCCGCTTAGCTTGGCTTGGCTATATGTTGTGGATAACTTGGAGTTAAAATTAAGTGAAATAAGCAGTTACCCAGTGAGAGGTAGATTTCTAACCAACTTAAAGTGTAATTTTATGCTAATTATTTTTCTGCATCTTTTGTCTTTTGTATCTGGTTCATTGCCATGAACTTTAATTTAAATTACCCTACAAATGTCACTTTTTATTTTGCAGCAGAAACACAGCAAAGAAGAAAAAAAGCCAGAAATTAAAAACTGTTAAGAGGGTGTGAATTTCCAGCAAAATACTGGACTTGTTCAATGACGTGTCCTTTTATCCACTCTGATTTATATTGCTTCATTTTATATAATATTTATATCACCGCATTGTCTATGTGCATTTTACTTTTAATACATAGTCTGACAGAATTTTTGTGATGGTAATGTATGGCAGCTCAGAGGGTTCATGGGAGGAGTGTACTCAATGGGAGGGAGGAATCCAGGATAGTATCGAAGGGGCATTTTTGGGATGCAGGATATTGCAAGTAAGATATCTGGAGCCCAACTTGTAGAAATGTGGTGAGATCAATAAAATACACTAACAATGAATGTGAGTAGAAGTTTCCCTTGTTTGTGTTTGTAACACTTGGAGGTTGAGGGTAGAGTGATTAACAGCACACAGATAACCCTCACACCCACAGTCCCATGGTCGTAATTCTGCAACCTGCCAGCATGGGTGACTCAGGAACAACACATTCACCGATCCAGATGTCCCGGCACCAGGACGGAAACATTGTGGAATTCACTGATGTCAGTCAGTGGTGGCTCAGCTACCTTTGATTGACATGGTTTGAGACAGTGCACTAATCATGTGCACTTGAGCAACAGAAATCTCCAACCAGCAACCCAGCCTCAAGATTCTCGCATTAGGGGCTTTTACAACCAATATTAAACTTTCACACTGTCAAACCACAAGAGACACATCCCCAAAAGTATTTGATGCATATCACAGATTTTGTTCCTACATTCCCAACTTTCTGGAGCAATCACCAAGGCAGAGTTGGCCTGCCAGTGGAGCGACTGTTTAAACAGATTGATACTGCTGCTTTGAAAGGGGGATTTAACATTTTTGTTCCATATCTCCCTTGAAACATGGACCCAACTAGAGATTTGTGAATGTCAACATCACCCAAGGCAGAAATAATTTTGTCACTTTGTCAGTGTCGCTTTTCTTACAATATCATCTGTTGATCAATGACCCAGGAGCTGCCAGGAATAAAACCAAAACCTGGGCCTGGAACAGCTGAGTGGCTGACACTGTAATACTCAATGGGAAATAGGAGTATCCTTCCGACATTACCGCAATAAGTATTCAATATATCCAAAGGAGATACTGAGAGTAGCATAATATTGTGTTTGTATTTCTACTGTTAGATAAGTATTGTCATGTATTTAGGTATACAGAAATAATTTACTGATATTCTTTATTTGCATTGTTAGTATAATGAGATTGATATTTTTACGAAACTGATTTAATTAATTAGGTGAACAGTATACTAAATTACATTGCGTTACAACCACTTTCCAGTGTTCTTTTCAAAAGCAATAACCGCTTTATTGTTAGCCGTCACTCAAAACATGAACTAATGTCTCATCTATTGATGATTCTCACCTTTTATTAGCCCATCTCAGAATTATAATTTACTGTTATTAATAAAGAAATCTTTTTTAAACCCAATATGATTATATGACTAAATTGACCTTCTGTTATATTACAACTAGCTAGATAAATGGTATAACAACATGACAAACATGTATTGCTTTTTCATAAATAGATTCATTACGAAAACACATCTGCCTGAAACAAAAAGGAAAATGTGCATACAAGAGAAGGGATTTCAGGATCTTCAAGAACCGCTGAAATGTAAGCTTAATTTTAAATTCAAGGTAAGGATACTATAAATATGTGGCATGCCAATACTAGTATATGGACGATAAGTTAGCAACATAGTGTCATTGAGGATTGTCAAATATAATTGAATAAGTATAACATAAGTAAGTTTATTTCCTGACGTTGATATTCATAGCTATTATGAAGAAGATGCAAATATAGCAGAGATCAGTAACACAATTTTTTAAAGAAATTAATCTTCTGCTGTGAATCAGCTCACTTCTGAAAAGCAATTCTGAAACTCTGCCCAGAAAAAGAGCAAATATACCATACAATGTAGCATCTGTGTAAACATGGTTGAACTGTTGACAGCAACAGTGAATTTTTCTGTCAAGACTTGTTTTAGCTGACCCAAAATCCCATTGCTCATACTGCCAGGCAAAATAAACTCCCTTGTATGAACTTCATAACCTCATTTCATGGAATTTGTTTCTGAATCAGATTGCTATTTTCACTGTATTTTCATTCTTATTTTTATTGCATTTAGTGGTAATGAGGTTAGTACTTTGACAGGTGTCGTTGGGGGAGCGGGAGAGGCATTGTTCTGAAACAATTGGAATATGTGAAATAGACTAACTTGAACTTAAATGCTCTTAAATATACAGAATGAATATTTGATGAATCTTATGAGAAATCAGACATTTTGGAAGAATAGTCATTGGACTTCCACACCCAAAACACCTCCTCAAATAAATATTTTTTGATGGATTTAATAGATTCAATATGTGTCATAGAAGGATGGGTAGAGAGGTGGAAGGGAGGTGATGTTGAGGTGTAGAACTGCACTTCTTCAACCTTGTTCAGTTGGCATGCCTCATCTGCACCCCACACCCTGTGTAAGACACATTTATTGCACATTTATTATGTATGCATTTAGTTATGTGTCTAAAATTAGAACATTTGTGATGTATTTAATTCACACATTTCAATTTCAGAGAGTTAAATATGGTTAATTTAAGTTGATTGAACATGATACCCTTGAGGGTGTCTACTGTTAGCCTATTACTGACTAGGAGATATCTCGCATTCATACAGAACAACTAGGAGCTATCACAAATACATGGTGTGAATGGATGAGGCTTGCCTGTGTTTGCATCTGTAATACCCATAGCTGGCTCTCGTGGAACCCAATAACTTTTCCACTAACTTTAATATTTATTATGGGGGCAGGTTGGGGGAGCAAATGTGTCCCCCCCAATGTCAAACTCACTCCTATGCTCCTGAGTACAGACCACATTAAAGAATAGGCTGTCAGAAGAAATTCCATCATGATCTGAGACATTCATCACACTGTCTACACTATGGCAAAGGTGTATAACCTATTCAATCTTTATAAGTGAGTCAATTTTGCCATTCATATTCCACAGTTCATAAAAGCCACAAACCCAGTGATTACACAATGATTTTAAACATGTGAAAATGTTGAAAAAGTTTATAAAGTTTGCAAAACTCAATGAAATGTACAGAACAGAGTATTAAGTTCGGAAAGGATGATCTGCTTACAGTTTATGAAGTTTTCCCATCAAAAACATATAGGTTGATATTTATGTTTATATCGATTGATATTGATTGGTTGTTGCTACACACTATCCTATAGTAAAGGACTGGGGTGTGACTGTGGGATAAAATAGGGATAGGAAAAATGTGTCATCACTTTGCGCATATAAAACAGCTGCTCCACCAATCATGCAGCAGTGTTACGGCTGGCTCGCCTGGCCGCAACAAACAAAGTCCGGATGGATCTAAAACACGACAGAAACTGATCTAAAAACAAACCCAGACATTTATTAATCTAAATAACAAACAAAAACACACAAAGTTCACAAAACAAAAGCTCTCCACACAAATCACAAACCCCAAAATAAAACCTCCACAAATCACAAGACCCAAAAGAAAATCTCCCCTGCCTCATACTACTGGGCTTATATATTGGGCCATAGGCAGGTGGAGGCAATCAGCCAATTAGGTAATTAAGCAACTACCTCCACCTGCACTACCCAGGCAAGCAGAGGCAGGGGACGTAACACCCCACCCTTAAGACAAAAAAAGACAAACTAAAAGGTCTTTTTTTTTTTTTCTTCAAATTACTATACAAAACAAAAAAAATAAATACCAAATGTCCACAAATTGTCCAGAGGAATCTGCCACTGTAGGGAAGTGTGTGTCTGCGCGCAGCCTCCTCGCCGCCGCAGGGTACTGTGTGTCTGCGCGCGTCGTCCTCGACGCCGCAGGGACCTGTGTGTCTGCGCGCGTCGCACTCGACGCCGCAGGGACCTGTGTGTCTGCGCGCGTCGCACTCGACGCCGCAGGGACCTGTGTGTCTGCGCGCGTCGCACTCGACGCCGCAGGGACCTGTGTGTCTGCGCGCGTCGCACTCGACGCCGCAGGGACCTGTGTGTCTGCGCGCGTCGCACTCGACGCCGCAGGGAAGTGTGTGTCTGCGCGCGTCGTCCTCGACGCCGCAGGGAAGTGTGTGTCTGCGCGCGTCGTCCTCGACGCCGCAGGGAAGTGTGTGTCTGCGCCCGTCGTCCTCGACGCCGCAGGGAAGTGTGTGTCTGCGCGCGTCGTCCTCGACGCCGCAGGGAAGTGTGTGTCTGCGCGCAGCCTCCTCGCCGCCGCAGGGAAGTGTGATGGCAGATCCCGGACGAGCCCCCATTTTGTTACGGCTGGCTCGACTGGCCGCAACAAACAAAGTCCGGATGCATCTAAAACACGACAGAAACTGATCTAAAAACAAACCCAGACATTTATTAATCTAAATAACAAACAAAAACACACAAAGTTCACAAAACAAAAGCTCTCCACACAAATCACAAACCCCAAAATAAAACCTCCACAAATCACAAGACCCAAAAGAAAATCTCCCCTGCCTCATACTACTGGGCTTATATATTGGGCCACAGGCAGGTGGAGGCAATCAGCCAATTAGGTAATTAAGCAACTACCTCCACCTGCACTACCCAGGCAAGCAGAGGCAGGGGACGTAACAAGCAGTATTAAGAAGCATAACAATGCTGATGACGATTGGATGATATTTTATGGCTATACCTTCAGGATTAATTTATCAAAAAAAGGGATATTGGAATTATTAAGAGAAAGTATCCACCAATCGCTGTCAAGAGTGTTTTGTTCTTACCAACTTACTCTCTGATTGTTGGAGCTCTACGTGATAAGTGGCAACACATCATTTGTATTCCTATCTTATAATCCCCCAACGTGACACAGGAAATCAGTTTCCAGCATAAGGATGTTGATTTGAAAGGTTAGGGTGGTAGCTGTACATATACATGTCTCTTCAGTCATTGTTTTGTTTTCTGTTGTTATCCTTGTATTCAGCCTCAAGTAGAATGTGATTCAAAGCTATAACTGTCCTCTGCTACGACCACTCTCTCCCTGAATCTATCTATGAGAGTAATAGATAGATAACTGTGGCCCAATGATATGTGAATGGATTCAGATTACAAAATTAAAACCAATTTTAAAAACAAATTTTGCTGTATATGTAAAAATTGAATTTTCACAGAACACTCAAACCAAGAATAAATCAATTAAAATCACTGCAGAAATGTAGTTCTATCACACTACCTGCAGTATCCACTGTAGGTACAAATTGGGACAAAATGGCTTATTAAGAATGTTTGTCTCCTCATTAAATTCAACCTTGATGAGATCAAACTGGTTATCAAGATAACTCACTTTGCTGAAGCAATCTAAACTGTGAAAAGAAAACCTTTTAAAAGTTAAATGTTTATAAATACATAGCAATTCCAGTTTGGCTTAGTTATCAAAGTAAACTTTTTGGTGAACTTGCTTCATCTCCTGAGTATTGAATTGAATGGGGTTGTATAGTGTTGAGGTGTTTTATTTAGATAAGGTTGGGTTGTATACCTGGCACACAGAAGTGCTTTTGTCAGGTTGACTGTGTCGCGGAGACCGTGTGGTGCAGTCCGTATGGCTGCCAACTCATATACAATTCCTCAGGTTCAAGGCCAGGGTTCAAGTCCCTTTCATAGTACTTTCTGTACTGCAGTCCCATCACTGTTAGTAATCCCTGACTGCTTCACTCGTTTCTGACTAAAGTGATGAAAATGCATAAGGAGGGCAAGCTGTTTGCTGTCATTTTAAGTGGGTTCATCCCTGTGAACAATTTTATTGCACTTTGTATTATTTTTGGCCTTTTCCCCAGCTAAGTTAAAGTGGCATAAATAGTTCCAAGTAGAAATAAATGTTTTCAGAGCATTTATTTTTATTTTATTTATTTATTGATTTACTTTTTCGTGTCCTTGCATCTTTGGTTAGTGTTTTAGTAGCAGATATGCATGTTAAACACAAGCGCATGTAAAATGAACTTAACATGAGGATACATAAATTAATTTAACATGAGGAGTACACATTTTATGCATGCATTATTGGCTATATGTTTTTAAAGTAATTAATGGCTATCTCTTACCTTACATAAATCAAATGGCCTGTGCATATCAAATGTGATTCAAAATGCAAAGAAATTTACTCCTGGCTTAGGATGAACGGTTTGAGCCATATTCATGTTCTGCATGGAAACAGCTTAGATCGATAGCTCCATTTAATATGACCATAAATTGCCATGTTACATGCACACAAGAATGCATTCTCATATTTTATTTAACAGATACATTGTTTATTTGCATATTCCCTTATCCAGCATGACAATAGTATAGCGTACATTTTCTCATTTGGTGTATTTGCTGGGAAGGAGCTAAAGCTGAAGGACACAGCGGCAGTGTTCCGTTAATTTACTCCTATGATTACAAATCTTTTCCCCTAAACTATTATGTGACACACTATTCTGGCATCCTTATCCTGGGTCATTTATGTGATTCAAGAAGATGCAGATAATAAGACAAACCACAGCATAGAAGTTACTTATGCAAGTACACAAAATGTTAAATTATACCACCCAAAAAAAAAGCACTGGTCAATTTTCTGACGTATTGTTTCAGGGCTGGTCTAGTGTTGGGTACATGGAAAAAGCTGAGACTTCAGAAAGCATCTGAGTGTGATAAGGCCATGGTCTGTTTTAACGGTGTTTGGTGCATTCACAGTAAGGCCCTTTAAAATCCCTTTTGTTTTTCCCAGGTTTCTAATTTCTTGTATTTATTTCAGATTTCTGATAAATACATTTGAGTCACATTTTCTTCATTGTGCTCATTTAATTCATTTTTGTATGGTACTTTTATTTTGAAAATAATATAAACTTTTATTTTAATTTATTTTTTACCTTTTATTTTTGGCCTTTTATTTGCAAATAAAAAATTATCAAATACTGTTGGCAGTGCTCACTCAGGTATATGAGTTATTAGGCATGTATGTATTATTTATGGTGAAACACCATAATACATATATATATATTCCATTACATATATATATATATAATGCAGTCCATTTAGATCTATAAAAAGACAACACTAAGGTATCTGTTTGTTTTGATATCTGATGCATTTTCAACATTTCATCGCCTTATAAAAGAAAAAAGAAAACCCTTGAGATAAATGATGTATCACACAATCACAGATTCACATGGGCACATGCATTAAAATATTTCTTGCAGTATTTCTATGCAGTAGCCAATCTGAAAATAGTTTCTCTATTTATAGCTAACCTAAACCTGAAAACAGATTATCAGCTGAAAAACATATCTTTGATTGAGAAGAAAATATTGCATTTATCTAATATCCTCCGCAGTTAGTTTTGCTTTAGTTTTGTTAGTTAGTGCTTTGAAAACATTCCTTTCGATGAGGTCCTGCAAATGAATGGAAGTGAATTCGGTGCCTTACAACTGGGAGAATGGTGAGGCTGACTCATGTTATAAAAGGGTGAAATATCCCTTTAACATTAACATACACTTCACATATACTTACTATTATATATATAGTAAGGTTCTGGCAACACAATTGCCAGTATTTTCTTGTAAATGTACTTTTTTTTTTTTTTTGCAGTACTATCGTAGTTCTTTCCACCAAGGGGCAGACCATTTAAATAATTTTGGATTACATAAAGCTGTGAGATGTAATATTAATTTGTTTATATCAACATACTGTATGAGAAACAAGCCTTAAGTATAAAGAACCATTGCTGTCTAGTTGAATGCTCCCTTTGGTCCTGCATAAGGGGTTCTGCAGTGCTATTCAGTGTCCTATTTCTCCAAAATACAGATTTAGCTCCACTGCAGACTCCCACAAGTATTAGCAGCTTAAAACCATTTAGCAAACTGCCAGCAAAGCATTTATTACAACTATAATAGCAGACATCACTGAAGTGAAAGGATACAATGTAAAAAAGAAATCAGTAATTACTCAGCACAGCATCAGTGCTGCGGCTACATATTCTCTAAGGGGTGGGGGGGGGGGGGGCTTGGGGGGGCTGGCGAATAAGTTGACATCACTGCTGGTTTTATTGCACTCATTCTTTTTTATTTTATTTTTTATTTGAGAAGCCATTAAGGAATTGCAATTGAAAATAGCAATTTGTTCCAAAACTTCAAAGGAGATATCCTCAGCGGTGTCTACAAGAGCAATTGCATTGACTGTGAAATATTATGTAGAAATGTTTACTTATATCTTTACTTTCTGTGGAGTGAAATTTTGGCTATGGCCTTACATCTACCGGCAGACATAATAAAGATCAAATATTCCTGCAGATATTGAATGGGCCCTTGACATAAGCCTTTGACAAACCAGCAACAGTGACTAATCTCTGCTCTTGGAACTATATTTCCCCCCCTCTAGGGAATTACTGTACTTCGATCCCTGATCTTTGCACTCGTGTTTGCATTGTAAGTCACTCTGTATGAGAGTGTCTGCTAAATGCCAGTAAAGTAACCTTCCCATAAAGTGGCAGTAAAACTAATGGTGTAAAATATCATCACAGCTGTCACATAAAATAAACAGGCAATCTGGTCTATGCCCGGTATTGGACCAGTACACACTAATAATCACCTGTCACTTCCCTATGCTGTGATCTGATGAGCTTCTTTCCCACATTTAATGTGAACTGTGTGTACTGTGTGACAGCCAGTGGGTTCAGTGGTTGCTCACTGATGCATCTCATTGGCTTTAATGCTCAGGACAGAGGATCTCCATGCCAGCAGTTGCAGCGTATGAATGCCAGATGAGTAGAAATAGGGGGGGGGGTTGGGTAATCCAGATGCTTGCAACTATAGAAGTTGATGGCCTGTGTTTTTATAATGCTATTACTTTGCAATGCTTGCCCATGTGAAAAAATAGTATGCTGAAGTATCATTGAAGTATTCTATAGCATAGTATATTTATACTTGAATTATAATGAAAATGTATATGATTATAGTTAAAGTATGATTGAGCATTATTTTATTTTTTTACATCGGTTTGTATGCAGTATACTTTTATTACACATTGATATATGAATGCTTAAACTCTCATGACCAACAAAGTCAATTGCTATTGCAGTTTTGGATTTATTCTTTTTTTTTTTTTTTTTTTTGCTAAATCCTTTTGATTTTTAAAATATTTTATTGGTGTGGTTCTGGCAGTTAATTGATAGAGCCATTAAAAGCTTGGAAAGAGGCATAATGCTGCTTTATGTTTTTATGATTAAAGGATTTTTAGAAATGTGATTTCCCTTCTCCATGCACTAGCATCATGTTTTTTTATTAGACAAATGTCAAAACTTCAAAATGAATTTAATTAAACCCATAATTTTTTAATGCTGCTAGCCATATATTTATGGACAGTAGTGACATAAATTGGCTGAATCAACCACCATTTGAATCAAATTATATTTCAAAGGGGACTGTTTGCGCTTTGAGTACCAGTGAGGCTTTAATCAACCATACCTAGGTTGTCTTGCTGAAGGGAGAGTTCGTTTTCATTTTATATAGAGACTTATATAGAGACTTTTGTATTGAACATGCCATTCAAACATCGAGTGTCAAATTTTCACGTTTCAAAATAGAATAATTGTTAAATTATGAGAATATTAATAATTATTAATATTCAAGAAAAGCAGTGGAATACTGATTTGAATTCATCATAATTTTATATATAAGATGTAAGATAACTCTACTGGATACGGAAGGTGAATGTCAAAGGAAAATAAGTGGAAATTCCATTATTATGTATTGTTTGGACAACTATATATATATATATATATATATTTATTTTTATTTATTTATTTTTTTGCTGGGCTAATAGACAGTAAACTACATAGGTTGCAGCTTGTCCAAAACGCAGCTGCCAGGTTATTGGCTCACACCTACAGGACTGAACACTTTTTAGCTGCTTTACAATCATTGTATTGGCTGCCTGATTAACAGTCTATCCGTTCCAAGGTAGCAATCGCCACATAAATGGCCTTAAATGCATTTTGACCAGGGTTCCCATGGGTCCTTAAAAGCCTTGGGTCCTTAAATTCAATTACTTCAATTAAAGGACTTGAAAGGTATTAAAATGTCTTAAATACAGTTTTCACAGGCCTAAAAAATGCAACCCACTTTTACTATTTGGTACTTCTTATCAGTGCCTGTCTGTCCTGACGCACATAGGGCCCAGCTTCCTTCCAAAAGGGCCCTGCAGTTCTTGTCTAATGTTCTTCCTCATCTGGCTAGAGTAATCCTGCTTTGTGATATGCTGTTGGGTGTATGCAGACCAACGTAATCAAACAATTCACACAATGTGCATTAGTGTATATATATATTTTTTGTCTGCAACGTCATCAACAACAACGTTTATTGTTAAAGAGCGCTTAAAGAGGTCCATCTTAAGTTGAACAGTACACTGCCTAACTGGTATGTTCAGACTAATGCCAGCATGGCCATGGTGTTAAAGCACAGCAGACAGCATGATTTTGAGGGTTGAAGCCAGACCAGTCATGCTTGACACCATTTCTGACTGGGAACTGCTCAGAGGACTCAAAGTAGTCTTACACACTTAAAAAGACTACTTTTTTTATTCAAAGGGTTGTTGGTTTTTCTCCACGCATGTGTGTAGCACAGTCTTTTAATTTGGGTCACAGGAAACATTGTGGAATACTAATCTCCTGCTGGTTTTGGTGCTTTTTTGGTGAGATTTATTTCTGTTATCAGACCCAACAAAAGTCCTCATACAAGCTTTGTTTCTTGCATCTTTAACCAGTGATCATGAGCATGCTGCAGAGCCATAGACGTCAGTTTGATGGCAATAGCAACATTCCAAAAATCTAATTACATTTTCCACATGGGACACAAATTGAACAACAAAAATGGGCTCCTGGAATGAGCTTAGATAACATCTGCAGAATTTTACAGGTCATTAAATGTTTTTCTAGCTTTCAAAATTAATGGAACAGACTGAGGCTAGAGAAATCAAAAACAAGCCAGGCCCTTTATTCTCTGAAACATATTTATTTATTGTTCATGATTTATATATTTATTTCTTCTTCAAATATGAATTCGTAATTATAGAACAGTAATTGCTTACGTATGCTCAGTCTAAATGCTCACAATTTCTCTGGTCTATTAACAGCTTTCTGTGGGAAATCGGTCTGCTCTTAAATGAAGAAAAATTTAAAATAAAGAAAAAAAAAAACTGGCACAAGGCTCCATGCTTTTAGCCTTTAAAAAATAATTACGATTTAATAAGGACAGGGCATTCAGCCATATGAACATTATGTGGTTGGATTCTTGGTAGTATTACAAAAAATACTGTACCACAAGAAGAACAATGTCATTATTAAATAATGCTGTATTTTATGCTAAATGTTAAATTTAAGTGGCTTATTTTCTCAATTATACATTAAAGCAAACTTGTATCCAATAATTTTGCAGATTAAATCAATCAGTGTACTCTAGCTAGTAAAATCCCTGTAAAGTATTTCCAAATGGTCTGCTTTAAAAAAAAAAAAAAAAAAAGCTAAGTGATTTATTTTGTAAATGTCCCATTTCAACAGAACACTGTGTTTAGAGCAAATACATCCCACAACAATACAATAAGATACCCCAAAAAAACTATCAATTTAAAACTGAAAATAAGTGCTTCAAATATCATAACAATGAATATACAAGGTGCAGAAGCACAATTCCAACAAGGCATCTTAATAACATAATAAAACTCTGGCAATTGATGTGTAACAAGCTAAACTAATTATCAGAGCTACAGCAGGTCAACCTTTAAACTGTTATTCAAGCCGCAAACAATATGATATATTCAATGTTTTATTGAGCAAAGCAGGAGAGGCACTGTTAAGACAAAAAATAAAAATAAAAAAATAAATAGAAAACTTCCCCAACAGAATGAATCCCAGGTGTGAATGTGGCTGGCTTGAGAAGTTTTAAGCATACTCTATCCTAGTACTGACTACTCATTTGATCATCACGGGCATGAAAAGTAGTTGTCAAAGACAGGCTTATATTATAAGCTTCAAGTGTAGAGCTAAGAAGAATATTTTAGAAAAGTACAGAATGCATATCTAAAAGAGCTTGTGATGAGAATGTATAATGATTCTGCAGCAACCCAGAAGATTGCATTATATCTTAATACCATAAAAAGGAATATTACAGATTTAGGCATGATTAGGGAATACAGGAATGCCTGACAAATTCTTAAAAAGTTACCTAGTGTATTACCACTGATAGAGGTAAGGAAGTCCTCCTGGACAACAAATCCGATAGTTTTACAAGAATTTAATTGAACTGCAAAGACAGATGAGAGAAATTAACACTGCAGCCTCACCAATAGCCTGGAAGTTAAGATCTGTGTAAAACTTTTAAATTGCATGCTGTATTAAGGGACACAGTAGGTCGCAGGCCAGAAAACAAGCTTGTTGTACTGTATAATTACCTCACACAACAAGCAAACATTTGCAACTTAATATGTATATTGCTTCTCTTATTCAGAGCTTTAATTAAGATTGGTTTAGTCTGAAAGGCCCTGCAGTTTATCACAATGCCTGTTAAAGTATTTGAACAACATTATATTCATCTTGCTTTGCACAGTACTATGGTTGTCATAGAATATTTTCCTATTACCAGCAACACATCACCTAATATAAAATACCCACTAATCCAAAATACCCAATGATCTTTGCCACAAGACAATATAAATATGACTCTTATATGTTCGAGATATACCATAGACTTTTGTTTGATCAGCTGTATTAGTTGCTCTGCTTTGAAAATAGTAGTTGTAGTGAAGGTTGTTACATTATACGCGATTATCACATTATGTGCAGCTAATATGTGCAGTTATTACATTATATTCAGTTATTACACTATGTGTAATACACTATGTACAGGGCTGTTAGGCTACATGCACATGCTTGTACTATTTAGTGATTTATAAACTGAAAATAAAATACCATTCTTAGACCCAATCCGACACATTGTCAATCCAACACACAACCAAAATAATTTATTTAAAAACTGCATGACCAAATTTACATTTTCATTGTGACAAAAAAGCTTGTGTAAATCATAGAATAATGAAAACAAAAATGGACAAAGTCTAATTGACTTTTACTTTTTATATTCAATGACATAAAAATGGATGAGTCATGATACTGACAAGCATGCAGTAGACAATACATTCAATCCACAGTTGACTGGATAAAAGTTTGATAACTCTAAACCAATTTATCATTAATTTGGCTGGTTAATAACATTGGAATGCATAACCGGCTAGGATGTATACCTTATTTTCAGCTTGTTTGGTTAAACCACATCAGATTCTGCAAGTACAGAAGGAAAGCCTGGATTCAAAATCATGATCCAACCACCCCATCTAATTGGAAATTGCACCCTGATGATTGAAAGCCTTTTGAGAGTTAGAATCTTAATGCATAAAGTGCAAAAATTCTAATTGTGCGAGGACTGACAGACTTATTCCTACTTCAGAAAATTCCTGCTGATTTACAACAGTATTCCGACTAAGTGAGAACCCCAGGTCTATGGTGTGTAATCAGTAGCAAAGGTATTTATTTTTGTAAATGTATTCATTTTTGTACTCATCTTTTTTTCTTTTCTTACATTTTAATTTTTAATCTTTTTTTATGGGAATGTTCACACAAATTTGTGAAATAAATTTTGCTTTCTGACTGACATTTTGCACAAGCACATTTGATGCATAGCTACTAGAACATTCAAAAAGGGAACCATTTTATTACAGATCTATTAATACAAGTACCAAAACCGCTAGACCAACAACAGGGTTATCCACAGAGGGAAGGGAAACCCATAACACCTCTGTGGGCCCTTTAACTCAAACAAAGTAGCCACCATTTTCTTGCCATAGCAGGATAGTAATACAATTAGCACCACTGACTGTTTATCTTAATAGAGAAATCTGGTAGAATTAGTGAGCACAGATGGACTGAGATCCAAGACATGGTCAGAAAATGAACAAGGCTCGAAAAGTACAAAACCTGTCATCCTCTTATACTTTTAAAGTGTTACTTTTGGTTTAGCAAAACGGTATTCTCAGTTGTTTTAAAATAAACACCACCCAGGAAATGGATGGATTTGCAGAACATCTTGACTATTGCAGAATATCTCATTCAGTATTCTTGAGAAGCAAAAGATGAAGATTTGTGTGCTGTTCATAATCGGTAGCATGACAGATAGATACACATGTGCATCCACATGCATGTTAGATGTTCCAACAGAAAACATTCTCATCATATGCCAGTGAGGCAGCAACTTCATTACACAGCCCAGTGGTTGAGTTTCTAAAGAACAAGATATCCATACAGTATGTGCCCGGAATCAGATACACAAAGTCCATATGCTAAGGAAAAACTGTTGAAATATCAGCTGGGATTATTTTACATTAGCACATGAAAAGAAAAAAATCAAAAATTGTGTTTCTAATTAAAGTCAAATTTAACCAAAAATTCAAGTTTCAAAATCTCAGTCCATCTGTCCCCTTTCACACAGCACAATGCCGTTTGTAACTGAATAATTTTTTAATGGATTTTAGACAACTGGTGAATGATCTTGACAAAGGCTGACAAACTAATTGGTTATTTGTGATCAGTACATTTTGTAATGGGTCTCTCTTTTTTGTATATTACTGGATATATTGGACATGGGAAACATTTCAGTGCAATAGAATTCTAATGTTAATCTCATGAGTGAATCTTTTTGACGATGGTCTTCAAAAATTGACTCAAGTTAAAACATACCTAGCTCGGTATCCCTGATATTATTTCATTTTTATGAAAGTGGATTGCAATGGCATTATTAAGCAAAAAAATGCAAATTAATTTTCTACTGTTCCCTTTGCTGACAGGATAGATCAGCATTAATAAGAATATTCCTAACCACTGGTCGTATGGCTGCTTTTGAAATGTTCACTGACTGGTCAAGGGTTCATATTTTTATGTCCCCATCTACCCTCATTTAAAAACAGAAAGGAAGCTTCTGGAAATCACTATTAGTGCTATCCTAAGAGTGTTATCGACCAAAAGTGTAATTATATTTCCCCATGTCTGTAGTCCAGCACAAGAGCTGCTCTCTGCCTCATTTATCTCCCTTCACAGTTGCTATGCCCAAGCTTTCGCCGTATAGCTGTCTTGCTCCACCAGTCAGCTATGGTAAAGGTACAGAACAATGCCTTCCTGTTAATCTGGGGTTCTGATAAGCAAACAGGCAATTAAGCCTTATCTCCTACCCCCAGGGGATGACGAAAATAGGGATTGCATTCGGAAGCCTTTTTTTACCTGGGTGTTCAGCGATGATGTTGCCGATTTGCTGTAAGTCATCACTTCAGAGCTAAACAGAAGCACTGTAAGGATACGCATCTCCTTGACCTAATTTATCTTTATTAGCGGGTTTGCACACTGAAGGGCATTAACGCAGCCTGGATTTGCAACATCTGTGCAGGAGTCCACGGCATTTATAATGGCCAAGGCATGCACCATAACGGACTACGTTCCATTAGACTGGGCAAATTGGACATGTGTCTCCCGAGAACCGCCACCCCCCCACCCAGCCCCTACAGAATGTTCATTAAGTTCCACTGGGGCTGCAAGAGGGAGTGGGGCTACTGCTGAGCTTGCTTCTACCCAGTGCCTGGAACTGGTTACTAATGAATGAATAATTTATCTTCCCTCTTCCTATTGACTTGCTTTTGAGTTGTGACATGCGTGGATCACATACTACAGTATATATTGCTGCTTTGATGATGATAGTAGTCAGAAGTAACAGTAGAATGACACTTGTAAACTACAGACATATATGATTGGTGACACGCACTTCTTGCTTCAGTGTTCAAATTAAACACATTCAATTGGAAACTCAATACATGTGTGTTGTGATTACATGGTACTCCTTTTTGAGCTTCCCTTTGCTCGTGTTGTTAATGTTCGAGCAGAATTTGTAAATTTAAAGCATATATGTATGAATCTTTGTAAGTTACTTGACAGCTTCTACTAATTGTTCAGAAGTTAAAAACTGTGTAACTGACCCCTATTTCTCACTGAACCACAGGAGCCAGGCCAAACCATAACGGATTTCTTCTTAACCAATGGGTTAAGCTATTTGTAGCTTAAAACTAAGGGGAATTTGCAGCATGCATTATTTGCCATTTTATATTTATGACTTGCCAAGGCTTTCAGATGTAAAAAACTACTGCAAATACATGTCTCTGCCTGGCGACAAATAACACTTTTCCCCCCTATTGTTTTTGCAAAATCAAGACATAAAAGGAAGCAACACGCTGAGAACTGAACCTATACCATTCAAATAGAGTGGAAGGTGTGACAAAAGATAGAGGTTACAATGCAGTAAATAATTATAGACATGAGTTGTTTACACTTTTATTAATGCAGTGACTTGTAACTAATCTCTCAGGATATATACAGTATGTAATTGCCATGGTATGCACACATTAGCCAATGCCTATTTGGATGATGGGCCCGATGAAGTATCAATCTTCAGTGTCCTTTCGTTCCTTGTTTCGTTTCAAAACGTAAGCAAACAGGAATCTAAGAAAATCTTGTTGGTCTCTTATACCTTTCTATGTTCTTTCAAGCAATGGGGAATACTAATCAGCGAATGTGTAAAAGCAGTAACATAGCTGATAAAACAAATTTTAATGCGTACCCAGCAAATCCCGGTGGATTTATATGGATTGTATAATTTTCTTTTAAAGAGCACTCTTCACTATTGATTACAGTACTGTATATACACATCCTTCTGGTTGCTGGTGATTTCATATACTGTGAAAAACATTATTCTGCTGGTTAATAATGTGTTCAGTAATGAAAGAATGAAACATTGCATTTATACAGCACTTTTCCAGATGCAATGTGTAGCACCCACCTGGATGATGCATAGCAGCCATTTTGTGCCAGAACGCTCACCACACATTAGCTAAGGTGGCCAGAAAGAGAACAATTTCTAGCCAATTAAATCAGGTGATGTTTGGGTGGCAGGTTGAGAGAGCCAGGTTGGGAATTTAACCAGGACACTGGAGAAGCCCCTACTCTTTGCGATGAGTCTCAAGGGGTCTTTAATGACCACGGTGAGTCAGGACCTTGGTTTAACGTTTCATCGGAAAGACAGCATCTCCTACACCACAGTGTCCCCCTCACTGCACTGGAACATTGGGGTTTATTCGACCAGGGGGAAGACTGCTCCTCTGCTGGCCCACCAACACCACTTCCAGCAGCAGCTTCGCTTTCCCAGGTAGTCTCCTATCCACGCAGTAATCCAGCCCACACTTTCGTAGCTTCAGCCATTCAGCAGGTACATGGTGCATGTTGCATGTTGGTATGGCTGCTGACTGAGTAATGAGGTTCTCTGTGTCCTCCCATCATTAGCCACGTTTCTACCTGAAGTACCCAGAACTTTTAGTCCCAGGAACTACTTTTCAAGGAACTAAAAGGTTCCTTCAGCCCATTGTTGTCTGCGTTTCCACCGCGGTCTAAAGATCCACGAAAATTAGGCAAATTAGTCCGCTGACGTATGAAAAAGCGACGTTGTCGTCGGTCCATCTGTCCTATGATTTCTTCTGTAACTCCCTACTTCCATCGAAGTACATTATTTTTCAATAACGGGGCAGCCCTGGGGGTTTATTCCACTTATACAACAGGTTAGCAACAATGACTATATGTGGTTACTTCAGTATTTCTTGATTTTTATCGACTTAATCACCTGGAATTCAAATATTGGCCACGGCCGTTTGGGCATATTATTTTACCGTTGTCAAACAAAACTCTCGTTGGTAGTTCGCCTTGGACCGTTGTTATGCAACAAACAGAATATAACAGGCCAATATAGAGATTGTCACTGTTTTATATATCCTCTCAAACACATGTATTATGTTTTTATGCAAACATTCACTTTCATGTCTTGACATCCGAGGCGACAGAATGCATTCACATTCCACAAACAACTGGTAACAACATTTATAGCAGAAAACATGCACACGTCGTAAACAATTTGCTGTTGAATATGATTAATTAGATTCTCATCGTCATTTCCATATAATCGCAAAATTACAAGAATAAATAGAATGAATACTCAGACTTGCGAAAATTTTAATTAATACTGCGGTGGTACAGCCACCGTTTATTTTCATCTTTTAAAGTTACTGCTAGCGGATCAGCTAAATACTTGCAGTGTGGCCTCCAGATAGTCCATATGTCTAGTCTTCCTGGTCTTTTTGTGGAATTGAAGAATCGCAGAGTAAAATTATGGCAGTTTGAAAATGCAAAAGGGACAATTACTATTACTAATTACTAGAATTAACCTGCTATTTTACCCTGACAAAAAGTGCGGAAGGCGATTTTTTTCCAGTTTGCTTTTACTGTATCCCCAATGTAAATTACGCAGAGCTACCGCATACCTCATATAACTGTGTCAAGCGTTTTGAGTCAATTATAACAGGCTAACAAAGAAAATCCAGATGAAAATATTCAGCAACTGAATTAAATCGTTTGTATGTTTTGGTGCGTAATATCGCTGTCCCAGCACGAATGCTTAATATTTCATAAAACAGACTTAATGCGAAAGCAAGAAAAGAACAGAAGAGCACACAATAAAATCCTCAATCTTAATTCCTCATCTGTAGATGTTGGCAGGCTATAACCAAAAGTAGGCTACTGCACCGCATGACATAAAAGTTTGAATTCAAGTTATTATTTTGAAAATAATAAATCAGTTTGCGGCTGCAGATTTTTAAAAATGGCGGTTGAAATAAAATGCTGCGAGTAGCCTACTTGACCAATCAGAAATGTTCAGCACTTGCGCCCCACCCCAAAAGTTCCTGTACTTTTGGAAAGTACTAGCCCCCGAGCAGGGACTTTTTTGGGGATAAAATAAAGTCCCCGGAACTTCATTCCCTGCGGTGTTCCTAGTTCCTGGGGAAAGTTCCTGCGATGGAAACGCGGCTATTGTGTCTGCATCAACAGCAAGGAGGACAATGGGTCATAGATCAAGATGGTGTCTTGACCAGGGGTCAAAGAGGAAGGATGGTAGGTCACAGTAGGTCAGTACAAATTCAGTACAGTTCAAGGTATGCGTATTGCATAAAACCTTGCAAGCATTGCAACAGAAATTCCTGTCCGACTGCATACGAGTATCATGAAAGCAGAAAGGTTTAGTGGAAGCCCTGCTTTATGGAAAGTTTTATCGGAAGGTGTAAGAATTAATATTTTGTCACAGGGAGGAAAAAAAGTTTCTCTGACTCCATTAATTTCAAAACCTGTAATGTGGAAAACGTTAAGTATTTGTATAAGTACTGCTTATACTGTACTAAGCTGTTCAATTCGTATGATTCATAAACCAACATTTGAAGCTTTTAAGATCTTCCCGATGAGGGAATATCATAAATGTCTTCATAAATACTTAAACTTCTTGATGAGTCATTTAAAACTATAAATGATGTTATGACAATGCATATTGCATTATTTTTTAAATAAATGAATGTTGTCAAATGCATTACATTGAGAAGATAGGGCTCTGTGGGTTAGTTATGTACGGAAACATGTTTTGGTCAAGCTGTGCTGATACTTAAGATTCTGAGCAATTGTTGATTGGCTAACATAACAGCGCTAATTGCTGATTCCCAATTCATGCAGAATTTTTTTATGTAATGCTATTTTTCCTCAGCATCCTGTTAAAGTCCAGTCATCTTGAAGAATGAGGCATTGACAGTGTGGGAGGCTTTGCGTAAAGTCAGACCCCAATTTACCAGTCATTACCCACCCCTAAACATTCCTATTAAGAATAACTATGGGGTATTGTACCCATGGTGTCATGAGGACAAAGTTGCCATGGGAAACCTAGAGAGGAGCTGCTTTTGGCAGGGAAGTGAAGATGTGTTCACAAGCAGCCACAGACTGATGGATTGTCGAGCTATTACAGTTCAATTAGGCTTCATTTGATTCTTTCACCAGCACAACCACCATGATCATTACACAGCCAATTGCACATATGATGGCTGTAATATGAAATAACTGCCAGTGTACAAGATGAGCCTAATGTTCGCTGGAACTGAAGTAGAGCTGTGTCAAGACCTTACTTCTATGGTAGTCACTGCTGCTCTCTGCCTCTAATTTCCTCTCAATTAATCAGTCAGTGAATTTCCAACCTGTGGCACACCCAACCCCTTGTAGTGAGGGTTGGTCGGGTTTATTCAGAACAATGGAGTTCAACAACCAAATAGAATTCTGTATGTCTGTAGACTTTGTGAAATAACCAGCATGGCAATGGTTTGTAAATAAAGGATATATAATTATTGGCTATGATAATGAATATGTGAATAGGCTAGTTGAAAACAATAAGTTGCATAATATGAGGAACAATATACAATTCTAATCAGAGGAAATGATAATTCTGCGATGGCTAAACTATACAAACTAACAGTAATTAGCTAGAGATGGCCAATCTAGAGTGTCTACATATTTAACTAGATAGTGATTTTCTTATCAAATAAAAATCGAAATCAATATTTCAAGGAGTGCCCTGGAGAAACAGGAATAAACTGTAATTCAGTGTGCTAGGATTTCATTTTGATTTCATTTTCATTTAATTAAAGCTTGTAAAAATTACTAGCAACTCAGTTTTGTTGGAGATGCATGCTAGCCAAAAATAAGCAAATAATTTTATTGATTTGAGTCCCTCTGATTAACGGGGGTTTAAATGACTATATTAACCTGTTCATAAAAACCCATTCGGAAATGTGTGAGGACTGGGGCCTATGAAAATAATCTGTTTGGTTTCCCCTCCTGATATGAGTCTCATAGTTGTTCATATTAAGTTCTTATTTTTGCAGATAATTACAGCTCAGATTTGAGAGTGCCTAATTGGCATTGGACTGTTTGTATTGACCTTAATGATTTAATAATGAGAGTCTTCTCAATGACAATCTGCAACTGCAGAAAAAAGCAGGGGGAATTGCATTGCTTTCACTTGTTGACAACTGCTGAGAGAGCAATAACGCAAGAGGAATGTGATATAATGAGCACTCAGAGTGTTGGGTAGAAGTCTCTTTCTGTGCCTTCCAGTCTCCTGGGTCGAGCACATCAACTTTTCACCTGGCAGTACAAGAGTAGATTGTGTTCGTTTAGGAACGATTCTGTAGCCTAGATACAAAAGCTATCAAGCCAATCCAAGAAAAAAAATGCAATTCAATCAAACAAAAGCAAACCTTTCCTGATTAACCGCATACTCAGCTTCACTGTTTGGCGCTGTAGACAGTTACACTACAGGAAACTATCATTGTTATTATAGTTCTATAGCCTCTAGTTTACAATTAGAATTGTTTTTATATTAGTTTCAAATTTCATTTCCAATTCAGTTTAGTTTTAAGACCTCTTGAGGGGATCTTTATTTCTAATTTCATGGGTACAATGTATGACAAAAAAGGCCAGATTCAAAGCTTGTAACATTCAAGTAATGTTGCCATGCACCTGACAAAATAATAATAATAATAATAATAATAATAATAATAATAATAATAATAATAATAAAACGTGACGTGACTTTTAAAGAAAGACGCTCAAATTATATGGTATGCTACAATATACTTCATTATTAAAATAGACAGCTGTGTCTAACATTCACTGTCTTTAATTAGGCAGCCTTTACTGTTAAGATGTATTTTCCTGAAAGTGAAATATGCAGGCTTTTATGTCTTAACTAAATGACTGTTTCCTTTGAATGAATGGACTACTTTTATTGTACATTTGTGTTGGTATGTAAGCAAGACCAACTAAAGTTTACAAGAATATAAATGGGTCCCATGTTCTTTTTTGTGAAATAAAAAGATTTTGAGCCATATGCATTTTTGTCGACACTAATGCTTATCAGTACTGATTGGTTATTATATTAAACACACCTTTGAACATGGTGAGCACAACATTAAGATGAAACTTGCCTATGTACATACAGATACTATTGTTTCTGGATAATGTGACTGAAAAAATATTTACAAAGAATTGAACATATTGTGAGTGCTGCCTTTTATTTCATAAGATGTATTCTCACTTCAGTATAATAGTATAAAAGTCTTGAGGGAGTGTGTTGTCAGGGTATCTGCCAGATGATTTCTGACATCACAGATTTTCCTTCTTCCTTGGGTTTTTAGACATAAGCATAAGGGTGAATTTAATGAGCTTAATGACAGCCATTATGAGCACAGCTTGAAATGATCCAGCTTGAAACAATATTTTATTGATTTGAATATTTACTGAAGTTTTTTGGCAGGCTGATTGAATCAAGCCCTGTGTTCCAGAGTAGGAGACCTACTAAGTGAATTGAGAAAAAAAAAAAAAACATTTGAGAGAATGATGCCAGTGCTGCTGTTCAAACACAGGTAATATTGAATGGACAATAGGGTCAATAAGCTTTTAGATTATTAACGTCCATTGTCTGTGGACCTAGATGGTCAAATTAAAGGCACTCCATTTCCATTGCCCTCATTTAGCACAGAATAAATTAGCGTATTTGGTCAGCAGAATGTTCCCAGGGCTATTAGTGACGAGGGTAGCCGAGACAATGTTTGGGCTCTTGTCAACCCTCTTCTCGAAGCAAAGAGAAGTGCTGCTACTTTCAAAGGTGAGCACCCTGATGGACTTGCTTTTCTGGTGAAAGCACGCACGCACACACACACACCCCAACCACAACAACAATCCAAGCACATAAACCCACCACATATGAAAAATGAAGGCAAAGAAATCCTTAACAAAGCTCTCATTTACAGGTTGCATCATTGTATATCGGAGGGGCAATTGATACCATGGGGACACTTGAATTGTCCATTTTAAAATGCTAAAGAAGTCTGTGTGTAACATTAAATAAATGTCTTTAAGAATAGAAAATATCAAAATGATTATATTATGAAATGTATCTTAAGGCATTCATTGTGTAGAGCAGGCAACGGCATAGTGGTGTCTGCACCATAAGAATGCTATTGTTTGTCGTTTCCATCAAACCAGCTCTTTCTCCTGGCAGGACGAAAATGGAGAAATGTAGTTTCAGAATTTTCCAGTAAATTATTGTGCTTGACACTTCACACAGATGACTGCATCATTTGATGGTATAACCAAGTGGGTTGTATGTATTTAACTGAAACCACTGACCACTGGCAGCCATTTTGGAGAACTCAATAAAATATATGGTAACAGAAGTGAAAAGAAAAATGGTTCAACTCACTTTTCATGCCAAATGTAATTTTCTTTTCCTTTTGTTACGCTGTGCTGAATGTATGATGGCAAAATAGCATTAACCTCATCTGCCATTTCTTTCCAGATTTTGGTATTCCTGGGTGCTGCACTGATTTTTATTTATTTATTTATTTTTATGAGCTGACGTGACTCACGATCACCTCACAACATCTGCATTGGCAGAGATTTCTCTTTTCTTGGCATTAGGATACCATTATGGCTGGACGAGGATCTGCCTCCTTTGCCTTTTGTGCAGTTTTATGGGTGTCACCGAATGTAAATGAGCTGTACCATGAACATGATTCTTAAATTATAAAACTTTTGTACAGGTAAATCTGGTGAAACTTTTTACACAGATCACAACAGCAACAGAAATACACTACTACTCTATTTAAGGCAGTCCAAATCCATGACTGAAATTGCAGAGGGGGCATGCAAATAGTAATGTGTGGGGTTGACTGAAACTCAGTGGACCCCACTGTATATCCACAGATCAGGTGGGTCAGGTCACAAAAAATAACATTTTGATTACTTGCGGAAGCTCGTCTGGCATGCATTAATAGGCAATGTTGGGGAGTAGCAGGACTACATGTAATGGAGAGATTAGTTTAATTACATTTCCCAGTAGTGTGTGGTAGCTTAACTATTTTGAAAAACAATTAGCTTTAAGTTTTTTTTTTTTTTTTTTTTAACCAAGTAGCAAAGTAGTGGACAAAAATATAGGCATATAGGTTTATGCAACTGTCACAAGTTTATATGTGGAACATTGCCTGAGCTCCCTAGTTATTTGACATGGCACCTTTCGTTAGCGTTTTAATAAACTGTGTCATTTGGAGAATATGATTCTCAGTTTACATTAGGCTAAGGGAATGGACTATTTTTAGGTTTCTGACAATTATTTATGAGTTTGTGGAATTCATGAAATCATGATAGAGCAAATGTCCGAAATATGACTGATTTTCTAATGTTAGGCTATTCTTTATTTAAACTGAACAATGTAAATCCCCTGCTCACTACCCTCCACTGGCTGCCTGTTATAGCTCGCATCAAATTTAAAACATTGGTCCTAGCATACCAGGCAGTCATGGGATCAGACCCAGCATACCTCCACAAGATATTCAAACCCTACATGCCAGCAAGATCCCTCTGTTCTGCTACCTCAGGACGCCTAGCACCTCCCCCTCTTCGCACCTGCACTTCCAGAACACGTCTCCTGTCTGTTCTGGCCCCACGATGGTGGAATGACCTCCCTGTGGAGGTCAGAACAGCTGAGACACTGACCCATTTCAAACGACGACTGAAGACTCACCTCTTCAGGCTTATTTTTTTCATGAAGTAGCTTCAATGCATGTGTAGTTAATTGCTTTTTTAAAAGTAGCTTTAGTTACATTACTTACATTACAGGCATTTGGCAGACGCTCTTATCCGACGCGTCAACAAAGTGTATAACCATAACCAGGAACAAGTATGACGAAACCTAGAGAGAAGTACCGGTCCAAGTACAGGGAACAACCGCATAGTTCAACTTGGACCCTGATGGTTAAACTGATTAACACTAACAACGAGAACGGCAACAACGCAATCTATGGAAAAATAAAAATAAATAAAAGTACAAGTAGTCGTTAAGACAGGCGCATCAACTAACTAACCTATGAAACAGCTGCCTAGTTACAACCCTAAGTTTAGTCGTTTACAGGGGGAAGGGAGGGATGGAGAGAGTGCAGCCTGAAGAGGTGGTCTTCAGTCGTCGTTTGAATTGTTCACAGTCTCAGCTGTTCTGACCTCCACAGGGAGGTCATTCCACCATCGTGGGACCAGAACAGACAGGAGACGTGTTCTGGAAGTGCAGGTGCGAAGAGGAGGAGGTGCTAGGCGTCCTGAGGTAGCAGAACGGAGGGATTTGGCTGGCATGTAGGGTTTGAATATCTTAAATACTTTTCTCTTGTTGGTAGCTGTGCTGTATCTTAAAGATGCAGTGTGTAGAATTTAGTGGCATCTAGCGGAACGGACTTGGCAGAAATGGAATATAATACTCATAAGTATGTTTTAAATAGTGTATAATCCCATGAAAATAAGAATCATTGTGTTTTCATTACCTTAGAATTATCCCTTGATATCTACATAGGGAGCGGGTCCTCTTCCACGGAGGCCACCATGTTGCATAGCCATGTTTCTACAGTAAGCTCAGAACGGACAAATGGCTGTAGAGAGGGCCTTTCGTGGGTTTTTTTTTTTTTTTTGCGTTTTTAATTTTGGTGGGTGGCGCGAATGCACTGGTTGGAAGACGAAGAAGAAGAAAGAAGAGACTGAGTGGTCATATATTGTCTTGGACATTCCGTTTGTGAAATATATATGCACATTTGTGATGCCTGGGTACCTTCCAAAATAGCTGTGCATAATACCACACATGTTGTTTACGGCGTTGTCGCCCTTTTTAGTATAGTCTGGCTTGATTGACAATTCATTTATTCAGTAGGTGAGAGTATAAGCTTTCTAACGATGTATAACATGTCTAATTTTGCTTTTGGAATAGTGTTTTATTGGTCAGCGTAATCAAAAGTTTTGTTATCATTGCATTCATTCACTTTGTGGTAGCAGAAAAGACGCTACCTAACGAAACGTTGTCAACGATTTTTCATAATTTCTTGGAAAATACTATTAATATTGAGGACTTCTGGGCATAGCTAAGCCATATGTTTGCTGACAGACCTAGCTGACATTGTTTTCTGGTGTAAGAGCGAAGCGGATAGAAATATATCATTTATTTACTATCTCTATCTATTGAAAACAGATACGATTTCATCATTGCTATGTAAGTATTACTGCTCAAAATATTTTGGTTATATACGTTATTTTTGAAATTGAGTGTCTTTAAATAGGTTTGTGGTATTTTATAATGAGGACATTTCACACTAATGTAAGCGTTAGTTATTAGTAGTGTAATAGTTTTTGTGACGCATCATGTCTTTCTATGATTTACCATGCAAAGCAGCGAACGTTAGCAATAAAACCGCACAATGCGGAACATTTAACAATCATAATCGCTATCTTACTTCTAAGCTCTGACCTATAGTTTCACAGACTAAATAACTAAATTCAATTTATAAATCTATCACGGAACCTCATCACTTGACACTTGCTGTCGTAGACAATGACATCATTTTTGTAACTTACAGGCAACGATAGCTTCTCCTACGTCGTTGGGTATTCAGTTGGTTGCAACTTGCAACCTCACCGCTAGATGCCACTAAATCCTACACACTGCACCTGTAACTAATTCCACCGTCAAGTAATTGGTAGCTTACTACATTTTCGGAGTAGCTTCCCAAACTCTGTCAAGCGGGCTAGTCTGTTTCCACAGTTTGAATGGAACAGTACGCCAAAGCAGTTGGGCTGAGGTTAGCCAATGACATTAAATTTCGAAAAGCTTGTGGACAACATTTGTGATTAGTAAAGAGACAACAAACAACAAATCAACTACATCCATTTTCCTTTCCATTTTTTTCATGAATATAAATGTAATTTGCTCCAACCTGCCTGGACCTGCTCTCTACTTGGGTGGGCCAGTGCAGGTCTGGCCCACTCCTGGCCTTGCCTCTGCTTAAACCATGCTCTTTGGGTTATTTCTCAGAAGTGGCATCTGTCAAGCCTCCCCTCCCAAAGAGGCCAAGTCTGTGAAGTGCTGAAGAGATAGACTGTTCTCTCATTTTGGGCGATGTGCCATATTTATTCCATTTTTTAACAATGGACTTAACAGTGCTTCTTGGAAGGTTAAAAGCCTTGGCACCCTTTTTTGTAACCTCCTCCAGCTTTTTGCCTCTAACAACTTCATCTCGAAGTTCGATGGGCAGTTTCTTCCTCATAACAGCGCGACTGATCTGCTTTTTTTTCAGTTGTGAGACTTAATAATATTGGTGATACCGATTCTATGATCATGCAACTGAACACAGGTGATCTGAAATAAGCATATGTGTACCTTTTAAAGTATTTAGTGTGGGAAATACAAGAAATGGAATACACCAAGCTCAATTTAGGTTTTTAAAATAGAAAGAGGCCATTTTAGGTTCGTTTTTATGTTAAAATTCTTTTTAATCAAATTTTTAATAATTATTTTACTGAAATCTAAATATTATATTTGATTTTGACATTCTAGTGTTACTTATATAAGAGTTGGGAAATCTGTTTATACAATACACAAGAAAAATACATTTCAATACATTTCACACTTCAGTACATTAACTGTTCAACAATACTTCAATACATTAACAGTTTTTTTAATCCTCATTGAATGAGAATTAACTAATGTAGTTGTTAGCATGAATTAAAGGTGTACAAATACATTAACAAAGCAGTACAGATTAACTTTTCAAAAGTTAGTAGTTAAAGGGGAATTTCACTTTATAACTTCTGGGGTCATTTTCACACCTACCCGGGCTTTTGTGTGCACCCCAGACAGTTTATTTGTCAATATTTGATATTTGAGATTTGATACATCATAAACCATTCAACATCAAATCACTTAGACTCTTGTAACACATGTCCTACTCTCATACAATTGTCCTTCTAGAATGTGTGCTATTCAATTGTTATTCGATACTAGAACAAACTTTTTAGACTCCCAAGATAGGTTCAGTTATTTTCTCTATGCTTCCCAAATCAAAACGTGAAATTCCTTAACTGCATTGAATCAAAGTTTACCTTAGATATTTATCTTGTCTCTGTGGTTCCAGCTCTCATATGACATGTCATAAAGTTCTAGCAATTTCATGTCACTCTGCAACTTCATGTCGCACATCTTGTGTTTACTACGTCAGCTTACCTCGTGTTCAACGTTTTACATAACGTTATTCAGCGACAGTATTCAGACACCATCATGAAACGTTGTCAAAACTAGGATTCCATTAGCAAGATAATGTTATGTATCCACTGACATTACAACGTATTACCAACATTACATTTCTGAGAGTCCATTTGACATCCGTTGGAATGTCTTTCATTGCTTTGAGATAAAAATCTACAATATCTATATGAAGCAAGCTACCAAAACTCTGGTGCAAAGCCGTGTGTGAAAAGCCTTGCAAGCCAATGCCTTTAGCTTGGTATCTAGCCTGCCAGCTAACGTGTTAATTGATTTCACCTTGCTAGCAATCAATTGAATTCAGCCTTGTAAGTAGCTCAACATACCTACCTAAATGCATAGGTAGTCACAAATACATAACAAATACATAGAACATGTAATTGTTATCACAGATAGCTAGACTATTCAATAATATTCAAAACATAGGCTGCTGTAAGAATTTAGATTTGGTGGCAGGGAGGAAAACACACATTTATCTAACATTTAATTTCAAAGCCTGTAACCAAAATGTTTAGGACATTTTGTTAGTAAGAGTGGGGAAAGGTGCCATGATATGCCCCAAGATAACCTGATTTGCATGCTTTGGTGTTAGGCAGCATAGCTGCATCTTGGAGTCCATACCTGGCACCCGCACCCTCTCTGGCTTTGTTTCAGTGGTTGGGGGACTTGTTTTTATCTTACGAGAAACTCAGAGGTCCAAAACTGATTATGGATACAGTTGGAATAAGCCTGAGGATGACTCCATACTCTGAGGTTAAATGACTTGGATTATACTACTAGAAATCCAGAGGTCTGAAACTTGATACTCAATACTCAGGGGTCCCTTCTAACTTGAACCTTGTACCAAGCGAGTGTGGTGTGGGGGCTGGCTTTTAAATTCAAGCATGCATTGCACAGTGTCCAGAACATCACTGCACCTAAGAATATATGCACCAGCTCTTGTAGGGTTTATAACTGTGTTCAGGATATTTTAAGTTGCAGAAGAGCTGGAAAGGAAGATGCAGATATAGTGAACCTATACCACCGCATAACAGTTCAGTGTATCCATCTATATTACACATATCACTTGCATTTCATTTGATATTATTCACATTCACCACATTTATCATATTGTCCCCAGTTATTTACATGTACATACATGCAATGCTTTCTTTTAGCCCATAATGTGGGTATTGGCCAGCCCAGGTTCCCATTGTTTGAACCAGGTCTCCTTAACCCCCGGGGGTTTGAACAAGTGCTTTAGTCTTTCACCCACCCATTTCTATGCTTTAGTCTTTCACCCACCCATTTCTATGTAAGTCAATAGTATGGTCGGATTATGGAGTCAGTCATTATTTCCCCCACAAGAACATATAGTTGCAATAAGTGTTCTGCATATAATGTCTCCCACTGTGCCGATCTGTTGGAAAATAATGAAAAATATAGCACACCTCCCAGCCAGTCAAAACTGAGCCATCGTAAAAATATTTTTCAAAGCAGTTAAGTGATCTGTGGAACACATTTGATTTCCGTGTATATGGAGCAGGTGTGGTTTCAGAGTATACATCAACTGATGGAAGTTGAGATCATATCTTAGTAAAAGGGTAACCTTCATCAATATTAAAGCAATGGGATTGCCAGCAACCAAAGATTAAAACCTCTGGAAAGGATAAATATGGCTTTGTTAAATAATGCAGTGAATGAATAATTAAAGCAGACCGGATACATGTGGCTACCCTGTGCAGTAATTATGAATGTCTATACCAACAGATTTTAATGGTCTTCTAAAGGTTCTGCTGAAAGTAATCTGTTTAGTTTTTTGTTTTTTTTAAACCTCAGTTTCTTTATCTGTGAGTACTGTAGCAATCAAGTTTGAAATAAAAGAGCCAATTTTGTCTCCATCTCCATCTCATCTTGGTTATTCTTCAGTTTCATCACATCTACAGTAATGTGTTCTAAAAACAAAAGGTCATACTGGATGGGATCTGCATCACTCAATGTTTTTGGCTGGACCGCAAAAGCAGGGCCAGCCCTACAAATGCGAATGTATGTGACTGACTGAGTGAGTGGTGAAGTTACACCATTGGTCGGCCGAGTTATGATGTCACACCATTGGTCGGCCGGTCCAGCCATATACTAGGTTTTGACCTGGTCTTGTTTACTATAGATCAACCCACTTTTAAATTTATCATAAAGTGTTACATTAAAGTATTCAGGATGAAGGATGAAGCCCTTCTCATAAAAAGCTGTTTAAATACACCATATGTAAGAATAATGCACTCTGATTCTATGGGATTCCCTGCTCAGTCAAAAAGTAAGAAGAAAGTAATAGAATGCACGGTCTATATGAAATTCCATTGTCTGCATAATGAATAAACTGATAAAAGGCTTTTTAGTTTTAAGTCTGAAAAATATAGCTGTTTTCTGCTAAATTATCTGAATTAAATGATTCATTTTTGTTTCAAATGTTTAGTCAATGGCAGCAGGCCCTTTGACGACTTCAAAAACAATTTAGGTCACAATGCGGTAATTTTAAGTTTCAGTTGATTTTATGTTTTAGTCTCAGTACATTTGTAAAACTATTACTAGTGAGTACTACAGCAATTTTATTTATTCAAAAGCTGTGTTAATTTTTATTGCCGTGACAATTGTGGCTCTATTCACTGATATTATTTTAATAAAGCATGGCTGTAATGTATTAATACATTTTCTTTACACCAATTCACACACTTCATTTATCTGAACACAATAAAATTCCAATAGTTTATCACTTAAAAATGAAATTGTCCAGGACAGATGCAACTCTTCCCAGTGGATTGTGTTGGATTATTTTCAAAGAAAGGGTCAAAAGAATCAATCAGTACATGGAGAACTGCTGATGAAACAGAAAAGGTTCTGTATGATCATGCTGTGATCTATGTTATTCAGCAGCATGAGCCACATTATTATTATTTTGTTTTATTATTTTTTTAAAAACAACAGTTTGTCACATCGGCCTCTAAGCAGTTTTATGGACATGGTCTTAACTCACTTTCCACCCAAATCTCCAAAGGAGGGTCAGTGAGAGCGGCCTTCTCGCGACACTCAGCCTTTTAAGGCTCCTGAAAGGTTTAATAGGAGCTTGTTACGACGATCATTTTCTGTTATATGTGAGGTATGCTAAAAAGGTGTGTGAGCCGCAGCTAATGAAGCGGTAACCACAGCAACAGGACATCTTTGACAAAGTAATATCTGCCCTGTGACAGGAAATCTTCAGCAATGATGTTCAAGGCTGTAGTACAGGAGCAAACGGGCATCCGCACATCCAGTAGGATCATTTTTGTTCCATAAAGAAAATGATTTTGAAGGAAAATGCTGCATTGATTTTGCAGGACTTAACAGTGAAAAGGATAAGAACTGTACTTACCTGTCTCTGCCAATATTTAAAGGTTCAGTCCAGTTGGTTATCATGTGGTAGATACATTGAAGCTGTTTAAGTTTAGCTCTTTAGCGTTTATAGTGCATTGTAAGTGCATTATAAGGCACCATAAATGCAGCAACAAGGCATTATATGTGTTTGTTTCACAGAAAGCATGATCGATTTTTTTTAAAGCAGTTTGAGCCAATGTATGAACTGGTACTGTAAATTAAAACCACAATAACACTTTCATATTTGCAATATACTGTACACTGAATGTTTAGAATTATATTTTGCAACTTGGACAAAGGTGACCTTGAGGCCGAAGTTAACAGCTAATTTGCTTAGAGAGGAACATCCGTTTTAAGTTTTCAGAAAAGCAAAAAACCGGTTCAGTACAATTCTCTGGAGACCAAGAACAATGTAAATATGTTTATTAAAGTATACAGCCCAGATCACCTGCAGGAATGCAATGAATGCCTTCCAGTTCCATAGGCCATTAGAGAAACAGCAGCAGCATTGTGTTTTGAATAATCAGTCCAGTTTTAGAAAAGTATTATTTCAAAAGTCAATTCCCCCCTCACAGGGCATTTTATCATGAATAACAAAATAATTAGAAAAGATTGCTTTCGTATAGTGCCTTTCCTCTCAAGATGTCAACAGATAGATTTCAGGAGACGCATGCTGTGAGATTCTGATGGTTGTGGTGAGATTCTGTTATAATTCACTGAGCTCACATCCACTATCCCCCTTTTTTTTTTAGCTTTAAACACGTATGACCCCACTGGTAGATTAGCTTTCTGTCGTATTTCTATAAAAGGTAAGAAAATAGCCTTTGTCAGTGTTTACACACCCACTATATTTGACCCTCAATTCTTCCCATGGCTAACAATTTACTGTTGTTGCACAAGTACGCACTGATAGTTTGTATTCACTCCAATACAAACACTTTTTATAATTGTAATTTGGACTGATGTTACAATCTCTGCGTTACAACCACTTAAACCATGTCTTCAAAAGCCTTAAGAACTTTTTCTATAGATCTAAATTTAAGGGATGGGTGGCAAATGCAGAACCAAACCGTAAAAGATTGCATTTACTTTTCCCCGTATCACAAAATGTACTCTAGGATTGATTATGTTCTCTCTTCCCAGGAGTTAAGTTCCTCAGTCTGAGATATTCATTTTCTTCCCCGATCCCTGCCAGATCATAATGGTATTATCTGTATCTTTTAACTGAAATTTTATCCAGGGCAGACCCTCTAAATGAAGACTTAATACTGCACTCCTCTGTAATGAGGAATTTCCCAGCTCAGATCAAAACTACAGGAGTTCTTTTTAGTATTAATATATGTTCAGTTTTGGATCATTTGGGCTGTTATGATAGGGTTTTTGATGTAACAGCACAATTTGGTTTGCCTCTCACCTTTAAAAGAAGAGAAGTTTGAAAACTAACTATACAAAAGAAGCTGAATGAAAACGAAAGGTCGAAAGAGCTGAATAACCTGTTAAAGCAGTGTGTAGGATATCATGCACATTATGAAAAGCAAATGTTTTTCAGATGGGAATCGACCTAGTTATCTTTATGCTTTGACATTAAAGTGTCAGGAGAACAGTTTTCACATTCCATCAATTAGCTGCCCTATCAAAGGACACCTCACCAAAGATATCAACAAAACTTTTCGATCTCTGTTTGCTAAATTATATTCTTCTGAGGACCAATCCTCACTTTCTGTCTGTTTTTGTCACAGGATCTGTATCTTCCTTGCCTCTCACTGTAACTCTAAGCAGCCTGATCACCCAATCACATTAGAAGAATTATACCATGCAGTAAAATCCGCCAAAAAGGGTTGTTCTCCTGGAGTTTATGGCATACTGGCCAAACCATACTTAGAATTGTGGGAGATCTTAGGTCCTATCTGGCTATCTGCCGTTAATACTGTTATCTCCAAAGGCTGTCCATTAATACTGTTATCTCAAAAGGCTGTTATCATCCGGACCTAAACACAACACTGATTACAGTACTCTGAAAAACCTGGAAAAATCTTCAAGAGTGCTCAAGCTATTGGCCTGTTTCTTTTATTAATGCAGATATTAAAAAATATGCTCGTGTTATTGCACTTAGATAAATCGTGTTATGATTAGATAAAATTATATGTACTGTAGGTTGATTAACTACAATTGATCTGGATTTATAAAGGCCATCAGATAACATTTGTCATGTATTGCAGAAGCTCAGGAGGCCACCTCTCCTAGTGGTCTTTTATTTTTGGATGCAGAAAAATCTTTCAGCTATTTGGAGTGGCAGTACTTCTGGTGTGTTTTTGAAAAGTTCTGTTTCTGTAAGGCATTCATTAGAATGATCCAAATTCTGCATGCTAATCCATTGGGGAGAGTTACCATCGGAGGATTGTTTCAGAGCTGTTTGCTATGTCTCATGGGTCCAGGCAAAGATGCCTGCTATCCCCATTGCTTTTTGATCTATCAATGCGACCACCAGCTTAATTCATTTGTTAAAATGCAGATTTCTCCAATGTGAAATTTTCCGCTCTTGCCACTCAATATCCTTATATGCGGACTTTGACTTTTTGCATTTATCTGATTTACAACGATGTCTTCCTAATGTACTTAAAATTATTGAGTATTTTGGTTTCTCCCTCTGCTTCCTCGTTGTTCATGAAGTAACTTAGTTACATATTGATATATCCATCTGTATCTTTAATTGCAAAAAAAAACTATACCAAAACTCTTTAAAAGTAGAGGAGGATATAATCAGATGCTACTGCCATCATTACCCCCTGCCCGCATTGCCTCTTTTAAAATGAAAATACCTCCATGTATTAATTTTATCTCTTCAGAGTTAGCATTACTCCTACAGCAAACTACTGGTCAAGGCTTAGAATGGTCAACAACCTTGTATGAAATGGTCTATATTACAGCATAAGAAATCACAAGATGACTGGGCCTGCCAAATTTTTTAATTATACTACCGGTCATTTGTACTACACACAATAAACTACTGGCTAAACCCCTCCATAAATTCCCCATGGAAGGATATAGAGCAAAATAAAATTCAGGTGATTAGGTTGCAGGATATACTGGTTTCATGTATAATTACCACAAATGTGCACTATGCTTATGTGCTATAATTTCTCATGTGCGTCAAACTTTCTTGGCCGTGAAAATATTTTTGGGTCTCAAAACTAAATGTTATAAATATTCACCTATCTGGAATAATTTAAATCTTCTAACAGGGAACAGACCATTTGTTAGGAATTTGTGGACACTATGTATTACAAGTATTAGAAGATGTTAGAAGTATTAGAAGCTCAAAATTCTATTTTGGAATTTCAGGACCATGCGTCCCTCTATAAAATTTCCCAAAACACATTTTACTTTTACCTTAGATTGAGAACTGCCTTTAAAGCATAGATAATTCCTTTGGGTCCTGATCTGTCTTGCCATCCAGTAAAAAACTGGGTATAGGGGCTGCGCTGAAAGGCAAAGCCTCGCATATCTACACTACTCAACTCCAAATTAGAGGAGAAAGATATAACCCATTGGGGAGGGTTCATCAATTGAGACACTGTATAGGAAAGTATTTCTGGAGGGTCAAAAACCCTAACCACCAGTTTGTTTATTTTAAAATGTGCCATAGAACTTACTTGACTCTAGGTATGAGACATCTTATGGGGTTAGCGCCTCCACCCTCGTATACTTTTGCCCTCCGCTGGTACCCTGATGCATGTGTTGTGGGACTGCCCTGAGGTACACCGTTTTTGAGTAATGGTGTTTAATATGCTGTCATATGCTGTCATGTCACGCTTTGGGTGAACGCATACCTTTGGATCCTGGTCTTTTTGTTTTAAATGACATCTCTAGAACTAAGCTTATGAAAAAAGAACATAAATTATGGATGGCTGGTGAGATGGCTGAAAAAAAAAGATTTTTGTTCAGTGCTGGCTGCCAGCCTACCAGCTATCTGTCAAACTCTGGCTGCTCAGTTAAGGATGTTCTTCTGCGTTAAAGTTCCTTATTCTTGTTGGGGGGGGGTGAGGGGATTTTACAAAGAGACTGTGAGACATGCTTGTATTGGTGACTAATCCCTCAATAAAAACTGACTTACAAAAAAGATCTCAATGGATGTTACAGTGATGGGGAGAGAAACTCAACCACAACCATTATGTGGTTCTCACCTGGGTGATACAGAGTGGTCATTTTATAGCAGAATGCTCAGCACACATCAGCAAAGACAGAAATGAGGGGCACCCTCATTTCTCAATGAGAACTTACAGGACTTAAATGAGAACATTGGATTACAATTGGCCTCAGTCTTCTAACAGCCATGTCATCATCTGTTGCAATCTTATCTGGCCTGCTATATTGCTTATACAAAGTTAAGCAAGTTCCCATAATGAAAGTGAATATAGGCCAGGAAGCAGAGGATACTGCACTAGTCAAAAGGTCATTTTGATTTATTCCTTCAGTCAGATTGTCACTCATGTGCACCAGTGATGAGAAACTCCCTGCCTCCTGTGTTTTGAATATGATATCATACCCACAGATCCTCAAGCTATTCAACGAGCAAGCAAAAACATTTGTAAGATGAAATCACTTAGGGGTAAAGATTCTGTAGACATAGAAGAGACTGAGTGTATTTATGTGAATAGCACATTCTCCCTAAGGCAGGAAGTCAGCCAGTGTTTAAAAATTGCTCACATTACTTAGTGTTAGCCCATTCATTTTTCATGGAAATGCACAATGCTGGTGGTGTCTTGGTCCCTGGGGAAGCAGCGACAAGTAAAAAATCCTTGGCGGGAATGACAAAGAATCATTGATTATTGCTCATTAGTCTACATTTAAGCGCTTTAGTAGTTATTGAAACCAACATATACAGAAATGCCCACTCTATAAATGTTGTGAACTCTGCTGCTTGCATTGTGCTATGCCAAGCTTCTTGACGCTGATGAGCTGTCTACCAGTTGTGTAAAGATTTTGCCTCAAATCGACCAGTCATCCCACCTTTGCCCTGCAGTTGTGGTACAAACATTTGGGGGGTGCTGGTTGGACACTTTACAGCTGATAAATGAACCATCTGCTCCTTCTCACAATTGCCTCTTCCCTGTTTCCCGCTGGTACCTGGTTCTGTGTCTGGAATATCCTACGGAAGGTCTACACAGTCTTTGTCTGTCACTTTGCAATGCATTGCTGTTCAGGCAGAACCATCTATCACATTTCGCAATGCCCTGGCCCCAGTGCTGCCACAACTCACAAATATTCATAACCCAAATCCTATACTTTAATGTAAAAACAGAATCCTACAGCAGTATGGAAAGATAATGTTATGTTGCACTGTACATGAACATGTAAATCATTTGGCTATGTAAAATTGGCATCCTCTACAAAGGTTTGTGTTATTACTGACAAAATGTTAATAGAGCTGAAACAGATTGTGCTGCCTTGAGCCAATCTCATTTTCATCATTTCTTTGAACTTAATACTGCTGCTGTTGTTTTTATACTTAAAAGCACACAGTTTTAACTTTAAGGAGTTCATTGGTTATTCTTCATTTGCGTATTCAATTTTCATAAATATCATTGCTTTCTTTTTTAAGTCATTTGCATTATTCTCTGGGGCTGTTTGTGATGTCAGGATTAAAATGTCAAACAAACGATTAGAATAATTTAATTTTCTTGGCAATTGTCTCTTTTCACTTCTGTCTTACAGTGACTCAAAAAAGTCTGCTCATTCAGTTCTCATTTCATCCTGAGTCATGGGCAACATAAATATCATTACACCTGTCCCCTTCCATTCCAGATGTATAAATCTCATTATGTGTTTTTTTTTTTACATTTTGACAGTCCTACACCGCCAATTATGTGCATGCCAAAATCCACGGAAAAATTACGTTACGCTATAGGACAAGACAGAAGTTACAATGAACACATTTCTATTATACTAGTTTAAAAAGTTATTATACAGCATGACGGCTCTTCTGAGCTTCTTAGGTGGGTACCATTAGGCTGCTCATTAAACTATATATGTTTTTTTACAAAAGAGAACTTGATATACATTAGTTAGTTACAGTATTATGTATTAAGATTGTAATGGTATCATTAAATCAGCATAATGTACTTTAAGAGATTACCTATTCAAGATGGTGTCCTCTTTTTCAAGCAATTACCTGAACAGACTGGCAGGTATTAAAAATACAGTCACAACCCATTCGTATATCAGAGAAGATTATAATACTACCCTGTGAGCAATCACTGAACTTTTCTCATTGAATGATATTTATATTCATGCGTCACTATTTTCTTGTGGCTTGATGTCTACTGGTTGTGTCACTCTGAATGGGATAGCATGCTGATGGCACAAAGAGACAGGAGCTCATTCATCGGGTGTATTTTCCAGCTCCCGGTGAACTATCTGCTGCATCGCACTCCTGAACCCAACGACTGATATCAAGCATACACTGTTGTTGTTTCAGCTGCTCCACCATGCCTGAGGAAGACACAAAAAACATGCCTTGAAGGCAGAGAGCTCACACCCACTCACATTTTTCAGAAGTGCTATCACGCAGTATAGGGGCTGGGGGTGGAGACCGGGGGCTCCACTTACTCTTACCTGTTACCCAACCAAATTGGCTTTTCATTTAATGATTGCATCAACATTTTTATCAGATTCAATTCAATAGAAAAAAAAAATTCCAAAAGGATTCACAATTAAAAAGCACTACTCCTGTGGAGGTACTGTTCTGGAATTCTGAACAGCAAACACAGAAAATATAAATATATAAAAGACAAAAGCAATGTGAGGGCCTTGTTTTAATCCTATAGCAGGCTGTTTGTGAGGGGAGTAGGATGATCCAGTAATAGGCAGCACAACCAGCTGACATCAGACCTCAGGATTACTAGAGAGCTGATTGGTCCCATAGAGATTTCTCGTGGAGATAAATGGCACACAGAAAACTTCAGGATTCCTGAGACCCCTGTAAACTTGCTAATAATGTGAAAGAATGAGGAATAGCCTACAGCAAGGGATAACGATACAGGGGTATGAATTGCATGAAATAATCATGATTTCTCTTGTCAGCTTTGGTGAATGTATGCATGTGTGTAAATAATGTGTGGGGGTGTGCACACTCACGTGCGTGCACAGACACACATGCAGAAACTGAGCTAACACATACCTTAATCCAGTCTTTCTTACAACTGTGTGATAGAATGTTAACACAATAATACACAAAAATAACACAATAATGATGCATGAGTGCAAATAATGTGTACAAGTTTGCATACACGAATCTCGGAGTGGTGATGGACAACAGGTTGTCTCTCTCCAAGAACATCGCAGCAGTAAGCCGGGCGTGCAGATTTTTCCTGTATAACATCCGGAGAATCCGCTCCTTTCTCACCACCTACTCAACCCAGCTCCTGGTCCAAGCAATGGTACTATCCCGCCTGGACTACTGCAGCTCTCTTCTGGCTGGACTACCGGCATCTGCCATCAGACCCATGCAACCCATTCAGAATGCTGCAGCTCGTCTGGTCTTCAACCTCCCCAGACACTCCCACATCACTCCCCTTCTCACTACCCTCCACTGGCTGCCTGTTATAGCTCGCATCAAATTTAAAACATTGGTTCTAGCATACCAGGCAGTCAAGGGATCAGCCACAGCATACCTCCACAAGATATTCAAACCCTACATGCCAGCCAGACCCCTCCGTTCTGCTTCCTCAGGACGCCTGGAACCTCCCCCTCTTCACACCTGCGCTTCCCGAACACGTCTCCTGTCTGTTCTGGCCCCACTATGGTGGAATGACCGCCCCGTGGAGGTCAGAACAGCTGAGACACTGACCCATTTCAAGCGATGACTGAAGACTCACCTCTTCAGGCTGCACTTCTCCCCATCCCTCCCTACCTCCCTGTAATCTCTTAAATGACTGTAAGCTTAGGGTTGTAACTAGGTAGCTGTTTCGTAGGTGACTTACTTAATGCACCAGTCTTAACTATTGCTTGTATTTTTATATAGACCTTTGCTGTTGCTGTTCTCGTTTGTGTTAGTGTTAATCAGTTTAACCTTCAGGGTCCAAGTTGAACCATGCGGTTGTTCCCTGCACTTGGACCGGTATTTCTCTCTAGGGTTTTCGACATACTTGTTCCTGGTTATGGTTATACACTTTGTTGTACGTCGCTTGGATAAGAGCGTCTGCCAAATGCCTGTAATGTAATGTAATACACACACACACATACACACAAACACACACAATGACACACACATGCACACATAGCTGCATGATCAGGGGTGAAGCACAGTAGAGAGGGGCTTTGTCTAATAAAACTACTAAATAATTTAATTTATTTGTTTGGTTTACAGCGCTTTGGTTTATACCTCTAAACAGAGACAAGACTTTAATTATGAACAATTATTTAATGAAAGAACTCAAGAAACCATGAGTCATTTGCTGAAATATATGTTGCCGTTAGTAAAATGTAAAAACTATTCACGTGTATCACATTCAAATATGTGACACACAATATCGGCAGATTTTTGGAAACAAGCTACAGGTGTGTTTTGTTTTTTGTAGGTGAAGCAGCATGGTTGAATACTCAATTCTGTATGACAGTGGCTGATAAGTATGAACAACAAGTTCTGTATCAATACAGCTTAATATACTGGCTCTGTAAACAGTGTTCTTCTTCTTTTTTGTTGAAGCAAGATGATAAATTCTACTACAGACAGGCTAGCTTATCTGCTGATCTGCTACACGATGGGAATACATTTCAAGATCACTTATCAGAAAGCCGATGAATAAGTTTGCAAAAGCAGCAGCATTTGTTTGCCCGAATTGCAAGAATGGAACAGCCTGTTAGTTTTATCACTAAATGTGTCAGCCAACTTGTGACTATAACTTATTTACCTGGCTAATTTTATTGTCTAGCTACACATTCAGACTGCTTTATATTAATAATCTATTTGGCTAGCAGTAAATGATCTGACCAATGAGCTCACTAACACACAGCTAATTATATTTTGAAGAACTATGTGGAACTAACAGACTTTGTAGTGGCTAGTAACCACAACACTGGAGAAATACACATGGCAAACAAAATGTCATATTTTGGTAAATTGTTTTTTTATAAGTATTTTATTTTATTTGCATATTTATGCATTTTTAAATCCTTCTTCAGGCTGCAATGAATTTGTTTAGGCCACCTCACACTCTGCACACAAAAATCATACTTCCCGACCTGAAAAAAGAAAGTTCACCCACCAAGTGGTGTTCCTGCACATCTTGCTGCTGTGTTTTTTTTTTAATGATACCTATCACTGTCCACGGCAAAGGTACATCCCAGTTAGACAAGTATATGGAATGTGCCTGTATATGTAAAACACAATTTACTTACTTTCTGTGCCCAGTTAGAGTCTTGTGCTCCTCAAGTGTGACAGACTAATCTCCTGCCAGTGGTTTTTTCTCAGTCTTAGTGAATGAGGAAGAGACACATACTCTCTCCATGCAGTGCCCAAAGGAATTTGCAGTGATTTTAATTTATCTGTTTTAAAGTGTGGCAAGACAGCAGTGTGTTAATCAGGATTTAGGTGTTTAAGATTTATTTGCCAGCTGAGTTAATTTTACTCAAATCTTAACATAACACTATTAAAGAAACACCATTGCATTACACATCCATGATTATGTCAAACAAAACCAAGTCAGCTCAACATTTAAATTTACAGTTTATCCATATGAATGATAGCATTATGTCTTGTATATGTACCAGTATATATCATATACAGAAACAATTACCCTATATATATATATATCCTACTTTACTCATGTAACATGTACATTGGATCCTGTGTGGACAGAGTGTGGCACAGTGGGTAAGGAACTGCGCTTGTAACCGAAAGGTCGCAGGTTCGATTCCCGGGTAAGGACACTGCCGTTGTACCCTTGAGCAAGGTACTTAACCTGCATTGCTTCAGTATATATCCAGCTGTATGAATGGATACAATGTAAAATGCTATGTAAAAAAAGTTGTGTAAGTCGCTCTGGATAAGAGCGTCTGCTAAATGCCTGTAATGTAATGTAATGTAATGTATCTTTGTAAATGCCTGGTTTAAGCTATTTATGGAATATTCCTTCAAAGAACTAACCAAGACCTTAACATAGAAATCTTAACAGAGAAAACTTTTTTATTTTTTTGTTTTGAACCAGAAAATAGTATATCACAGTTCCTTTGGAAAACAAGAAATCACAGTTCCTTACTGCCAACTATTGTTCTGAAGAAAGTAAAGTTCCTCATGAACTGAGTTTGCTAAGTCTGATCCCATAAACTGCCAGGGTTCACTGTAATGTTAAGTTACTGGTAAGGTGTGTCAATAGAAGCGCTTATCCAGAGTTGTTTCTCTATAATGTGTTAAAAATTCATTAAAAAAATCATGAATCCCAGGTCAAATTTAAAGATGCACATAACTCTAGATATGTTGTATCGTGCCATTATGTTAACAACATCGCATGTGCATTTGTGACATTTACACTGCTGCTGTACAAGTGAACTATAGAGTGATAGGACCCTCCCAGCAATGATAAAAAGATAAATGTCAACATTTGCAGATTCTTATTAACAAGAAGAATCTGCAAATGCTCGTAGTAAGCCTTACAAAACCATTTTGTTGAGTTGCTCTATAGTTCTTTAGTATTTGCTAAATGATGTATGTGCGACTGATTTATCTATACAGAACATGCATTGCTCAATATTGTTTTGTAGGCCCCAGAAATATAAAAAATGTTGATGGAATAGAAGGTCAAAAAGAATCAGCGACAGAACTGTTTAATTTCAGTCGCCCAAGTAAAACTTTCTAATGTGCTGGTAGGTTGAATATAAATTTGCTCATGCTTCAAAGATATACTATGAAGCATGAACAGTGTTTGGGAGTTATGCTCTTCAAGTACCAAGAATTCTCTTGTACTATAGTTATTTTTACATTTCTAGTTATGAATAAACTTTATTAATTACAGTGTATGGCAATATCTATCTAAAATTTTCCCCTCCTTCATTCCCACTGGTGACAGCTTGATGCATCTGTTTGTTCAGACACTTGAAAATCCTGTTCTTTGAGCATATCTGATGATACAAACAACCCAATTTATAGTGGCCTACAGATTCTTGTGGCAGCAAAAGAATAATGTGTGTTGTTACCAGAATTTCTTATTTCCACTTTCTTCACTCGAAGGGCCTTTGTTTTGCTCCAGTGGTCACTGACATACAAAAAGGGTCTCTTTCAAATCCTTTTTACCGTAATTGTCTGGGTAGATTGATACAAGGGCAAAATAAAGTGCAACTATTTTTCAAAGTACGACTGAGCAAAGGTCACCCCTAAAAATCAAACCAAGCGAAGAGGCGATCACAGCGGGGAAATTACTTTTCATAAGGAGGGGCGAATACAGGGAAACACAGAGCAACGGGACAAAGAGTTTGCTGATGTGCTGAGACCCCCTCAAGAGTGGCCTACGATTCAGGACTTAATTAACTCTTTGGAATCTTTGGGATTCTCTGTGGGCCAAATGGCCTTTTCTCAATTCATAATTCATAATGAAGTTAACGCGGAAACTACCTTCGGTGTGAGCCAGTGCTCGGTCCTTCTTTCCGACTAGCAGCTATTTGGAATCCTGAAGAGATTGAGGCATTTGTCAATGTCCTCCAGAAACAAAACTGTCTGGGGTGAGGCTAGATTGAATACTGAACAAGGACTGCACGTCTCTCCTGGTGTGGAATTGCTTCAGTCTGAAAATATGCTATTCTACTGGCATTCTCAAACGAGCAGATGTTGGCCATTATTGCTGTTCTGTCCTCAATATTTTCCCATTTTGTTTCAGTAGTGAACACTTATGTCATTAGTTTCTTTTTTGCTGCAAAGAAAAGAAATCTCGGTTGTCTGAAGGAGCACCATAGTTTTTATGATTTCTACTCAAGTTTTCAGTGAAGGGTGCAAGACAATAATGAGGGTTTTCATGCACACAAAAAATCTAAAGGAACCTACATTCACCTTCTAATCCACAAGGATGAGGTAACTAATACCGAATGGATAGTGTATTCCTGTTGAAGAAAAACAATAAATCTAAGTGGTGTCGGAATACAGATGGAGGAAAAATGCAAAATATAAATGGTGTCATAATACAGATACAGCAAATGTCTTGAGAATTTTCCTGGAAGACCATATTGAACAGTACCTCAGTGGTAATGGATCTATGCAGGTAGGGTTGAAGCTAGCCATGTATTCCAGTCTGAGGTTAGAGATGGCTTACCAGCACCTCCCCTAGAGGGTCTGGTTATATCTGAGGTTATAAAGAGAAATGGTCAGAGGATTAAATCCTGTAGCCAGAGGGAGCTTTCAAAGTCACCCAAGAGACCAGTATAAGACAAAAGAAATCCTGTCTCAAAAATTCACAAAACAAAAGATAATGCTGGCTGTTGTGCAAATAAATAATAATGACTTGAAAGGAGTAATAAAATAGAAGAAGAATATGAATAGTGAATTATGTCTCTGACTGTAGGTAATGCAATTGCAAATAATGTATGGCTATACAGCTCAGGCAGATTTAGGTCCAGCTTATGCTATCCTTGTCCCAGCTTTACAGTGGACAGGTGGTAAAACAGCAACCCCCGCTCCTAGACCCCAAAAGCCTTCCTTCTTCCCACCCTTGAGATACTTCACCCTCACGTGAGCGATTATGAAGACATGCAAGGTCCTTCATCCCCCGTCAGTCACCCTGCTGTGAATTCACCTGCTCAAGATTGGAGAAGAGTGAATACAAGAGATGTGAGGGGTGGGTGATCATATAGATCGCCCCACCAGAGCCGGTTTTTACGAGCTAGACCAGGCCCCTGTTGTATTTTAAATGCAGCAGCTTTGGCACTATGCCACAGTGCAGGTCACAGGATAGCAATTTCAATTAAGGTTCCCAAGTGGAGTGGGACTTAGTGCACAGGCACAAAGCAGCAGGAGGCTCAGATGAGGGACAGGGGGCAGAGTTATTCAAATATTACCCATGAGTCACAGCGCTTGAGGCAGCAACCCACTCGCTGCGGGGGTAGGGTGGGGTTGGGGGGGATTACCTCAGGCGATGTTTATTATTCAGCACCAGAGAGCTTGGCTGGTGCATGCAATTCATCTTTCGACGCTGTCGAGGAGGAAAACTTATATTGAGTCCCCAGTAAGTTGATAAATGGCAGATGATCAGTTTCAATGTCACCCCCTCCCCCTCTTTTTTCCCTCCATTCCTGCCACACTCAGCAGTCAGCTTTGTATTCGCTGGAGCTCATTTCAACCATTGGACTTAACAACTCCCCTTGGGGTGCAATGACAATACAATCAAGTGGGACAATATGTCTGCTGCTTTAAAAAAAATAAGCAGAAAAAATGAAGAAGATGAAATTATTGTGGTGTGGATCTCCTCTGTCTACAGAGTCATAGTCAGTAGATCGTCCCCTGCTGGACCGCCCAAATGTGAAGGAACCGCAGCTGTCTCAAAGAAAGGTTGCAGCATATACCACAGATCATTACACATTTGTGGACCTCAGAGCTGCAGTGTAATTTGAATAGCTTTATTTAAAGGGCACATGTAAAGGCACAAACATTTCATGTGTCTTTATACATGTTTTCCGAATCAATAGTATGAATCATGTTGATGTACTATTAAAACGACTCACATAGACGTAAAAAGTCTGTGTTGGTATACACCATTTAAATTCACTTTTCATTTTTTCCAATTTACGTAACTGGAACTGAAAATGAAATTGGAAAGTGTTATAGTTCTCATCAGGTTTGCCTTTTTTATGGTGAAAGCTAGGATTGATATATTTATTTCTGCTAACATGTCATTAAAATTAAAATTCAGATATAAATCTTATTCTGCCAACTTTTACGGGGGTTGTTCTTTAGAGAATTCTTGCAAGTAACGCAGAATTACATCATTTCTGACCATATTCTTCATTAATATGATTGCATGACTTTGTGTGTGTGTGTGTGCGTGCTTCCAGCATGTTCTCATCATCTCCAGGCAGATACACAATAATCCATGTACCTGCACAGAGTACAAAGACCAAATCCTGCTCTTGGCTGTTAATAAGCTGGTGTGGCAGTGTGGCGTAGTGCTTGTAGCCCAAAGGCTGGATTTATATTACAGTACTACATATAATTGACAAAAGCCTGTTGTTATTCACCTAAAGCAATCAACACAGATTGTGGGAGACACGTAAGTTCTATTTAGTTCCAAAAGATATTTAATTCCTAAATATCTGCTTTTATCTCATATTTTTAGTGATGAAATGTCAGACAGTTCTCTACTTTGATAGCTCGCAAGCTATTATACAGGAAATCCTGGCAAGATAATTATGTTACAGAATGTATCATGCATTATTATTATTATTATTATTATTACAGAGCATTAATACAGATTATGGAGTATGAATATCAGGATAACTGGGAGGTACAGCAGTTAAAAGCAAAAAGATGCAGCTACTCAAAAGTGGCATCTCTGCTGTTCTCTGGCATTTGAGTACAGGTTTATGGGCCTGCAAAGGGAAGACCAGGTCATTTTTGTTTCCTGATGACAAAAATAACCTCTATTTTGTATCATGTAAACAACCAGAACAGCCACAAATAAAATCCCTCCTGTGCTACGACTGCTCTCATATTGCCCCTTTCTTTTCGATGAAAACTCATCACAGATAAATACTGAGGTAGCTACCATGGTAACTGACTGGAAGCCATTGTCCTATAAGCTCTCAGCACTGGTATTGCTGGGGGAGTTAAGGGTCTGACGAATGTAGTTTGCTGTACCAGCATATAAATTATTCTGTTTTTATATATCTGTTTTTGTTTTTTGTTCTTTTTTAGGGATGCTTGTTAAAACCAAGGCTGCTGAGTAGAGATATTTAGGGTCAAGGGAGTGAGGCAGCAGGTGCGTGCTTGCTTTTGCAGCACACCTCCCTGGCCCTCTCTCTGAGTCTCACCCTCCCTCCCATTTCCCGACTCCCTCTATTTTTCTCTGTGACTCCAGGTAGATGTTTTGATATGGGAAACACATATTTGATATAGTTCCTCCTATTTAGCTTTCCCCTCACATACCTTCACAATGTGACTGTGTGAAAGAGATGGAGCTAAGGAGAGAGGGTCTCTGTATCCTCCAGAGGATTGTGTGTGTGCGTGACTGTGTGGCACAATGCATGCATGTCCCCAGGACAACTGAAAGCCACACCATCTGAGATTAAAATGGAGGACCATTGGGATAAGACTGCAATCGAATGGTCACACAAATGAATCTTGGTGCCCCTGTATTTCACTCAAATATGCATGCATGCATGCATTCACAAAGACACACACTCACACGTGCACGCACACTCTCACACACATACACACACACACACACACACTTGCATTTGCATGCACACACACACGCACACACACAGTCAATAGGTGAAATGCAGTTGGGTTATGTAAGCTATAAGTCATGTGCTGCCATTGTTTATGTAACCTGCTCTATGGGGACTCATGAGGGAAAGGGAAAACAATGGAACTTGTGATCTGAGATTGTAGATTTCAAGTGCTGTTGCAGAATTAGACAATTCTTGAGCAGAGAAAAACAAGACAACATGTGAATGAAAATGTGAAGTCCAAAAGTAGGTGAAATCAGTGTGCCCATTCCACACAAGGAAAGGCATACTTAAAGTGCATCCACTACAGGGTGATGTTCCTAGAAAGTAACATCACCCCATTGACCTTAAATCAGATTAGTTAGTTCCCTTGGCTAGGAACCTTGGGTATTTAGTTCAGAGAGTGAAATGAATTTCTTGTGAGGTCCAGTGGAGTGCCGGTGTGGAATAGCAGTATCTACTGCCCAAACTCCAGTGTGGCAATGTGGTGGACTGGCCAACCACACATGCCCTTGGCAAAAGTGTCACCTTTTCTGCCTGGATTTTGCCAAAGCAGAAATCCAGCGATTGCATGCTCGCACACTTGGCCACACTGGCTCCAGTGACTGCGAGCTCCAGGTTAAACTAACACCCAGCAGGGCGGCTCAGATTGCTCTCAGCGGTGTGCCAGGAAAGCATTGCAGCCACTCAGGCATCAAATGCAGAGATAAATAAAAGAGTAAAGAGGGAAAACACGCTCTTCTGCTGATACCCTATTGTGGCTCATTACGAGCACCGTGGTTGTGCTGGGAGTTATCGGCGCAGACTAAATCCGTGGCAGCACATTTATACAGTAACTGTGCAGACCCACTGCTCTTCACCTGCACCCATCACTCCGGTGTACGGCCATAGTCTTCTGCTAATCACACTGCAGGCAGTGGTGTCAAAATGGAGAAGGCCATGTTAAAAAAAAAAAACAAATAAAAACATTTGGAGTAAAAGGAGGGAAGAGAATGAGTGATTTAAAGCAAAACTGCAGAGATGTTGCTGTCTTATCTCCTGAGAAAAGAGATGAGAAGAGATGGGTTGGAAGAAGGTGGGGGACACAGCCCATTGAACCTTCAAAATCCCATTATCGGCAAGCTTTAAAGTTCAGATACAGAGAAAAAAAACCTTGATTTCCATTTTCAACTTTTAATTAGAAAGCTGGATAAAGACGGCCTTGTGTTTTTATGACTCATCACTGAAGGACTGTGGCAGCAATTTTATATAAAAAGTGTAGCAACCATCTGTAGCCACATGATATTGACATTAATGTTGAGGGACTGTCCTCATATCTCATTAAAAAAACTGATAGATGATTTATCTAAACATTTGTCAGTGAGTAAATTATATGTGTGCATTTTGACAAACATGGTCTTTTGAAACATAAAATGCACAAACAAATTTTATTTTAAATGGTAACTGGTATGAATTGTAAAAATTTGGCACACTGTATGAAGGCACATAACATACTGTAATTATTTGTGAACTAGTTGTAGGTATGAGTAAGCATTATAGCTTATGTCATTTTATTTCCTATTAAATTACACTGAAGCTATTATGTAGCAAACTAAGGGTCTGATTTACTAAGACAATTACCATGTGCAAAACCTTTTAGTACACACAAAACCAATAACACGATTAATGATTGGTCATGATATTTGTTTTGCACCAATCATTGGTTGTGTTATTAGTTGTTATTTTTGCACATGCTAAGGTTTTACACTTGTTAAGGGTCTTAGTAAATCAGGCACTAACTGTGTTTTTAATGCTGATATTATTTTGATAAAGTGAGTTTTGTAAACAAAGCTGTCAGGTGTATATTTGGAGATTTTCAGTTACTTAACAGTGGACACACGGATATCTACTGAGCCTTCATAATTTTCATAACTATCTGGAGGCATAATCTTGCTGTTCAAGCTGCTATGAAGTTACTTATAATGTATTTACTTGCTGTAGACAAAGAACCCCTGAATGCCCCCATACCAGTCATTGTAAACCTGACAGGCTGTCAGAAACTATATCTAAAATACCCTTCAACACTGATAAAATCTGTCTGGGTCAATTGCAACCAACACTAAAACATACGCTATCTATGACACTAATAAATGTATTGCTTTCAAGCATGCCTGCAAGGATTAAAATAATAATGTTTATGAATCAAATTGTTTTGGCTGAGCTGCCACTGGATCAACTTTGTTTTTTTAAAGGGGCACAATGAAAACAAATTTATTGCCCGCCCCAACAAGTAAAGCATAAGAGAAACAGGCTGGACAAGTTGAGTAAAAATCATTTAAATATACTTCATAGGCATGTCTTTTTTAGCACCATAATTTTTGTCCTGACTAAAACCACATTGAAATATTATTACACGAATACAACTATTATTATAGTGAGGTGGGAAACCCCTAACTCATGCTACAATATGGACTAAAGACAACATATTATGTTGAGTGCAGTGGGTAGCACTGTCACCTCACAGCAAGAAGGTCCTGGGTTTGAATCCCAACTCACACTTTCTGTGTGAAGTTTGCGTGTTTTCCCTGTGTCCATGTGGGTTTCCTCCGGGTACTGCGGTTTCCTCCCACAGTCCAAAGACATGCAGCAAGCTAATTGGAGACTCTAAATTGTCCCTAGGTATGAGTGTCTGAGTGAATGATGTGTGTGCCCTGCGATAGATTGGCGGCCTGTCCAGGGTGTATTCCTGCCTCTCGCCGAATGCACGTTGGGATAGGCTCCAGCACCCTCCTCGACCCTGCCCAGGATAAGCAGGAATAGATGATGGATGGATGGATGTTACAGGTCAAACAGACCCACACAGAGTGAATCTATCCAACCCTCATATTATGTTGAAAAATTGTTACATCCATTATGTTATGGTCAAACTGACCAAACTACCCAAGGCAGTCCAATAATTCTTTAAAAAGTGAACGTTACATTTGTCTGGCCATTCACCAAGAACAAATAAAATTACATTTTTAATTTATGAAACAATATTTAATAACAATTAGTTGAACTATTTTCTTTCAACAAAATAGTCAGATTATGAAAAAACAGCAATCAAAACACCATTAAAAACCCAAAAAGAAAAAGTTATGCAGTATTTTAGGTGCATCAAAAATCGAAATGGTCAAATTGGCTAACAACATAAAAGGGAATTAACATTATAGGAGGCATAATTATGTTAAAACAACATAATTGTATCAGGGTTAAAAATCACTGACTGCGGCCGGCAGCCCTACAAGTGTGGCACACAGTTGGCTTCATGTCACCCAGGGGATATATGGGAGTGATTCAGTTGGTGGGGAGAGCAGTGTTCATTACTCAAGCGACCCCTGTTGGCTGTCTATGGCTGTCCAGGTGCCCATGGCTTGCTCTCTGAGTATGCGTATGATTGGGTCTCCTCCGTCTTTGTTCTTCATGCGCACAGCTTCTGTCCACGGTGTGAAAAGAAGCAGCTGGCTGACACCACATGGTTTGAAGGAGAACCGTGACTCTCCTCAAATAAAAATTTGAATATTCTTTGAACCTTCTTTGAAGGTTTTTTGACACGACATCTCTGCCTGTACAATGGTAAATGGACTGCATTTATATAGCGCTTTTATCCAAAGCACTTTACAATTGATGCCTCTCATTCACATACACACTCACACACCAACGGTGAAAGGCTGCCATGCAAGGTGCCAATCAGCTCGTTGGGAGCAATTAGGTGTTAGGTGTCTTGCTCAGGGACACTTCGACACGCCCAGGGCGGGGGATCGAACCGGCAACCCTCTGACTGCCAGACAAACGCTCTTCCTTCCATTTGCCTATTTTGATGTGACCATGCAATACCTTTCCACTCAGAACATAACTGGCATTTATATTTGACTCAATAAAAATTGTATTGTGCAGAATTCCATCACCGTATATTTAATTCTTGTGATTGACTACTGGGAGAAAGAAAAAAGTAGAAAGCAAGCAGTCATCATCACACATTTTTTTCATTGTTTTGTCATTCCTCGGCTTTCTTGTTCAAACCACCTGCCATCTGTTTCCAAGCACTGTGCAGCTGCTGCTTCCTGAGAATGCCAGTTATTTGTTTGCATTGAGTTTGGAATATTCATGTCTATGGGTGTGAAAACAATGTTGTTACAAAATGTTTTTAATGTTTGTTATTTTCAATCCTGTTTTTTTTTTTTTTTCAAAATGCGTGTAAACTTTCAAGATCATGTCAGTCATACTGTTTCTTCCACCACAGAACCAGCTGCTTCAAACAATAGACAGACATGTCCACAAACTTTAAACCAGGAGTATGTCAGCTGAAGAAAGAACCTCAATGGATCCTTGTTGTTCACACGCAATTCAATTTGTCTGTGTATCCATGGGTGTAGAAGCCTGTGTTCTCATAAATGTTTCAGTTTTTGTACCATCGTCACCTCGGCCGTTTCTTGCCGTCTGCATAACCACAAGCTAAGACCAGAGGGTAAGTAGGTAATGCTTTGCAAGTAGAAAAACTTTATTATTTATATTGCAAAGGTGAATGCACCACATTTACCAGGGGTCTTTTCACATGAGGATCTAAAGCACTGAACTTAACTGGACCCCTTCAGACTCTAATAGGACTCCTGGGTATCCCTGGTTTTGAGCACAAACAGCAAAACCATATTATAGGTTGAAAACCAGTGATAAATGTTTTTAAATAAAACCAGAGCTGAGGAGGGATTGCTATGAGGATGTGAGGATACCATGGGTAGTAATAACAAAAATACCTACTTCTATTTATTTTGATTAAATTAAATGAGTTGCATTCCATTTATGAATGCTTACATCAAATCAACATATCAACATGCCATTGAACATAGCCCCTTTTAATGACCTTATTGGTTTGTCACTCATACGACTATCACGGATATTGACAGGGTCTTTAAATGAAATAATCAAGCATATAGCAACTGCATAATTATACAGAAAAGGGTATGGGAATCATGGGGATACTGCCCTAATTTTACTGAAGGTAATATTTCTAAGCTTAGCGTTATTCTCTTTGGTTTCAGTGCCTGTCTCTTAGGTTGCCTGAAAATAATAGGACTTGTTCTGGAACAGTTTATTTGCATGCAGCAGGTTCGATAGTCACCGAATGCATTAAAGCAGCTCATATATATTCAGGAGTGTATACTTTCAGCTCTTGATTTAAGTCTCTTCCTGCTTTCAGATATTAATCTATCCCTGACAGAAAAAAAACCAGTGATATAAATCTCAGAGTATTGCTTGCCAAAGAAAACAATTGCTTCAACTTATTTGAATTCTCATATTCATTTGAATATTCACCATAAACAAGCTCAGAGCTTTCATGCCAAGACTCACAGCTATGTGCCTTTTATCAATATTACATAGTTCCCCCACCCCCACCCATAATACCTGCATGCCTGAAAGAAGGGCTTCTGTACTCTGGATATGTCTTGTACTTCACACACAGGCAGTTTCAACACCAGATATGAGATGACAATATATTCTTCTTGCATTTAAATATAGTGTAGATCTGCATTCTGTGTTGTACAGTATAGCTCTCAGTCTTTCCCAAAGGAGATCCTAATCCTGCCCATTGTGGAACATTGCCAAGGGAAGCAAGTGGCCAGGGAGAGACTCGGAAGATACTGTATGTCAAATCCTTCGGAAATGACCCCCCATTTGCATATTGTTTTTTTTTTTTAGACGTGTCAGGGTAAGGGTCTACATTGTGTAGTTAATTGGGTCAATGTTTGTACAAATGTCATTGCAAATAAATAAATAAATGAATGAAAATGTGAAATAACCCCATGCTCTTGAGCATCCATGTTAGTTTGTGAAAAGATAAGCTTGTATACTTGATTGCGCTTTGCACAACTATTGGCAAGCCAATAGTGTTTCAGGCAAGAAAATACAAGATAGCAAAGAGGAAATTCAATTTTATCTACATGCAGGAATTCACACTTGAAAAAAATGACAATTCCATCATACCCCCCAAGAAGCACAGCAATAGCAATTGCATTGAGTGTCCAGTGCTAGCAGTGCCCAGTGGTGGCAGGAGCACAGCAGTGGTTAATGAGCTTTAAATAGAGGGAACTAAAACCTTACCTTTAGACCAAGCACTGGTTTACCACATGGTAGCTGCCATTAAGCAAATGCACGGAGTGTTATAAAAATACACCTTTTCTTTCAAAAACTTTTATGAAACTTTAAATGGCCATAAGGTGTTGGGTCTTTGCTTCGCAACTCATCTAATCCATAGTGAAAACTCAAAGACTCTAAACTTGGCAGATATTAACGCTAACAAGGTAATTAGTCAGTGGTTTGCAGATGGACAAATGAAAATCAGCCTATTTTAATCCATTAAATCTGAGCAACCATCATCTAAAAAACAAAAAACAAAGCATCTAGTCCCATTGGTCCAATGTTTTTTGTTTTTTTTGTAGAGAGGACTTGTTGTGAGACAATACAGGCTATAATGCACTTCAGTTGAACCAGAACCTGGAACCTATTTGCAAAATTCAGTTAGTTTTGAATGTAACTTCTGTAGTTTGTCACTTTGTTGATATCCACCCAGCATACACTTTTGAGAGCAACCTACAGAAAGGATGGAGTTGCTTGCATTTCACTGTTTTTCTTCCTAACAATGTAGGTCAAATGTACCTTGTATGTGTCTAATACTGCTGTTGCTTTGCTTTTGGATAACTGCTGCCTTCATAACAACACCAAAGTACAACAGTGAAATCAGAAATAAGACAGTGTTCCCACTAATAAATAATACATAAATATGGAAGCTGTGGTAAGAAGTACAGATTTTAAAGTCTGACTTTTTTTTTCAAAAAAATATTACCATCACCTCAGTTTCAACAACAAACAAAAGCAGATATAGGCCTGGAATGCATGTGCAGTACTAAGTAATACATTCATCGGTACAGGAGTCTGTCTCAGAATTTTTTTGTCCTGTTCTGTATAGTCATACAAAGTATGTACAGAGAACTTTGGCAAAAATAAGCTCTTGCAGTCCAGTCTTTGGAAGTGTGTCTCTTGCACAAAAAATGATTTGACAGTGATAGCAGGTGTCTATCAGGAATTTATTTGGTGGATTTTTGTGTTTTGGGGCATTGTTTTGGGACCCTGCTTGACATTGGAACCCCACATATCGTCTGTAGTGCTACCGGATCAATGTGGCCGCCCACTAAGTTGCATTGATTAAGATCTTAAAGATGGATCCAATTCTACTGACTCTTAGTTATTCTTCAGTAATTGCTCATAGTCCCCATTAATTCCAATGCCTGTCCTGGAAAAGCATGTGCTTTAATTGTGGTGCTTATTAAGTCTGTCATTTTTGAAGTGGGATAAAGATTAAAATAACACATTGATTGCAGCTGTCGGAGAACTGTCAAGGCAATTCATGTTTTGGTCATTCACCAAGTCATTCTGCTTTTTCCAAAAATGCTGAATGCTTCATTAGAGACATCTAAATGTTTCTTTTTCCCCTTTCCAATGATAATGGAGTGCATCACAGCGTATTCTCACTACTGAGTGTACCCGCATTGTTCTGTTGGCATTGTGAATCTTGAGATGAATCATGTTAAGGTTTAATTACCTTTGAGAAACTTGTATTTTATAAGTTCCATCTTTTCTTCTCTTGCCAAGTTTTTAGTCAAATGCCCTGTCAAGTAAGCCACAAACAATAGGGACATCACATTGATTACATTGATCATATACATGTGTCCATTCAGAATTAGCAGTTTTGTCAGTATTATGATGCTACCCAATAGTATATAAAAGCAAACTCATTTCTATTATTTTAAAACAATAAAAGTACAAGCTAAATCCCTCAATTACACATCAAACAAAATAATGAAAAGGGCAAATTTGAAAAAAAAGCAACAGTAAATATTTAACATGTTTACTTTAAATGTCTTTATACCATACATATTTAAACAAATAAATGAATAAGAAAACAAAAAACTACAGAAGATATTTATTTATTTATTTATTTACTTACATTTTTTTAAATCCTTTATTTATTCAAGAAAGAGCCGAGTTAGACTGTCTTCTCTTCTCAAGGAAAGACCTGGCCAAGAAAGAAGCACGCACCAATTCAAATGCACAAGACGACATTAAAATGTCAACACAATAAAACAGTGATGTCAAAACAAATCCACAAGCCTTAGTCTGTCAAGCATTGAAACAGGTACACTCTCAGTTACTGCTGTATAAATTAAATCTTTGTTTCAACAGCAAGGTACATGACAACTAAAAGCTTCTTGCAATATTCCAGGTTAAAAGCGCATAAATAAGGAGTTTTCCTATAATGACAATGTAGATTAAGAAATACCAGTGATTAGATCTGCAATGACTTAATGAAATCAACCCCACCCATTCTTACACAGTTTAGTTCCCACAACAAAGACAGAGCAGGTCAAGGTTAAACTAGAAGATATGAAACGTACAGTAAACAAAACTTTTGCTTTGCTACAGTGATTCCTGATTTATGCTAAAACTCTTGAAGTGAGAATGACATGTCAGTATTTCTGTGACTGTGGACCTTTTTTCAGTAGTCAGTTTGCTTCCTTTCTTTGGTTAAGGTTTGAAAATAGAGATAAGAAAAAGGTATGTCAGGGAGCAGAAGCATTCTGCCAAGCACTGGTGAATAAGTATCTGTTCTAATAGTCACTATAGCTGTGTTTGATCTCTTTACAGACGGAAAAATAAGCCATTCTACTTTGTATCCAAAAAGGTTATTTTCCCTTTGTTTTCCCCTGTAATTTCCTTACTGATCACGATGGCTGGGATTAGTGTTAGATCTTTGCAATGCATGTCAGATTTGTGGGGATAAGTGTCAGGATGACAGGCTGTTCCAGTAAGTGCACTCTCCAACTTCCTATAGCACTGGTGAGTAGCCAGAGCGGCTCAGTTTCCGCAGCCCTGGAGACAGGCTTTCAAGCCTGAGGAGTGGCTTCCCCGCCAGCGCCTGAGCAGAAGAGACAAGCGGGCTTCACCTGCCTGCCCCGACGCATCAGATGAGTCAGCTCAATGTGACAAGTCTCAAGAGCCCCAATGAAGATCCACCACCTTCATTTGCATGCAGATCTCTCTGGGAAATGTTTGCGTGAAAGCATGGCTCTCTCTGGTGATAACACTGGCAGCAGCCCCCTTAAGCCCTGCCCCTTTTTCAGGACACAAATACAGCAACCAGTTCCCACATTTACTGAGTGTAGTTCCTTCCCTCCGTGTCTATGTATATCTTTGTAATTCTATGGATATTTCTTTGGGGTTTGTGCACATTGTTTTCACTGACAGGTTGGATAAGCAGTTGGTTGAATGAGGGGAGAGAGCATTGTGACTGAGAACAGGAGAAAAGCTATGAATACGGCACCCGAAGGACAGAGAGAAAAACATTGACAGCATGTAGAACAGAACCGAGTCTCATCCCTGCAGGTAAAACAGGTGCACCGGTCAAGACTGGCAAACTGCAACGCGTGACATTTCGTCAATTGACAAAAATGCGTTACATTTCAATCAAATTTCAGCACATGGGATTTTGTCAAGGTGGATGGAATGGGCATTAGCAAGCATTTGGTGGACTAGGAGCTGGAAGGGAGAGGGAAACAGCCACAAAAGCAGCTTTAAAACAATCCCTCCCCGCAAATATATGCGATTATCTCGCTCTGTGCGTGAGAGCGTGAATCAGTCTAGATGCATGAGTGTCAGGCACAAAACATGGGAAACACATGAGAACATGGACAAGAGGGTCCAGAACGCTGTCAACATAATTTCAAGGATTTCCTTGGAACCAGCTGTACCAAAGCAGTCATTTCTTCCTACTAAGAGACTGCAAATGGACCACAACAGCTTGATTAACAGTTGATTCACAGAATATCTATTTCAATCTGAAGAGAGATTTTTTTTTTCTGTTACTGCTGCAATTACCTGACAGTGTTTTACAGTATTAAAGCGCCACACAAGAACTCTTAGCCTATCAAAGATTCTTTTAATAGGTGCAACAGAACATCTGTAAGTCTCACAGAACTGAAGTGCTGAGAGGAGTTGGGATTCAATCACAAGTGCAATGATCAGCCCATTTCTGGTGTATTTAGGGACAGAATTTAAGGTTAGGAAGAGTTCATTAGCGAAGGGATTCATTTATTAGCCAGCCTTCATGTTCAAACGCATGGAACGGATGGGCTGTTCTGAAGGCTGTAATGACTCTCCAGATGATAAATACATGAACTGTATCAGAATGAGCTAAAGGTCATCTGAGGTATTTCATTTCATCGTGTTAACGTTTCCACACATCAGGAAAATGATCCAAAATTTTTATACTGCGGTAGAAAAGAACAGCCACATCCACTGAGGTGAAACTATGGAGCGCAATGCTTTTTGTTAATATTAATCAGCTGTAGGCCTAGTTCTTTTAATTATTCAAATGAACTATTCTTATGGAATCTGGAATTAAGCTTAATACATATTATTCAAGTCAGACATGTCTTCAAACATAAGTGATTAAACACCATTGCCTTACTCTATTGAGCAATTCTAAAGGTTTTATGATTTATGATTGGCAGAGCATGCTTTTAAAGTTTCATTTATCCATTTGCTCCCTGTGTGAATTACCACGCAAAACTGAGAGGCAACAGATACAGTTCACTTTGGCCATAAAAGGAATTCTATATTCCTTTTAACTTCAGCGATGTGTGTTATCTCACTTTGGCCATCATTTAATCTTTTGTATCTGTAATAAGAAACATTTCTGCACAGAGATCGTATACACCGAGGGTCTAGGCTTGAAACTTCAGAGATAATCCATCTTTATTAAAAGCCTCCAGTGAGGGATAGCATAACACAGGGCAATACAGAACCATCTTTTACTTGGGGTAAAATATTATAAAAGCTTTTAAGTTGTTTGTCTCCAAGGTTGATCCCATTATGATTTTCACAATGTTGCAATATAGCAAATTGACCTTCAACAACAGGACTAGTACAATTCCAAATGTTTTAGTGGTAGCAATCATACCAGCTGAATTAGTGTCACATTCATGTTAGAGTTTTGTGTTAGAACGAGAAATAAAATTATCTAACGCATGAGGCGAAGCATTGCAGCAATTGTCAGTATTGTAGGTTAACACACCATCCTCTTGGTTTAGAAGGCAGTAAAAGTGTCACAGCATGAGAAATATGCAACAAGCCCGTCTCTGCCTGCTTTATGAAGTGGCCGTGTGCCGCGCTTCACAGCCACATCATGAGTAATGAGAGCACCAAAAGCCTCTCTGATGGTGCTTAATAAAAGCCTCTCTGCTTGTTCGCCATGAAAAGTGAATATGGCTGGTCGAAATCATCATTAATATTTAAAGTCACTGTGTTGGTGGGCTCAGGAGAGGGAGGGGAGGCCTGGAGTCGCCCCCGGCAGGCTCCTCTTCTGGAAAGCCTTAATGCAGTGGCTTGTATTTTCTCAGATGGGATGCCGCCATTCTAGGAATGACAAATTATTTTAATGGAGTCTATACCTCCTCCAATATCAGCACATCATGTAGGCTCATGGTTGAGGCATAAGGAGAAAGGACTCTATGCCCTTAGTTTCCGGAAGCTTCCTGTGGGGCGTGGAGGATGACAGTCTCAAAACCTTGAATCACAAGGTTCAGTGCTGCAGGGCTCACTGGGAACAGAGGCTAAATCTCAGGGCATATCTTTGCACAGCATCAACAGTTCTGTCTAGTACATATACTAATGCATATGATACCAAGTATGGTCAAAATTCATCCATGTGCATGGGCTTACCACTGAAGCTTGCAAGTCACAAAAAAATCTGTGTATTATCTGTTCTGTTTCTTGTAAATGTTGCTGCGCAGGATAATCATCATGTCTTAAACACCATGTAGCAAACATCAAATCTACATAAAAAGCAACACAATGTATAAACAAATTAAGAAACCAAAGCATTACATGTTGCAATATGAACAATGTTGTCGAACAATGCATGTATGCGATTAAAAAGTAACAAAGTGACATAGACAAATAATTAAAAAGAAAATGATAAAGGTTAGGCATGTCGATTTAGCAGGAGACAGTAAGTTAAAGAGGTGCACTGTAAATACTGTAAGTAAAAGTAAAGATGTGGAGGAGCTGAACATTTTAGGAAGAGGAACACATGAAAGGATACAGAAATACAGGAACAGAGGATTTGAGGAGGGTGGTCAAAGCGAAAGTGGTGGTCAAAGAGAAGGAAAAGAACAGTGATGTATTGTGAAAATGCAAGGCATAAAACCTGAATAATTAGAAAAAGAGCAATTATGTCCACAACGTCTAAATATTACAGTGCATAATGGACAATGACAGGGGAGAATTACAAAGGATGACAAAGTTAGAGTGGCAGAGGACAAGGAAAGGACTGGAGTGGTCCCAGTGTTTTTAGAGGGAGGGGACAGAAAGCAAGAGGGTGAAAAGAGATGTAGATGTCAACAAAGTGGGTTTTAATGATAGAAAAGTGATAAGGTTACATAGGCAGCCATAATATTTAATTACAAAATGAGCATAGATAGAGAGATAACAATAAGTATAGCTCGAAACTGAAAGCTGAAATGATGCAGTAGGTAAAAACATGCCTGATAACATGTAATTAGTATTGGTGTAACTTCCTTTCTCACAAGCATGATTAGCAGTCTGAGTGTCATGGGATAACCCTTCAAACAATGCACAGGAACAATATAAACTAATTCCTTCATCTTTTCCTTCTTTCAAAAATCAAATGTATTTAAGTGTATTTGTAATTTTCTGCACAGATTAAACAACAGTTTTATTTCAGAGCATGCATAAACATTTGCTTCTAGTTGGTGATTGCCCATCAGTGACAAGGTAGAGGTAAGGAGACGCAAGATTGTTTCATTACTGCAATTTGCCTTTTGAACGTGACATGCTTTTAAAAGCCCATCTTACCACATGTAATTTTGCGGTCTGATTTCTCGGTTGACTTAGCCAAGAGGACTTCACTGTTGTCTCCAGGAGTAAACACCTGTTGATTGGCCAGATGCATGGATGGCCTGAGACCTACTAGTGTGAGAACATCGTTGACTCCCAGTTGAAATACATTTGAGGCAGAACTGTGCATGAGTCAAACAAGGAACTGCTTTTTAGTTGTGTGATTTGGTTAGTCTTAACTGAATCTATGCAAGCTTGGGCACTCTCCCAACTGTGGTGATTTACTTTTCAAACGCATGGGAATTATTTTTGTGCATCCATCTGCCATGTGTTCCTTCTTTATCCTGCTCCTTTATCTGCTTCTGATATGTATTACCAGAAACAACATGCCAAAACTAAGGAAAGATGCCACTGTGTTCACAGATAACGGAACAGCTAGTTCCATATCCCAGTGCAAACAGAGTGATGGTACATGGGTGTGTGGGCCTGTACTGTAATGATAATGCAGGGTTGCATCTGAGGACAGAGTGGGGCACCGCCTTGTCCTGCCGTATTTCCGGTGCTGAGGACCATCACAGGGGATGATTTTAGCAAAGGAGACACGCGTCACAGATATGCATCTACTCACTTAGTACATTCTCTCAATTATTCACTACGGGACTCTGACAGTTGAGGGTCAGACTGACAGACTAACAGACAGAATATAGATAGATGAGAGAGATGATTGGATTATAAAATGGACTTCATTGAGTAGTCCCTTGACAAGTGTTATATCACTGAGACATTTCATCAATTTACAATACAATAAATGTCACTTCTTTTTGTGTCCTTTTAACATGTATATCCCATCTATTTTCATTTTCTCTTACATGCTCAGACATCAGTTCCCCCATCAGTACTTGCAAAAGTCTTGACATGATTTCTTATAAAGGTGTAAAACATCAATCATAGGTTCACAGCAAAGTGCCAACCAAAAACTGCAATGCTTTTGGAAGCTTATCTAAGTTACATGTGACTTTGTTTCAACATAATTTATTAAATATATAAAATCTGTCTCTGGGAGCCCAATGCCTACCCTAGCAAAATGTGTCTTCAATGAAACAAAGGGTGGCAATCTGATGCATAAAATAATAGTGAAAACAGCGTCTTCTATCTGACAAAATCAAAATATGTATTCTGTTCCATGCTGATATTTCTGCCGTAACCAGAACATGAGCGCAGAATGTATTACTCTAAATCCACGGTGTTATTTTATACTACTTGGTTTGTAAAATCAGCTGGAATTATTGAAGGGTCTGCCACCGGATAGATCACTAGATTTGCATTGCTCTGAAAATCAACAAGAAGATAAATTGAGCCTGCAGAGCAAGAAATGATGTAGAGGGTCTCTGTTGATTTGGCATTGGCAGCAGCATATTCCTGGCTCTCTAAGCTCTAAGCTTAAAATTTATCAAGGCTACCAGCTCGGTAGGTTGATGGTGCAGGTGAAATTATAGAGAAGAATGAACATGTGCAGGTGCTGACATTATTGTCACAGAGCGCAGGACATTTATGGATGCAATAGAAAAATTTTCTTAGGGCCTCCAAATGCCAGTGCTTAAGAGAAGTTATGAATCGACAGACGCCTCTTGGGTCATGGTACTCACTCACACAATCCTTTATTGATCCTGGAGTTTCATTAGACCAGCTCCAAAGATGTCTCAATAACTCAGTTCCCTTCCCGGCTGCCCTCTTCCCTGGGGAAGGTGGCTGTGTCCCTAGAGCTGATCCTGCCAGTGCCCCCCTTGGCATTAAGCCAGGACAAAAATTAGAAAGACCTTGAATCACATTTCGATTCATAATCTTTTTTTGCTAATTTTAAAAAAATTTCAGTCCAAGATAAGAATGACATCCAGACCCGTTACATATTAAATTTTGGACACTTCATCAAAATGAGCTTTGCCCGAAGCTAGAGGTACAGCCCGCACCCGCGATGACTGGAAAGCAGCCTCACTGGTGTAGCAGTCCCTTTTCTCCCACCCTTTGAATGAAGAGCTGGGCTCAGTGTTCCTCAGTGTACTGAGGACATCTACTGGCACTCTGTGCCACAATTTCTATTTAACTCTCACTTCATTTTATATGGAAGATTCCGACTCTCCTCGCATATCCTTCCAGCTGAAATATCCTCCTCATTACTGCCTACAGCCAATAGCAGGCGAGTGTGATGTTAATACTTGATGAAGACTGCAGCTGCATTCAGGGAATATCACTGCTTTAAAACAAATTGACTGGCTGGCATATCGTTCCAGGTCTCTGGCTTGCTAAGTTATACCTTACTGGAGAGATTTTTCAAATTCCTTTTTTTTTTCCTGAGTGAACCATTGACGGTTTTCTCTCAGGTGATGGTGCAGAGTAATGTAGACCAATGACTGCTGGATGGCCGTCAGCTGCTGTATCCCTCTTCCCTGACGCGGCACAAACCTTAGTGCCATCATGCCAGAGGCAGACATTTGTCAGCATTCGCACTCGCAAAGGCTCAGACATGACCTTATTAATCACATCTGTACTTCCCCGCAATGCTTAAAAATTTGAATTTATTTTCACTCTGGTGGGTGGTCTGAACTTTGTCTTTATTTATTTAGGCTTTTTTGCAATACACACACACACACACACACATTCCCCACACACACAGGCAGGCATGTGCTGACATGTGCATACAGACATAATGTAGGTTTTGTTGCAGTTTACTGTGATACCACCATATTCTACCCTTCTGTGTCTGTTATTGCCCTTGGTATAGCATTGTTTCTGAAAACAATGACAAGTGTTTAACTGTGTTCTTATGGTGAGGAAAATTGAATGAAATGAAAGCAACACTATTTCCACAGCTAATGCTGACAAATGATGGAAGAATAAATGATGATCAAAATAAAGCCAAATTTATTTCAAAATCTAATATTTACTTCTCGGAACACAGGAAACAAAGTTGTGTGCATCTCTCTCTCTCTCTTTTTCTCTAAAGCATTGTTCATTGTTCTTTCATAGAAAAAAAAAAGAAAAGAAATCAAATTATTCCCACATTCACTGAGGCACACATTCATTTCATTTGCACAATATGTTGTCAAATAAAGTGAGTTTACCTGCAGAGCACAGTTTCATTACTTTCTGTGGCCAGTGAACTCATAATGCTGTTCAAGAAATTAAAAAGTTTAAACTTGCTTAAATCCACTGTTCGGGACATATTGTTCCTGAGTTGAATTGAAAAGAGCCTTTCCACCGTTATTGGGGATCAAATCATGCGACCATACTTTTCCTGCAGAGTCAGCACAGATTTCCCATTTTTCTGGCTTGGTCAGACAGAAATACAAAATAGTTGGATGAGTTGCCGTAATGGAATGCAGGTACACAGAGGTAAACCTCTTCCTCCTGTCCTTAATCTTGGCTGCAATGCCATGACTGCAGAAAAACTGCTGCAGTGAATCAGCATTGAGACCTCTATACATGTTAGTCAATGCATGCATTTGTTTAGCTGTATACTTTACGTGTGGAAACATAAAACAGCACAGTGATGATGAATACAGTGGTGCACAGTGACAGACTATGGTACTAATGCAATATATACCGGCTAGGAGATGGGAAAGGTGCACACGTACTGTAATGAAAATAGGTCCTGTGTATCATGAACAGTGAGAATTAACGGCACCATTCAGACTTCAGATTCTTTTTTAACCCCCCCCCCCCCCCCGCCAGACTCACAGACAATAACAGCAATGAGCAAAGTAACTCATTTTCAGCCCATTGTACAGCTGAAACACAGACCTCCTCTAACTCCTCACCAGACAAGCACTTTATGAAATATGAACAGTACTACGTAGTTGCCAACCTGGCATGTATACCCTGACAGGAAAATCAACAAAATGGGGGAGAGAGTGTGGTCAAAATTAAGTAATTTTCACTGACAGGCATAAAGAATTATAATCCTTACGGCTATTGATTGTGATTGATTTTTTCCCCCCTTTTTATACACGTTCAAATCCAAGGGCTGAGTTAAAAAAAAAACACAGGCCTGGAGGCACTCCAAGTTTCTTGGCCAGAACATGGCAGAAGCGAATTGGTTATGAATTTGTTCAGCTCGGCAGGTTTCTTTATCACAAGATCCATGATATTATGCCTTTTTCTTTTTTCCAATACCCAGGGCTCTGTGATGCTTTTCTGTAAATCTCCGACTCTTTAGTGGCAGAACTTGGAGTTAGTCGAGTTAGTCAATAGATGCTTGATAACTCAAATTGATCCCACAAGTCTGGATTTACTGTACAAATACAGGAGGATTGATTGTTACCCATTGTGAAGTAGCATAAGTACTGTGCAAAAAACCAGAACAAGAAAGCAAGTATTGTTCTTTACTGTGACTGGCTGCCAAACAAGCTATTGAAAAGAGATAGTAGGACATACCAGCTGTATTTCAACCCCATCTTTCAATTCAATTTATTAGGTGTGACATTGTACAGTCCAGTGTTATAACAGTAACTATTCCCAACATTTGTTCTTTTTGTCTTTGCAGATTATGCATGCTGAAGGTCACCTATGGCTTCTAGTAATATAAAGTCCATGTTATTATTTAATTTAGTATATTATGTACATAAACTATACGCTTGATGATAATTTTACAAACCCCACGGAAAGATCACACCTAGTCAGCAGACTTTGTCCAAAACCATGTTCTAAAGTGTTCCCATAAACTCTCAAGCTCTCACGTTAGGAGTGGGAAATGACACGCCCACCAATGTACGAGGTGAGTTACAACTGTTACTTAGCAAGGTGGGGTGGCTCAATACCAGTCCTCAGAAAAGCCCTCAGCCAAAACAAATAGGGACTCTGTAGAAGGGATTATGGGAACAAGATTTCATAAATCGCCATTAACTCAGATCACAAATTTTTCTTCCATACAGAGCTGACGACCCAGGACACACTGTACAACTTTAAAGTGAACGTAGCCTTGACTGCCTTCAAGGCAGCACTTTCCAACAACACATGCTGAAATCCAGAACAAGCACACTGAAATCACACTTCAGCTTCATACCTTAATCCCCACAATTGGCAATAATTTCTGGAAAGCACCTTCCAAATGACTTCTGGCTATAAGAGAGTTCCTTGCACACTCCTATTACCTGTAGAGCTGCACCAAGATTGAGGGACTTTTATCAGGAAATGGCATTCAGGGAGATACAGTACCAACAAAACTGTGCATTTATCATCCATTTATCATCTCTGCACTGGTCGGAAAAAAAAAAAAGGACAAAAAATATTCAGAATAAGATTCGTGTGAGTCAGTCATTTTGATTAATTTTGTGTCTGTACTTAAATTTCTGTTGCTTTTTTGACAAATTTTCTCTTTTCCTCATACATTGTATTATGGATAATGACTTGAAATGACTTGTTCAGTAAGAAATGCTAACTGCTAAATGTACATCCTGAAAAAACTATCATTAAATGTGCTTCATTATTTTAGGTACAATTGAATTATCTGGCTGTACACTGTAAATAGTTATATTTTTGTGGTCTTGCACATAGTCGCCTACATATTTTATGCAGGAAAACATGTCAACTGGGATTTTTAGCCTGTATCCAGTTATTAATTAGCTCCCTGGATTTTCATGGCTCATTACCATAGAGCCCCTCCACTGTCATCAAAGACTCCAGGCTTAGAACCTCTGAAGTATAATAACCACCTTTGCTAAAGCTATAGTACGCAAATGTGTGATTGCAAATGCATTTCATCCACTGCTACTTTCTGGTAAAGGTGAAGGTAATGACACTAGATTTTACGATGATGATTTTAAGGTGCACTGCAAAGTGTTTTATGGCTCATTTTACCCTTTTTCCCTCAGGCCCTGGAATGATTGCTTGGTGATGTCATTGCTATGTCTTGCAGGATGATCACTCACTGAGGGTGAGAGAGCTTGAGGGAGCGCTACTTTGGAATGCTACCCTCACAATGTTATAAATACACTGGGTGATCAACCAAACATTCTCTCAACTGCTATCAACTGTTATCAACTGTTTCTCTGTATTTGAGTTGAATAAAAAAAACTATGGAACCAAGGGAAAAAAAATATTTAAAGTATGGTACAGATGGGCATTTTCAATTTCCTGTTTTTGCAGTTCCATACCTATAGTAACTGTATGAATGTATCTGGTCAATATAATAGTTAAATTGTGATAATTATGTTTTTTTATTTTCTTTGAATAATGCTGAAAACAATAATAATGCCACAAACCCAAACAAAGTCTCTGAAACATTTTCTGAGCTGGTTTGTTGAATTTTCAAGAGGATCCTGAAGGGATTTAACAAAATAATTAAGGTATATAAAAAATATTGTTCAACTAGAAACAACCTAACTAAACACCTTATAGTTAAGTTGTTTCACAGAACCTGACAGTGGATTTTCTGCAGTACAGTAAATAATAATAATAATAATAATAATAAAACTGGAAAATTATTCCTTGACCCCTTAACAGGCAGTTGAAAAATGTTAGATCCAAAAAGTTGCAAAAGAAGAACAGTACAAGGCTCTGAAAACAAACGGAACAGTAATAAAAGCAGGCTTATCCCGTTACGAGTGACTGACTCAGGTCCCATAAGGACTGGCTCACTGCATCATTTTTAATTATGATGGTTATGAAGACTTTTGCGGTCTGTTCTAGGATCTGACAAGACAATATTAATAAAAGTCCTGTGGGCCTTGCATGCGATTTAAGAACGTGTGTCCATTTTATCCTTAAGTTGAGGTGCTCATAGTAAGTCAAGTAGTCACACAGCACAGTTTATGATATTAATGCCAATGCAATGTCACAATTATTTGAAAGATTGACAGGTTGGTCTAACAGGCATCATCTTATCGGTGGACAGTGTTCATCATATTTAAAACCAATGGAGGGAATCAGGGGTGACCATATCCACCCTGCACACTCCCAGGGTATCCTGACAAGCAGGCATATATATTACTTAAACTCATATGTTAAGTATTCTGTAATGTCACTCGGAAACTGTCTAGGGCTTTCTACTCAGTGAGTCTATGAGGTTACAGAAATCGGAGATTGCCAGTTTCTGTTGAAGTGTGAAATGAAAAATGTTATTTTTTTATTATTTCTTATGAATGCATTCAGCATCTCTCCAAGCTGACCGATTGGGCTGTCATTTCCTCAGGCTTATGGTGGTTACCCTGTGTAAACACCACAAAGGTATTCATCCTTTCTTGAAATGTCTTTTTATGCATTTTTGTAACTTTTTGGAAATTGTTATCCTTCCAGTCTTCTTCCGGAGAGAAACGTACATCAATTTGTAGGCATATGGAATGTGCACAGACCAGGAGTCAATACTATGTGAGTATAAAAACTTATGCAGGTTTCAGCGCTTTATTGGAATACTGATGCTGCTGTATCTTTTAAATGGACTATTTTGAATGCTCTGAAATCTTTGGGCCCACTGGCCTTTAAAACTCATGCACCTACTATGAGGATGGGGAAGAGTTAACGACCACACGCAACTGCAGTGAATTCAAAAGGCGGTTTCTTTAAGTCATCACTGAAGTGGAAACCACTAAGTCTCAGTAAGAGACTTGAGGAAAGGGTAACAGAAAGAAGACTCAACTCTTAAGGGAGAATATCCCAACACAAAGTAATAGTCTCTGCGGGAGAACAAACTAAGATGTACGGAGTGAGTAGAATTTTAGTAAGACTGCGCGCAGTGCAGTCGGGAGAAAAGCAAAGAAAAGGTGCCTCATAACGAGGAAGGCACAAACGGCGTTTAAAGGAAAATAAAGAATGCAGCTAAGTGATTAGTAGGACCGAAGTCTTACTACTAATCAAAACAAAAAGCTATATTCAAAAATCCAAAACCTTTTTCCTTATAACACTTTTCTCTAAGAGCGCTTTTCTCTGTACTGGCTATCGTGTACGTAAGTAGACACTAAAGCAAAGAACAGATCTCACGTGAGCATATATAAACCCTCTCAATCAGGTGCAAACAATCAGTAGTAATCATAGGGAATCCCGGAGCACCCTCAGGTGGTTCTGAAGCTTACCACACTCAGTTCCCTGAATAAGCACTCAGTTGCCTCTACAGGGATACTGAGTAGCCGATTAGCATGATAATGCGTCGATTAGCACAAACCACGACACCGAGTAGCAAACAGAATATGGAACTGTGACACTTACAGCATGAGGTCAGCCAACTGATTTGTTTGTGACATGTTTTATAAAAATAAAAAAATAATAGAAAACAAAATTAATCAAAATGTATCATGACTAAAAGTAAGATTATCCATCGAGGAAAACCACCTTAATGCCAGTAATTATTTTTATGACCATTATAAAATGGGATAAAATTTTACATGAAGACCGCACTAAAACACCTTTCTTTTATACATTAATAAAATACTAGTTTAATTTATACATGTGATAAACATTAATTAATTACAATTAATTTAAGTGCCCTTTTCTACATTCATTAATTGCTTTGCAATGTCTTCCCTAGTAGACATTACCCAACCCTTGCAGATGCCTTTTGAAAGCTCATCAAACATTAATTAACACTATAAAGCATTAGCTGACTTGTTTTAAACATCTGTCATTGAGTGGGATTTGTCTGCTTCAGGATTAGCACTGCAATAATTGTTAATAAATATTTATTACAGTATTGATTGTTAATTAATTGTACCTTAATATAGATTGTTTACCAGAAAAGAAATTTACTACAACAGAGTACACACTTATGATGATTACTATAATGATTTCTCAATACAATGTCAAACAAGACAATTGCACCTGTGAAATAAACATCACAAGGCTATATATTTAAGTTTTCAAATCACGGCTTAGCTTTTTTTTAAATTATTATTTCCTTGAGGCTGAAAAATACATTACATCTGAGAGCAAAGCTATGTTCAGTATGGGTTGAATCTGATAAGGGTGCGAATCAAGCCTAGTATCATGGCCAAGTGTGACAAACATACATTTGGCATAAAACGAAAAGGGTGTCTTTTTCACTTTATAAGCTTTTTTTTTTTTTTTTTTTTTTTTTTGGTTATTTTAATGTACACATCAGGGATGGTGCCGAATACAAATACCATATTCGACTCGAATAATGCATTCTCTCTGAATGTTTTCTCCTCCCAAATTTGAATGTTTTCTCCTCCCAAATTTGGCCTATATTATTTTGATCTTTTATCCTACCTCTTTGATGCAATTCGCTCAGCACCAAGTTTCTAATTAGACACACACACCCACACACCTGCAGAGAGACAGCAAGTGAGAGTTTCCCTTAACACTAGGCTAGAGTGATGCCATCGAGCTTTGGGGACTAACTATCAGGTTGTTAGCTAATGACACACCAAGCACGGGCTCATGTGGCTCTGAAATATCTGACTTGCCCCCCCAACGACTGTTTTCTCCCGGTAACTTTTAAGCATAGCAGGGGATGTTGTGTCTCCCCATCACTCTAGACTGCTCCCAGTGATTATAATGGTAAAAAGCATGGATTTTTGGCATCTGTACAGCTTCGGTTGAAACTCTGCATACTTCTGGTTTTAGCCATGCCCACTTCCATTTAAAAAAAATACAAATAATTTTGTTGGTTGAACAAACGCAGATACAAATACAAATACTGGCATGTCCCTCCACCCCTAGTGTACATGTTCTTATATGCTGGCAGGGCTCGGTTTGTGAGTGCGATTCAGGGCAACTGTGGGACCACTCCTACTGTTTGAGTAGGCACCCACACCTGGATTGCATTACATATCAGTCCAGGATTTAAAAGTGTGCTTCTTTCAACAGTAGGCCTCTGAGGCTGGGTATTCCACACCACAGGAGGGGAAAGTGAACACAAAAGGAATGAGAAACTGGCTGAAAATCTATCGATGTTGGTAATATCATTTTCCTTTGTTGTTTTACTTTATTATTTTAACCCTGATCTTGTGAGGGTGACGGGAGAAGGTTTTCCGTTTGTTTATTTTTACAACCGTGGAAAGCTCTCTCTCTCTCTCTCTGTCTCTCTAATTAATACCGGAAGATTCTTGAATTCCAGCATTTCTGTGTCCAGCTCTCCTGTCTCTGCCTGGGTAGTCACGGTGTGTGACACACACATTACAGGGAAATGCCTGCATGTCCCATGAAAGATCCCATTTTCACGGTAAACAAGCATGAGAATCAGCCTTTCTACAACTAGTATTCAATGTATACCATACACTACCACCTTTCCCCATGCTTACCTTTGTGTTAAATTGAAGAAAAAAGCAACAAAAACATGAGGACATTGAGCATTTCTTTGTAAAATGTTTACAAGAAAAAGAAAAAAAAACTTTGTGAACCACTTTGCTGTTTGGGTTCTTGTCACACCTGGGATGGTACTATGTGTGAATCACCATGTTCAAACATAAACGCATGCCCATTTTGTGAGCACAAACATCTGGGAAGTTTAGAAAAAATAATCGACAACAACAACAAAATACCTGTGTGACAGTGAGAGGTCAACAGCATGTGATTTCATTTGAATTGTTGCTTAGCTTTTTGAACATGCTCCAGCAGCATGTTGTCTCCTGTTCTGAGTAAGAGCCTTGACTAGATATGGCTCATAATGGCCCAGGACATTACAATGGACTTCATCCCTTCAGCTTTTTTACTTGCAGAATAACTCCTCTCTAGTGGTGACAAAAGAGGACGACAGAGCAAAAACTGCCCACCCTTTTGTAATATTCAGAAATGCACACCATAATTTCCATGCAGGCAGTGTTCTCATAGTTTGTTAATGAAGACTACAGGGACAGGGAGGTTTAAGAAGAAAAAGAGAGAATCTTAAATTTCAAAACAAAAGCCACTGTCTTGCCACTTAATTGGTATAGATTTCAAAGTGTGTATGAAGGAGGGGTTGGGGGGTGGCACTGGGGAGAGGATGCAGAAGGGAAAAGGCAACTTTTCAAGGCTTTTTGAGTCTACGCTTGCTGTCATGCCCATCTGAAATATTAAACTGGTGGATGATCACGTGGAGAGGGTGCAGGAGGGGACAGATTATGTTATTTAACAAAGATGCAAAGCAGCCTAATTGAAAAAATTATCATGAAAAGATGCATCAAACTGAATATGCAGATAAAGGAGTTGACCCAACACACCTGTCACCTCTGGTGAAATAGAAATGATAACAGAGACACATTGCATTCACTCCACATTAAGAGCTCTACACATCCATCTGTATTATATCTGCATTTTATAACGTTTCAAAGCAGCTTCAGGGTCGCACATTATTCCCTAGGAGGTTTTCCTGTAATCCATTCCTTCCTCTTTCCTAGCCCTCTCCACCCCTCTATTGGAACATGTAGCTTTGATTGTCTTCTGCAGCTCTGATAAATAATTAAACCTCCCCGTCTGGGAGGGAGATGCTGGCATGCAGTGAGAATCACGTTTCTGCACCGTGTGACACTGTCAGTGCCTGTTTGTGTGACAGTGAGCTGCGAAAATCCACCACCCCAAAGCACATGCCGGCCCGAAAACCCCCAACACGCTATCACTGTAAAGCAGCTGATTACCCCAAAATAAAAAGGAGTATCCGGCTCAAATACCGGTGCAGCTATATCTTTCTATAAAGAGCTTTTCATCAGCACAGGGGGCCGAATATAAGCACCGGGAAAAAAACTGCAGCTTCCATAAAAATGAAACACTAGAGCCATTAAACTAAAGCACTGTGGGTGTGTGTGTGTGTGTGCGAGAGAGAGAGAGAGAGAGAGAGAAGGAGGGAGGGAGAGAGAGAATGTGTGTGTGTGAGTGTGTGTGTGAGAGAGAGAGAGCTCAAGGTGAAGCTTCACAATAGTAGCTCTGTGGGTTTGCACATGACTGACAGTGAGGGGCAGCATTAGTAATAGTATCACAGAGGGCGTCTCAATGTGCCGAACTGAAACAGGAAGCACATTAAAGGTGCATTATCTCTCTCAGGATGATCTTGACATTTAGTGAGCTGAACAGGATAAAAACAGCAAGTTTAAAGGGATATTACACTTTGGTATAACACAAGTAATTTTGGGGAGCTTACCCCATTGTATTTGCATAGCGTGAACACTAGCAACATCAGATGTCCCAGCTGACCATTAATGTCATCGCCATTCCTCCCGGGTGTCCCTGTTCACTCCCAATCATTTCCGGGACCTCGCTAAAATGAATAGTTTTACTAACTACAGGGGATGATAGATCGATAAAAGAGAGTACTAACATCAAACTGACTCTGTTTTACAGGTTTAGGTTTAAATAGGGGAACAGATTGGCTGCCACCTAGAAATATAGCAAGCCATAGTTAGAATCCACACGCCCATGTGAATATGCTATTGGATGGCGAATGGATACATTGTTTCGTGAAAATAACAGAACTTTTTCCGGATCTTATTTTTCTTTTATAAGGCAATAAAATGTTGACAAACACATCAGATATTCAAAAAACAGAGACCGTCTCCTGTAAATCTGTTATCCTCCATAGAGTTTATGCTTTGAAACCATTCCTTTCATTGAGGTCCCAAAATGAATGGGAATGCATTTGGCATCGGAGAACTGGGGACAAATGGCCAGCAGGGACAACTGATGTTGGAAATATAAAAAAATACATTGGGGTAAGCTCCACAAAATTACCTGTGAAATATCCCTTTGAGCTTCTACTGTCTACTGGTGAGTTTTCATAAAATTGCAGGTAAATCTTTTCTTCCCTGGAACTGTGACATCAAATCCATTATCGCATGACTGATTTCTACTAAGAATTTTCCTTACTTAATCTGGCATCTTACTTACTTTTCATTTTTCATTTGTGGTGTAAAATCTTGTAGCTGTTCACTAACCTGCTGCTGCCTCACCACTGTGGAAGACGCTTGTTGAGTATACCAATTGCAAGTGGTTTTTATGGGGCCAATGACCCGTAATTGACCATATGCAGTGCCACTCGCATCCAGAGGCAGTGTACATTAAGCACATGCTGAGATACTTTAATTTTGCCGGGCGCCCGCAGTGAGCACATAACTTACACCCATTGTACAGTATGCAAAGTTTGGGTGTGTGTTCTGCCCTGCTGAGCAATCTTCATCAGATCAGCAAGAGCTAGGAGGAGTGCCCTCTCTGAAAAGTTAATTGCCACACAACATTATTACGAATATTTCAATAAGTACTTTCATAGTCTGTGGAAGGATCGTTTTACAGTGATTGCCGGCTTGATGATCAATTCTGATCATTTTCCAGTAATAAAGCGGATTTATGAACAAACCCATGCATGGGCTCTGTGTTTCGCAATCACTATTTCAGATGGAAGACATTCGACCCAGATTATATGGGCTCTTTACTCTAGCACTGCACAGCAGAAGTGAAGATTCATTATAACTGAGGGGGCATTTCAGTTGTGTTTCATGGAGACAGTGATAAAAGTTGAATTCTGTAATGCATTTTCTTTTGCACTGAAGAGAACATGTCATGAAGACTTTCTGCAGCATACTGTACTCATTCCTTATATGGATACACAGGGCAATTTCAATGCCATTTAGAATATTAAAGACAGTATAAAGGCATCTGTATTTTTTTTAAATGTGCATATTAAGCAAAATTGTTAACACAATACTCCATAATAAAAAGTAATTTCTTCAAACTATGTAACATCATGATATGACATTATTTAATTTTATCATTATAACATAATTCCAAAAGAAAATACTAAAAGATAGTTTATTCTTGAAAACATACCAACATATATTAAATACATGAGAATTTTTCCTGTTAGCACCTATTCATATGCATTGTGTCAACAGAGAATACTATGCCACAATCTTGGGCACAATCTTGTATGTGAATTATTTAAGACTAATGATTATCAGCACCATTACTCAAAAATTAAAGTTAAGAATTAGAGAGTAGCCTGTGTGATCATATAAGTTTGGCAAACTGGTCGGCATGGCAGCATGCCCCATATTCAGCACGAGAGTCTCACACTTGTCAGGGTTTCTTAGAATAATAAATAGAATGACCACAGACTCTCAGCACTTGAAGGGAACCCTGCCGTTGAGACTTCAGGCCTTAATATGGTGCAAATACCTTCAATTATACAAATGTCATAACCACATTTCATATTTCAAACCACATGAAATATTTTAGTTATTTAAAAAATTTGAAAAAATGCTTCGACTTGTAGATCACCGTCGTTACAGTATTACCGTGGCAATGCACTCTGGGTAGTGACGTCAAATGGTCGCACGGGTCTCGGTCTATTGCTTTTGCCCATTAAGCGGCATTGGAAGCACCGAGGACAGCCCTCATCGAATAAATCAATATGATGAGGATCGGAGGCCAGAGAAGACGAGAGTAGGGCATGAGAGATTCCGTCTGCGCAGCAAGTTCTCGCCTGTGCCAACAGAGACGGAAAAGCTGTCTGTTGTAAAGTTCTCCGCTTTCTAGCAACAACTGTGCAAAGTCACTTGACCATATGAATCAGACTCAGATCATTTTTGGTGAAACTGAAATGTGTACATCATCCCCATTCATTTAAATGACATAAATGACATAAACATTATTATTGATCTATTGTATATATATGAGCTTAGACCGGTGATAATACCTCCATAATCTGTGCATAATCTGTAATGATAATATGTGCTGATACATTAAGATGTTTGGCTATTGAATCCATACTGTTCACAGATCCTATCCCATGTATCACATCAGACACAAATTCTGTGGCATTGTATTGATATTTTTCGCTATTAATAACCGTAGATGCTGGACAAAACAACTGAGTTAACCTCCAGGGCAAACATTTTATGTCGTCTACCCAAAGTCCATTGTACGTCTAAAATAATGGTGATCTGCATTGGCCAAAATTTATATTAAAGACTTGGGTTTTTTAAAATAACTGAAATCTTTTGTGGTTTTTACAACATATTTCCATTGTTGAGGGCATTTGCAAATATTAAGCCAAGTCTTAACAGGCAGAATTCCCTTTAACTCTCTGTAACTTCTGACCTCATGCAAGCACACAGAATTTCGATACAACTTCACACTAAAGCCCCAAAGCTACAAAAAAGTGTAGCACAGCTGAATTGCTGATTATTTAAACTATAAATGATTGTTATTTCACACTTTCAGGGGACACACACTGAACTTTGAATTACCACATTCGTTTCAGATGATAAGATTAAAAATTAAAAATTAAAAAATAAAAACAGGACCATGTTTCATGAAATAATTTAGAAAACATTGGGTAGCATTGCTTTGGAATAAAGATTGCTTAAGTTGTGTGAGCTAAGACAGCCAATAATGTTTGTTGTAACTTGGCCTCATTTTGATATCAATACTTTTCACATCAGGCCTAAATTTTGTAAGTTTTAATTAGTGACTTATATAGACAGTGCTTTGTTTGCGTGAGTATCTTGGCATTTTATATGCTGAAAACTTTTTTTTTTTTTTTTGAGATTGTATTTTACACCCGTCTCCAGTTCTGCCCCAGCAACCTCTTGGCCAGTTGCCCAATCAGTGATATTCCCTGCAATCAAACAGTTGTTTTCCAGCTTGCCCACCAAAACGTATGTAAGAGCATATTCAAAAAGAAAACATCAACGGAACCGCAGATCCAGAAAAAAGTTATTGCTTGGAAGTTGAGTAGGCCTTGTACATTGTTAAAAAGGCACAGGGCATCTGTTTTAACCAGAATTTTGGATTTTTAAAAAAAAATCTGTCCATTCATATTTTCACCCTAAACACTAAATAATTTGTTGTTTGTATCCCGCACGCGAAGATAAAACAATGTGATTTCCACTTTTGCTAATTACTGCGATATGGTTCAGGGAATGAGAGTAATAGCTTTTACAGAGCTATGAAAACCATGAACTCATTACCACAGACACCCAGTAGATTAAAAACACAGCAAAAGAGAGATAATTGCTTAAATTGCTCATGAAACAAATGGGAAAATGAAAAATGCACTGTCTTTGTAATTCAATTTAACCATCACAAAAATCTAAGAAAAATAGACTGCAGGACTAATTAAATGGATGTTCAATCATTTGAATTTGATCTGCAACCCACCCTTGTTCATTTGAATTTAGGAAGTATTGCGTATAAGTTCATGATTTTTCTTACAGCCCCAGTTATTAGTTTTATAATGCATCTTTCTTCATAAATGCAGGAGTGATGTTAAAACCAGGCTTTGAATTCAGCAGAAGCTTATTAAGAGAGGAAATTGAGCTACAGACTTGTGGTATAATTTCTCTAACTTGTTTTCCTATTTTGTAAATGTGGCTTCTGTAGAGACTCAGAGAGATACTACATCAAGGGAGTTTTATCTTGCAAAGCAATTTATGATTGTGCTCTTCTGTGCAAGAAATAAAGAAAACTTTTAAAGGAATGGCTAGGCATTACACTTTTTTTTTGCTTCAGTACACTTCATGCTTCAGCCAGTAGATGCCGACCTCGACCACCTCAGAAATCTAATCATTAGCTATAGTCTTGATTGCCAAAGTGCTCACAAAAGCTAATTTGTCGATTCTGCCCAGTCTGATGTCAGAATTGATCCAGTGAACAGTACCTGTCCAGCATAAACAGCCAAACACCTCTTAGACAACAGCAAGCCATTTAAGTGATGAAAATCACCATCGTAGGTGGTCTCAATTGCTATCCCAAAACTGAGCACCACAGAAGGCATAAAATATAGGCTATAAGATGAAACCAATCCGTACCCTAAATTAGAGTTGATAGCAGAATTTCTTTTTCAACACATTGTCCTTCCTCTCTCTACATTTTGAGTGCAAAGTTCAAACAGAGTGGCTAATGTCATATCAGTTACCCCTGTTCTTAGCCCTACAGTCCTAGCATTCATCTCCAGGGCTAGTTCTAATGCTCCTACTATAGTTGAACTACTTAGCTAGTGTTTGACATATTTATTTACATAAACATGTTTTTTGCATATCTCTGCATACTTTATTTTATTTTTTAAATACTTTTTGCCATTATGTCTGTAATCTAAGCCCAGTGCACATCGAGAAGCAATGAGACAAGACAAGACTCTCTTCTTTTGCCATCTCTGAGATGCCAGCAATTTCGAATTCACCATTTGGCCGTTCACAGCTATAGGAAGCTTCAAAGTGCTCAGCCAGGATAGCCAGGATATAAGAAGCAGGAACTAGAGGGACAAAAACCATGTCTGCAACATCTGCTATTCTTGTAAGGTATTTGAACCTTGTCTTCAAATTAGATGTTAATATTTGTGGTAACTTAATAAAAATCTTAATTTTAACCTCATTGTGAGTTGTACATTTTGATAAAGATTGATCCAAGAGCTTGCTCTGCCTATCAATGAATTTAATTGATCATTGATATCTTTGATAATAATTGCCAAATTAAGTCAAATACATATAGTTTACATGTTGGAAAAGTGAGGTGTTTTAACCCCCGGTCATCAAACGAGGGTGTTAATGATTAAAACTGTTGGGTTTGGAAAATTAAACATATTTCACATAATCCTCATCTTGCTGACAGGACATTTAGGATTACAACACCCCAGCAAGCAAAGACTGCCACCTAATATATTGAGTTCTTTCGAGGTCTCATCCAAATTCATTTGGGACATTTGGAGCTTGTGAGTACCTTAAACGTCCATGCACATTTAATGTTATTTTAAATATACATTTTAAACCACTTGCCAGGGAATTACATGGTAAAATTTAATTTATTTATTTTTATCTATGCCATTTTGTTGCTGCAATGGTGGAAATGGTACAGGAACTGACATAATTGAAGAAATCAATGTAGCATGACTAAATTCAGAAAACTGTATAAGACTTATTATCTTAGTTCTGGTTCCATCCTACAACAGAGAAAAAATTTTCACGCATGAACAACCAGCAACCAATGAATGATATCCTCCTCCAAAGACGGAATACCAATAACCAAATAAATTATGAGCAACAAATGATAACTCTGTCTCATACTCATCTTTAACAACTACCAATACCCCAACATAAATCTGTTATTGAAAATGCTGTTGTGATTTTTGTTCTGTCTACAACATATGGAGACAGAAGACTTATCAATATTTAATTTGTGGCTGCACTGTGCTAAATTCAGCAGGTACATAAAACCAAGTCGATATTATGAGCTATAGCTAACAGCCTCCCTGAATGACAGAAATAGTTAGCTGTGCACTTCATTGGATTAAAGTTCCAATATATGGACTGACTCTTTTAATATATATATAATGCACCACACTGGGCTGATGTTACCCAGTTCTCCTTATTTTTTGGAACATTAACTGAAATGGCCTTCAAAGTCACTGGGCTATGGATGAAATTTAGCAGAACAGCCCCTTCTGAAATCTATAAAAAGCATTTCACTCCTCGGTAAATCAAAGACCTTATCAAAAAGTATTATTTAATAGCCAAAGTCCTTATATGTATAAAAATATCTATATCTTGGCTTTACATATTGTTGACATAGGGATTGTTCATACAAAGTCGGTTGTGTTTTGTTTCAGCTTGCAAGAAGTTGGATTTCAAACTTTTCCCTCAGTCTAATCAAATTAATTTTAATCTGTTATATTGATTTTAATCTCTCAGTAGGATGTGCACGGTCAGTCTTTCATATGCAAATGTAAAACAGCAGTATTTTGTATAATTTCTTAAAATAATTTTTTTATACCACAAGCTGAGAAATTATTAGAGACAGGTATTATACAAGTACCCATACTTTAACTAATGTGAGGTAAACTATAAAAACTATGGAAAATATCATCTTAAAATTCCACATTTTGAGCAATGTAATTACAGACACAGATGTTTTCATATGCCATTGTTTCCCTACTTTGTGTGTCATATATTATAATTGACCTGCTGGCATTCCTACAACATTTTTATATTTGAAATAGCTAGGTTCAAGACTGACAGATAATTTACTCCTCTCTCATCTTTTTTTCTGTTGATAGAGGAAAAAGCTATTAAACTGTTGCTTGCAGATGAATCAGACAGAAGTTGAAATGTAATGTATTTAAAATGACTTCCTTCCAATCCTCTTCATTTTTATTCACATTTTTGTTGCAGCTCCGAGTAAATTAAAGAGAAAGTTCTCATATATTGATTCTGAGGCAGCCCTGTCGTTGGAATAAATGTAGCACTACCTAAATCTGATTGAAAGTTCTGCAGCTTCATAAAATCTTGTATATTGGGCTCTCCATGTTTGTGTGTGCATGTGTTTGCATCTGTATGTGTGTGTGTTTGTGCCTGTGTGTGTTTGTGTATGTGTGCGTGCATGCATGTTTCTCAGATGAATAGGGAAGGAGTAACCCTTTTTATAAAAGATATTTGTTTTTTATTGCTCCCCATTTAAGGTGGGGTCAGTTTCATTTCACCATCTATCACAATGGGAACCCCAGGACCCTAGCCTGTCTGGAGAATGGGCAAATGGTATGGGTTAAATGGAGATAAATGTTTTCATTAGCCACAGGGTCACAGATTCAAGCAACTTAAAGCAAGGGAAGAGGGGCTAAAGGTGTTTTCACTCCTCCATACATGCATGATCTGAAACCTAAAGTCCTGAGCCTCATTCTAATGAAACTTGAGACATGCAAGCTAAAATCTGCAAGATGTGAGTTTCATTTCTCACTTTATGAAGCATTTCACACAGTAAACATAATCGTGCTTCAAAAATGCAACTGGCACCACGTGTTCATGTAACTTACTCAGCCAGCAATACCTCCACCACCGTTTTCACCCCCTGCAAGCCGTTCTGGGCAGTCTGAAGTTCTTCTTGAATTAAGCTAAAACTTGCCTGGTGATGTCGCACTTGTATTTTTTCAACAACATCAAACATTTAGCCTATTGCATTCTATTGGCCCTCCTACAACTCTCTTATCACAGGCAGTCATACGGTGTCGTAAAGGTCAGCAGATCCCATTACCTTCCTAATACAAGAAGTAATGGCATGGCCTGCAAACCATGATTTTGTTATTGGGGAAAAAAAATCATGTCAGTAGTGGCAGAAATCAAATGCACTGTTATGGCGCACATATTAAAGCATTAAATGTCTGTTTATTTATAGGGGAGGGGTAAGTAACTCATGTTACAGAAGGGTTTTGCCTGATAAAGAGGTACCTATCCTATTCTGCACACAGTAAAATCAGTTCTCAAAGATGAATAACTAAAATTGTAAACAAAAACCTCACAACAAAACCGGCCTGGGCCTTTCTATGTGGAGTTTGTATGTTTGCCCTGTGTCCATGTGGGTTTCCTCCGGGTGCCCAGTTTCGTCCCACAGTCCAAAGACATGCAGGTAGGCTAATTGGAGACTCAAAATTGTCCCTAGGTATGAGTGTGTGAGCCAATGATGTGTGTGCCCTGCGATATATTGGTGGCCTGTCCAGGGTGTTTTCCTGCCTCTCACCCAGTGCATGCTGGGATAGGCTCCAGCACCCCCCACGACCCTGCCCAGGATAAGTGGGTATAGGCAATGGATAGATGGATGTTCGGTATGGGAATGATTTCTGAGTTCAATTTTTTAATGTTTAACATTTCTCGTAGAATCACCAGTTACAAGGTTGTTTGATGGCAATAAAAGCAATAACTGATGAGTGAATGAGGAAAACTCCATAAAGGCTAAATTAGTGAAGGGAGACACATGGGCTAATGATAAAGTACTGAAGAAAATGCAACTGTTTGTACAATTAAGAAGGAACTAGGCTGGTTGTGGCTGGTAACTTTGCATGGGTTTTGCAGTTGGATAGTTGGTCAACTTCCATTTCTCTTCTCTTTTTTCCCCTTTCCCACCATGAATGTGGGTAAGTGCAGCAAGAATACTGATGTTTTGGGTGCAGCTGAGCCTTTGTACATAAACTCTATTTTACAGTATAGGGAATGTGGTAGTTTGATTGTGATGTGTGTGTATATTAGGCTCACCAATTGTGTTTGTGTGTGTGTGTGTGTGTGTGTGTGTGTGTGTGTTTATGCCTGTGCATGCCTGCGTGCATGTGTGTGTGCATGTGTGTGTGTGTGTTTAAACCATTGTGAGTTTCCAAGAATAATGTGATATCTTTATCTTGTTATTACCATTGTATTTTTTTTTTTTTTTTAGAATCTCTTTGTATATAGAATAATACTTTTGCAGAGCAAAACCGTTCTGAAAACTGTAATTGTATAGCACTGCAAAAATGCATCTTCTTGAGTTTTCATTCACACAGATTTCCCTCATATACTTTTTATCCTTTTGGATTGTGGTGTAATGTCGACTACTGTAATTCCTAAAACAACTTCAATTTGCATTGTTAAGATTCAGATTTATTTTTACAACAAAGAAGAGACTGCAAAATCTGATCATCAACCTGTCAATGACAGCTTTCATGGAGGATAGTACATAATAATTACTGTAATGAGAAAATAGCTTTATTACTATACCCACCAGTGCACTTCTGGCATTTTTACACATTTAACCCTACTCCTCATCATCTGAAGAATTACATTCAGACAGATGGAGACTGAGGAAGCAACGTTATTGCCTCGCTTTAAGGAGATACTCTAATTGTCCAACACATTTTCCATTCTATTTGCTTCTTCCTGTCTTTGCCAAAAAGTTTTCTTTAACATCCTCTTCAGCATATCCTTCAATAAACAAACAGATATGCCTGGCTTACCCTTGTTTTTGAGTAGTAAAGTACAATTACACAAGTTCAAACCCATGAGGCAAACACAGTCACTTCCATTACTGAATAAATATTCTTTCTGTGAGCACAGTGATCTCCAGAGAAATTCCTTAACAACATATGGCAGATCTCAATCTGGACAAATTAGGTACAATAGAGCATCTGAAAAGTGCACTGGAGACAATGAATGAACATATTATTTCTGGTTTGTGGTCTTAATTGTGCATAAGAATAGCTGCATAGTATTGCAACACTGAACTAATGTAACTAAGCTTTACAAATGAAATTCTACTTCTACTCTAGGATACAGCTATATATATATATATATATATATTGTGCTAATATACACTTTTTAATACATACAGTTTTAATACATATAGTCAATCATAATGACATTACAGAGACATGGACACAAAGCAATTTTGACTTGCAACCATTTTGGTATGCCCCATTAATTCAGAAGAATCATTTATGTTTCAAATAGGATTTTTTTTTACCAGTTTTTCCTGATCTAAATATTCAGTGACTTTAATTTTAAATATTGTCTTTGGACTATGCTCTAAAGTGTAGCTTTTAAAATGTTGGATAACATTACGTTGCACTGAAATCACGAAGCAGACACTCTAAACCGGGGAAGTTTATAGAAGTGTTGAACATCAGTTTTACTCTAAGGAATGCAAAATTGAGATATTACCAAGAAGGCACAGAAGTGTAAAGAAAACAGAAGCAAATAGCCATTTGCAGGTGTCCTATCTATACATAGATATATAAGAAACATTTTCAAAAAGAAATATAAAACACAAGGGAGGTCTGGGCGGTGTGTAGGGTCTGATTATCTTTCTAAGTGTTCATTGAGCATCCTGATATGCTAGCACCAAGGTTTTGATGCAAGCCATTATTGTCTAGTCACTATTGTCTAGTCACTAGTCACTGGAGGCAGATGAGAAGGGGAGTGACATGGGAGATTGTAGTTCAGGCAAGAGGCAGGGAAAGCATTGAGGAGGGAGTTGCAGGCATCCAGATGGGAAATAGACCCTTTTCACACTTTGTTTTTTTTTTTTTTTTTTTGTTTGTTTTTTTTTTTTGCTGCCAATGGGTAGCATCACTTCTACTTTCTGGAAAGCACTGCTGTCAATAAAAAAAATTATGTCTGTGAGTAGGGAGAGCTTTTGTTTAGTGTACCACTGTCATTTTATACCACTGTAAATATTGGAGAGTTGACAAACACAAACATACTTCTCATGATGAGCATATAACACCATGCAATACCTTAGCAAGGCTAAAACATTAAACTAACATAGTGAGTACACTATGTAAGTTAAAAACCACTCATATAACTAACTAGAATAGCTATGGATCGCTAAATCTGTAGCTAATGTTAGCTACTTACTGTAGCTAATTTTAATGACATTTCATTTTACCAATACAAAATCCCTACTGGAGTTATTTTGAATAAGATAGTGGATGAATAAGATACTTTTTTTTTTTTTGGTGCCATACTGCTTTTGTGGCTGTAGAATTCCTTCAAGATGCTGGCAGCTGTAACGTTTTCAGGACGCCTAAATATACAAAAGCCTGAATGAATAATAACCGCTAAATATCTAAAACTTTTTACTGTGAGTTTTTCTTGTTAAAAAATTAGCAATAATGCAATCAATGTGGTTAGATTTTTTTATATTGACCCCATTGATTTTGGTGCACTGTTAACTGCAGGCACACATGCTCATAAAGTTGTTGGATAATTTGTTCCTAGCAGATGAAGTGCTACTCTTCAGGCTGAGTTAGGACAACATGAGTGAACTTCAAAAGAAAAAACAATAAATGATTCAAATACTTAGAATTTTTAAGTTCACAGATACATATGCTGATTTCTCATTCTCATTTAATTCTCATTCATTTTTGGAACTGTCAAACATTGGAACGGTCAATTAATTTAAACTTCTCAATTAATTTTTGACTAATGGCTACAGCACACCCATAACAAATGGAAATATCAGAATCTATAATGAGAAGTACCATAGTATGCAACTAAATGCATCCATAATGCTTAATAAAGGATGTTAAATACTTAATAATGCAGTATGCTTCATAATCCATGTAATAATTAGTTATGTGAAAATGTTGATTAAATCATGGCCTGAATCACTCCATTCACTGCCTGTGCCTTTAACCTTGAACTTGGCATTTTAATTTCCCACACCAATTGCATTTTCCTAACAATTCCATTCAATTGTTTTCTTTGTTTTACAAATCAGAATAAAGAGCACAGGGGCCAAATTAAAAAATAAGAGATTTCTGTACTTGAATCCTTGGCCAATGTGTTGAACAGCTAATGGGAAACCAATAACAGCTGGTTAAGCATAACCTTATTGCCTGAAGATTCTCCACGGGATGTTCATTTTTGTGCAGGCTTTACTCTACCCTTTGAGTTCCCTTGAACAGCTTCTTACAATTTAATGGTGAAATTGAATTTCTTACCTATAAAAAATTGTCTTTGTTCATTATCTTTAAAGCATGCATAATATACATTCACCCATCTATATGCATAGCATGCATTCTGATGGGAAAATTTGTTATGGAAAGACATAATTTTAGGATTCACATAGAATGGGCTAATTAAGATTGAATTAATGACTTATCAATATTGTTGTTGCGATCACTTAATGGCATTTCATGAATTTCATTACTAAATTAGAGACAATGGCTTCTAAACATACGGGAAAATGGTATTTGTTAAAGATACTGTATATTGGAGCATGTTCTTGCAGTCTGGTGGGTGGTGATAACCACTCCCCCTCATGGGAGAGTTGATACACATTGTCCACTATGAATACATTTCAATGAATTATGTGAAATAATATCATGTTTCTCTCCGGTTCATTCATTGCCATTTTTGTCATTTTTCTGAAGGATCACATCAACAGAAACACACAACATGCTTGACCTGTCATTTTAGTGGAATAAAGACTGAAATGTAGGTCTGAGAAATCATTTTTCAGTACTACCAGCCTACTGCCAGTCAAAAATGAAATGTTTTCTGGGTTTTTAGCCATTTTACATGTAGTTAAGCTGCCTACAGTGTTTGGGCCTCAATTCACACTGTCATTCTACTGCAATCATGAGCTTATTCAGTCAACAGTTTTTTTGAAATACATACTTGCTTGAGCAGCCATATCACCAAAGCATATAAATGGCCCAATGTTTATTGTAGGCTATGTACGAATGGTGATTTTGTTTGCTTGCTTGACAGCCCTCACACCAAAGAATATATAGCCCATTTTATTCATTTCTGAAATCAAGTACCGTCCTTTATTGAAGCAAATTTCTCTCACACGTAGGCATGTAATATCTGGGTGTGATTTGTATGTAGTTATCAAATATAATTAATAATAGTATTTGAATTGAGTTAGATAGAGTTGTGCAGTTAAGCTACTGCATACTACTGTATTCATTTAACTACATACAAACATCCATGGTTTATTAGGCTTCAGATAGTTCCAAACAGCAGCTGATTTGAATGCACATTTTCCAAAAAGGAACATAGTATGCAGCAGCTTAATTGCACAAATCTGGCTGAAGTTGTTTGGCGATTTACTGAAGTGTGCCCCTTATCAGACCCCCCAAAGGAAAACAGATTGTTTACTCTGTTGACAGGGAGTCAGCAGGTATGACAAAGAGACAGTACTCAGTTGCAAACATCCTACTGGATCAGCATTATGTAAACAGTAGGTTCTCTGTAATACAGTGTAATCATGTTTTGTATTGTTGGAAAGCCGATGTCATGGGAAAGAAGTTGGTGTCTCTGGTGCTGGGGTGCTGACTAAAGGTCTTGATACATATGGGCCAGTGCCCAGCCAGATATAAAGGTTGACCTGGTGTGGTATGCTAACAGAGATAGCGCAAGCAGGATTGTTAGTGTACTGTGTTGTTATGATTGTGTCTTTATTTGATGACTGGGCGTTTTGCTTTCAGTATATGAGGGGAAAAGTGTAATGGTTCTGGGAGACTAGTCAATTGTACGACCTCCTATGCGCCCTTTGCATATAGCCATCACACTACACACACTTTTGCATCTGTATATTATCATGATTGAACATACTGTAAAATAAACTGGCATTCCTTTTTGACTGCTACCGCTGTACACCTAGCAGTTCCAGGGTCCTAACATAAACCTAGAACTCTGGATATCTGCACCCCGTAGTCACTCGCCTGTACACTGGTGCTGTAGCAAGATACACAGTCACTTGCAGGCTCCTTCTATGCATAACTGTTAGCAGATAGGAAAGGTTAAAACATTATTTTGGATCAGATAACCAAGATAACATTAAATGAATCCTGTTCCAGTTGCACCGTTTAAGACTACACGCATCCTTCACCACTCAGATACTTCCGCTGTTTGGTGTATCAGAGGGATTTATTACAAAGTCATAGATTGAAGTATTATGATGTGGTACTATTTATGGATGTTGAGTTAAAGCGGACGAAGTACAGCCGCAATCAGCATTAGTTTTCTGGCTAGTTTCCTATTTCTACCCATCCGTCCATTATCTATAACCACTTATCCTGAGCAGGGTCACGGGGGGTGCTGGAGCCTATCCCAGCATGCATCGGGCGAGAAGCAGGAATACCCACTGGACAGGCCGCCAATCTATCGCAGGGCACACATGCCATTCACTCACACACTCATACCTATGGGCAATTTAGGGTCTCTAATTGGCCTACCTGCATGTCTTTGGACTGTGGGAGGAAACCGGAGTACCCGGAGGAAACCCACGCAGACACAGGGAGAACATGCAAACTCCACACAGAAAGGCCCCAAGCCGAGAACCCACAACCTTCTTGCTGTGAGGCGACAGTGCTACCCACTGCACCACCGTGCCGCCCTGTTTCCTATTTCTTTTCTGAGAATTCTTTTGAAGACATTTTGGAAGTGAACTAAATGTGGTGTAAGAACGCTTATAATTGTCTTCCGTACTTAAGGTTAGGTTTTGTGCTGTACCTTGGTAAATAATAAATGTAACATTAAAGGAAATGGCAATGTTGCTGTTGCAGTCATCAGGTAGTGCCATTTCTGGAGACAGATTTGTCATGAACTAACCTTGGGTGCTTGGCAACAATGTAGCCAAGTAAATAATACATGTGACATTAAGGAAAATGTCATTAAAGACTTTGTCAACACTGAACTGCCTGCTCAACCAATAGGGGCTGTAATTACATGGTAGCCAGAATTCTGTGCAGTTCCTGCTTCACTTAGAATTATTATTATTGAAGCTAAGCAAATTTATATGGTGTGCTTTGGCCACGATGTTGGCTTCATGTGTGCCATGTAACGCACACAGCTTGAGCAATCTGTGATTTTGTATACTTTACATTTTGAATGCGATATTTTGGGGGCAGGTGATAAATGGAATATGTTTGTATCATGGGGCCTCCATATAAGCAACTGCATTTCCCATAACAGAGTTAGAATTATTTTTGGCAATGCTGTGTAGCAAATCTATACGGTTAAAACCATAAGCACTTATTAAAATATATTGCATTTCATTGTACTCCACTCCCTCTCTGCTGTAATTGGGCTGAGCAGGTACTAGCTCTTGCTGAGACAGGTACTGGGCAACAGCGGCAACCTGTGTGTTTACTCAGTGATCTGTTTCTCTCCCTCTCCTTCTGCCTCTCTCTTATGCTGAGTATCGGGCTGGCTCCATCTGGTGCAGGAATGTGTTGCATCTGCTGCAGACGGCAGGAGGCAATACAGACGGACTTGTTCAGATTGACACAGATAATCTACATCCAGTCGCGTTTTTCCTGTTTTTGTTTTAGCATTCAGTTTACCAATTTCCACAAAACAAAAAAACAGGGTATTTAACAGTTAATATTTTATATGAATGTTTAAATAGCAATTGTCCATATATTTTGTTATTCCTAACTATTTCTCATATAGCAATATATTTAACAGCAAATGCACAGCAAAGATTGTTTATCTGTGTATTTAGGTTTGCATTTTTATAGGCTTTGATTCTCAAGGCTTTGTCCATGTTCTGTCAGTTCTACAGCGATGGGCTACAGCACTTCATTAAATTCCTTTTCAAACCATCTCTCGCTAATTCAATTTTCCAGCCATTTAAATCAGCAGCTTTCTTGGCCTTTTGACTGCCCTTCCTTGGTGTTAAATCCATCTGTGGTTTAATCATTGTAAAGGCTGCTGAAGGCTGCTGTTGCTGGCTGCAGGGTTTCAGGGCTGGTGTAGAGGCCAGCTTTCCCTCGACACGGAACAGGGGCCTCATGTTTTATTCATGCAATATGGAAACATTTTTGGGCAGATTGTCTGTGGGGCTCTGCTTAGAGCTCTGTGTCCAGTTCAAGTGTCCTACCTCTGATAACAGCACATTGCCCCAATCCTGCATTGCACCACCACATATTTGTCATACACCCGTGTCAGAGTTGTTAGGGACAGTTTTGCTCGCAGGATTTACCCATGACCCTCATTCAGTGCTTGAAGGAGGATGTAGTATAACTTGAGAAGGGGGGCGATAACTTTAGTGTTTACGCATTGAATATATTTTCTCCCTTGATTCTAGAGGTGTTAGATTTGCAAAAAAAAAAAACAAGTAAAGCCTTTTTTTAACATTGTGATCATGTCATGTGCTGTGCAAAGCTAACATTTATGTACTTTTCCTGCAGTTTGTTTACCAAAGACCATCCCTCTGCAGCCAGTTAGTAGTGGCCACAACTCATTTAATAGCATGTAAGCCTTCCTGTCAACCTGGCCTTGCCTACCACCCACTATTTCCTCCCTCAACCCATGCATATAATGCATGTCTGTTATTAAATAAATGCATGATTCATTTAACAAATGTATGAAATGCATAAATATTTAACCATGTCCATACATATTTAAACATTTATATCAATATTTCATTTGCATATCCAAAATGAATCATAAACATTATCATTATGTCACTACTTTTGGCTAAAATACACAACATAAGCTTAAATGTATAAACAAATATATTTTTATGCATGTTTTATATCATATAATGTCAATAGTGTTTCAGAAAGCTATTACTTAGAAATTAGGCTATATTTTCACTTGCTATCGAACCACACGCCACATTAATGATCCCTGTTGTTGTTCATGATCAGTCTTATTATTTTTCTTTCTACATGCAAGATGCTGTACACTGTAAGTGCTGTGGACTTTCAGAATAACAAAAAAAATAAAACATCTATTTATGCCTTGGCGAACACCCCCCTCCTCCCCACATTCACAACCAAAGGCGCACGCAAAGACACAGCTATCATAAGCATACACACACAGCACACGCGCTTCAGTAAGTACAGTTTGCTACGGTTGTGAAGCTTTCTTCTCTCTGTACTTCATACTGCAGTATCCATTAGTCATCGCACTGCACCTTTCATGATCAACTGGTGCAACAGCTCTCGGGCTGTTTAAGATTCAGAGGCTGCATCCTCTTCTTCTGTTTGTGTGCCTGACGCAATGCTTGCTTTCTGTACTGCTGCTGATAGCCTGAGGACACAAAACAGACCTGCGAAACACTCAATAAACCCACAAAGAATAATTCAGGAAGGAAAATAAATGCATGAGACAAAACCACATGTAGAAACTCTTTCTCTGAAATATGCATGTACAAATATGCATGCGTGCCCACACACACACACACACACACACAATCATTTAAAATGTTCCAAAAACATGAAGCCAGTGTTCTTTATTTGACTACCATCTCAGAAATAATAATAATCTTGCGACTACAAGATGAATTCACAGACAATTAAGAAATTCATAATGTTCCCCACTTTCAAAATTAAACAAAAAGCCAAAGGTACAGCTGTGTAGGGGTGTCAGAATCCTGACATTGCTCTACTTCAGGGGCTAAAGGTCACGGTGCTCTGAGAAGGTGGTGCTGCCAGAGACCCAGCCAGGCAGAACCATTGTGCCGTGTGTATTATTACCCTCCGAGCCTGCTCTGTCAGACTACTCCTGGAATCAGGTGCAGATCATTAAAGCAAAAAGTACATATATATATATATATATATATATACATATATTCTTAACTATTTTCTTGAACTGTTTTGTGATTGTGTGAGGCCATTTAAAGCTATCTTTGTAAAACTGAGGAGAAAAAATAGAAAATGCATTTATCGCATAAATGCATTTATCGCATAAATCGCATTTATATGAACAGTACCTATGCTTAGGGCAGCTACACTGTGAATTAATCGCAAGGGGTGGGGCTGAGTTTCCTGCCATGCTGCCTTTCAGGCATCTTTATTCCACACTGCGTTACATGAATAGCTGAGCCCAAATTTAAATCACACGTGGGGAGTTTCCTATGGTTTCTAATTTCACATTCTGAACCGCTGCAAGTCTGTGCACGCAGCAGTGCTGTGATGCTACATTTAGCGATCTGCCTGGGCCCAGAAAACCTGTCTTGGAGCACGCTGTGGACCCCTGAGAGGATGCAGCTAGTGGCACAATGCACCTGATTAGCTGTGTTAACCACTACCAATTAAAATAATCATTTCAATCTGCCATGTGTGCAATGCCCGACACTAATGCAAAAAAATGATTCCAAGCAATATTCGTTACAGTACAACGCACAGTTTGTTTATTATTACCTTAATATTGATAAGCCTTTTTGACAGCTGGGCTGTCCAATAATTAAGACAGAGAAACAAGTTATTAATATGTTTACAACAAATTTCACCTGCCCCTGTTCAACGAACTGTGTTCTATTCATACTTTTAACCACGTATGCATATTCTCACACAATGTTTCCCCAACTTGTTCACCAGAGATACAGATAGGACATGGAGAATAGATTATCATTGATAATAATGATAATAATAATAATAATAATAATAATAATAATAGCCTACTGTGAAAACCGGATTGCAAGCATATTAAATGTATGAATAACCCTGGGTATAGTGATGATAACCCATAGGACAGAATACCATGGACACGACATGTAAATAAGCCACTCGGTGTCCGAGAGCCAAAAGTTGAAGTAATTATACACCGCACAATCTATTAATGCCATGTAATTATTTATTGCGCCTTTTCCAAAATCGGTGTATTCTTACTCATACCCTACATATCTTTTCACCACTCCTAAAATATTTAGGTAAACCAGATTACAAAAAAGACATTTCTGTTCTTCACCCTGGTACAAAGAAAGCTTCTTCCTGCCACTAAAATACTGCTGCTTTGAATCATACAATAGTACGAAACTGAACCTCTGGACATACCCTAGTTTACACTTTCAAACTTCTTAAAGACAGAACTAATCCTGAAAAATGAAGAATACAGAAACCAACTGGCAAGGCTGGTTTTTACCACCTCAGAAATGATCTTTAACACTGGACACAGTTCACAGTTGATTTAAAAGTTTTCAGAAGCAATTTTTGCAATATGTTTAGTATGATTTGAGAGTCTATTTTCATAAGCTTTATGTTTCAGGTGAGTGGACCACATTTAGCAGTCAGATGCTGTACCTCATTGTGTTTCATGCACTAGAAATTGTCATTACAAAGAATTCCCATGCGTATGATTTTTTTCACTGTAATGTACCATAATTACTGTATTTCGTTTTAAAGTCTTGTTAAAATTAGCTGGCATTATGCTAATTAAACATGACTGTAATTTATACAGATTTGCTTATTCCATTCATCTGAATGCTTGTACACTTGTAAGAATAAAATCATCCAGGATAGGTGCCATTTATACAAATGGGTTTCTCTGTATTACAAGCACACAGTCATTTTACTATTTTACTGAGGTTTTAAGAAAGTGGGCGTGTTAGCTATGGCTACTCACAGTAATGCATGGTAAATCACAAATTTGACTGCCATACTTTTTACTTTGATTATTCATTATAGCAGCTGGTAAAACACAAGTTGTTTCGCACAGGCACAATCATTAGATGCTTAGCCATCTTGAAAAAGCAATGTGTGCCCTTTGATAATCTCCCAATTTACATATAGAATTAAAAAGGATCGCCTGAGAGAGATGATCAAAATCAAGATTCACTGACCTCTAGCTGTAAGGTCAGAGGCTGCAGGTAACAGTGCCACAGGTAAGGAAGTTTTTGCCAACACTGAATGTGTTATTGTACTAGAGAAATGATTTAGTTGAGCTCCTGGTAACCTGTTAGAATGTAAATAGGTTTATGTAACAGAGGCTGCAGATGTCCTGTACATACAGGCACACACACACACACACACACAAGGAGCTATGTATGGGCACATCTCCCGCACTCACAACGAGGGTGTAATAAAATCTGGCTCATGAAAACTGAACTCTTCCAGTGTGATGTGCATTACATTACTTGAGACTCGTTTTTTAAATCAGTGTTTTCCAGTTCCCATGTTAAATGCTCAGCACTGCTGGTGCTGATTGACAGGTTTATTTACAGGCCCAAAGCTCAACCACATGATCATTGGACAGAAAGCAGTGAAGGATGAAAGGAAACAATGAGGCTCTACAGCCCTCTTTCCTGATTGTTACTCTCTGCTCTTTAGACCTGCATGGCCGCAGCCCTCGCTGCTGCAGTGGTGTGTTTGTGTCACAGGTATTCATAAGCCAGACTAGGTTGTCATCAAAATTGCAGGATTTATTTATTCATAAATAGACAAAATATTGAACACGCCTTTTGCAACTAGGTTTAATCCCCAGGCTGAGTAAGTGAGAGCTATTTCGTTATTTGCATGAAACTGCAAGTTAGGCAGCGAACCAAAAGTCCATTCTGTAACCTCAGGTCACCTGGTTTCTCCAACCCTTTGCACCTGTACTTCTGTGTCAGGTTTTCTGCCTGTTCTGGTCCCTTATCACTAAAAGAGCTTCACAAAGTAATTCAACAGCAGAGACACAGATCACCATCTGACACACATGGAAGACCCACCTTTACAGTGCACCTTGGCCCCCTGACCCTCTGTAGCACTTCACTTAGCCCTCACTTGTAGCCCTCGTGAAATTTTAAATTTTTTTGCTCATTCCTGAACCTGTTGTATTAGATTTTTGTTTATATAACATTACTGCCTAGTGTTTGTCAGGGTAGTTTACAAGTTCTCAGGGTCAGATTCTTTTGTGCTTTACTGTCTCTTGCCGGACTGTGCGTATGCCTCCAGGACAGTATTACGCTTTGATCCCTGATTCATGAACTTGTGTTCAGAGTGTTGCTCTGAATAAGCATGTCTGCCAAATGCAAGTCATATAAAATGATAATCGCTTGGGAGCCCAATGAGGAAACTAATGTACATAGTGAGTTTGATATGAAGCATATTGCATCCCATAGTCAAGATGCCCTCATATATATATATAAAGGTGCAAACAAAATGCAGATACTGCACTATGAAAAAAGTGAAATTTCATAGGAGAGATAACATTAGCACAGGGGGTATTATCACAAACCGAAAGGAATCAAGAGTGGAATAAAATAGCACACGAAATGAATAATTTGAGAGAAATAACTTTATCAACAGGATATGTAAATAAAAGATGGCAAGATATCAAAAGGTGTGTGAAAGAAAAGAAACTTTGGCTCGATGGTGTATGCCATGCAGGCATCTCAAACAGGTGGAGGGCCTGTTTGAGCTGAACGAGAGCGGCGAGGGCAGCCATTGCTGCAGGCAGAGCAGGTGGTGGGAGTGGATGGCGCAGAAATGGATGAGTGCGTAATGCTTAATCACTTGTTTTGCACTCAGCTGGAAGGCTAAACTTATCCATAACATCTTCCCTCTTGATGTTTCCATCTTGCGGGAATTACAGCCACCAGCTACCAAAACAACAGGGCACAACTCAACATTGAATTAGCTTGAAATTGACAACATTTTGAGTTTTTATTGTTTGCAGCACAAAACTATTGTGGGCCTTTGTGAAGCAGTCAGAATAATTAAAGAATATAATTCATAACCTATTTAAATTGCATAATATATATTTATTTAAAAACCAAGAAAGCATTGTACACAGTACAGTACAAATAGAAAACTGCACAGATACAAAGCTCTGTACTTCAAACCATCAATTTCCATCTCTATTGGCTTCTTAACTCTGACCCCCTACAAGTCCTTGGTGAATCACACTTTACTTTTATCATGCATTTGCACCTAATTCTACAGTAAAATAGAAGCAGCAATATAGCACTCTATTTTGTTACAATGCCTGAACAATACAGGATACACAAAAAATAAACTTTACGGAATTGCTACACATTGGAGAGAAAGTTTCTGGTATACACTGGAGAGAAAGAAGAGAAATTGGTATTTATTTTAGGCCCAATCCATTCTCTACCTTATATATAAATAAGACATGGGCCCTAAAAGTTGCTCGGTAGGAGGGATTAAAGCTTGAATCATTTCTTCATTGTAATCTAAATCTCTGAAGACATAACAAGTTGTTTTTTTCCCCCTTTTTCATAAACAGTCGTTTAATGGCTGGAAATTTAACAGCTGTAATTGTGTTGCTTCAGCAGAGTTAAATTTGCACCAGAAGGGAAGTGGTGAAAATATTATCCTATTCTGGATGGAACCTGTTAGGATGTAAAATAGAAGGAATGTGAGAACAACCCTCACACACAGAGTGTCTCATCTCCAAAATTAACAGAAAATTATGCTTTCCTTCTCATAATAGATGCTTTCTGATTTCTGAATTGATGCTGGCTACTGGTTACACTCAATAATGCTGGCTATCCTTTCCCGACTGTGATGTTAGATATCATAATATAGACAATGAAGAGTTTTTTTTCTCATTATTCAGATAAAAGGGTTGCATCTTTTTGTATGCTTGTAATCTCGGAGCTCAGTATGATGAAAAGAGAGAGCATTTGTGGAGAAAAATGCAGAGGAGTGAGGAGGCGTCTGGAGAGAGGATCTTCTGTACCCACTCCATCTTTGATTCATCTGCTGCTGTTAGTGAAGCCCAAACCACATCCCTCGGCTGCAAATCAAAGTGGAGGCAGAACTCTGCCAGGAATGAAACAGATTCCCCTCTACTCAGCTGCTGATTGTGATTCAGCAAAATTACAATATGGAAAGTGTTCAAAGAGCGGTTTTCCTCCTCCAGGTAACCTACCTGGCGCTGGGTCCCTTTGTACGGCCAAAGGTCTGGTGAGTACTGAAGGAGATGTGTGAAGTGCTGCTTCAGCACCAGAGCCAGCTGTTATGCACCCACTCAGTGCCTGTGAGTTTCTGACCTTTCTTCCATCTCAGGTCTTAATTACTTGACTGGAACTCTTGGCATGATGGCAACTTGGGTTGCTTGTCCCACCAGATTTTCTTGACATCTCACTATATTTGCATAAGTCAGTGTGCATATAAGTCAGTGTGCACTTTTGCAAATATTGTTAATTTTCTAATTGCACACATAAAACACATGCTCAGCCTATGCATGCATATATTTGTATTATTATTTTAACCATAAACTGTATTTTTACACAAGTTGAAATTTTCAAAGGAAATGTCTCTAATTAGCTTGGTATGGTGAATGATTTTTATTTTGCTGGCTTTTATTTTCACCGGGGGCACTCAGGAAATAAATATTGTAGAAATTGTTATATCTGAAGTTCAATGCAAGAAGGCAATTTGGTTTATAAGGCACTGAACCACACTGCAGCCATCACACAGAGCAACTTACCACTCCCTCAGTTGGAATAGTCTCTTTATCGGTATTGAGACTTTAAGAACTGTTGAATTCAAAACTTTTCTCTGTGGACTAGAATGGAACATATTTATGATAAATTGCAGGAAGCTCCACAGTGTTTACAGCAAAGTGTTCACAGCTATCATCAGTCTCCGTAAAACATGCTCTGGATTAAATTTGAAGACAGTTTCAGACAGTTCTATTTATGTGAAAAAGATCAGAAACAGTACATTGCACGAAAGTGCTTGTTTTTGAGACAGGCCATTTCAGGTAAGGTACACTTACACAAAAACAGAACATTATTCCTTGGAATGAACTTGCTGATGAAGAGCCAAAATATATTATTGGCTTCTTTTTTGTTTGTCCCCAGAAAGCAGAGGGAAAATTAAAAGTAATGTGTTTTTTTGTCTGTTTATTTTTTTGGTGGGGGGTGAAACAATGCTATCTGTATCTGTATCTGGATAGAAACCTGTAAGCGACCATGGCTTAATTTGGAAGCTGAAAATGCAAAAAACTCCAGTTATTTATCATTGGAAAGTTTGAATGGTTTCTGTTACTTTTCTGAGTAAATTAGAAGCACTTTTCTGTAGCAACTGGATTTCCACAACATATCTGCACTCAATGCATTATGTGTTTGGATATGCCCCTATTTAAAATTCCTGTATAAATAGATTAACAATGTTCCTTTTATAGTGTATAAACTTATTTTATGTGTTTATCAATGACTGGAACATCTAAATACATTTTAGATATATGCCAGTGCTGGATGCTGACATAAACACTCTATGCAGTCATTTAGGGCCAAAACCATCCCTGAGACACAATTCAAGATTTTTAAGCTATTTAGTTATTTATCTCGAAGTACTCTGGGGCCACAACAACTTTCTTGTTTCGGGCCACCAAAGACTGGTTTGAATATATATAGATATAAACATTCAAAAACATACTTTTTTGGGCTCCAAACCTATAAACAGAAGCCCAGTGATGTACACAATGGCCTTATCCCACCAGGGGTTGATTGCAATCAAGACAACCTGGGTTATTTAGATTACTTATCTATTACTACAGCCCATTCACGTACCAGGTACCTCTTGGGTACTTGTTATCGGCATGGGCAGCATGCACCATACCTATACAGCGCCGAGAGTTTGGCACTTTTCAGGTTTCCCACAGGGTTTCCTGGCCACAGACTCTCAGCCCTTAAAACATTAATTTCTGTGCCTTCTGACCCCATTTCAACAGACAGAATTCACCACTTCACACGTTCATGCATTAAAGCCCAAAACTTAGGGGATTTTGTGTTTTTTTCTTCTTCTTTTTCTTCTACAGTTTTACTATAATGCATGTCATTTATCCTCTGCTTGGTGCTTGTTTTCCTGAGTGCACAATCTTCAGTGTTTTTTGTGAGGGCTCAGGTGTTAGGTGAACTAACTTGAGACCCACAAATGGCAATTCAAAACTGGAGAGAGAAAATGGTGGAAAAGAAAAATAATGTGGAAAGAAATGTTAACATAAAATGTTGTTATGTACATTTTTAGGGTGTGATTTGTGAATGCACATGGCTTCAGGAGATCCAAAGGGTATCCATTACTACTCAGTTTTGTTTGGATTTTTCTTCAGTATTCTTTAGGCACACATGAATTTTGGATAGTTTATGATATGCTGCATTAAATAACAAAAATCATAATCCTGAATAATCCAACATCCTTTAAAAGTATCCTTGCGTGTTTAAGCGTCCCTTAAAAAGGAGTATTTGTACAGTTGTAAAAGTAATACGACTGATAAAAAATGAGGATGATGCCCACCTTTACCACCATCAGTGTCGTTTTTCATTAGTCTACTTTTCACCCAATATTTAACTTCTTATTTGACTTTGAAGTTGTGTGTACTTTTGGTCCATGCAGTATCGAAAGAAATCTTCCCCAATGAACCAAAAGAGTGGAGAAACAGAGTCAGTAGCCCCATGAAATACATGCCTGAGGGGTTTATGTAGAATTTTTCAAACTTCAAAGTCTTTGCGTATCCGTGATGAAGGCCTTGGGGAGTTTGGCATCAATTTTAGATCACAGAGCGAAAGGAGGAGGGAAAGAGAAAAAATGCACACAGAACAACCGAGAGCCTTGTTATTAACATTGTAGCATGTGGACAGAAAGCAAACCAAGCAAAATGGGCATTGAAAAGTGAGAGAAAAGTGCCCTGTTGATTCACAAAGGACAAACAACCCACTGGCAGGTCTAAGATCAAGTAGTTGAATGATTTAGTCTTCTTTTTGTTATTTTCTCCATTTTTTCTTCTTGTCATGAAAAAGAGATAATGAGCATATATTGTGTCTCTCAGATTTAAAAAGTCCATGCAGACCTGTTTTATACCTTCATGTATGAAGTCCACAGAGGATAACATGTTTGAAACATCTGGGACCTCTGCTGTAGAAGGACGCAGTGATTAAGGCCTTCCAGGACATAGCGTGCCACAGCAGCCCATCACAGGGCTACCATATTTAATCTTGGCTCTCCTGACAAATTTCTCAATGGGAACCTGCTTATGAAGACAGGTAGCGCTCCCCACTCTTCCACCAGTCACCACTGGTTCAAAAGAAAGTTCAGAGCTTGTTTACAAACATACTGAACATTTTAACCCCAGCACTGTTTTAGTCTGTGGGTGAAAAATGAGCCACAGAAACAAGCATGTTTACTCCATAACCCTTGGCTCTCAATGAATTGTCCACTGCCGCCCCCAGAGCATCATTAACTGCATTCTCCTGCCCTTTCCTCAACAACCAATCAAACCGAAATAAATCATACATCAAACATGATCTTAACAGCCAAACCGTGTGTCATTTAATCCATATAAAATCTGCTGATTTTGAACCTCTCTAGCTCAGCTCTTTGATCACTGCAGCTTTGTGTGTGAACAGGCACAAACAGCAGGACCTAAACTAATTCAAAATTTACCTGTTATGAGCCAGAAGGAAATTGTTTCATAGCCTGCTATGCATTGAAAAAACAATTCTGAATCTGTTTCTAATAAGAGAAACACTTCTGCCTGTGGTGCTTCTTTCGCGGCATTATTTTTTAATTTATGCCTTTATTTTTATTTTTTAAGAAAAATCCAACTTTTCTGAAATTTTTAAAAAGTAAATGACTAAAATAAAAATCTGTATGTCCACCAGGTACATTATGCCCGCATTATCTTCCAGTTGTGATATAGTGCTGGGGAGGGCCTCTGCATCACATGGTGAACAAACAAACTGAAAAATAAGGGTTCACTTGCTGCCTTTTTTATTAAGTCCACAAACAAAAAACATCAAATATCTTAAAACACAAAATAATTAACAGCAACAAGACACTCCACAGGAGGAAAAAAGGCAGGCAAAAAATCCTCAACACAAAACAAGAAACAACAAAAAACCCATCTTTAACCCATCCATGCCCAAACTATCCTCTTCCTAGGCTTGACAACCCGGCCTTTTATTAGGCCCAATGATTGGATAATGGGCCACAACCAATGTGATTACAATGACTCATAGCTGTGGCCAAACCTGTGAGCAGGGCTGGTGCTGCCCCCTGGAGGGCAGCACCCAAATTTCCTTCCTGGCACCACTATAGATGGTGTTGACAACTGGTACATGAATGGCATAATTGTAACAGTTGTAAACTTTGAATAACCTATGACAGTGAAGTAGGAAACTTTCATCTACCCAATATTTTAAAGTGAGTTAAATCTTGAATTTATGTGATTTGTAATTATCAGAGCATGCTAGAGCAGATTGATTTATTTACTGTCTTGGATCTGAAATAACAAATTTTAAAAATGTAAATATATGTGATGAATTTACTGTTATGAAATAAAAGCAATCATCCATCACAGTATTGTCTGTTTGCAGTAGATAAGCAGATCTGATCAATCAAGTAAGAGTGGATTGTCTGCTAATAACAACTGAACATTGTCATAATACAGTTAAAGCATTCCTTCTTTAATTTTTCTCCATAGTAACCAAATAGACAAATAAATGTAATAATCATGCTGTCCATTTTGTTTTCTCTTCTGCATGAGGTAAATTACAATTGACTATGAATATAACATGTACATAATTTGACATGTGCAGTCATGTTTTTTTTCTGCACTCAATCAAATAATGGGATTACTTTGATCTCATTAACTACCAAATATCAGAGCCAGATCAAAGCCCTGCAGCTGTTAGTGAGGTCCCATGCTTCAACATCTCTCAAACAAAACTATGTAACTAGCCATTATGTTTTGATATATTTCGCAAATATTTTGGCAGAATGAGGCTAACTGTGTCCTGCCACTGCTGGATTCAACAATTCATTGACATTATTCAGGTTTGAGCCCATGAAGAAGCCACAAATGTTAATATTCCTATTTAGTCATTTTGTTTAATTTCAAATATTATATTTACAAATGTACTGTGGGGCTGCTTGGTGGCTCATTTGCTTAAGACTCCCTACTGTGGTGCATGGATGAGCCCCACAGTCTCGGATGGAATCCAGACAATGCCAGTGCTGACTGAGGCCAGTAGCTCCATTGGGGTGACAGAATTATGAATAATTTAATTTCATTAATTATTTCCAATGACACATAATTCCACGCTGAGTCACAGAGACTAGCGTATGGGTGTCAATAGTACTTCTCAATTGTACTACTGTTGCACTTCCAGAATATTGTAACCCCAGGGCTGTTTCTTTTCTTTTTTAAGGTAGGAACTTGTGCATAGTGCCTTTGTTATCCCTAATGAAAATGTAATAAATTCAAATATTTTATCCCTGAGCACTGATGTTTTAACCATTCAGTCTTTGTCAGGTGTTAGCTTTTCACCAATTCTTTTTTAAAGATGAATACCTATTCAAAAATTTCCATTCACACCCTAATTAATTACATATTATAAAATGTTTCATTTTTAACCTAATTATAATGACTGAGTAACTTTTATATGTTTATTTTTATCATAGAAAGCAATCATTAGCAGGCTGACCAGTAAATATTTGTAATTACCTATTGTTTCTCCATTTCAACATTTGTTAGCTGTCTTCATATTGCTTTCTGATATCAGTAATACATCATAATTACAGCCCTGCCAACACCTCATCACAGCCTGAATTTGGGTTGAGACTCATAACTTGTACTCTTGTGCATCAGTTAAATTAGTTCAGTGAACATGATAATTTGTTGAATTGCACTTGACTCATTATGTTTTCCATTTACGCAATTAATCATAGCTAATTACATAATCTTCAGCTATACAATACATCAGTTTTGTCATATCACAAATGGATGTGCCACAATATTTGCCAGGCTACCGTGGTTCAGCATTCACACAAGTAGACATGCAATGTCACTGACTGTGACTGAGGAGGAACTGAACCATTGAAGCTGAGTTATCTAGAGCTGAGAAGGGAAAGGGAGGTCATTTGGTTTATATACAACATGAGTTGTATAATTAATTCATTTTGTCTGTGCCACTTGCTGGATAAGCTTTATATTAAGTAAGTACGTACCTTTGGGCGTTAAGCAAAATTATTATGATATTATATGATGATGATTTTAATGGTGATTGATGATAATAATGATGTTTTCAACCCTAGAATAACTTTATTGCTGTTGCTGTGTTGCTGTTAATGAGTACTTTCTGTAAACACTTGTTAAAATACCCTCCACATACCCCAACCTATGTCTTATCGTTTGACCAAAATGTCCTCCTTTGGGCAACAAAAACCAAGTTTCTCAGAAGTATTATTATAGTAACACCTCACCTCATCATTCTTTAAAGAAAAATATAAAGAATATTCAGTATTTGTTTTTTTTTTTAACAGAATGAATTTCATGTTTTTTTTAAACAGGGTGCATGCTGTGGTCCTCTCTATTTTTTTTCACAATTTCGTCTTAACCAAAAATAACCAATTCAATTCTCAAAGCAGTGATACTGGCTGCACAGATACTTAATAATTTGAGGTCAAAGCAAGGATATACTGCAGCATGACATTGCATCCACTGGGCTAATAGGAAAATAAGAAAATAATCTAATTAAACCGAACAGAGAAATCCAACCCTATGTTGGATAAAATGACCTGTGTGTGCTGGTGGTGTGCAGTGACTCATTCTTGGTGTGGCCCTATATTGTATCATTACTCACTTGGTTTTAATTAGAAAAGTATCGTTTGGCTTCTTTAATAAGATTTTTAACTGTTCCAGTGTACCTGGTGATATCCTGAGAGATACACATTTGGTTAAGGGTGTTTATTAATTACGTCATGTACCTATTTTAGATTTTTTCATTCATTATATGATTGATTTTTCTGTGATAGATTGATTCATTCTGTTACAAGAGAGATTATACAGTACATCTGCTTAAAAAATGATGACCTTAGTGTATGATTGCGCCTTTCATATACAGCTTTCATAATTACTGGTTAACTTTCTTTATTACCAACTCTCCAGGAGCACAATTTGCTCTGCTCACAGCGGGAACATCTGAAAATGAGTCAGGTAATTGTGTTATCTTTTTTTTTTGTTTATTTTTCTTTAGTTAGTGGGCCGGTAGAGGTGTCCTGCCTCTGGAGATTTTAAACAAAGGTCCTGACTCCTGATTGTGTTCATTAAAGATCCCCTGGCATTCATCACCAACTGATCATAACCGTTCAAGTTAATGTGTAGTATGCATTCAGATGACCACTACAGCAGTGGTGGCTGAGGTCACCTTCCCCCTTTACTGTAAAGTATAATTAACATACACAACCATGGATAACTGCAACCACTGTATCTCCAATATAATGTGCATTAATCACCTCAATATTGATTGGGTTTTAAAATTTAATACATATTTGGGAAATGCTTCGATTTGGGTCTGTACTTCTTTTGTGAAATTTGTTGGAGATTCACTGCATGTAAGAGCAATTTGTTTTGGGCACGTTGCACTTCATCTCACTAGTGCTTCTTAATCTTCTTAATGATGTTCCAAACAGTTGGAACAAATTTTGGTCAGCCTAAGGTTTAACCTATATCTCTGACAGTTTTTTTTTTATTTCTTATTTATCAGCCTTATAATAACTTACCTTACCTTTATTTGGCACAAATATGGTCCTCAATATTTGATAAGTATGTCACAATTTAAGAAAATAGAAAGGTAACAAAAGGCACAATCACCTATGTTGAGTGTACTTTTTAATCTACCAGTAAGTGGTAGGTGGAGAAGTGTACGATAAAAACCATGGCGATGAACAGAAGCTCCTGGAATAGACTTCAAAAGGCATCTCACAGGCCACCGTGAGCATCTGGCATGAGATCTACATTATCCCAAGCTAGAGGATGGCATGCATAAAAAGCAAGCACTCTGCTAAACTGCGACTGACACTTAGATTCAAAACACTGTCCTTCAGATGCTCCGTAACTTCAGTAACCATATGGAAACTGCAAGTGATGGAAATGGAACACCTGCTGGGCACAAGAACCACATCTTCTCCCTGTGGAGAATAGGTAGCCACCTTTAAATGTCACTCAGGATAGGCTATTTGAACAGTCTCATGTTTCAAATGTGACTTTTAACTTCTTCCATTGTCCTTTTCACTGCAATGTTAAGATGTTGGGAAGACCCAGCTCAATCCACTTGGGAGACTCAGAAAAACGAAAACTGAGGGGCCTTATGTGCGTGCTATCGCTCCACAACCAATGAGTAAAAAATGGCAGTACTGCACGAGACATACATTCATAGAGTACAGCTGCACTTCCGTAGGGTAAACTAAACCCTGAGCCATGCATAGCAGTCTCAAACTACACCGACTCTGTGTGAGGTGAGGCTAAATGCCTTCGGAATGCAGCCACCATGTTTCCCAGGGCAGTGCGAGAGAAAACAAGGCAGAGAGGGAGGACTGTGAAGAGAGAGAAATGGATACACATTTGTCATGACATCGGTCCACTGAACAGCTCCTTGTTATGGCTCGCTCGCTGCTTACAAATTAACCATCTCTATTAATTCCCTCTATCCGCCCTCTTCTTGCCAGCTTGGCTTTATGTATATTATTTTTCTTCTCAAAATGGAACCAAGCTGAAGGTCTTTTCGGAGTGTCTACTCGTGTGATTGCCGAGGGGTTTAAACAATCCTCCCAGCAATTTGTCGCTGGCCTGAAGTGATCTAATGAATAGGGCTGAGTCAATTAGTCCGGGGCTGAATTTCTTTCTTATTTGGCTCAGTGCTTTGACTGCTCACCTAGCCAGCCCATATTAATAAAAAAAAATAAATAAATAAACCAAGAAGGGTTCCGCTACACATACAGTCGATTACTCTATCTTCCCTACAAGGCTGCCCCCTCCTCAAGGGTCCAGGTAATTCATGATAATCTAGTCTGAGCCTGCGGGGAGGGCAACGTTTAGCCCAGGAGAACTGAGAACATTCCACTGGTGGCGCCGCCCCAGTCAGCAGGATGCAAACCAGTGAAGGTCAATCACAACAAACACTTGGAGAAGAATACAGAGAAGCAGGAAAACATGGCACAGTGGCCTGTATATTTACATATATGGAATACACTGCATGTGGGAAGAGATGAGAGATGGTTTACTGCTATTTCACCAAAATGCATTAGAAAATTCATCAGTATTGGAAAACACATTTTGATATTGATCAAGCCCCAAGACCATACCCACAGTGCTGAATTTTTCTTTGCCTATGAAACTAATTTTAAAAAATATTTTAGTGAACAGAATGTGAAACCAGGTCTCAGTAATATGACTTCAGTGACCTTTATGCTGTTACACAGGACAATACACCTTCACAGTTCACACCTCCATAATTGCTCCAGTAATACAAGGCAGATATTGCCTGTGAATTAAATGATGTGAAGCATCTTAGCTAATTAGGTTTCTTCCCATTCATTTATCAGCATTAAGAGGGGAACAGGAAAGGTTAGCTCCTCAGGTCATCAGTTACAGGGTCAAACTTTAGTCTTACCCAACAGCACTTTGGTCTTCAAAATGGAGCCCTACAGAATGAGGAGAAATTCTAGCAATGAAACATCTCCATCTCAACACTCAGTTTCATATAAATTTTGAAAGGACTGAACATAAAGGCAAGAGAGGCATGTATTTCCTGCAACCTTCCCAGTCAATTATTCAGCAGCATGCTGAGTGATATTAGACGACAAAACACATTGTTTTAAAGTAATTCAGAAACTGTCACACAGATTAATGACTAAACTTAGAACTTTGGTTTCATGGCACAAGTTTTCAAGTTAGTATGGTGGGGGGGGGCATGGGTATGGTGAAAAATACTCTGTGAGACCGTAATAAAGATAAATGATCTAAAAAGAAAGCATGGTATGAGGTAAAAATACAAAAGATTTCACATAACCAAAAAAAAACCTGACGTCCATTTAGATTTGTATATCTGATTTGTATTGTGGTGTGGCAATGATGTGTCTCAAGGGTATGTTTTCCCTGGGCATGAATGGGAATCAGAGGTAGCCAGTGTGGGAGAGTGACAGCATGTTAGTCTCCTCTACATTTTTATTTAAAACGATGATCTGGAAGAGCCTCAACGCATGCGCAAAAACTGTGCCGTGTGATTGCAGTGAGCAGAGAGCTATTCTCAAAGCAATTTATTGGAGCGGGAGTGCTTTAGTGAAGGATAAGTCCTCTGATGATTACCTTTGGTTCCAGCCGCAATCACGCCGTGTAGTGGTGTTTGTTTGGCAACAGGAAGAGCTCCGTCCCTGGACATGACTCCAGAAACATGTTGAAACATCACAATGGCATCTCCTCTTAATGAACTGCCATTCAGTGTTCTTCTTGGCTGAAGAATCACCGTCCATATCCACTCAACAGCTAATTAGAGATGCAAAGGGACATGTGTTGAAAATGCCAAAATTGAGTGACATCTTAGTATTATTTGGAAGCATAGGTCTATTCTTTACATAAATACATACATTTATATATTTATTCATTTATTTACATACTTATTTACTTGCTTATTAATTAATTAATTTATGAATTTATTTATTGGGTTTTTTTGGAGGGGGGTATTTTTACTTTTTGTCCAGTGTAATTTATGTGATTCAAGTTCCCCATAATGTGTTTCGTATAACAAAAAATATATAAACTAGTTTTGAAACTGTGAACCTATATGCACTGAGATAAAGAATAGTAATGATGAAAACAAATAATGAGAAAGGAAGGTGTTGCTGAGGGAGATATTGGAAATGTCAATGTATGTGTGGAAAAAAATGATTTCCCTGTCTCCCTTGGGGTGCCTAAGGTTGTTCTCTGCTGTGAAGAAGGAAACAGCGATGATTACCGCAGTAGAGACTAAGACTGAGCTCCAACAGGCACTTCCACACTATCACTCAACATATTGGCACAGCCCTCTCCCGGAAGATAAAAACTTGCAAATCTGGAACTTTGCGCACATAATTTCTTTTGTAATATTGAGCCTTACACACTTTGCTAGAGGCAAGCTTAATATATAAATTTCTCAGGCTAAATTTAATTCCCACCAAAAAAAAAAAAAAAGAAAGAAAAATTGAGTATGTGGAAAGGTGAGGTAGAATGATATACAGAGCTTATTATAAATATCATTTGGTTTTATTTGATCAATACCCAGACTGAAAGGGTGAAAGGGCACTCTCTCAACAATGAAATTCTTAATATTACTTAAGGGCAGAGAGAAACAGTTGAGTTCCATTGATTCCAAAGTCTGCTTCACAGAGGAATCTAGTGACCTTTATTAATGCCATGTTTATAGCTATAGTATTTTATTTAATAGCTTTAAAATGTGTCCTACTTATAAGCAAGGAAAGATATTCAACCATTGTCCATGCAAAAAACATTGTAGGAAAAACATCTGAGGCAAGACCTTTGTAGGAGTACAGGCGTGTTTTTTACTTCATAATTAAATTACTGCAAATGAAATTACTACACCACAGATCGTTTGTGAAAATCTATGGATGGTAATTATCAAATACCAGACAGCTGGAATAGGAGGACGACAGGGGAAGAAGAATGCTTTTCATCAGAGATTGAGCTGATTCCCTAAATTTAGTTTTATCCCTCTAAGACAATAGCAGCTGTCAGGGGGCAGGGGCTGTTATTGATTATTAAATGAATCATCATTGAAGAATAAGCCAGCTCAACAGCAGCGGGTGGAGGGAAGCCAGAAATTTGAGCTCTGTTTAATTGTGCTTAACATTTACATTTAGTTCCCTCTACTTCAGCAAGTCATCAGTACATAATGCCTATATATTCCAATCTTGACATCCCAACCTTTTTCTCAAGAGTCGTTATTTGGAAAGGACCTAAAAACCCACTATGTCATTTATATAACATATTATTATATGCAACTGTGAGGTGTTCCATTATGACATTTTTCATTTTACCAGGCTACCTCTTTAAATTGGTTTGTGTAATGCAATGTGTGAAGTGCTCTGTGTCAGTTTTCTTGTAGCTATGTGATGTTCAAATATCTATTTCAAAACTTAATATTGATTGACTGATTGCATGAAATTCAAATCGCCCTCTGAGCTGAGCAGTATATGCTTTGACAAGTCACTTTTTGGAAGGTCAGTCCTTCCTGCCAATGGGAGAATATTTTTCTCTTTGCGTCTAAGGACCAGATGAGATGCAGATGCATGATTTCACTGTAATTTAAAAGTGTATTTACATTATTGGAGGACAAGCATTTAGTTTACTTATGAATATGTCATTATGAATAAGATCAGAAAATACTTGGAATTAAACATATGCGGTCAGTGTTAGTTACTGTTTAATGAGTGCTTGATTGCTCAGTCATGTCATATGAAGGTTGGAGTTAGTCTCATCTCCCATGTTTATTATTGGATATAGAATCTGGCCTCCCCTGGTAGAAGTTGTCCTGTAATATAAGTGGAAGACCAGACAACAGAAACTAGTTCGAATAAAGAGCAATATGTCTGTTTAGAATGTTAATTTACTGACAATTATAGTTTGAAATGGGGGGAGGGCGGTTATTTGGGGTAAAATGTTGCATGCGGCTGGGGGGTGTCATGCTATATTTGTGGTGAGTGAGTACAATAAGTGGCAAACGTGCTTTCTGTCTTTCTCTTGGAACTTCTGTCTTTCTGGTGGAGTTACAGAGCCATCTCCCTGTCTGTTTAAATGGCTGCTGGGCTAATAGGAAGCAGAGAATAAGGTATAAAGCTGGAAGGCTTTGGGGGTACAGAGAGGATTTGATTTTATGCAGTCTTCTGTCCGTTTTATTCATTTGTTTCCTTTTCCCAGATGTCTTTTCTTGATAATAAAATTCCACCTTTTTCCACACTCCTCACAGTTGTGGACCAGAACTCCAGAAGTTAACAGGCTTTGTCTACCCCCCTGGGAAGTAGAAGGGTGAAAGAACGGCAACTGAAGGAGCAAAGTAGCAAAGTAGCTTGGCATAAAATGACTGATATATTTTATTGATCAACGATCATTAACCATATTGTGCAAGAATTGGAACAGAAGACTGAGGAGTGATTTTCAGTAATATTTTGTGACCCTTTAACCTGTTTTGCAATATTAGATAGAGAAATATTTTCTCCTTCCTGTAATGTTAAATGTTTAGCGAAGAATTTAAAAGTAGATTATGCATGTAGTGTGTGCATAATTTCTAAACACAGCTAGTTTCAGTGAGTTTGTTAGACTTAGTTCTTACTATTATTATGCACTTTTTTCCTATATCAAATTTAGGGCTTTTGACTTACATCTTTTCATTTCAAAGCTCATAACATGAAGTAATGAGGATGTTTATGTCATTTGCAGCCACTTCTTGCATACAATTTTGTTGTTGTTGTTGTTGTTTTTGCTATAAGGTTAAACAGGTCCTTGTCAAGCAAGAAAGACATTCAAATTGAACGAAAAAATACATAGTTGATCTGACTAAAGACAGCTATCTCTTTTAATAATGCATAAAGACAGCCTTCCATTTATGTTTATTTCTATAACAGACATGTTCATTTCTATTCATTTAATCCACTGCACTTATGCTTTTCCCAATTTGTTTGCCATCAAAGCCATATTTGTAAATGCACTCGATTAACTTTCTCATTTTGTCTTCTCTGGCTAGTCCATTAGAAGCCTCGCATTTCAGGAGCCAGCGGTCATGGCCATCGGAGGCACCCTCAGCAAAATCCCCGTGCACGAGGCTGCAGAAAAGAGAAGTCAACAGGCACACGCGGTCGACCCGTAAACGCGTAACACAAGAGATGACAACATAAAAGACTGATATGACAAATATGACAGGACGATATGTATTTCTGCAACACTGCTCTAGCTCCGACAAGTACCCAGTTCATTGAAATCGGTGACTGAATTCATTCTTTGTTTCTGATAAGGGGAATGGCAGGATGTTTGTGTGACTGACGTGAAACGGTATGCTTTACTCACAAGGGAATTTTCAGCCACTGCGGTGTCAACCTGCCAGCAGAACACAATTACACCACGCAGAGACAATCTACCATGCTTATGACAACCCCACCATAGCCATGACAAATTAGCATTTTTTAAAACCACTTAAATGTGCCACAGGTTTCTTTACATGCCACAGATTTAATTCCATTATCACTGTGTGCATGTGTGCATGTATATGTGTCCGTAGGCTATCTTCCCCTGCCAATACAGAGCCTCTCCTGCTTCAACTATCAAGACCCCAACTGTGCTTCCCCATGGCGACCATAACCGGGCATCTCATGGCCGGACTAAAACAGTAGGGAAGTCCAGATGGACCCCGGAGCATTGACAGTCAGGCTCAGCTCTCACCCTGCTGTCTACCACTGCCTTGCGGGTCAGTCCAGTAAGACAAAGGTTAAGGGGGTGCTCCCTGAGAGAAAGGCTTTGTTCTGGCAGTGCACGTCAGGAGGTCCCCCGACAGACCGGAGCTCCGGCAGCCTCCTGCAGCAGCTGCAGGCGCCGATCATCCTGGGTCTCAGAATCAGGCTCCTCACGGATAACTTGCCGCAGGGATGCGCGCACCCCCCGCAGACCTCCAAAAACATCACCAGGCAGGTGTCCGCTTCTGACCTCGGTGAAAACCACGCAAGCCTGGAAAGACTCGGCTGCCGAACGCACAGTCTGCCGGCAGCTCTGTCGGTGAGAAGCGCTGAAGCTCGGAGAAGCAAGGGCCGCTCAGAGATAGCAGAGGCGAGGCACAAGAAACATGGCCATGGCTGCTACAGTTCAAACACTCCGAGATTACACATGCCCTATCTGAAATAGAGGCTCATTGACTGACCCATTTAACCAAGTACACAAGTGGAAGTCATCATCGGACATGAAGGACTACCAAAGCAAGCAATGCACAGTGTCTGTATGTCTGCAATATATAATCAGGTTCAATGTGATATTTGGACAAAATTAAAGCAAAACCTGTTTTATATAGGTTTATGTTTGTAGTTTTACTTTAATTTCACCATAGCCTGTCTCACTACGTGTACATTCTGCTCTGCGTGTTTTTGCAGAAAAATGTTATGTTTTAATGTCCACATGGCAGAACTCATCACCAACATACAATATACATAATAGTTACCTCTGATGACAAATTCCTAATCCAGCCAGGGACAAAAAGGCAAAAAGGTAAACTGGAATCAAATTTTTTAAAAGGCAGAGCCGATCAGCGATTCTGTAACAAGCCACTCTACTTTTTTTCCACACCTCTGGATGCGGTTTCCGTCAGGCTATCTCCTCCCCACTGAGTTCATTATTCTTTTTTCCTCACAATACATTAACACACGGTTTCCCAAGTCACTTCCTGGGGGCCACCTGTCAAGGCTTATTTTTTGTAGCCTCCATAATTGTAATTACTGAAGTACAACATGCTGTTAATTGTTTTTAATTAGACACTTAATTTATAATGAGGTATAATTTACCCTCTTAGTGTCACATTATGTCAAATACAGATATTCATGTTAGAAATAATTAATATTCCATGTTCATTTAAAAGATTTTTAATCAGATCAGTTCCCATACAGCCAATGCTTTTGCTATTTGTAATGTGCTGTGGCAACTGATCCATCTGAAAGAGGTTACAGCTGTAAATGTTGAAAGGGCCAACACCTGGTCAGGGAACCTAAACCATGTGTATAAAATGAAAAGACCAAATACAGAGTTGTTGAGCCAAACCAGCATTGATGAACATTTCCTTACAGGGGTATTACACGTTGGTAAAGCATAAGTAATTTTCTGGAGCCTAGCCCATTGAATTTGCATTGCATGAATAGTAACATCAGCTGCCCCTGCTGAACATTGGCAGGTTTTGGCATTGGCATTGTCCCTCCCAGGTGTCAATTCACTCCCATTCAATTCTGGGAACTTGCTGAAATGAATAGTTTTAAAGTAAAAACTAGAGAGGATAATAGATCAATAAAAAAGTACTAAGGTCAAAAGGTATGTTTCTTTTGCAATCTGAAGTATTTAAAATATTGTATTGCCTTAGAAAAAGAAGATCCTTGTGTATGATAGCAATCAATAACAATAATGACAGCTATTCCAAGTCATAACTTTGCATTGACTATTTGACTTGTTGAAGCCAAATTAAATTAAATTCAGAAGACATTAGATCTCCAGTGTCCCTCGTGTGTCTCCAGTTACAGACATAGCCACCAAGGTGATGTAGCCTACAGTATCTTTGGAATTATACTAAGGGGTCACTTTGGTGTCTAGGATGGAAGGAAAGCCCCTTGCTAAATTGCAAAAATGCACAGGATATTTGATTTTGCAGCCTCGCCAGTTAGATCAGCTCCCTAAAAGACACTTATTTACCACCAGCCAGCAAACTGCCAGCAAAAAACCAATTTATAAACTCCTGTACAATACCCACAATATAGTGAAGGGTAAGACCAATGGCACGTCCGTCTTCTTTAATCATTTCCGTAAGACATATGATTTGTAATCTTTGGCTGTAAAATGATCACTACACACACATAGGTTTATAAAGTTTCAGCAGATTCTCTATTGGTATACTGGAGTCGACTGAAGGATGATGTATTGCTAACAGCCACAGTTTACAGGGTTCTTTCTTTTCTACTAGCAAATGATGAAACATAGCATGCTCGTATTGTAGAGCTGTAGTTACCACAACCTTGGACGAAGTATATCATATCTGAATCTGTTGTGTTTAATGTCTTCTTGGACTAATAATATAAACTATACTGTATAGAATAGCTAGCAAAGCATTATACGCCCACAGGTTACAGTACTTTAGTTGTGTAGGCCCGCGTCGTAAATCAAACTACAGCTTATTGTATATCTGAAAATAGTTCTATTTATAGCTATCCGAAACCTGAAAACGGCTTATCAGCTCACAAAAACAGGTATCTTTGATTAAGAAAAAATGATTACATTGATGCATTATCCACCGTAGTTAGTCCACCATTCATTTCTGCTGGGTCCACTGGGAGTGAATTAGAAGCCTGACAACCGAGAGGAATGGCGATATTGTCAACAGTCAGCAGGGAAAACTGATGTTGTCAGTATTCATGCTATGCAAATACAATGGGGTAGGCTCCACACAATACCTATATTATACCAAAGCATAATATCCATTTAAACAAAATTATGAAAGAACTTAAATGCTTTGTCATTAACCATAACTGATGAAGATGTTGGCGATAATGAAAGCCAGCATACACAGGGGGCCCCAGAGCCATAGTCGGGAACCCCTGCTCTAATGTATGGAACAATGTCAATCACCACAATCCAAATCACAATGATGTCCTTTAGGCCTGTGTAAGAAACTGGAATTATAAAGACACAAGACATCAATTTAAAGCAAGGTAATAAAAATATTGCTAAATGTCTTATGCCTCCTTTGGTACCAGTACTACCAAAATAATTAACAAAGAAGTATATAAACTTTTGGAATAGCCAAAACATAAAAACAGCATCAAGGATTTTTCTGCACAGATACAGTCACAGTAAATTATGCATTAGTGTACTGTGCATTGTATATGTACAGGTTACTTTATAAATATTTGTAAACATTGACACATGAGGATGTTCACTCCCTTGGGCTCCAGACTGAAGCATGTTGAAATTGTTAGAAGTCAGACCAACTTATAATTTATTGATGGATGCTGTCATTTGGAAATGTTTGCCATTCATACAAAGGATTCATATGCAGTCTTGTTCCCAGTGCCCAGTGCGTGTGCATGTGGGTATGTGTGTGTGTGTGTGTGCATGCGTACGTGTGTGTGTGTGTGTGTGTGTGTGTGCGTGTCTGTGTGTACGTGCGTGTGTGTGGCAGTTTTCCATTTTTGTGGGGTATTATTATGTCTGTATTCTATGCTTGCTGAAACAGTGTCATACCTTTAGCAGGGGATTTGGAGTGGGCGCAGAAGGGATTGCTGCCTGGAGGAAGAAATTGAGAAAAGATTAGAGAAAGCAGGAGTGAGCTGCAATGGAAGAATAGACCAAAGCTGGGCAGGAAGTAGATGGGATTGGTTCCATCAGAATATAACACTTGTGAATTTGTTTCACATACGTTATTCTGCATGAAGGTATAGGTCCCTTTTAAGCATCCAACACAGTCAAAGCCATTAAAGACTAGCACTGAAGTGGATCCTATAGCTTCAACCTCCAGAAACAAGAATTTTTTTACATTTGATATTAAAATATAATTGCCTGCCATTCTGTGCAATTTACTGAGCATTTTCTAATGAAACTATATTGTAGTAAAATTGTAGAAGATCAGCTTCACACCAATTCTTGTTTACAAATTTGTTTTTGTTTTTTTTTCCTTCTTTTTTATCTTATTATGTTAAGGAGAAAAAAAAATCCACAGTATTAGGATAAATTGTAAATCCTAGAGGGGAGGTTTTACTATAAGCCCTTTGGGGTTTCTTACCACTCCTGCACAATCCCTGCTATGTTTGTTTTTATATACTTTTATTACTTACTTTGTGTGAATGAATGAATAAATAAATAAATAAATAAATAAAGCCCTCAGGTGTAAAGTGTAAAGCAGTTGGAAGCAGTCCTCTGACCGTGAGAATATATAGTCATCGCAAACAGCAATGATTTGGCCACTTGGGGTTATGGGCCCAATATAATAAATATGAAGGTTCTGGTCGAGGCAGGCTTTCAGGATTTTGTCGTAGGCTATGCCATACTCTACATTGCTGTGAGAAAAATTTGTGGCTTGGCAGATTTTTTAAAAATAATATGAAACCAACATGACTTATGACTTGGGCGTGACATAGCTCAGGAGGTAAGAGCGTTTGTCTGGCAGTCGAAGGGTTGCCGGTTCAATCCCCCGCCCTGGGCGTGTCGAAGTGTCTCTGAGCGAGACACCTAACCCCTAATTGCTCCCAACAAGCTGATTGGTACCTTGCATGGCAGCCTTTCACCGTGAGTGTGTGTGTGTGAATGGGTGAATGGGAGGCATCAATTGTAAAGCGCTTTGGATAAAAGCACTATACAAATGCAGTCCATTTACCACTTACTGAATACTGATTATACATGTAACGTTTGTTGTGGACAGAGAATCTTCAATGCATGTAGTAACATAGCTAAAGCTGGAACCAAATGTGTGTCATTTCAACAATATATTTTTGTATTGTGTCTACATTGTGCAGCTAATATTATTGTTGAGAAGTAGTAAAAACATTGCTGGCCGGCAACTCAGACATTTAGCTGGGTAACTAGTTTAGGAGCAAGATTGCCTGAGAGGTGCAGTGTGCTATCTAGTAGCTATATGTGATACAGCATATCTACACTAAATTCTGGTTACTGATGAGGGGGCAAAGGAGGAAGGAAGAAGGCATCAACCCAACAAGCCAGGAAATGTGGCATTATCCCTGAAAGCTAGCTAGCAATTGGTTTTTTATCAGAGGTAGCTATTCTTTACTAGCTAACGTTCATCTAGTAAGCATTCTAAGTGGTTAATGTCACAATCACTAGCTGAATAATGAATAAAAGATTAAGCAAACGTTTGAGTGCTGGATAAAAATAACAATGTTTTCAGTTCCTAGTCGCTAGTTAAAACTAGCTTCCTAGCTTCTGCCAGTGTTCCAAGAGACAGCCATGAAGTCAGTTCATCAACTCTGCTAGCTAGAGCAAGTTAACAATACGTTTTTTTTTCTTCTCTCCCATGTCCTTTTAAGGGCTCCATAGATTTGAATGTGAACTTGTTAATATTTTTATGTGTTCACATTTGTGGGTATTCAAGAGAGATGGGGGAAGTGATGTTGAACTCCCTATTCTTATGTTTTCACCATAAAATTGTTTTCAGACGCATTCTTTACAAATGTAGCCATCATTGTCATCATATATTCCATTGTCCTCAGTACAACTCTCATGGAACCAGTCCCTACAGGTTAGGCATCGCACCCAGTTCTCTGTAGCTTTAGAGTCACCGGGATCTCCTCAAATGCCTTGGCAGACCTGACAGGAGTATCTGTCTGTTTTACACTGAGCCTTTTCCCCCTGGGGCTGTTTCATCATCTTCTTGGCACTGATGTAATTGATGTGCTCCTCGCTTGTCGGATGGTAAGAAGGTGGCTTAGATCTTTTCCTGAAGCTCCTTTCCCGATTTGTAATTGATATCCAAATCCCTAAAATTGACTGTTTTTGCACAGTAAGGGAGGCATGGGAAAAAAATACATGATTTGATACAACTAGGCCTATATTTCATGAATGGTTTCCCCATGAGTTGGCTAAATTTAAATTTAAAAAACTTGCAGTTAATAGTTTTAACTTACCATAGAAGTGAACTCCCTGAAGAGAGAGTTGCTGACATCCTGTAGTTCTGAACCCAGAACCTAAGTGTCATCAAAGGTGAGGAGTGGTTCCTCGATGGATGTGATAGGAGGGGGTGTGTGATCTCTCTCTGTAGTCTGGCTGGGCCTGTTTAGAGGGAACCTGCCTGTCCCTCTACACCCTGCCAGGGCATTCTCCACTGAAGAAGCTTTCTCCTAGTCGGGCCAAACAATGGAAAAGAACAAGCTTTCAGGCAGCTTCTGGCCAGAAATTTTTCAGGTCTTCTCCTTGTTCCAGTGGTGTTTCGGGCTCTTAAAAATTGCCTTTTTAAAAAAACAAAAAACAAATAGCAGGTAATTTCCAGCAGGCTACAGGGCGTTGTGTATGGAGGTTAGCAAAAAAAGATGGGTTGAGAAACCTTGTTATGAAGAAGGCAGCTGTAGCCATTCAGTGGAAGGACATGGGATGAGGGGGTCATCTTTTGGGAGTTAGTTGAAAAACATCTTTCTCCGCTCCAGAAAAAAGTCCCCATTGATCCAGCCCCCAAAATGGGGGGACACTGTATAAAAAGAGCAGCAATTCCAACATGTATCAGAGTGATGGAAAGAGCAAAGTATGGAGGCCAATAGAAACTGCCCAAAATCCAAAGCACCACCCTCATCTGTAAAACATGGCGGTGGTGGGCATTATGGTTTGGGCATATATGGCTGCCACAGATACTGGCTCACTTGTCTTCATTGATGATGTAACTGCTAATAGCAGCAGCAGAATGAATTTTGAAGTTTACTGAAACATCGTATCTGCTCAGGTTCAGCTAAATGCCTCCAAATTCATGATATTCTCCATAAAGGTTTTCATTGCCTTTCCAGGCTCTTTGTGATTTCTGAGCTCACCAGGGCTCTCTTTCTTCTTAATTATGTTCCAAATCATTCATTTTGAGAGAGAGAGATGCCAATAACAGAGGGAGAGAGAGACAATTATCAATAAATTGTATATGTAGTTAGTTATCATTGTTCGTTAGAATGCTGAATGGTAATTAATTATTACACTTTATTTGCACACCTGTTATTATTATCAAAGTCCTGTAAATATAATTGTCTCCTATTTTACCATCATAGAAAAAAATGTTACACGCAGGAATAAAAAAATCCATTAGTAGCATTGAATTCTCTGCTCAAAGTCAGAGCCATCGAAAGAAATTCAGGTCACAAGTTCTGTGAGACCTCAAAAATGTCACTTGAAAATCACAAAAAGGTGAGCCTACCATTTACCACAATGTGACATTTGTGAGAATAGTGGTCTGAAAGGCAAACTGAGCCCCAAGGGTAATGATTAGACGTCTTAAAGAAAGCCTGAGATACTCTATATTTTGGGATACAATATCTCACAGACAACCTTTCACCATTAGCTGCTTGAATCAGTTTCAGAAGGTGCAACACAAATAGATATAGTTCAGATTTGTAAATTGCATCTATCTGACACTGAGGATCAAAATCTGTAGACAGATGAAGAACAAATGCAGTTATACAAACATTCTACTCACCTGCGTGTTTGGTGAAGCTTATGTTAAGACTGATGAGTAAATGATAAGACCTAATTCTGATGTTACATTTGTAGTTTAAACTCAAGAAAACTGGCAATCAAATCTGAAAGAGATGTCAAATTCTGCCCTAGAGCAACGGCCAAAAGTCTCTCCTGAAATGTGCCTGAGCCTCATGATAGGAAGCATCAAAATCAAACGAGTACTTACAAAATGATGCCATTTGAAAATTGTGAGTAAATAAATATGCTTGTTTTTTTCCTATATATGCAGCATGTTCCCAGTATTAAAATATTACTTTTTTCTGCAAATATTATGCTACATGCGAATATAGTTTATCAATGCAGTGATTGCATTCAGAGATCACTGTATATGTGCACATGTGAGCTGTACATACAGTATCTGTACACAGAATATAATTGCTACAGCCCTCATTTCCGAAACACCTGTCCTTGTTATCTTCTGTTTGCAGCAGTTCAGAAAAAGAGCAGACTCCTGAGCAGATGAGTCAAGTCACGCAGCCAGAAGTGTGGTAACAGAAGCCAGGAGGGGAGCAGATGGGTCTTACCTGTTTACTTCTGTAGCGCTCTGAGGCCTTCCTGTCACTTAGCTAGCTGTGTTCTGATCCTGCATTGACACAGAGATGAGTAGAAATAACAGATAATAACAGTGGTAGCCTGAGTTCCGTGAGGCAATACAGGGGAAAGGTTCTAAATGAGCGTGGCTACTGGTGTGGGGAAGGTGGGTGGGTTGGATGGTGGTGACAGGAGCTACAGTGCCAACAACACTGATGACGATGACGCGAGCATGAGGTCCAGGCCAAAATTTTTTTTTTTCTGGAGCAGTTTAGGTGACAGCGATGCCACCCGGAAGGAAACATGATTAGAGCTGTGCTCGCTCTCCTGTGACTCCAAGGGAGGGTAGCGAGGGAGAAAAAAGGCTGACTGGATGTCTCCATGATTGAGAAGACACAGTCTCGATTTGCTATTAGTGCATGAAATCAGCTGCTCCAGCCCAGTGAAGACACAATAGATGGACACGGTGAACCCAGCCCAGTCTCTGGACCCACCTAATAAGACCTAGGCGTAGAGTGCTTTCAATTAGCTTGAGCAATGAATGACTCTGAATGCAGGCTCACATAGTGAATAGCTATTGACAGTTAATTGGAAAGTAATCAAAGTCTTCTCCTCTCAATGCAGACAGGCACCGAAGGGGAATTGTTTAATGTTCTTTGCTGGAAAAAAGATACAGGCAGTTCTTATTCTTGGGAATGAAATGAGTGCTGCTGTACAAATGTAATTCTTGAGGAAGTATCAGAATCATACATTTTCTTTTAATCAGACTTACATTAATTATCACGCCAGATACATCATCCATGGACCTTTCAACATAGCAGTTAGCCACTTGTGCATGGCTAGTGCACAGACTCTGAATCAGATGCATCAAAGCCTGAACAGCTTTGGCCTTTTTCTGCTTCTCTGTGTTTAATCCCACATTCACAGGTTTCTCTCTCTCTCTCTCTACCTTCTCCTCGTGAGTCCTGTGGTGTGTTTCTGCCCGTACTAGTGCATTCCAAACACCTGCCATGCCTACAGTGCTCATCGGTAACCTCCACTCGTGGGACTGTTAAAAAAATACACTTGCTTTCCCACTTTCTTTTGAAAAATACAGGCAATAGAGGCCTGACCTGATTTACTGTTATAGCATTTTAGAACCATCAGGTCCCCAGTCTCCTGCACGGCTGTCTTAAGGGGGAAAAATGCTCTTTGCTGCTCCGTATTAATGCTTCATTACTTATGCATTCCTGTCTCTACACAGTTTTGGCAATTTCGTTCAAGAAGAGACACCTTTTTGGGACTGTTGATGTGTAAAAAGAAAATTCTCACACTGAGTTTGGAAGGATCTTGTTTGGTACCTTGCACAGATTTTGTTGTTGTTTTTCTTTTTTGAGGAACTTGTCATATTTTAAAAAAACAACGTGTGGGTGAGGAGTAAAGTGGGAAGGAGGGGCAGAGCACACCCATCCTGTACCTCATCTGTCATCTTTTCCAGGCAACGTACAGTAGGTGGGAACCACATACAGTAGGTAGAAATGACAACAACCCTCCTTGGTCTACTTCTCTCAGTCCTCCAGCTTTGGTTGTCCAGACAGGTACACTGTCAACCTTGCTGTAGTCAACCCATATCAAGATTTAACTGAACAGCTAACACGTCAAACTTCCATTCATCTGCCATTCGTCTGAATAATGTCACTCTAAATTGAACCTAAATGCTACATAGCTCAGCTACTTAAGCCTCCTATTGGTTTTATAACCAATAACATCATCACATTTAAGCTCTTATTTAAAACTCCCAGCACAGATACTGCATATGCATCATCACTTGTAGCACTGCTACGTATCAAATATAGTTGATTGTGAATGATAATGGTGGTCAGTATTCTAAACAAGAGCCAATATCAGTTTACTGAGGGCGTAAATGGTTTGCATTTAGCTCTAGACAGACAGATGTTGGCATCCGCAGGTAAACCTCTGCATGTTTGTGTTTTTTAATCAAGAATCATGAAAAAGGGACCCAACTGTATTCTACCAGCATCCATAATTTGACGAAAACATCCGTATGCATATTCCCCCTAGCACAGAACTATGGGAAGTCCAATATGAATGGTAATGGTCAAAATTGTGACAAGGAAAGAAGGAAGGAAGGAAGGTTTTAAAACAGCAAATCATTTTTAGTGCATTACATTACAGGCATTTAACAGACACTCTTATCCAGGGAAAGAAATAGATTTTTGCATTTTTACACAAAGCGGGTGGATATTTGTTGAGGTATTTTAGGTGACCTCTTCACGGGTACAACAGCAGTGTTCTAGTTGGGAACTGAACATGCAACCTTTAAGTCGCAAGCCCGATTCCCCAACCACTATACAACACTGCCGCCCTGGTGGTCACAGTTAATGTGCTCTGTGTTTGTTTTTCACCTCAGCACTGATCTACATTCACCTATAATTACCTTTAATATATTTACTAATAAATGTTTGTGGATCCCTGAAGTTTCCACTTATGTTTCTTGGTGATTATACAACTCCTCATAAGGTTAATGTAAATGTTTTACTTACACTGAGCTTATTTAGGCTTGCTTATTCTTGATTAAGAATTTAAGGTGACCTGTTACTGGGTTCTAAATGTGTTCAATGGGAAGATCACCCCATAGTCATTGACTACGTCAGACTTAATTTATCTGCTGCTCTGTAACTTGACAGAAACATACAGTATCGGTGTATGCTAACAAAGATGGTGAGGTGAAATAGAATCCCTGCACTGGTTTCCCAGGCAACGGTTGAATTATTTTTTTTATCGGTAGCAATACCTGGAGTGGAAAGACAATGGAAATTGTGTGGAATTTCAATGAACATTTAAAAAAATAGTTTTTCAGCTTTTTAACTTGTGGCCAGTGAGTCTTGCTTATTTGTTAGTATGTCTTTGCCAGAAAGAGGAAAGATTTTCACTCTCTTTTTCTAATTGTTAGGATAAAGACATCATGACTGAGGGGAAGTCAGACCTTGTGTGGTAAAACTAGACCTCTAAGTGTGTCTGAATCACACAGATTTGTTCCTTTCTTCTGTTCATTGGCTCTAGTGTCCTGATTCGAAATAAGTGACCCCAGATCTGATCCTGAATTATAGATATGTTGTGAAGATACTACTTTAGGCTGCAAGAAAAAAAAAGACAGAAAACACATCCTCCCTGGGCTCATATTGCCATCTGCTGGCCATATTCAAACATAACAGGGAACTCTTCTCCCAAATACAATTGCCTATCGAGGAGAAAACGACAAAGCATTTGTTTTCTGAGATCGGAATATTGTCCAGTACATCATATTCATCATCCCGTTAATATATGATTTACAAAATTAATTGAAGTATATTTCATACTGCATCTAAAGATGGCCAACTGAAAACTAAACAAATATAATGACAGGAAAATTTTTCAGGAAAAGTCACAGTAAAGAATGAACTACTGAACATGCACATTAATGTGATGATATCAAAATGTTGATTTTTTATAATATATGAAATATACGAAACACTTGACTTAGGTTTTAGGAAAGGTATGTTCTTTTTGACAAATTTTATTTGTAAAGCATGGGAAAAAAGACAGAATGTTCTGTTTGTATGAAATTGAGTTTGTAAAACTATGTCTATTTTTGTGATTACTATGCTGCACTCCAATGCAATGATTTTATGTAGTGTCTTGTAAGTCCGTGTGGGCTGGGCACCTCTGGTGCATGACACAAAAATAAAATAAAAATCAATCAAAATCAAATCATATATGAATGCAAACAGAATATTTTTCAATTTGTAAACTCTTTCCTGCTCATTTATAACATTCATTCATTAACACTCATTAACATGCATAATTCCAGTGGATTATATTCTGACGACACATTAGTTTAAATTGCTGGGGAGAACTGGTTGAAGAATAAAAACAGTAGGAAGTCTTGCAAGTGCAGATCCTGTAGGAATTATTGAATACCAGCATCAGTTTTTAAATAATGGATGAGATCCTCGATTGAGATAAGAACAGTATTCCACAGCTACAAGGACAGGGGTGGTGTGAATACTAAGGACCCCCATATTCAATGTAGTTTAATGCAAGGCTATTGTAAAACAACCTCCACACTCTCCACTCTTATTACTACACTATGCTTCTGAGGTTTAGCATGAGGCGGTCTTGTCAGAACAGTCGCCTCATGTGTAAATATAGTTAATTATACTTTAACACATTTTCATTCACCTTTGCAGGCTTTCAGAACCTCTTTCTGATGGTACTGAGCAGAGCAGAGGTGAATTAGATGCCATAGGCACAAAAGGCTGCAGACCCAGGCCTTCGGAGAATAGCACCAATCCAAAGGTCGCCCACACTGTCTCATTCATATGGAGAGAGAGGTGTTTCTTTCACAGTACCACCACACAGCCATTCCTTTCATTTCAACTGTGCCCAAGAAGAGGAGAAAAACAAAAACATCTGATTGTGTGGAATATTCCATCAAGGTACCTAAAATACAATGTGGAATTATCATTGTTGACCATTTTGCTCTAGACAGACAGAAGGGTTCAAGAATAGTGGAAATTTTAATTTGGGTATGTCATTTTCAGTGCTAAAACAAGGGGGCGCTACAGAAGGTGTTAACTTGCTCTGGCTAGCAGGGTTGATGAACTGGCTTCATGGCTGTCTCTTGGAACACTGACGAAAATCTAGGAAACTAGTTTTAACTAGTAACTAGAAGAGGAAAGCATCATTGGTTTGATCCAGCATGCAAAGGTTTTGTTAAGTTTTTATTCATTATTCAGCTGCCAATTGTGACATTAGTCACTAGATAACATTTCCTAGTTAATAACACCTCTGATTAAAAACCTATTGCTTACTAGCTAGCTAGCGGGGATAATGCCGCTAGACATCCCACCTGCAGTTCCTGGGTAGCAGGGTTGATGAACTGTCATCATGGCTGTCTTCTGGAACACTGACAGAAGCTAGGAAACTAGTTTTAACTAGCGACTAGCGACTAGCTTCTGTCAGTGTTCCAGGAGACAGCCATGACCAGTAGTGTTTTTTAAATTTATTTTTTTATTTCTCAGCCTCATAATGACTTCCTTGACTTTCACAGGCACAACTCTGCTGTTCATGTTGACAAACACCAGTAACACACTCCTGCAATCGGGAAGCAATTGAACTAATTGAACATAACTGACTAATCAGAAACACCTGAAGCTATTTGTCCGAACAATTATGGTGCCCCAAAATGGGGGGACTAAAGTGCTGTAATTTCTACATGGTGAAACCAAAATGTATAAAAATACATTAGAGCTAGGGTGGAGAAGCTCCATCGATGGGACGTATGAGAAACATTCACCCAGATGGCAGGGAGTGCCTTGCTCCACCACATGTGAATTGTTTGATTACAAATCAAAAATTGTGGAGAACAGACCCAAATCAATAAAAAAATATGTCTTTGTCCCAGACATTATATATACATATTTAAACAGCGCCACATGCACTGAAGATGGCTGAAGATGGAGCAAGTAGTTTACCAAAGGCCTGTAATGCTAGGAGACTACTAATAGACCACTTTCAGGCACTAAGAGTGCTTGTCAGGAGGTTTAATGAAGACAAAGCCATAGGTTCTGAGAGGGAAGTTGTGGGTGAAGAGAGGTTAATGTTATATTAATGGGGACCTCTACTGTCCTTGACAAATCATGCACACTCGATACTCTGGAGTGTTCTTTATATCAGCTAATGCAAATGTCACTATGTACTAGCTGCTAAATTGTTTTTTTTTTTTTTCTGGGTGGGTGGGGTAATATTTAAATAAAGGATTTGGACACTATTTTCTCATTATTCCTGGTGCAGCTATTGACACCCCATGCCCCATGTCATACTTTTCACCATCCAAGAAAGGATTTCTGCATGAACCTGGAAATACTCCACAAGCATGTTTGAATAAACCCACACAAACTGAATATCTATCACTATGATTTCTCTGTTATTGTTCAGGCTTTTACCATATACAGTACCATAACAAGTTATTGATGCACCGTGCTCAAAGAAGATTAGATACACTTTAAACTTTCATCTGTGTCCTTTCTTCTACTGTTTCTTGAAGTCACTTCCATCTGCAAAAATTTATTCAGTTCAGATTATGCAATACATAGTTTTCATGCGTTACATGGAAAGATTGTTTAAAGACTGATATTATTTTCTGTGCTTTTTGGGGAAAAAAAGCTTCCAAAACCTTCTGGTGCTGGGGGAGAGGATTGGCTTCCTTGTGAAAAACATTCTGCTGCTATAGCACTCTTCCCTTTGGTCTGGCAGTGACTGGGTACACCATAACCCAATTTCCAGCCCCTTAATTAATGAAGCACATTACGTTTCCCACACCAAATGTTGCCCACCATCAGGCTTTGTCCCATATCACATCAGATGATATACTCACCCTGCCTCAAGCCTCCCAAGCCCTAGGAGTTTCCTTACAACATAGACTCCTGAAAGAACTTCTTAATTTAGCAGATATGAGATATGTAACAAATTCGTTTTTGGAGGGCAGAGCTTAATAAATTAGTGTTCCTGCCAAAAAAGTGAATAATGCCTGCTCCATTTGGTGCAGCTTGATCCACAGTTGAATTGCTCTAATAGGATGGACTATGAGAGATACAATGGAATCCCTAAATACACTGCAATTAGACTCGCATTTCCTTTATCCCTCAGTAGCAATACAGTACAAACTTATTGTCCTCTTTCCCTGTCTGGGGAGAGTTCAGGTAAAACAATGAAGACTGATCAATCAATGCTGAAATCTAAATACGTTAAATAACTAAAATAATGAAAAAAATTCTAACCTTCAGTAACTCAGCTGTGCATCATGACTCACTGTCTTTTTCCAGTTTTCTGTTTATGCCAGAGGTGGTGAAACATGGTGTTTCATCATTTCTGTGCTTTATTTATTTTTCATTAACTTCTCAGATTGCTGTGCTCCATGTTTTTCCTTCATATGAGCTATGATTGAAATATAGTGGACTCTCTTGTCCGTTCACATTTCTGTCTGTGAAGCCTATGAGATATAGCTACAATGTTTTACACCTACATTTAAGGATTACCCATTGACATCTTCTTGCAGCGTTGGACTGAAATTGGGTTGTGATTGGACTATGCCTGTTTGAAAAAACTGAGCTTCTGACACTGTCAACAGAGCTGTTTCAGCTGTGGGGAGTTGTGCTCCAGGGTTCAGTAATTCCTGCTTGGCTGTATTTTTTGCTCTGTAGGTGCTTCTCAGGGTGAGACATTTTTACTTATGCAAAGAGCAGTGTGGCGGTGGGGTCCCGCAAGGAAAATGCCTGGGGACTGTTGTCAGGATATTTTATCGAGAAGATTTGGCGGTTTATCTATTTGCCCTTCCCATGTGCGATTCATGCACGGTGGCATTTCCAGGTTGAGGGGTCCCAAGAGAGTTGAAACACAGGCAAGAGAGCAAGAGACCAGATGGAAGATTTAATACTGAAGAGTACACTTCCTGAGGGTGTTGTTGTGGCCACCAACCTGTACACCGTGCATGGGTCATTTCAGTTTGCAGTTTGGTTCCGTTTGCATGGGCTTCAGTCCAGTTCCTGGGGGACAGAGGGAGAGATAAACAAAAAGGAAGACCAAGCCTGGGTGAGTTATGGCCTAAAATACACCTCAGTGCAGAAACTCAACAGTGCACCGCCCTTCAGCTTCCAGAGAACCAGTCCTCCCATGTGCAGCAGCGATGAGGCTGGGTTCTTTTATGTTTATGAAGACTGCTGTGGAGTGCTTGGATTTGTGATGTAGGTCCCAAACAAATGATAATGTTGCAAATTCCGGAGAGTACCCAAACTGATTGGTGCAGGTGCAAATTGAGAGTTAAACTTAAAACCGTTAGGTGCTATTGTCAGTTGATAAAATGCTTTTTGTGGCATTATTTCACTCTTCTTTCAACTCACTCATATTCGTGCTCTCTCTTATACACAGACTCACACAAGTATGTGTGTTCACGTTCACACGCTCACACAAGATGCAACACAGTTATGTGGTCACAACAGAGAAGATGATGGAGAGATCTGCAAACCCATTAGCTTCATGATAATACCATAGCTCAGTCACATGAAGCACAAAGTTACGAAGTCAGTGCAGGGATACCTTGACTGTTGATAATACAGCATCAATCATGCTCTGTAATATGTGTTCATTATGAAGTTTAACCTTGCTATCTGTACACACAGGAAGTGTCTGGTAAATCACTGTGTCACAGGCAGTGTGCTAATGTTGTGCTTCCTTTGTCTGTATATGCAGATTCACTTCCGCTGTGTTATTTATGGCCAAAGTTATAAGCAGCTTAGAATTCACACTTCTACAAAAAGCTGCCAAAAAATGTGTGCCCTTTTTCTGTGTAGCCTAATTAACTTGATTAAGCAATAGCTTCTCTTCCCAGTGTGTTTAGCATTTTCCATCTACATAACTAAATCTGCAATTTGGTTTCCTACATATAAAGTACACCCTTCTAAATATTACATCTTTGAGTTTCCCTGCTTAACTGCATGAACAGCCAACCCTTACTGCATGATTTCCCAAGGTGAGTACTAATCAATGCAAATATATGTGTATCCAGCCATGTTCCACATGATCCTTCATTTCCTCACCCTATGGCTCTTACAGTATATCATTACAGAATAGACCAAAATATCAGCATCTAAAAACTTAGCTTTTTGATACCTTTACTGTCACTGAGCATGACCCTTGGTTCATAAATGCCATTTTGGAGAAAAATTTTGCTAATGCAATACAATGCAATAGTAATTCTTCAACAAAATTAAGCTGAATCAAAAAGAATGAATGGGCAATTTAAATTATTATGGTTGTGCTAAGATAATTCACCTTTGTTAATTTATTATTATTATTGTTATTATTATTATTATTATTATTATTATTATTATTATATAATAATAATAATAATAATAATAATATGGCTCCCAAATGGCTCAGTCAGTATGTATCATCGTCCTAATCATTATCATTATAACAGTGAATAAAATATAGAGTTCTGAATTAATTTTTGAGTGCCAGAGTGGACTAATACAACGTATTAAATTAAAACTGCTAAAATCACCAAAACCACCAAAGAGCATGTGAAATTAAAATGATTTAATTTAGGTCACATCAAATCTAGGATAAATCAAATTACAAACAACAATAATGGAAAGATTAAATTCCATTTAATGGAAAGAGTAAAGCCAGCAATCCTTTGACTAAATCCCTGCCATATAGATCCTCTTAATATAACAGCATTGCCAGTCTTTTTTTTTTTCATTTTTAAAATTAGTTTCCAGAATTCTTCAATTAAATAGTTGAGCTTTAATAAAACAGCTGCATCTCATTAAGAGTAACTGTGCAGTATACTTTCTGTTAATCACATACCATTCAGTTTTCAATAGCCAGCAAAGCCACAGCAGCACGGTAAAAACTGATAAACTGTAAACTAGCTTGTCCTTGCACCACCCAAATGCACCAAGTGTACGCTTGTCAGTAATTATTTATCAATGTCCTATTTTCAACTTCATTAAACAGAATCACAAAATAATTCTTGAAAGAAAATATGCTATTCATTCTGATCAAAGCTTAGGATACTCATCTGCCTAAATAATCCATTATAACTGTAGTCCTCCAATACAGTATTCCTTCTGGGATTAAGTATGGAGGGGTAGCACATGAGGAAAAGTTGGAACAAAAATGGGGGAGGCTGAAAAAGAAGCAAAATGTACACTAAGACATATCCACTGATAAACAAACGAAACATTCAAAAGGGAACAGAAATATCCTTTAGACGAAAAATATGTATTTCTGAAATAATTCCAACTGTTTTATACAGCTTGTTCTGGTATATCTGGAAGTCTACTACTACACTGCCATCCTGTGGTGTACTGTCGCCTTGCATTAGGCCACATTACAACAACTATGCAGGCACCATGTAATTTATTCTTTGCAATAGGTTTATATATTATTTGCAGTGTATTTGAGTATAGCAAATGTTATCTAATTATGTATCTGAATACATGCCCTAAATATTGCATTTGGTATTAAGGTTGGAGAATTGAGCACAGTCACCCTTTTGCAACCAACGTTTTAGAGCTTTGGAGTTCTATAACAAAAAATAATAAATAAATAAATAACTCTTTAAGCTTTAAACTACAGCATATGATATAAGCTTTAAATAACACTTGATTGATTCCCACCTTGACTGATGTCCTCCTGCAGGAGGGTTGGTACAGTATTACTGATTACCATACCGTGAATGATTTATAAACTTAAAGATAATGACAGCTATGAAAAGGAACTTGGTCTAAATCAGGTCTCAGTCCTTGAGAGCTTCACTGTCTGCAAAAAATTGTGCTTGCCTTTCAATCAGCAGCAAATGCAAATTTAGCCCTTGGAAACAGTATGTGAGCTCTTGCCAATCACTGGCATAAATTAAATACTGTAGCCCGCCAGAAACTGAGTTTGAGATCTCTTGTCGAGAGTAAATAGAGAACCTCAAAATAAAAATAAATAAATAAAAGTGGTGCAGTGGCTAGCACTGTCACCTCACAGCAAGAAGGTCCTGGGTTCAAATTTCAGCCTGGGCCTTTCTGTCCCCATGTCTGCGTGGGTTTCCTCCCACATTCCAAAGACATGTAGGTAGGCTTATTGAAGACTCTAAATTGCCCATAGATATGAGTGTGTGAGTGAATGGTGAGAAAACTGTGTGTGTTCCCTGTGATAGATTGGCAGCCTGTCCACGGTGCATCCCTGCCTCTCGCCCAATGCACGCTGGGATAGGCTCCAGCACCCCCCACAACCCTGCCCAGGATAAGTGGGTATAGATAATGGATGGATGGATGGATTACCAGAACTATAAACTTTATGCTAATATGTTGTAGTTGTTGAAAAGTTGATAAATGCAGCTTAAGGAATGTGTATGATTACAGGAAAAAGCTTTTGCCAATTAAAGTTGTTTAGCATCTTGTGAAATTATAGGTTCTTAAAACACAGGGTATTTGAAGGAGCTTTGCCTGTTATGTTGTTTTATTGATTCTTAATGTGAGGGATGCTGGAAATCTCTGGAAATTTCTATTACATATTATCCTGTATTATTCTGATATTCATCACATTGTATTAGCACATAATCACACATAAGTGTCCGCGTAATTATAAGTGGAAGTACACGGTCAGCATGACCAGTACACGGTCAGCATGACCAGCATAAGTAAAAAGAACATGGTACACTCACGCATTTTAGTGGACACTCACACATTATCTTCTAAATAAACTGAATAACCTTTATACTCATATATCTGGATCCATGTAACAGCTGTACTCTTTTACTCATGTCAAGACCCATGAGGGCTGAATAAACACATTTTTATTTTGATATCCTGGAATAGCGGAACCACTATTGTTTAATAAATCAGCATTTGGAGAAAGGGGGAGGGAAAACGGAAGGGTTGTAACCACAAAGGTTTCATGCTGTCAATCAACATCGACTAATTTTGATGATTATAGCGAAATAAAGATCCAGTAAACGACTGTGGCGCGGCCAAAAGAAACGCCTCCAGGGGGAGGTGAACTGATAAGAAAAGATAAGGAATGAAATAAAAACTGATGTATCTGTGGGGTTCGTTGGGCTGTTCTGTGGACACCACGGCTTTGTACTCTATTTACTTGAGAATAAAGTCTGATATTCTGAAGATTCTGCCTCATCCTCTTTATTGAAAAGACGTAAGAAATCTGCTAAATCTAGATAAAAAAGAAGAAGAACTTTGTCGATTGGAAACCACGACAGGGACAATGAACTTCAGAGCACAGAGAAATGGTGCAGGACTGAGTCGTGCTATTATTGCTAATGCTGGAGCTATTGCTTCCTGCGTCTCATATCTGAGCTTTTCATAATTCATCTTGGAAAACAGGTGCCTGTGTGCTCTCTAGGGATTTGCCAGAAATCAGGATTAAAAGAAATTTCAGCATTCTGTTATTTCCAGCTTTAATCTGTCAGGGACCTGAACTTCAGGCTTCTGAAAGGACATACGTCTGTATAGTAAAATCTTACAAACCATAAAATCCTTATAATCCTCATTTCTTGGTCCAGAGAACTCACTGAGTAAGCTATTTTTCACTCCAGATACTTTTAACTGAATTGTGATTTGGACATGAAAACACTTGATATATGTATGTCAGGCTTTTATCACTATTTTATAATATGTTTCAAAAATATTTTTTCATAATGATTAGACTTAATTGCTAAGCACAAACAATTGTGAGAGCTGTGCATATTAAAAAAATAGCAGCCTTAAAAGTCTGACTTTTGTCTTTTTATTGACAAGAGAACAAGCTCAAGTATAGCCTCTCAGAAAACTAGAGGATATAGTCCTCAAAGCTATAAGCAAGCACTAATAGGTTTGAGCTAATTCATGTTAAACATATAATTGCTATAAATGTTTTCATAGCTTTGAGGATGCCATGCAATTTAGCTGGCTACTAAATCATGACTACAATTCTCTTTTTATTTATTATTTGAGTTGATATCAATTAAATAAAAAAATTAAACTGATGGGTATCAATCATTTGGTGATTAGATGCATAGCTAGCTAGTTGTAATAGTTAGCTAGCCATTTACCAAGAGAATCAAGCAGTCATTGTAGTGTAACAACTGCACTGGGTTGTCAGTGGCATAGGCAGCCAATGAGAATATCAGTTAAAGGAATTGCAAACAGTCTGTATAACAGCCTATATAGAGGTGACAGAACTGTAGCTCGGAGCATTGTTCTTTGGCTGATTTGATGCAGCTGTTGTGAGCTAAGTTTAGTTCCAATCTAAGGCAAGTTCTTTCTCTCCTCCGAAAACTAGGTGTTTTGTGTGAATGCAATTGCTTATACTGGTCTTAATATTGTAATTTGTTCTGTAGTCTGTCTGTCATATGTCTGTGTTTACACTTGTCCTCATTATTTAAGTTTTAACTTATTGGGTACTATTCATCTATTCACATGTGACATTTTTATGAACTGCTCTGAGTGTGGCTCTCTTTGAGGTGCACTAGGAACTGACTCTTAGTTTTCTGTACGTAATTTTACTTTGGAGTGCTGTTCTTTGAAACATAGAAATGAGAAACCACTCATTACACTGCTTGTAAACAAACATATCTGTACTTGCTGTTCCCTCTTGGCCATTATTAACTGCCCACCAGACCATGGTTTATCAAAAGTTGTGGCAGTTTGTAAATTACATGCTTGATATCCTATGTTACAGTACCACACTACCTAACTGACTAGTAATAACACTGGTGAACACATTATCTTATATCTCTTAAAACATTAAAAATTTAGAAAATTTTGCCACAGGCAAATATAAAATCATCCACCATTATCCCCACCAACACTCTTTGTCTTAGGGTTGCTTTACATATTGCAGGTGGATTTGGCACTGAGACTTTCAGGAAGCCTCGGGTAACACTCGTGTAAGTTTGTTTTATTAAAACGGTATAAAATAATCATTTAAACTAACAGATCCTAAAGCTGGTTTCTGGGTTGTTAACAGGTTATTAGCTCAGATAGTTCTAAGCACCCAAGTCTTACGCCGGGCACCCACCGCACGCGTAGCGTAAGCGGCGCGTAAAGCCGGGCACCCACCGCACGCGTCGCGTATGCGTCGCGTAAACGGCAGGGCGAAGCAGCACGGCGCGACGCGTAGGGTGTCTCCACTGGTTCCGTTTGTGTCGCGCAAAGGCTTGCGTAAAAGCTATATATTCCTAGTAGCTCTCGCAGTCTGCAGTGGGCTTTTACATCGTGTATTTCACGTTTGTTCACGACTGTTGATTATGGGTTAAGTGAATACTTTGGTGAGAGACCTTTTTCAGTTTGTTAATTTGGTAATATTTCGTTAACTCGTAAATAGCCTACGTGAGAAAGTAAACGCTTTCAAGAAGTACCATAAACTTAAATCGCAACGTAGCCTGCATAACAATCAATCTCAAACTGTATTAATTTATTTGCTTGGTTAACAAGCGTGCCAATTTCATGAAGAATATGTAATGATCATAATAATAATAATAATAATAATAATAATAATAATAATAATAATAAATAATCCGTAATCAACCATTGGGAATTCCCGTGTTGTCTTGTCATTCACGTCAAAACATTTATAGGATCAGATTTAGTAAAATCAGCTAATCATCAAAAAGATAGCGTAACAGTTTCATCTTGAAGGGATATGAACACCACAACGCCATGAACACCGGAAGCTTTGAAGTACAAGTGCAATAAAGGCTTGCTTACAACTTCATTTATAAAATAGGTGTATTTTCATGGGCAAGACCACTAAATAATCTGTTTTTTTAAAGCTCTGTGGATTATCGGATTTTTATTAACAAGCCCTTTTTGAAAGCACGGCGAACGAAGACATCAGAGAAGTCAAATAGGCTGAGCAATGGTTGGTTAGAAACACCCTTCCACTCGAGCTAACAACCCGCTGCTCGGTGCATTCACTTCTACATCATTCAATAGGCTACGTCTTTCTGTGGTGTATTTTCAAATTTACCCCACCCCCTCCGCAAAATAAGATAGCGAAACTAAGTTTGCCTTTTCCCCAGGTTCCAGTTTTTTTTGTTTGATTGTTTTGTTTTTCTGCAAGGACAATACGAAATCGAAAAGGCTTGTGTTTTTTTTTTAGCTGCTTATAAAATATCTGGGAGGGAACTAGGGACACACCCCCAGTAGCCTAATATAAGGATGAAATATAAATCAGAGCATGTATACCTAGCATTTTAGAGCATATTTCTGTGTATAAACAGGTCATCATGACGCGCGACAAGCAGAAAAATAGAACAGAAGCGAAAAACTACGCTTCGGTTCGCTTGTGTCGCACAAGTCTCGCACCCGGTTCGCGCCGCGTTCGCAGCTGGTGGAGAGGACGTCGCCTGCTGCCGTTGTAATAACAGTACTTCAACTACGGTTCACTTACGCGCTTAGTACGCGCGTCGTGCGCTCGCGGCCGCTACGCGTGCGATGGGTGTCAGGCTTTAGAATCAAGTTCTGCTTTTGCTGAACCCAAGCTTGGTTCATTTAGGACAGTTTAAGCAAGTGGGTGTCATTCTCTGTTGGGGCACTCAAGAGTCAGGAGAATTACACAGCATACCAAAAGGCACCCAGCAGACATTCATAAAGAACTATCCATAGCCACCACTTCACAGACAACATGCTTAATTTTAGCTGTAAACCCTGGTAAAAATACTGCTCACAACACTGTGCATCTAATGGATAGTAAGGAGATTAGGAAAGGATTATTCAACCATTTGTCTCTCTCTGCAGGCTTGCAGCATTTGGATTCCAGTGCTCTGACACTCCATTTCTCAGTTTGTCTGAGGTGTTATTATAGACTAGGAAAGACAGGAAAAGCAGTTACAGAGGGAGTGGTTGGTGGAGCTCAAGTTCTCAGTAGTACAGAGAAGTTGAAAAACCACAAATCTGTCATTTTGTGGGTATTTGTGCTGGGGTATAACACAAACCATCCATATAAGAGAGCATGCTGCTTTTGGCTCCTACATAACCTATCAATCTCAGTAGTTGGATAACCAACTATGAGCACTTAAATCTAAGTCTTCCTCACAATCACTCTTAAACACAGGAAACCAAATACCAAAATGATAAATACCATATATGGGCAGCTACATTAAATGTGAGTTGACATCCTTATATTTACTGAGTGACATGCAGGATAAATCTAAAGAGACTGAAGATAGCCATTGTGAAGATTCCAAAAAGTATTCACCCAAATATGACAATATTAATTTCTGGACATGATTTTGGCTGCATCTTCATCAGACTTCAGATTTTAATATTATTGAAATAATGTTTGTTTTCACCTGATGAAAATAACACCATCATGAAAAGCAATTTAAAAGTAATTTAAATTGTTTGTCATTATTTGTATGTGGTTCCCAGAATATCCAAGGAAATTGTACAAAATACTACAATTGGAAAAAAACGGACTACTAAAGTCAGTGAATTGGCTTGAAACAAAAATCATCCTATTTGGCAGACGTGTTGCCATTTCCCACTGAGATCTCTCAGTTTATCTTTCTTCATGCCAACAACCTAGACTGACACTGTCAATGCACCATTATGCATCAAGTAATTTGCCAAAATTCAAGACCAATAAAATCAAATTCCAACAAGAAAAATACCTGACAGCTTGCCCTCTTTTGCCTGGCTCTGCCATAAAAATTAAATCTGTCAATGTAGGACATGAAATTTGACCCTTTTTTACCTTTACTTATTATAATACATAGTGTAGGAATGTTAGCAACTTCACAATTAACCAGTTCATCAACAAATATATATCTATCACCCATATAATTAATAAATGGTATTTACAATAATGCATCTTAATTAAGGGAAACTTAAAACAAAAAATATACAGATTACAGGCCAGAACCAGGTTTCAAGCCAAGTGAAGACTGAATGATCTAAGGTAGAGATATTTATTTTAATAATTAGGTACAATTGTAGTTATAATAATCAAAGTAAAACATAAATCACTGTTCAAATCTTCTGTGTAGTTAATGTAGGGCTGAGGGAGTCAAGGGATGAACACAAGAAGAAAGCAAACTGTTGCAGTGACAGTTGAGAGAATGATTCGGGAGGGAGGGAGGGAGGGAGGGAGGGAGAGAGTAACTATGGAGGAGGGGATAGAGGGTGAGAGATGTTGGGGATGCAGCAGACAGAATGTTTTGAAATCATCTTTTGATTTATTATTACTGCAGAAAGTGGATCATACACTCCCTGTTCCACTGAAGCAGGCAAATTCTCATGAATACTCTTTAATTTGGGGGTGTCTTCAAATCATATTTTTTCTGTAAAATGTATTATTCCAAGTAAGTTGTGCCTTTATAACAGGCCTAACAAAGGTAATGGGCAACTCCCGTGCTGATAAGCCTCAGGTGAACATGGCCCGTATCTGAGGCTGCTGCTGTCCAAGGTCCTGTAGGCCTTCCCGGCTGTGGACAGCAGCAGCCAAAAAGGAGAAGCAGCCATTTTTGCTTCTTCTCCTTTCACCCATTCTGGCAACACAACACAATATACGAGTGAGAGTTCTGCATGAGGCAGAGAAAGAACAGGCATGAAAGACAGTGACAAGTTTGACTACAAATCTCACACATAAAAAAATACTATGCTTACATCATACACTCCAACCAGACCCCTCTGACCAGCATCTTTTTTGCCAGTTGACTGTTTCGGTGCATCCAGCAGCTGCTTCATTAGGCCCTGGTTCTTCTCTGCACTCATCCCTCGATACCGCTTATGCTGGCCATCCCCAAGCAGCCAAGAATCCAGATCGACTGGCTGCTTTCTGCAAATGTCTAAAAGGCCACATTTTCAGACTAAACTTAAATGTTTCTATCTAATTATAATAAATTAATCATTACCATTCTTTATCTCATGGGTACTGATGGATGCACCTTGACAGTGACATTTGTATGACTGTGACTTAGCCTATCACTTGCTCTGATGGTTTTTAACTACCATGTGAATTGTACTTTTGTAAGTTGATTTGGCAGTAAATTGTCAATATTCATGTGAGGTTATACCATTTAAAAATTCAAGAAAGGCATAGAGCATAATGTTCCTCACCTTTTCATCAAAGTAAAAAAACAATCTCTAAAGGTACCACTGATCAAATCAAATAACAAATTATCTTGAAATTGCTTAGTATATGAGGCAGCCACAGGTAGCAATGGGGAATATGCAATATCATGCAACACTGCACCAGTACTCTCAACTGCAAAACACAAATTGCACAAACTGATGTCAGGTCCTGGAGCCTGAGTAGGGTGTGATTTCTGTTTGGTTAGCTTACTCCCTGGAGCTAACAATAGTTAGGATGCAAGATGCTCTTCAATGAAGGACAAGAAAATATGAGTGACACCATTTAATAAAATATATATTTTCCCATTGTGCTACTTATAATTACATTACTCTGTCAACAAAACTACAAAGAGACAAATATATAACAAAATGGATTTGACAAAAACAGATGCGGGAGTATTCAGTGGTACCCTACATGTGCATGTGGGTAAAAACAGAACTACAGTATGTTTTTACTATATTTACTAACTGCACAATATACTAAATGGCCTCTGGGTATCAATGAATTTGTATAATTCTGTATTTCATGTTCAATATATGGTTTCAATTAGCTATCTCACGCAGGGCTCCATACATCCAAAGATACTGTTCAATACTGCCTTTTAGTGTTTCATGCTTTTTGAGCATTACATTAGTGAGATCAAGTGCTGTAATTCACCACAAATGTTCCATGTTATGCAATAAAATGTGTGTATAAAATAATCAGATGGTATCCAAATGGATCCAATGTCAGATTAAGGCCATAGGATAAACTGTTTATGTTGGACTCCTAACAGATAATGCACTATAGATTTACTACAGATTAACTATCATTGGCAAAACCACATAACTATCCTTGTTTCATGTCTGTTTCCTGAACTGTTTGAACGAAATCCTGAATATATATATAAACTGTGCGATTGAAATAAAAGCTTAACTTCCTGCAATACCATCCAAACTGTTCCTAGTTCTATTTTACATGGCGGTCTTCAATTACTATGCGTCCCAGTTGTGAAACTAATTTTGGAAATTTACCAAATTCAAACAAAAGAATGTGTGAATAGTCAGCTCCCGCGCAATTAATACCCCGAACTAGACCTCGAAGAATTTACACCACCAGTGCTTTGCTGCACAGATATGTCATACTACACTACACTTTGTTGACATTCATTTGAACCACCCAGTGTAATCCCCGCCTACTTTCGGATTATAGCCTAGTCTGTGTTTCAGAACCTGGTTCACTGGATTACAACTACCAGCAGTGGAGAGCATTCTCATTCTAAAGTACAGTTCTAAAGCGAGTATATCTTCAAGGTAAAAAATTTAAAATTCCGCTTTTGCTTGGTAAATTAATGGTTCTCACAGTCTTAATCAGACTACTAACTAGATATCTAGGTAGTTCAGTCGCTTGATGGATTTCAGTCTCTTATCTTGCGCATTAACTTGCTGCTTGGCTATTTCTTCACTTTAACTTGGTTATCGGATATTAATCACGTTAGGATTAGTTGTTTTTTGCGCATTTCATCATGTGTTTTTTTTTTTTTTTTGGATCGATTTTGGTATTGACTATTTTAAGCGAAGTCATTATCTAAATGATGCACTTTAGTATGTGAAGTGGTTTATCTGCTCGTGCTTAATCTGTGATTAGTGCGGGTTGCTTCGGCTAGCCTATTCATTTCTTGTTTCATTTTAGATGGGCGAAAGTTTTCCCATTTATAGCGAATAACTCCAATTTTATACTTTTTGTGATGCCACATGCCCACAGAAAATAGACCTGCTTGTTTGTCATCATTTTATTTTCTGGTATTCTTGCGATCTCCGGTGACAATATTCGTCTGCAAAATGGGATGCACTGTTGCTAGTAGTACATTTGCATAAGTATTTGCTGAGGCAGGTGGAGCTATCTCTGGAAGTGATTATGTAAATTGCTTAACCTTAAAATCCCCGTCGGTTCGACGTTCTGTTATTTATATCAACTGGTGATGGTTTAGCAGTTTTACTGCGTTGAGTCGTCGTGCCCCCAGGCCCCAGCACCCCTCAAGTCTGTCTGTCTGTCTGTCAAAGGCAACAAAACCTAGTGCTGTGATAAATGCGACGTTGCACAGTTAATGCGCGGTTAAATCCACGAAACATTTTTGTTACAGTACATGGCTGGAATTGACGAACGCACCTTCATTGCCATCAAGCCCGACGGCGTACAGCGAAGGCTTGTTGGAGAGATCATCAAACGTTTCGAGCAGAAAGGATTCAAACTCGTTGGAATGAAACTACTCCACGTAGGCTATGTTTTACTTACTTAACTGTTCTCTTTGTTGCCGTTAGGTAGAAAGTTGATTGACAGTTATTTTCTTTTGTTGCTGAGGATAAATGTTTAAAATGGATAAAAGGATGAATGTTTATAAAAGTTTAAAAACATAAACTGTTGTTTTGCAGTGTCAGATGAGAATGACGAGCGATATTAAGTTTTTTTGTTTGTTTGTTTTTTGCAGTAAGATGCATATTAATTATGCACAGAATATATTATGCCACAGTAGCCTACATGGCCACTGTAAAGTAAATATCAAAAGTCAATGCATATTTACAGTGTGGTTTTTTGTTTCATTGTCTGATAAGCTTGCATTAAGCATGGCAAAAATTGCAGTTGTTGATGGCGCAATCGTCATGTTCTTGTTCTTGTTGGAACTTGGCTTTGGGAATACAGATGAATCACAGATATTGTTTAAGATATTTTTATATTAATCCCGACCAGTTACATTTGGGACTAACAATATTCTTATGGATTTATCACACTTTCTATTACCTACTTTTTATATGTATGTAGTCTGATTTAAGTCAAAAGTGACATTTCTGAATTAATTATATTAATTTATAAATTAATTTCATTATATTAATATATTAAATGTAATACCAATTATGAAGTTTGACTGTAGTTGCCATATTTCATTATTGCAGGCATCTGAAGAATTATTGCAGGAGCACTACAGTGAACATAAGGACAGACCGTTCTATGCTGGCCTGGTCGATTACATGCACTCTGGTCCTGTTGTTGCTATGGTAAAGTATTGATCTTGTGATGACAGTGGCACATATGAATTTAGTTATTGGGCCGCGTTCACAAAACGTTTCTTAAATTCGTTTGACATTGTTCTCAATGAAAATTAGCATGAGATTCTTGAAACATGTTCAGACCGGGTGCATATCCCAAAATGCATCAGAGGTGAATGCCAGTTGTTCGCAAATTGGATGCGTGTGCCTGTTCATGTTGATTTGCATAAGGACCACCCTAGTAGCCTAATAAAAGGCATGCTACCTTCAGAGTTGTGTGCAGACATCAGCAATGCAGCGCTCTTTCAAACGTATTTGCACGGTCCCAAAAGATGCGGTCTCTCCCCATGGCACGATTAACCAAGTAATCCAAAGCAACAAATACAAATAGAAATACAGCAATAAATTGGTAGGTGTTGTAAGTAGGCTAAGCAAGTTTCATCACTTTGTAGCTGTTGCTCTGGCATTAGCTTAGCTGCGGCATAGAGTTTAGAACAAGTTTAAATCGGCATTGTCCGCAAAAGGTCACATGGTTTTGTAATTGTATACCCAAATGCTGCTGTGTCCTCAGAACCTCCGGTTTAATGCGCAACTGCGGTTTAGCCTAAACCCTGTTGTTTTGTCTTACTGAAATTAATTAGAGTGACCTCTACTGGCAGTTAACTGAGGTTTAAGTTAACCTGCACTCATGGTTTAACTGAGCTTTAAAGGGAAATACTGCTCCGATCATTTTCATATTTCAAAACACATCTTTCATCTTTGTTTCATAGAATAAGTTGACCATAAGAAAAAAAACAGGCTCATCCTTTACATTTTATTAGCCTGTTTATTGTTCTTTGAGGACACAATAATGTGTATTTAAAGTTGGCTTTCTGAAATAGGTTGCATGCTAAACCCCTGAAAGCACCGGTTTAGCTGAACCCATTCTAAACCATAGCTAAGCTAGTCAATTCTAACTGACAGAGCAATAGCCTCTTTGTATCAAATTCCCTGGAATTTATTAGCCTCTTGGTAAGTGACATATGAACAAACAAAATACAAAATGGCCCCCAATTCAAGATGGCATTGACCAAAACATACATAGGAATATTTGGACTGAGGTGATTAGTCTGGGTAGCATGTTTGCAAAAAATCACTCCTCCTGTAATGCACGCAACCTTCAACCACTGTGCAAAGTTTTTAAATTAGCGAAATATCAGAAGATATAATAACTCTGTCAGATAGGGTTCCAGCAGCTTCACTGCTTGGCCCGCTGATAAAAACTAGTGAAAAATTAGAGGTTAATCAGATAGGTTAGTTAATTTAGTCTGCCGCCTTTCTGTGTGGAGTTTGCATGCTCTTCCCGTGTCCACATGGGTTTCCTCCAGGTACTCCAGGTTCCTCCCACAGTCCAAAGACATGCCAGTAGGCTAATTGGATACTCTAAATTGCCCATAGATATGACTGTGTGAGTGAATGGCATGTGTGCCCTGTAATAGATTGGAGGCCTTTCCAGGATGTATTCCTGCCTCTCGCCCAATGCACGCTGGGATAGGCTCCAGCACCCCCCACGACCCTATCCAGGATAAGCGGGTATAGATAATGGATGGATCTTTTAATGTCATTAACAACGAAAACATCTTATGTGTATGCCTTTATGCATGTTTTGATCATACTAAAGAACAAATTCAGAATCAGAAATGCCAAAATGTTTCAAATATGATCATAAGCACGTTTTATGAATGAGGCCCATTGTGAGCAGTGTTTGGATTTCTGTATCTAGTTGCAGCCTGAATTGTCTCCAACATAGTTGTTTCACTACTCTGTATGATATTAGAATGTGTTTTTTTTAAAAACGTTGAATATTTTGCCTAGGTTTGGGAAGGCCTTAATGTTGTTAAGACTGGTAGAGTTATGCTGGGCGAGACAAACCCGGCAGACTCTAAACCTGGCACCATCCGCGGTGACTTCTGTATCCAAGTTAGCAGGTGAGTTACATTGTTCATGCGGTACCAAGATCAGTTTGGTCAAAAAAAGTACACAATGATTATGCAATATGAAATTGTGTAGAACCCTTAGTCTCATGTACTTGATCATGATCCAAATGCATTTGTCTTTTTAACTTGGATGAACATACAAGAGGCCTCACTGTCCCTCCTGCTTTTTCAGGAACATCATCCATGGGAGTGATTCTTTAGACAGTGCAAATAGTGAAATTGACCGGTGGTTCCAGCCTGAAGAGCTTGTGTCATATCAGACCTGCGCAGACAGTTGGCTATATAACTAAGTGTGTACCCATGTTGTCCTAGCATTTCTCTAGAGAAAGTGGGACCTACAACACTAGAAGGACCTGCTACAGCTATACCTCTTTAGTAGACAATGTTTAAGATGTATAAACAGATATTTTGACCACCATGGGCCTTCATCGGGTCTCAGACCTGCTTTGGTTCTATCATTTCTACCCAATCACCATAAGTCCTAATTATGTATGCCGACATTGTATTTTTACCGTTTTGTGAACACTGTCCAATAAAATGGTGAACCCAGTTTTGGTGTGTATGATCTTGACTACACATTCGGAAGTGACCAATTTATTTTGTAGACTTTAATCCAGGAAGGTGTGATGTAAGAAATGTAATCAGTCACATAACCAAATGCTTGGGGGCACGTGATTTTTCACAAGATTTCAACAGCAAGAGCCTGAACCCTAGCGCTCTACCCCACATACCAGTCTTTTAAGAGACGTGTAACCTTTTTTTAGATGTGGCTTAACAGCAGAGCTTTTGCTTCTCTCTAGGTTATTAGCAGTGCTGCAACAGACCACTGACTGGGATGTTAAGCAGATTACTCCACATAATCTCCAACCTCAAGATTACAGTTAACCATGTTGCCATTTCAAGGAGGTGAATTTTACACATGCGGAAGTGAAGCTGTCAAACAGGAGTGAATCGATCATTTTGAAAGGACTTGAAAATACATATACAGTGAAATGAGTGGGGAGCGCAATTAATGTGTGCAGTACTGCAAATGTAAAAAACTGCAATGCAATGTGGGTAATAATTTTTAATCTCACATAGAGAGACTAATGGATTGCTTAAAGTAGGTTTAGTTTGACCACTGTAACCTGTAGTTTGTAATGTGGCTTTAAACAAAGATTCAACAGGACATTACAGTAAAGAAGATCATGAGAAGCACGGATTAGAACACTTTTTGTATACTTTTATTCAGTGTTAAAAAGTATTTAGTGAAGTATCTCCAATTAATGCTTTTCGACATCCATGCTGACGTTTGCAAGGTTTGTAAAAAACAAACAAAAAAACAACATTGTCTTTTTCACGCTATTTTAATTATGTACAAATTCAAGGGAAAGGCTATTAAACCTCTTGCTCACGGCACAAATTACCATGACAACGAAAGTAAAGAACATGTACAGACACAATCAAAAACAGGAACATATGTACAAACCCCATACTTTACTGTAGGCCCAGATGTACCATGAGGGTAAAAGGATTGTTTTAATATTTTTTTAAATTTTCTACAAATTTTTTTGTATTATTTTTTTTATTTGTATCCAAAATACAAGAAAACAGAAAACAACTTAACTTCCCCTCAGTTACAGTTTTGAAAAAATCATTCCCCATTAATAAAGGATTATCAGTTTATCAAATATATAGCACCATAATACAGACTGAGGATAGAGGGGATTCACATTAAAAAAAAAAAAGACCCGTGTTAGTATCCAAGGACCAGAAATTTCACATAACTAAAGATCATAGCACAAAGAAAAGAGGTCAGTTCAGGATCATGGGCCTCTACGTGAAATTCACAATGCCGCATGCATGGATGTTTGGTTTACTAAACATGTTAAGATTTATTTAAATCTTTTTTTTCTTTTTTTCTTTTTGCTTTCACAAAACAATGAGCATAACAAAAAAGATAAGGCCTCAATCTCATTAACAGAAAAGGTTTGCTCTTAAAGTTGACTTGTGCGCTTTTCAATTAATAGAGAATTAATTTATTGATGTGGATGTATGTTAACTAAAGGTGGAAACTACATCACAGCAGAGGGTAGCAGCTAAATTTGCCTTGAAACAGTCACGTCTTTTTATAATAAACCTAAAAATATAACTCCGCTATTTGGTCACTAACACTGTCTCAGTTCATAATCCTGTAAAGCTCATTTGTGTTTTACTTTTTTTTTTCTTCTCCTAAACATGTTTTTGTTCAATCCACTTGGCACCATTTGATCGCTCAGAAATAACTGATGACACAATGGACTGAAGACAAGATACCAAAGAGAGTCACATAATGGCCTTTACGCTCTTCAATAAAAGACACCCAGCTAAAGCATACCTCTCACTTCCACCAAGAACTCACCTGCCATTCCAAACATCCCAACAGCAACAAAAGTAAGCTGTGAAACACACACTTTGTAGAATACCACCATAAGATATTATTGCTCTGCTGGACCCTACTATGACCTTGGGTAAACTCAGTTAGTTTTCACTTTTTCCAGCCAGCATAATTGAGGTTGTGCCCATATATCCCCTTCCAAGGAATAAATAAAGCATAACTAATTAAAGAAAAAGAAATATTAGAACTCAAAAGCTAGCTGGCCCTCAATCCGTCTACAAAACAAAGTAAATGCGGTCACACAAGAATTTAAACATCTCTCACTGTGATGTTTAAAAAGAATCATTCAAAAGCATCTATCCACATACTACAGGGAGAAAAAAATAATAAAATAAAAAAAACTTACAGAATGACAGAACTTTGTGGCATAGTGCTTTTCAAGAATTCAAAAACTGAGCAAGAGGTGTCCCATTAAGTTTTTAATTTGCGTCTTGTTCAAGAGCACCTGAGATTGTTCTCTGAGAGAGAGAGAGAAATAATGAGGCGGGGAAAAAATTTAAAAAAAATTGTAGAAAATGTTTGGTTGGAAGAACCAAGCATTGATCACCTGGCTTTGTGAGGGCTACTGACTGAACTCAGGGTTTCCATTTTAAAAGTATAGCAATGTAAAAAGGGTACTCCTTCAAAGAATGACCCCAAAGTGCCCTTGAAGAGTTTACACTTAATGTAAACCTCAGCAATATTCACGTAAGCGGCAAGCCTGATGCAACAGTAACAACTAATAAAAAGTATTTTGCTTTAATTAAGATGTCCGGTATATTTTCAATACTGACCACCTCGAAAGCCATTAGCCACACCCCACAAACCCACAACAAGCCTATTAAACAAGATGCAAAGGTTTCCTGAGAATTTATTGTCAACCTTACTGGTATATGAAGTGAGACTATAGTACAGTTATTCACACCTACTGTGACAATCATTGAACTCAACAGTTCTACAGCTACATGGTCAATTTCAAAATAGTATGTATAGTTTGTTATATATACATGCACACATCACACGATGTGTGTGTGTGCATATATATCACTTCAGACACGCACACATACACGCACACTTACACACACACGTACACATGCACACACACAGAAAATGGGAAAAATCACAGATGATACAGAAATTGTCACCTTTATGCAACTAATTTAATAGTAATTAGATTTATGTATATATTATATTTTTTATATTTTAATCTTCAAATATATGAGAGCCTGTTATAGCAATAATTCAATTAAAATTATTATTGCATATTGAGTCTCCATTGAAATGACTCCTTTGTGAATAAGCTATGTTATAAAAAATCTGTTTGGTGTGTGCCATTTTAAGCTTTATGATGAAGGTAGAATATACATGTACTGCTTGGTGAATTACAGATTTTACACTTTCCTTTGCATAAGGTACTCTGCACACAGTTTCCTCACTGCCATTCTACATATGAATCAAATAGAATCAACCAATGGTCAAGACAGCTGGTCTTCCTGGGTCCCACTACCTCATGGTTTGGAAACTGCTCGAGTGTTTCGCTGCCAGGTTCTTAAAGAGGTAGTACAAAGATTTCTGAGGTGGAATGATTTTCTTTCTTTTTTTACGGTAGGACAAGACAGTATTTTCTCATGCCATGAAAGAAAAAATAATAATGGATACGTTGGTACGATTGACATGCGGAAATAAAATGTTTAATCAACCAAAGATCAACCTGAGAAAACTAAGTTGAACTTGGCTTATATCTGTATATTGAAATGTGTCTGTACCATGAGCTTTTAACATATTTCTATTTTCAGTGCTTTCTGTAGACTTCTAAACTAAACCATAAATTAATGCTGGATTTAAGTTTCCAAACAGATTCCGGCCTAACAGCTCATTTTGGATATAATGACATATATTAAAATATGATGGTAAGGTAGCGCTTCTTTTAGAAACAACCTGAAGTACACTTTAATGGTGACAATAATAATAGTAATAATGGTAATAATGCAAATAATACTTTATTCAGAGGCTCAGTTGAATACTTCACCTATCTGCAACAATATGGCTCTGAAATATGGAACTTTTCAGACAGATGGTGATATATTACAGATCTCTCTCTAAAAAAACGCAACTCAGAAGCTTGCATATCTTAATGTCAACTGTGACATGTAGCATATTTCTTTACAATTCGCACAGAACTTTTAAAATTTTACAAATTTGCTTGACGGTCAACGTGTTTTGTTACTCACACAATAAAGCTGCTTTGTGGCAATGGTGACTGCTACAGGCTGATTGAAATGTACATTCCTGTAGTGCAATCTATGACAGTGTTTTCCATTTATTCTGAATGTCTGTTCATACCAGTAAGGTTTATGATTTATATAATATATTCAAAACCCACTCTTCATCACAAATTAATATATATATTTATATATATTCATAGTTTTCCCCATTAAACTTAAATTTTCTCACAAAATATCCCCAAAGTTACCGAAACATAAGACACACAACAGTTCTCAACTTTGAAAAATCTTACAAAAACATCTTTGAAAACTTCAAGTACAATGAACATTTAAAGTCCATCTGGCAAATTTATGAAAACAAAACAAAAAAAGGAATCCTGCAAAACACCTCTTTCACCTACTTCTGCTAAATTCTTTTGTCTTTCTTACCCGATAAACCATTGCTTAAGATCTGGATTTAAGCCTCTCCTGCAGTCCCTCCACCGTGCTCCACACCACCAGAAGCTGCTATCCAAGTGCTGGCCAGGTCAGACAGGGCAGAAGCTCCTGCCTTAATTAAGAGTTCCTGTCGGTTGTGTCACGGCTCCTGTTTGATGTAGTAGCTGCCAGAGCCGTTGCTCTCCTGGTCCGAGACACCTTGGGAGAAGCTGAACTCATCCACCTCTTGTGCCTCCTCTTTCAGCTGCAGTGATGCCACTTAAAAAAGAAAAGAAGCACGTATGAGAATCAAGAAACCACTAGCACTGAGACAAGCAAAACAGAGAAATAATAATAATAATAATTATTATTATTATTATTATTATTATAATAGTAACAACAACAATGATAATATTTATTATCATTGTCATTATTATTATTATATATAATAATACAATGCATAATATATACATACTGGCTACAGTTAGTAAAACCATAAACAAATATTTGTGATTATTACAACTTAAGCCAGAATTACAACCAATTACTACTGTTATTTATTCATTAAATAAATAAATAACTTTAACCATGTTGAAATGCGCAAGTCATCCCAATACTTAGCAGCACACATACGCTTATTACAAAAAAATACAAAAATCACTAAAGGCAAGTATTCGGATCACATGACAAAATGAAAGCACAGCTTTGTAGTAACACTTAGGCACACAAGTTGGTGTGCCATTTCTGCTTGCCATTGTGGTGGCACACACCTCACAAATGAGACTTCAGAACAGTATTCACATAACCTTGCAGAATCACCAAGAAAAAGACAAAATCCACAAGTGAGAGGTTCAACGGGAAAAAACAAATCCCCATACTTACATTAGCCCATTACCATTAACAGGCTACTTAGTGTTAAGTTGGTAGAACATCAATATTGACCATTTATAGTGTCAGATAATCAGTAGAAATTGTATTGATTAAATGAAACTCCTGCTTTTTTCTCAGTAATGAACAGAAAGTGTTGAGGAACAGCTGAGTTATTCCCTCGTTACTGCCAACAATTAAGCACATGTTTACTGTAATTATTCAGCTGAATGAAGCAGCTGGATAAAAACTTTACACCATTTACCCAAGACTGGACATTCTCAGATGTGCAAAACCCTTTTTGGGCTGTATTGTGCTGTATTGTGGTCACTATTAAGTACTGTTTATACATTTGTCATTAAAACAAAGAAATATACATAAAACATATCCAAAGTCAGCAAGTCATGCAGTTTACAAAAATCTGAACAAAGCTACACATTTTACTCCTAAAGGATAAAGATGAGGACAATAGAGAAATAAGCACACCTAGCTATGCCAAGATATGTGATTCCATCAAGATACTCAACACTATCCCTCCTGTTGTCACAATAGCAAATTGCTTGCAAAAATAGCCATGCTCAATGTTACTCTACTTACAAAAGCACACACTATGCTAATACGCTAATACTACAATATTAACAGCTCTGAAGTAATCTAGTTCAAGCATTTTCTATTTTATAAGATGTCACAGGTATAAGTAGAAAATTAATTAACGACTATTCAAATGTGGGAGGCATGAGGGTTTTTCCTGTTGCGTTTAAAAAAATGCAAAAATATTCCAAGTATATGAAAATTATTACTAGACAAGTGTAAATCACTGAAAAAATACTTATATAACTAAAAATTATAAATTCTTTGTAATTAATTAAATTCATGCTTTCCTTTTTAGAGATGAAATCAAAACATTAAGCGGTATTCTCTTAAGGAATAAATGCTCATTTGGATTTTAGCTGATAAATGAGTGAAGACTAAACGGTTCACCCCGATCTTGGCTGAAGGCCGTCCAATGAGACCACTTAGTTGTGCACCTCGGTGTCCACAGCACCCCCCTGTGTGAGAGAGACTGGGAGCAAAGAGTGGGTTGGTGGATTACCTGATTTGAGGCTGGGATTGAGCTCCCCACTAGTGGTGGGAGGTTGAGTGGGCCCCGTGGCCGCCGCGTGTGCGGGATGGGACGGGTAAAGGGGCGGAGTCAGCTCTTCGTCACCCGAGAAGCTCCTCCGCACCGTGCCTGTCAGAGGCACACTCGACAAACTGACCGGCCTCTTCCCAACAGGAATCTTCCTCTCTAAACACCAAGCCAGACTGGAGTAAGCTACCAAGCCTCCGTTGTCTTACCTCTTCACCCACATCTACCTCTTCTTTTTCCCCAGTGTCCCTACACCAACAATTTCTCTAAGATGGAGACTGTCATCAATTAATTAAGTTGTTTTTTTTTTTTAAAGAATGACATTCAGCAAGAAACGGTCACAATGATTTTCAATATGCTGGTGGAATAAGATCCATCTTATTAGCCTTTAGAAATCTCATTTCCTGTTGTTAGAATTCAGCTCAAGGACTCAACAAGTCAGGCTTCTTGGGCCTCGGTGTAATGCAGAGGTTAGTCAATTTACGACCTGTAGTCATGTCACTGTCCAACTCCATGCTGCTCTAATCTACACTGGGGAAACAGCAAGCAGTCCACAGCCAGTGTCCCATGCCCATTTTTCACTGCATACTTTCATACAACACCTGGAGACCGTGTCATGTCAACTTGACGCATCAACACCCGAATCTCACCAACTTCAATTCCACACCCAGGCCAGAGGACTTCCAAACCAACCAGGAACAAAGTTTGAATTTCTTGTTGCAGATTTTGTTTTTATGTAGTTTTTTTTTGTTTGTTTTTTTTTTTTTTTTTATAAACGATTTGCTGAAAAAAGAAGTAAAAAACAGTTTACTAGACCCACTTTTCTTTTGCCCTTTGTACTGCTGGGACTTTTTCTTCTGCTTCGTCACTGGTGTGGGGATTTCTCTGGGGCCTAAAAAGGAGAACACATTCAAGTTTCAACATCCTATACAAATAATTATTTTAAAAACACAGATATAATCTGCCTCTTTCTGATTAATTGCAGCTATGTGTTTTCACATGGAAATGTACAAGCATGTTTGAAATTCAATGGCTAATAGCCATATTTCCCAACTCGATTACATTTTAGACGTAATACTAGATACCCATTCTGATATGAATGACACACTATATGACTAAAAGTATCTGGACTTGGTCTAGGGCTGTTTTTCATGTTTTGGGCTAGGCCATTAGTTCCAGTGAAGGCAAATCTTAATGCTATAGCACACAATCCAATTCTAGACAATTCTGTGCAGTTTGGGGAAGGCCCTTTCCTGTTTCAGCATGGCAATGCCTTCAGGCACACAGCAAGGTCCATATAGAAATGGTTTTTTTGAGAACGGTGTGGAAGAACTTAACTGACCTGCACAGAGCCCTGACCTCAACCCCACCCAACATCTATGGGATCAAATGGAAGGCCAACTGCAAGCCAGGCCTAATCCCCCAATCAGTGCCTGACTTAACTAATGCTCTTCCGGCTCAATGGAAGCAAATCCCTGCAGCAATGCTCCAACATCTAGTATAAAGCCTTCCCAGAAGAGTGGAGGTTCTTAAAGCAGCAAAGGGTGGACACCCTCCATATTAATTCCCATAATTTTGAAATGTCGGGTGTCTACATAATTTTGGCCATATAGTGTATCTAGTGTTTAGATTATGGCCTTAGAAATAGTGAATTGAATACAATATTATATTGTTTATAAGAATGCTGGCTGCCCTCCCCACAACAAACATCAAAGGAAATGTCCTTGGGGCAATCAAGAGTCACGCTGATACCCTAATCTAGGCAGGCAAACTATGGGTCCCACCTCCTGTAGAGAAGAGACAAACCAGAAGACAATGCTATTTATGAAGATAGAGGCCCAGCATGGCTACAGAATACACAACAATCAAGCTCCTTTTGATTTTAATTTTGAATGCAATCTGTGACATCTCATTGAAATCATTGATTGAAAACCTAAAGTTTACATACATAATGGTTGTTCAGGCCTGATAGTGGGAACCTACATTTTTTTTAGAAGCAGGGGTTAAAATTGCTGGATTCTGAAAATTAAACATATCTTACTCAATCCTCAGTTCCATGACACTTTTGAGTCAAAGTCGGACTTAGCAAATACAATATATTTATTAGCTTTCTGCAACTATTGTGTTGATTTCTGAAACAATCCTTTAATGGCTTTAATAATAAGAGGAGCAATTGAAGACCAATTTCTGAACACTGCATGTTGATGTGATAGTCAGTGACAGGTTGTCATGTAAGCCTGGCCAAAAAAAAACCTTCAAAGAAGAAGCGTTTTTATTGTAGCTACAGAAAATATTACTAGACAGATACTGTATCTTTACAAGGCTATGACTATAACAATTTCCAAAGGGAAATCCAAAGAAATTTTCTGTGGGTCTTTATTTCAATAGACTGCTGGGAGAAAAATTGTCTCAAAAAGATCCCAGACCTGCAGCAAGAAATTACACAAGAAGATATTTACTGAAATAATGCAGATTCAGAGCCTTGCTCAAGGGGACAATGGCAGTGCCAGTGCAGTTCCCTAATCTTTGCTACATTACTTTTAATAATTCACTTCAGATTAGTTTGCCTTTTAATTATGTACTGTTAATTTTTTTCCCCAGGCATACTTACTCTGTGCAGCAGGTGGCTGAAGCTGATATCCTGTCAGCTGACACCAGCCCACAGGGTAGAGGTCAGGTGACTCACAGTCCACCCACTGGTCATACTCGTCCTCCCAGCCATCAAAATGGATGCGCAAAAGCCTGTGAACGATGCGCGTCACCGTGGCGACGCACACAAGCCGTGGCTCCATCAGGTCCACAGCTTCCAGCTTCATGCCCGGACGGAAACCATGGTTTGGAACCTCCTGTAGATTGTTACAGGGGGGCAACAGGAGAATGTTTTTTCTGCAGTAGGCTATGGTAGAGAATAGCTCCACTGAGGCCTACTCACTTTGTCTTGCCACTACAGATGTCCACTAACATCTAACTTTTCAGACCCTCTCCTTAACACTGGTATTACCAACATCAAAAGGGCAGCCTTGGAATTGTATATTATTTAATAAACATCTACATCCTTGTTTTCTTCCTCATTACTACAACTTCCTCTGTCCTCATGTCATCTTTCATTTGTACCACCAACAAAAATAATCCTGATTAACTACAATTATGAATATGCAAAAACATGCAGTAATACGAGATTAATTATTTTAAAAGTATGATCTAGATTCTGCAGAGACACACTGGGGTATACATTTCAGGCTATTCACAGTATAAGGCAAGTCCACTGCATAATAAAAGGTGCTAGAGACAGACTTACTTTGTTGAAGAGCCTCACAGGAGCTGCAATTGAACCCGTATCCCTGAGGTAGTCAAACCATTTGAATGGGAGTTTTGTGTACCCTGTGAAATAGATTTGGATTTACAAACACCATTAATTTTAAACCCAGAGCATTCAAGTGAGCCAGATGGGTCCAAAGGCCAAGAAGGTTTACTGCCTTGATGGTAATTCAGTTTCTCGCCTCACCGTAAGTAAATGATTGGTGAAAAAGAGAAAAAATGCTGTACCTCGAGGTGGTGTGAGTTCAATGTTGTTTATTTCACAGAAGCCGGCAGGAAAGATGGAAGGGGAGGTGGCATGGTAGCAGAACCAATCAGAACCATCTGCCGCCTCAGAACCGTCAATCCCAATCATGAGGTACCCATCTGCCAAGACCTGACACAGAGAGGACAAGGCCCAATTGGAAAAACCACCATGCAGCTTTGATTACAGTATGAAGTCAGTGGTTCACCTGACAGAATCTCCACAGCCCTTCACCCTACCCATCCCTCGCTCTTTCCAGGAGTACGATTGGCTGGTCCAACGACTTAAAAACAGCATATCAGGAAGACATCACATCTTTCACAAGACCAAGTATACCACACAAATGTAATCTGTGCCTTACCTTTCTTACAGTAGCTACACATATGGCTGAGAGATTTAGAGGGTCAATCGCCTCTAGCTTCATTCCATCTTTAAACCAATCCCCACTTTGGTCAACATCCTTCACCTGAAGAGAAATCAGAGGGAGCAGCAGAGAAGATGCTATTAGTCACTAGTCACTGGAAACATGTGAGAATTTCACCACAAGTTTAAAAAATATACAAAACTGAAGATAAAAAATAATGTTCCAACCTTCAAGAACAGTTGAGCAGGAGCATCTGCCTGACCCTCAAGCTTCTTGGACACATCTAAGAAAGACAAAATGGCTTCATTTTACCATTGAATATTCTCCCCAAACTTGAATGCGTTAAGAGCAGTTCATAAAACGTGCATCACAATCCTTTACTAAAAGGAATCAGCCCCACAGACTCCCAGTGTTCTGCTGTCACCCCCTCATTTACCGGATCTTTTGAAGCGATGTCCGATGCTTCGAGACCAGCCGATGCCATGGATGAGCGGGCTGTACATGTGGCACCAGAAGTCATCGGTGCCGTCTTCGCTCTCCTCGTAAACCAGACGCAGCCGGCCTCCAATCACCTGCTCCACCAGGGCCACGCGTGTCCGGCACAGGTGCGTCTTGTCCACCACCTCCACACGCATCAGTTTTTTGAAAGGGTACTGCATGCTTTCCTGCACCTGAGGGCCAGGTCATTTCAAGCTCAATGTAAGACATTCAGCACACTTCAAAAGACAAAAACAATAATTGGGTGAAAAACTTGAGTTCTGATTAGGAGCGTTCCAGCAATGGCTCCCGGACAAGTGACGATGAAGCCTCACCTTGGCGGTGAAGTCCGGAGGAAGCGTTTTGGCTCCTGTAAGGCGCTTCACAAGGAACGCTTTCCAGTTTGTGTATTTATGCTGAATGGCTACATAAAAATGAGAGAATGAGTTTTGTTTAAGCCACCACATGTAAATTACTGCAACCCACAAAGAGAAAAACATGGAGAGAACCAGATGGAGAAAAATTCTCAGGTGAAATTGCCACTACCACCCCTAGGGTCTTGAGCATATAAACCCAGGGCCTGAGCTTCCCTTACATTTGGGGGGTACGAGAGGCTTCCCACTGGATGCACACCAGCCCACTGGGTGAATTTCAGGGATGCAGAGGTTGCACCAGAAGTCCCGGCTGGCGTCGTTGTCAAAACCTTCGTACCGAAGGAGCGCCTTAAATCCTGGGGGAATCACCGGATCACAGATGAGGACAAGACGACCCTCAAACCTGCTGTATATTCTGTCTAACTATCAGTTACCGAAAAATCAAGAGAATTTGCACTTTGATTGTTGACCAAAATAAATTATACCCAGTTATCTCACTGACTTCCTCTCGGTGCTAGTTATGTTTGCAATCAAATCCAAGACTATTATGGAACATTTACCTTGACCAAAACAATACAGGTATGAGAGCATCCAGAGTTAATTACATTGTGTACCAATGATATACCTGCACTGAACAGTAAATAGTCAGGGTAACAGCTTCCTTATCATTACCTGCCAGTTTGATGATACCCGCTATCCAGTAGACTTTAGTTTGCAGAGTGCAGTCAGAGTTGGGGACTTCCACCCTCACTCCTTCTGCGATGTCACCCCAGTTTGTTCCCATAGGGACCTGAAACATCAAAGACAGCCCATTCTGCTTAATTACAATGGAAATGTGGAGCAGCAATTGCGACATTCTGACAGCAATTGCATGAAGAAAAAAATTGCAATATCTGTTTAAATTTTCAATGAAATACTTTTGAATTATTTAAATACCTGATGACAATATCTATGAAAATTTTTATTAATGCTTTTTTTTATTTTTTTTTTAAAGTATGCTTAACTTTTATTGTCACTTGAAATAAAACACAGACATACTGCACTGCCCACCTTTATTTTCTATAGCTCTTATTAAGTTGGAATCAGAAATAACATACAAAGGAAAAAGTCAACTCTGACGGCACTCATTAAAAGAAAACAGAAGTACACAGTCTTGTAGCCAACCATGCAGGTTTTCCCTGTGTTAAGTTAAATAATGCAGTAATAAAAGTGGGCTTAAAATGGTGCTTACATGCTTGAAGCAGCTAACTGGAGCGCCAACCAAGTTACTGCTGCAGATGTAACGACCCCAGTCAAAGCCCTCCACAGGGACCACTACAAGTAGGAAACCACAAAAAACAAACAAACAAACAAACAAACAAATGTCATGGTTATACTTTTCATTCCAGTAAATGTCACATCAGTTATAAATATAATTTATTTATCTTGTCAACAAATTTTTGTCCCAGCTTGCTGATCAAAGGAGGATATCAAAGTCTTCAGGACATACCTGTTTTTGATTTAGCTTGGTTCTGTTGATTTGCTTGGTACTGGGCATAGGCAGCCAACTTTGCCATTAGAGGTTGTTTCTGTAAGACTTTTGCTTTTTTTGTTGGTGGCTTACCCTTTGATAAAAAGCAAACAAAAGAAAAAAGATGTCCACTATTCAGAATCTTCTTGAGTAATATCACATAATTTTTTTACACAAACAAAATTTCCATTGGCTGTCACAGACAGTCAACTGATTTGCAATTATATCTAAACAATGAAGTTCTATTTTGGCAACAACAAGAGATGGAAATACTTAGATAGTTTTTAAATAACATTTCATTTTTTTAATTTTTTTAAATCACCATATATTTTTATATAGGGCTATTTTAAGTGAATACATTGGTTCAACAACACAAAACAAATAAGCAAACAAGAAGCTTATTACCTGGAGTCGAGCCAGGATGCTGGCTTTTTTAGAATTCGAGGAGTAGCTTCTGGAGCAGGACACACTGCAGAACCTCTTGGTTTTGGAGTAGAAAGCATCTCTTACTCCCACCATCCCACACATCTCACACGTGGCTGGAATGGACAAACAAAACACTGAAACTTACATGACAGACGAGGCTGTAGAACCGCAGGACTGTTCCACACAACCTAACTCTGCTCACAGCCATATATTAGCTGGAACACTTATGGTAAAGCCCCTTACATGAGACTATACAAACAGAGACCAAGTTCTTGCTCCAAAGCCATGACATCTCAAACCACAATCACCTTACGCAACTTAAAGGAGCAATGGCGATGCCTGAGCAGACAAGACGAGAGAGAAGCACTGACCCATTCCCGCCTTCCCATCAGGGTAGGTGTACACCTGGCCATTGTTCTTGATGATGGGGAGGCTGGCGGGGATGGAAGGCACCTCTTCCTCACTATCCTCCGAGCTGGAGCTGCTGCTGGAGTCCTCACTGCAGCTGTCATACCCATCAAACATCCCGAAGGAGTCCCGCCTCTTCCGTTCTGAACGTGGAGTGTGTTCAGCCTGAAGGAACAGAACCCTCTCAAACTATCAACGTGTACATTCATAAGCATGTTTGTTGGTTGCTTAGCAAGCACTGACTACATGCAAACACAACTGCAAACTTCCTGTTGCCAAACACTGAAATGCCATTTTTGCAAAATCTCAGTTCAAGCTACTTTTCTCCAGTTGTTCAGACAGGCCTACATATAATTGCCAATAGTTCAAGGACCACAAACACAACTGGCAAGTTGATTTCTGCCCAAATACATCATAGTGATATAACAGTGATGACGAGCGTTCATGAAACATTGTTCATAACAACTAGGCCTATGTAATTACTGAAGTAATACAAAATATAAACTACTGTTAGTACACTACTACTACTGCGGATAATAATAATAATAATAATAATAATAATATCATTATTATTCTTATTGTAAATATCTCGATCGAAACGTAATGACAAAAATAATAATAATAAAAACAAATAAAAAAAACACTCAGCGACCAAAATTAAACAACAAACTACCCATACATACATGGCCAGCCTGCAAGGTAACATTTGCTATAGTGATTTCTTTAGCAGGGCACACAGATTAGCAAGTGTATTGTATTTCACAAATGCAATCAATAGTTAATTTGGAAAGTTATTCACCAAAATAACAAGATTATAGCCAATATCGTTAAACCAAAAACACAGTAACATAAGCATGCAAAACCTGGCGCCGAACAGAACTTCAGTCAAGCAATGAAGGTATGTCAACAACCACCAGTAGTAGTGTCGCTGTTAGCGAGGCAACATTACCAAACGTTAGCATGGTACATTTAAAGCGGCAACTAGTATTGGCTAACAGCTTGCTAGGAACGTAGAGATAGAATGCATTATTTCTTAGAAGTGATCAAGCTAATCGGCAAGCTAGCTACAGTTCGCTAGCTATTTAGAACCCATGTCGCGAAACCAGCACAATACAGCAGTGCATGGTTCCTTTCTTTCATTTCCTCAGTCTGCTTGAGCTTTACACATTGCTACGCGTGGCAGCTAACATTACCGGGATTACGTTTTCTAACTGGAGCAGTAACAGGGAAGATCCGCGATCTTTTGTACGTAAATCTAGCGCTGATACACATTTCCAATACTGCAGCATTAGCCGTGTGGGTTTATCGCAAGCTACCAGCCATCCTCCACTGGCACTGAGCAGTCCCATGACGGGCCTTCGTGCGCTTCCATTTGCCCTGCAAGCATAACTGTGAAATACTGCGATATTGGTAATAGTAGCGGGGTAATATTAACTACTCACTCAGCAACGGCTCCGGACAAAACGAACCACTGACCTTTTTAATTCTTAAGAATGCTCCCCGTGTGAGGCTATGGCCTTCTAGTCGCTATTTCTGCTGCAAGCTCACAATCACAACAAAGAGGGAAAACAGGATTGTACTACAAGCGCAGCTAGCCTGCAAGATAGCTGCACCTAGCTATCAAGGTTTTACACAACTCCTACTCAACAAACTCACCAAATCCCTTGTGTCTTCCATTAGCCCTTCATGCAAAGTGTTTCCTATTTTTTCTGTGTGCAACTGCGAAAACCCCAAAGTGGGGATATTGAATAAAATTCAAACTAAAAGCCAAAAATGAACTCCAGCCGAATATCAACAAAATTAACATATTAAAAATGCGCGTGCGCACGATACACCTACTGCTTTACCATTGGTTGGGTGCAGGAAATGGTCATCGACTAATACAAACGCTAAACATTGGTCCCCCTCATCTTTACATTATCTTTCGATCAGCTATTGGTCCCTGAGGCTTACTGTCTGTATATTTGTAAAGGAACGGTACTAGACGAGGTAATGCTCGCAACTCTGCAAGCTTAATAAAATGACTTGCATGTGACATTTGTCAGATTCTGCAAAGTGCATACATATTGAACTTAACCGGAAATAACCGCACAAAGACATGTATCCCATTGCAATGTTCTGCGTTTCGCTACTTTACGTTTAATAAGTGGGGAATCGTGTAGCGACAACAGGTTGCATGACTCATATGCGGATATCCATACATTTCCTGAAACTATTTAATGCGTTTGAATTTAAATGCAACACTAATTCTTTAAATTCCGCAACTTGGATTGAATTATGCCATTAAACCTTGTGATAATGTCTGCAGATTAATACTAATGTATGTCCAAGATTCGGGGTACATCTTTTATATAATTAACATACTATCTAGTGTCGAATTCCCCCCCCCGATTATCGAAGGGTTGTCAATTAACCATTTAAAAGGTCACAACAAAGAATGTTCTTAACTGAATATTTAATGCTGATGTAACAATCACTACTGGTAAACGAAGGCAATGGAGTTCTATAACACTCAGAATTTTGGAGGGAAAAAAAATACTAGGATAAATTCAATTTTATATGGCACTATGAACTGCTGTCCAATATGTAATCTTTTTTGCATGCAAAAAATACTAGTCAAATAAAAATGAACACTACCTGCAAGCAGCAATTATAGGTACTAAAACATACCAGCATTCTGGCCAAGGCCTCACAATATTTTTTTAAAAAGTCACAATTTCAAAAGGTAACAGTAGATAGACTAAACAAATAATGTTTGCCCTTGATTCCCTGTAGAAAATAACTTGATAATTTTTTGACATTCAAAGATGATTCTATATACTATGCATATACTTGCCACGTTATCATTAGACAGCTATGTTATGCAACATTTATAAAATCTGGGTACAAGTCTGAATGTTAGAAACTACAGTAACCAAGCTGGCAATTACTTTTTCACATGGGTGATATGGGTGTTTGATAACTTTTTCCATGTTCATACCGTTAAAGATCCAACAATTACTTTATTGGACGCTAAATGTTACAGGATAATTGATGGAATTAACTGCATTATTAATGCCATGGATCATGGATTAACACATTACGTGACCCATTATGTTCTGCACCTGAATCCATTCAGGTTTGCCTTGGCAAAGTTTTTTTTCTTTCCCTTTTTGTTAATTTGACATTGTGGAGAAGGTGTGTAGACCAGAAACATGAATTCCCATTCAAAGCTGTTCTCATTTGAAGCTCAGAGACAAAAAATGTGAAAACTGTTCAAGGTTAAATACTTATAGCAAAAAAAAAAAAAAATGGTTTGAACAAATAATTCTTCAGTTCCATTTCATCACTAGATCTGCTCCCCTCCCCAAAGAAAACACCAAAATTCATCATAAATTGATCTATAAATGAACACTCTGATGTTTTATTATACATTTTAAATCAATAAAATCTGAGCATAATAAACGAACACACATCTTTAAACAAATCCAAACAGTTTACAATTCCAAAGTAGAATACACAAATGTCCTGACAACAACCTGCTACAGGAAAATGAAAAACCTTACCTGAGCAAGTATCAGTTTCGAAGGCTGAACATGATAGCGATCGTGAAACATATTTAAGCATAAAATATATTTCTTGGACTAATCTATACTTACTGCATCAACCAAATTAACAAGCGCTCAGTACATATAGACATATACAATTATATTCTGTGGTTGTTTTTCCCAAGTGCATTCCCCCCTCCTCCCACAAATAAACATGAGAACACTTCAAAAATATGGACAAAGAGCTGAGGTCTACGCTCATGCTTGCTCGGGTGCGCCACGAGAGGACATCCAGGTTGCACTCCATGTAGCTACACTGCTCCCGATCCACACGTCCCCTTTTGATCTTAGGCCATGATGACTGAGAGAGCACTCTGTGCGTTGTGCTCATAGATCAGTTGGGAGTGAAGGAGTCGGGAACAAGGAGCACATTGAAATGCATCCCCTCTCTGCAATATACTGAGGCATAGGCTGTTAGGGGCAATCAGTGTGTCACAGGTCAGCGGTCACAATGCAAGGCTGCAGCACTGTCCTGAAGGCAGCTGTGCAAAGCAGGATACACTGCCAAAGGGAGAAGCGTTCACAAAAAAAGCTGTTAGAATTAAATAAACATTCACTTCACATGTACAGAGATACAAGTCCACATTCAAGGTAACCTTATGTGATTCTGTTGGATTCAATAGCTCAACTACAGTGCATCGAATTCTTATCCCAAAGGCACACTATTCATGTAGATCTTAACTCTGTGGCTGAATAACATGATCCTGAAAGCATTACATACATGGCTACTTAAATGTTGCAGAAAAAAAACTATTCAGTGGACAAACCATCCTTAATCTTGCACATATAAATTTTCAGAACTGAACTTACCCATTTGTCTTTGGTTTCAGATGGATTCATCTTCAATGACGTCATCTACACTTCCTGAGATTGAGGCAACTTCTACATTATGAACAGACAAACAAATTTCAGTCAGATCAAAGACTAAGATTTTGGAATTTCACCATATATACAACACTCAAGAGGGGGAAAAAAAACAAAAAAAAAAACAAAACTTAATTCCAAAAGTAACAATCAGATTTTACCCACAACCATTAGCACACATCCAGTTTCCCTTATACCAGAAAAGAGAGATCCATGGCAAAGTGAATCACTGTAACTCCACTGTGGTGCATCGACCCCCAAGATAATATCCGTGTGGTTTTCATTTTTTTTTTTTTTACCTGTTCTCAGCCTGGACTCACTCAGGACAAAATGGTTCATATGGCCTGGGCTGAGTCTCTTGTTGTGCTGGAGATGTTCTCTTCCTTCATTGGTCTGGTTGGCAGATGCAGGGGCAGTGGGACATGGTTCTGATGTGGTGTCCGTGCCCCTTTGTTGGGTATGACCATGTGATCCTGCTTCACCCTCTCTGTCCTTCAAGGCCCTGGCTTCCCCATACTGCAGCACACATTGTTCAGCACAGCAGCCTCCTTCAGTCAGCTCTAGTCTTTCATTTGCCTTCCTCCTCCCATTCCCATTCCTCACCTGCCAGCTTGGTTCATGGCCTGCTTCCTCCTCACAGATCAGACAGACATCGCACTCTGCACAGCTGTGACCCGCACGCTGACTCTCACTGGTGCTGCGGTCTCCCGTCTCGTCCACCGATGAAGCACTCAAGTTAATCACTAAGCCACCTTCCTCACCCTGCTCCTCAACCAGGCCTGATGTTGACCTGAAACCGTTGGGCCTCGCCACTTCTCTGTCCTCCACACTCCCAGAGAGGTCCAGGCTGGAAGTACCATGGGAGGAGATGGGGGTCCAACTCTCAAACTCACTCGTGTAGGAAGACGGGGAGGATGTGGGCAAGGTGGTGCTGGCTGAGGACGTAGAGGAGTCCTCTGAGGACAGATAGTACCAGACACTGCGAATTCCGCCACTGCCACTGTGGCTGGTGCTGGTACCAAGTTCTTCGGAGTCTGACGAAATGGATATGACCTCATCCCCCCCAGTACTGCTGCTGGTCCCAGACAGAAAGACCTCATCACACAGTGCCATGGAAGTCAGTGCAGAGGTCATGACCTCAATAGAGGAAGAGTCCGACGACTTGAAAAGGCTATTGGTGGTCCGTAACTGTGGCATTGAGACACAGTAGGTCTTGCTTTTCAGGCAGACACGATTCTCTCTGGCTGGCTGGACCGGAGACTCCAGAAATTGGACTGGGCTGGGAGACAGAAGGGTGTGGCTTGGCAGTTCACTTGCATCCAAGTATGACAGTGTGGAGTCAAAATGGCGCAAGCAGGAGTGTACAAACACACTAGGTGGGGTGTGGTCCACGTCCGCTCTCAGGGTCTCCAAAGGACTTACTGAGTCCAAGCCAAGACAGGCAGCTGCCTGCTGCCTCACCCACTCCCCACATAGATCCACAGAACCTTAACACAGGCCCAAAAGGGAGTTTATTTCAAACATTCACATAACCCTGAAAATGTAAACGTAGCATGTGCACTGCCTACAAAGTGCCTTTCTACACCCTAGTTTGCAGGAAGAGACGGGCCCACAGTGTAGTGGACCACACGGTTGGGTCTGCTCCCTGGGAACATACCTGACAGACTGATGCAGGACAGACTCAGCTCTGAGGTGGCTCCAGTCACATCATCCTGAGAACAGAGGGACCATTACTAATGATCCCTTTAAAAAAATAATAGTAGTAGTAATAATAATCTGTACAGAAAACACATTAGCACTGGGCACTTCGTTCTCACCAGCATCTTTTGCAGAGAGCCAGGGTCATCCCGATCCCCCCGGAGCCCTCCGTCACCCACGTCCTGGCAGCGCACTGCGTGGCCTCGTCGGATTAGCTCCTCACCCAGATCCAGTGCCTGAGACACATCACAGGAAGGGAGACTGATGAGGAGGAGAAGAGGCAGGCGGGAACAGGTGAAACAGGTGGGTAAAAGAGAGACCAGGATGTAGCTTTAGCGAAGACTCAATTTAGAGCTCGACATACAAAAATGCTATGGCTGCCTCAGTTCCAAATGCTGTACCCTTAAAAGTGCAATATGCAAGTTTCCACACTTGTGGAAATGGATGCAAATTGCATGAACACTCAAATGAAGAATCAAAATACATCTGACATTACTGGCAAATTAGGACAGCAATCTGACAGCCTGTAAGTTAGTTACTGGTATTTTTAAATGAAGCTAAATAATATACCACATCAGTAGCATGTAAAATGCTTAGTGAGCCAGAGGAAGTCTGAGCAACAGGACATTAGATAACTACTTGGCAATGCACAGTGTCACACAAGTACCAATATGTCAGCAGCCATAGCACCATGTATCCTGCTGAATGGCTGAAGCCAAACTGGTATGGGCTTGGTTAGTACATGGATGGGAGGCTTCCTGGAAAAACTAAGTTGGTAAGAGGTGTTGGTGGGCCAGTAGGAGGTGATCTCCCATCTGTTCACATAAACCCCAATGCCCCAGTGCAGCGATGGGGACACTGCACTGTAGAAGGTGCAGTCTAAGTATTGTGGGGTCACTAGACCCCACGATACTTAATACCGAGAGCAGAAGGTTCCCTGGTGTCCTGGTTCTACCTTGCTGCCTAATCACCCTCCAGTTCAATTTGCTAAAAATCGTTCTCGCACCGTCACTGTGTTCTGGTGCAAAAGGGCTGCCACGCATCACTCAGGTGGGTGCTACAGATTGGTGGTAGTTAAGAAGTTTCCCCCTCCTCACTGTTAAGTGCTCTGAGTGTGAGAAAAAGCACTATATAAATGCAAGGGAATTAAACAGTAATTTTAAATGGTATATTTCCATGTTGTACATGTTAAGTAATTGCATGCCTTTCTATCCAACTGACAATACAAAAGCATTTACTCTTAAGATGATACGATTTGAAACATGAGAGGTAGAGTGTTCACAAGTAAAACTGTTGAAATCAGTTAACGGAGAAGACAGGCAAGACTGAGTACATGAGGAACCAGAGGAACACAAGACAAAGGCACGGCAGCTTGAGAACGGGGAAAGCTCTGACCTTGCCATGCCCATTGTCATACAGCTGGACACTGGGCCAGGAGGAAATCTCAGAATGAGAGTAACTGCACAGCTTTGCAAGCAGCGGTTTCCACTGAGCACAGTAGGTCAGCTGGTCAAAGTCATTCAGGGCAGCTTCTGTCCATGCTTCTCCTGCAACATGATAGAGAATGCACATGCACAGAGTGGCCTTGCGTCCAGATATGCAAAACCTCTTGAGCAAGTTCCAGCTGTAACTAAACCTGACCTCAGCAGTTCTGTGAAACATACGAAAATGCTTTGCCTCTACACCCAGTGAACTGGTCCATTAGCCCACAATCAAGCAATATGCATTTGACAGCAAGTCATCTAACCTTAATGTGATATGAATACAAAAAGACCCATTTGATGCGTTACTTTTGTGAGATTCCCAATTACCTGCCTACTAATTTCTTTTAGGTTAATAGTTTACATTGCCCACATTTCCCCTCCAAACCTCAAGAACAGCCCATCTTTATTAATAATACAAATTAAAATCTGACAAAAATGCAAATTTAAATATATCTGGATGAAAGGCTACATTAAGATGTCTTGTGGCATTTCAATTAAGTTTTTTTAACTGCACCGGCGTGAATCTATTCCAATCTACAGAACAGACCACATTTGTATCCTACAGTCACATGTCTAAGGTTTGTATTATACAGTCATTATAATACATTCTACAAAGCATTTACCTGCAGGACATACACCTGCCAGACTGCATTCAATTGCTTGGAAGGGAAGGCTCAAGAAGTCACTTCTGAAAGGGGAATAAGGCAAATAAGAAGAATCCTTAAAAAATATGAAACGGAATAGTCCACATTATGGGTTTATTAAAAAAAAAATATCAATTCAGTTTTCACTTGCATTCAAGTACATGTTTTGACAACAGTTTTTGTGTGTGATGAAGGATATTTTAGATATTTATGGACGTTACTGATGACCCGATTTCTCTGCAATGGCAGGTGTAGGGGCATTAGAGGGCTTGTGGTCTAAAGCAAGAAATACACTTCAAGTGTCTCAAAATCAGTTTGTACAGAAACCTTTTGTCTCCAGAAGTTGTACGTGTGTATATTATCAGATTACGCTTCAGGTTCGTTGGAACCACTTCCCACAGCGCACGCAGCTTGAGATGTACCGGAATAATGCAAAAAAAGACATGTACAGGTATAACTGAAAAAACACTAGAAAATGATTATGTTGATCTGCACAGCCTCCGGAAAGTACCCTGGAGTTATTTTAAGTGCATTGCTTTAGACCATGAACCCTCCAATGGTCCAATACCAGCCACTGCAAAAACAGCAGGTCGTCCAAATCTCTTTCACAAAAACAGTCCTAGCCAACCAAAAACACAGAATAAAACTGAAATAATATCTTTTAAAAAACTGTAACAAAATATTTTTGCATTCCCATCTGTTCCACATCTACCAAATAAGACCAAAACCATTTTGTATTACAAAACTAATGATTCGTATATGAAACAATCAATTTCATTAAAGCTTTCCAGAAGACAGTACGATGGCCCTCCCTCTCTCACCTCATTGGCCGCAGGTTCTCAGGGAGCAGTTCACCATTGTCTCCGAAGTCCACATAGTACAGGTCAACCAAACCACTCTCGAGAAGTCCAAGCACCCTGGCCCGGTTCCAGGTGCCATGGTCCCGGTAGGGAGCAGCCACAATGTCCCCGACAACCACCGCTGGTACCTTTTGTTCCTGAAGACAGATACCATGGCTTGTAACATAAAAGCAGTAATACGTCAACCAGGCAGCCAATAGCGAAGCTGCAGTGGGTGACATGTAATTCACTCTCAGGAAAAATGCTCTGCATTTCACACACAACATTGCTTAGAGTACAAACGTCTCATGTCAGTATGACCCAGCATGCCCCTCCCCATCCTCCGTAAACTGACTCACATTTGCACTGTTGCTGTAGAAGCGATTCATCTCAACTGTCAGCTTGTCCAGCTGCAGCGATCGAACGCCAAGGATCTGGATCCAGAAGTGCTGCGGGTTCTCGACTGCAGACACATACACCTCCAGGTGCTCGTCTGGCTGAAAGCTCAGGTCTGGACTGGGGACTGACAGGGAAAAAGGAACTTTCCTAACAACGGCCTGATCGGTCCCCTAATCCCCTAACCCACTGGAAAAACTTGTGGACCTAGCTTAACATTGATACTTGATACCCAGGCACTTACTTTCAAACTTAGAAACTCCAAGAGGGGACACTGGGGAGTGGTCCTCTCCATCTTCACACTCAGGTTTGGACGACTCCTTTGGGGGTAACTGATCACCAGCAGGAGCCCCAAGTGTCCCGTTAACCTGGACTAATCCTGTGGCCTTTGTCCCACTCTCAGAGGACTTCACCTCCTCAACAAATGGCTCCTCTTTGGGTTCGGCCTCAGACTGCTGCCCTCCATGAGCCTCCAGCTCCAGGGGCCTCCTCCTCTGACGGAGAGCCGAGGCCTGGGAGATTCTTCTCCGCACCTCCTCATTCTCAAACACCTTCTCCATGATCAGCTCCTGAAAGACACGCAACCCTTTTCACCCCCTTTGTCCCATGTACAATACACCATGCGATTAAGAACAGCTCAGTCCATGCAAACTTTTTTGAAAGCGTCTGAATGCACAATCTATTTACTTTGGCTTACCAATGATAACTTTCCTACCAGATTTCATTGTGTGATCTTCCTATTGGCATGTTTCTATACAAAATATGGAATCAACTGATGTGTACTAATTAACAGCAGGAGAACTAAGAGCCGTCTCACCCTCGCATTCTGCACCTCACGGCGCGTGCCCATGATGGAGATCTTGCCTTTCTCCCCGAGGTTGCGGCCTCTATCCCTGGGGCAGGTCACTCTGGCTCCTGATGTCCGGCAAATCAGCTTCAGGGACTCTCCTCCACGTCCTCCACAACAAACGCACACTTAATGCGTTAGAAATGAGCTCTTTCCCCTCCTGCAGAATACTGTTACTAGTAGACCTCATTTTTATTCATTTTAGAAAATATTACAGCCTTAGAACTTCCTGCTCTATATGTCCTTTAACTGACCTGATAGTTGTCCATTACAATAGCTAGTAAGCTAGCCAGCTAGCCATTGACCACAGTCCTTGTTGTGCAATTCATTTGTCAGAATGAAAACATCTAGTGGACAACTAGCACCAATATCTTATATACACCACTATTAGACATTTTTCAACTGTGTGTGTTCTTGTTTGTGTAAGTGTGTGTGAGAGTGAGAGACAGAAAAAACGATGTAACAGAAGAATGAATGCTGAGACCGAAATATGATTTTTCAGGCATCTACCCATTGCTTGTTCCTTCTTAATTACCCAGATTAAACACTGATGACACAATACGTTGCTGCTACAGTAGCTGAGCACAATTTAAGTAACAATTCATTTAGAAACTATTTGCAGGTTATACAAAAAATCCATCCATAAAATGCCAAGAGCGAGACTCTAAAACGTTTGTCTAAATCTTGGGAATATCATGAGCAGTGACTACACACGCCTTTCGTAAAACATGTAAATGATTGTAGCAAATAATTAAGATAAGCATTGACTTTCTCCAAGAAAGAGTGGGCAACACGGACTTAATTTCTCTAAAATGGCTAAAAAATGTCAACAGCAAGGGGACAGCATTGTTACAGTACAGAGTGCAACCATCTCAGCTGAGAATGTGGACATTCTCTATTTTCTGAAAGAGAATTTCAAGCTAGATTGATACATATCCAGAACTATGGGCACAAATATTATATTTTTATCTGAAATGAAATGATGGCCATAATTTGTACACATTCATGAAGAAACAAAGAATTCAATTCAAGTGTGGCTGTGCCCATGCTCCCCCCTTACCCCTCTTCCCATAAAAATCAGGGTTTAAACCAAACAATGAATTTGGAGAACTCCAAGAAAAAATGGGTAGAACAGATATGCGCACAATTTTAGAGGCGCACTGGGTTTGCATGTCATTTCTCGACATCATCACATGGCTTGTATTACCTATGATTCGCCCAAAGGCAGTCTGGGGCACTTCCATGACATCTGCGATGACCTCGCTGTCAGAGGCCAGTTTGTCCAGGGCACACTTGGCCAAGAACACCTGCTCGGCAGAGCCGTGTAGCTGGAAACACACTGCGCTCGGATCCTCAGCTTCTGCCACCACCTTCACCTGTGCACCAGTCTGCTGACCCACCTGTGCAGGTAAACACAGAAATAACCCATTAACTATTCACTTCTAAAGCCTATTTCAGGACAGAATTTACTGTTTCAACGTAATCAAACATGCAATTTATATGCACACATTTAAAGTCTTGATGCAGTATACTCAAACCTGAAAACATACTTTGAGGACACCAATGAAATGAAAGTTAAAAAATATAGCAAAAAGCTAAACAGTACATTAAACTTGGTCATGCGTAAAAGAGCTTCAGTCCTCTATACAATGACACAGTGATTTCAGTCTCCACCATACGCTCTCATGATACCAACTCTTATGACAGCATGGGAAACTTACCAAGTCCAGAAAGGTGGCCTGGTATCTGGCGATAGATCGATACACTTCCAGAGGAACACTCATCCTTAACTCTTCTGTTCTCTCCTTCATGGCTAAACACCCAAGTAAAAAAACAGTAGACAAACAGAGCAAGGAAAGGTACAGTTTTATCTTTTTTAAAATATAACAAACAGTTCACTTAACACCTGGGTAAGGATATCTCATTATAAAATGAGATTTTCCAGCAGAGTAGGAAATACCACAATACTTACATGGATTTAAAGTAAACAAATAATCCCATAAAATCCCATTTCTCAATCACATCCCCAGCCCAATGGTGCATTCATGATAATTTCATTCAGAATTTCCTGTTCTCAAACTCTAAATGAGTTTCTCACGGGTTTGATGAAAACATAGAGGGCTCATGTTACCTCTCCCTAAGCAAGTCAGCCAAGTCACTCACCACGGCTATTTCTGAAATACTGGTAGAGGATGTAGCCGACTGTGACCCCGACTGGGAGCCCTACAGCAAGGGCGACCTTCTTCCATGAGCTCAGGCTGTTCCCATGCCCCTCCCTCATGCTCTCCATAGCTTGCATTATGCTGAGGGGGAGGCGCCACCTGCTGGGACATGGCATAAGTCAAATGCAGACAAAGGCATGTTCAAGTCCATGGCAAAAGGTACTTGGGGCTCTTTCCAAAAGTTCGTTTTGCCTCCTTCTAACCAAACACCAGATACTGAGTCAAGTCTCGAAGCATGGGATTAAGCTAGTTATTTCACAACTGCAAAAAAATTAATTAAAAAAAAACAGAAAACAAGGCAGCTTTTCACCTCTAGGGAATGGATGTCAAGTCAGAATGCACTGCATAAAGCAGCCATTTTAATTCAATTCATTTTCTTCCCCCAGGTCAAATTTGTTTTGTACAGCGTTTTTTTGAATTTTTTATTTTATTTTATTTATTTATTTTTTTATTTATTTATTATTTTTTTTTTTACAGAGAACACTCCCAAAAACACTTTACAAAAACAGATGGAAAATTGGACAGAAACCAGGCCTTGAACCCCCAAAAAGAAAGCAAGTGAAGTAAAAATCCCCACTGGGAAGAAAAACACTCATCACGGTGAGAAAAAAATTCCCCAAATGGAAGGATATGAGGGAGGAACCTGGCCACAGAGGGGGAGCCCATCCTCTGTTGGCTGGCCCGGTCTAAAGTAAACGTAGAATGGATGGTAACTGAAATGTATTGAGGCATCTATTAGAGCAAATGATCAAATGGGCTGAATGGGCTACAGTCTGAGGTATTAAAATAGCTGGTAAGTTGGAAGTCAAAATGAAGATAAATAAGCCTGGTTTGCACTACTGTTGTACACGTTTTCTCAAAGGTGACTCTGGACCTGCCAACACACTTTTTGAGCAGAATTCTGGCCTGGATTCAGGCAACAGTTGTGTTAATAAGATTCCATGTCTATTAAACCTTCAAGTGCACACAGCAAATCAATGCAAGCCATGCCATTAGGTCATGCTATAGTCAGCTGATAATCACATCTGTGCTATAAACTGCACCATACAGTCAGGCACCAACAGTCTACAATATGCCCAAGACTTTGTGCTTCATCCAGTTCTCAAGTCTGAGGTGCTGAAGATCATTCAGAGTAAGAAAAGCAATTGTTCATGATGATGATTCTTTTAAAAAGAGTCTTCGTTTTTCCACTCAATCAGGAGCAAAATCAGCCCACCACCTCACACTGACAAAGTTGCTTCTTGTGAGAAGGGGGTTCTTGGACTGTAGTTCAGAAAAACTAGGCATCTGGAGACACGCACATCCAACCTAGCACCAAAGAATTTCCTTTGGACTCCTAAGAGGGGAGTCCTATCAAAGGTGATAGATGAGTCAAACACAAATTGTCAACAGAAAATACAGAGAGAGAGAAAAAATGAATATAGCTAGAGCAATTAGGCTGCTTGCTCCATAGTGCACACGTCAGAAAATTATCTTAAACGCTTTTAAGATAATGTTTGCCATAAAAGGTTTAGCTTGCTAACTACATAGTGAATGCTACTCCCCATTTCAAACTGATGCCACGTGAATCAACCTTAACACCCAACGGTCACGTTGCACACCTGCGCTAGCTAGCTAACGGTTACATGCTCTACTAATCAATGGCTAGCTAGCTTGACAACAGGTGTCAGGGACCAGGGGAGCAGCTGGTAAATTTGAAAAACTGGAAAGATTCGGGAGAGAAATGCATAGGAGTTCATACTAGCTAGGCTGTGAGTTGATGAGTTCGCCGAATAGATGGAAAGAAATCGACAGGAAATCGAAACAGCGTTTTTTTTAAGCCAACGTTAGTCTGGCACTTCATTAAGCAAACGCTAGACTGATTAGTCACAGAATCAGGTATTAGCTAGAACCAATTAACGAACGTTAGCTATTGAACTTGGCTAGCAAATGAAAGTTTGCTTATGCAGTGTGGTTGCCCTGGCTAGGTCAGATTGCGTTGGCTTGCTCGCACAAATAGTAACGTACGTTAGTCTGCTGATAATACACCGTAAACGAGCACAACAAAGTCGATTATCTAAAGTTCGAAACGGAACCGTTAGCTAACTAGCTAGCTTGCTCGTGGAACTCATTCAAATTGAGCTCACTACAGCCAGCTAACAAACAGCATATTTCCAGCGACAAGCCCATCTGGCAAGGTAAACTAGCTTTCTTGTTAGATTGTTCATTAGCTCCCGATATGTCGTTAACGTTGCTAATAGTATGCTACACTTGTGTACACGACGCCGATGCGATGCCACAGTACTGTCTGTGTAAGAAGACCTTTCGCGTGAGATGAAATACCAACAAACGTTACTACCAACACCGCATATACCTAGCTACACATAAAATGTGACAGCGGCATCGGAACGTAATGCGTAGAATTCCAAATGTAATATTAACTAAAGAACTGAGATACGCGTGCATATTACCTTCTTGCACTTCACTCAAATACTGCGGCACCCTCACGAGACCTTTTCCGATTTGGTAGTCCGCTATACCGCTACAGTGCGCGGAATGGATTTACTTTATTAAATGAAGAGACCCCTGGTTTGACTATGATTGGCCCAGCTGCTAAATTCTCTGAATTTTGGCAAATCGGATTTCAAGTTGTTGTGTTCGATGGGTGGGGAAGAACAGCCTCTGTCGTTGCTGCTTACAGCTTGCAGCCGATGCTTGCAGCTCATCTTTAGATCCAATCAGATATCACGACAACCAACAAGGTGAAGCTGACCCCCAGTAGATATCCAATGAGCAAACACCTTTATCCCTAGGCAGTGCCGCAGGCTGCAGTGCTTTCGTGCTATGAAGTTTCGTAAAATGAATCACAAATCTTGAGAAAATGCATAACACGCTTGCGTAGCATGCTTTAAGCTCCCCCATGCTAGCCACCAGCACAGATATAATGTATGACCTTTTTATATTACTAAAGTGTAAAACAAACTGCAAGCAACACAATCCACCCCGACTCCACCCCCTTGGTCCCCACAATCATTTCATGATACAGCCAAATCGTTGACGTGCTTTATAGTAACACAATGTACTGTTCTACTCATATTCGGCGGTCTGTACTGGAATATAAATTATTTCAGCACATAAGATCAATCACTTTTTAACTGTATGAGTCACACTTTATTGCTTATATGGGATGCTGTTAAATATGCTAATAGATACAATAAGCAAAATAAGCATGCCAAGACAATCTGTATTTTTAAAAAGACAATATTTATTAACATGACATAATTGCTTGACAAATCATTTTAAAAATCAGAAATAATTTTACATAGAATTGTTTGAAAAAATACAAAATATACACCTTTTATAAATCTGTCGATAACAACCACAAAACTAGTCAATCTCTAATCCAGTCAATCAATGCAGGTTCTTTTCCAGTGCCCGTTGGTAAATGCACAGAAATATACAGCCTCGCACTAGCGGATCTGCAAGGTGTAGGGAATGTGGCGGAAAGGTGTCCGTCAGCGATGTAAAAAATATCAAGAACACTCGCTGCTTGATTGAGCTAGCAATGCATGCTCAAAAACAAAAGGACAGAAATGAACAGACTATGAAATAATTAGGTGAAGACAGCGCATCTTATTTTGTGTGCGTCATATTTTCGCATGCAGTTGATAAAAAATGATAAAAATGGATTTCACAATGCATCGCAGAAAATAAATGAGTTGCTCAATGTGCCTTTGTTGCTGTTTACAGTACATTATGGGTAGTACTTGCTTTTCATTTTCGCATTCTGACTCAGTTCAAACAGTGCGATCCATATCAACCTGGGCAACGTCAGATTTCCACAGACAGCTCCACCTGGCTTCCATACACACATCTAAATTGTAAACCAACAGCTTTTATTGCCAATCCCACTGAGTGACAGTTGTCACACTACAGATGTCCAACTGACTAAGTGAGCAACCCAGCTTACACTGTCTAGTGCAAATTGAGGAGTGGTCTTTGCTGGTGCTGTACACACAAATAATTAAGGCCAGGTTTCCAATGTTTCCTCAAACTACTGGAGCTCTTCAGCCCACTGAATGGCTTCCATTACAACCATTTCCCCACCCCTTTTAAATCTTCCAGGCAAAGCTTTAGAAGATCAATGTCACAGTCATGCACTCCAGTGGACTGTACAATAACAGCAGATTCTTTTTTATGTAGCTACCTTAGCATGTAGTAGTGAAATTTAAGAGAAATCCACTTAAAAAATACAAATGCACAAAGACAAATAGCTTACATGGGACTTGCAAAGGCATAGAAAACCATGAAGGCTGTTTTTTTGGCTGTTAACATTCATCACCCAGAAACCACAAACCAGCTACAGAACAAACATGGTGCATAAAAGGATGTGAAATGCTTAGTCAGTAGGAGAATGCAGAAGGTTTCCATATTTTACTACTGCATATATATGGTAACCTGCAGAAGTATAGCAAGGAGTTATTTACTGGTCTCTGCATGGATTATATATAGATAGGGCTGTATTAGTAGTGTGACCAAAGATGTGGTTGAAGGGGACCATAATGTGAGAGCCAATCAGGAGCCAAGCACTGAGCTCAAAATTCTAAAACGCATCATTTTCATGCCCCATTCATAGTGCAGAAATAGAGCCTTGTTAAATTATTTTCAATGGCTAAATTTAACACGATACAATATGCACAGCTCCTTCACCCGATGAAAAAGGCCAGCTCTACAGTTACTATGAGGGTAAAAGGAATGTTCAGCTGGGACCAGGAGATTATTGCACATACAAGGAAGAATGGAGGCAGACCACGCTGCTGTGGCTGGGTCAGGGAAAAGGAGGCCAGCTTAAAGGAAAAGCTGGCACCGCTCAGCATAGAAACAGGAGAAACCAGCGGCTGATTACCTGACCATTGACGGAAACACTGGCTCACTTGGAATCGTAGTTGTCAGTACCATTCAGAACATAAGAATTTCTTAAGGGACATACTGTAATAACACAGCCATGCCAAGGCACTGAATTTCTAAGATTTGTTATTTTTGTATGCAGATAAACCCAGGTGTAGGATAAAATGATCAAACATACCCTTCAGTGCTTATATGAACATGCAGATCATGCTGTTAATTTTTTGAATCTAGCGCTTCATTTCCATATGGGCTTGAACTCTGAAGTACAACTGCAAGCAGTACTTGATGGCAAGAGACTCACATGTTCTGGAAGGACAGCATTCAGACAGTTGGAAATGATCGACATACAAAATGCCATGCATTGTCCCCATCAATGCCCACAAAGGACAGCATTCCAGAGGTGTAAACTTTAATAGTCGCCTGAAGAAAACTTCTAAATGACATCAAGTGAAAACTTAGCAGTTGCTTAGTTCAGAGTGGAAAAAAACCCTGGCCCTTCCAGTGTAGTCTGATTGCAATGGTTTCCATGAGCTTTTTAATGGAAATTCTCAACATGGAAAGAAACAGGCAAATGAAACGCATTCAGTCCATCTGCACAACTGAAGACCTCTGAGGTCTTGAGTAATTTTTATCAGGCCCTGGCTGTACAGTACTTCTGAAAATAGGCATGCAGCAGCAAACTGATTCACTACAGTACACAAATGAGCCTAACTCAAGTGGAACCACACAAACAGAACCAGAAATAAAATGGTCATTTCTACTGTATGTACATGGTTGAAAGCAAAGAAGAACATTCTTCAGATATTTCTGTCTTTAAATAAATTAAAATGTCTATATTTTTCATAGTATATTTTCCCTGTTCTATTCGTTATTCTGTTATTTCATTTTGCAGGTGTGCAGGGTACCCCATCCATGCCTTAAAATTGTTGCCTTCCTCTGGTCATTTATACAATTTGACCAACATTTTTTAAAGGTCACATTTAGTTGTTCTTTTGAGAAACCACCCATAGCTCACACGGCTATAATAATTAACATTGACCTAACTTGGTCTGGGACTTCTTTTGTAAAGGCATTATCTTACATTGAAAAGCCCTGTTAAGTATAGCACACATCAAGTAGAAGACTGCCCTAAAAGGGCTGTCTGATAAATTATTGGCATAACCAAATAAAAAATCTCCCTGGGTTGTTTTGTTATTTTATTATTATTTTTTTTAAAAAAGAAATCAACCGACGGGGCACTGAAGTGTTTTTAAATAAAACAAGAAAAGGCGTAACATGCCAAAGCACACCAAGTCAAGACAAGAACATCCATAAACCGTCCCTGTGGCACCTCTCTCTCTCTTTGGCAGCGCGTAAGGAAGGGTGTCAGTCAATACAGAGGCATATAATTCCTGTTCCTGTCTGCCAGATACAAGTCTCAGCGGCCACATGGAGAGCATGTTTGTTATTTCTACCTACGGTTATGAGAGGAGTCCCACCAGTGCCTATTGAACAACCAACAAGCCACCCCCAAGATGAATTGCTTCAGTGATTCAGGAACAGTAATATTGCACACAGCAAAAAACATGGGTGTCAAATTGGCTGAGCTTTGGTTTGTGAACAGTCTAAGGGTGTGGGCACGAGGGACCATGTGGACAGATCAGTCGCCCTTGAGAAGTGAAGGTATGAATACAAGTGTGGGTCTGTCTCACTCTGCCTGAATAAGACAGGGTAAGCGGGAGAGCACTCAGAGTGCTTGAAGCAGAAGCTCCAGGCATCAGATTCAGGCAGTATGTAGGGGAACATTCTCCGTGCCTTAAAAATAAAACATCTTGAAATTAAGAGCTTTCACATTTGGTTGAATCATGAACCTAAGAATGGTTTGTGTTTTTCAAAATGAAAGACAGCAGATAATGTGATCATTTAAAAACAACAGGGGTATCACTACCACAGGTAAAACCATCCATGCTGTTGCCAAGAACTGTTACTCCACCTTCTTCAGTATGTCTGCTGGCAGTGTCACCAAGAAGTGGGGGGGCCGTGTTGAGAGGAGGTGCTGCCCGTCTCCCAAGGTCGAGTAGACTGAGTCTGAGTCACATGGTGATCCCCCAGCCCCACCTAAGGTTTCCTCAAAATGGAGAGTTCATGCCCAGTTTGGTCTCAAACTGCAACTTCTGCCTCTTCTGGTAACGCACTCGCACCCTGAAATTGGGGGGAAATTGAACGCAGTGTTGACAAATTCAATCACCAAAATCTGAGCTCGGATGAAGCAAATCCTGAATTTTTTTAGGTTTAGAGGGATTTTTAGTATTCAGGCCAGCATTTGGTCACAACTGAGCTGCTTAATTATTCATCTGAGAAGAATTCTGCCTATTAGTGGGAGCTTTTTATACAACATTCTCTCTTTTTTCACACACATGCACACACGCACATACACACACAGTCTCTCTCTCTCTCTCTCTCTCTCTCACACACACACACACACACACACACACACAGGTGTGTATGCCCCTCCCCTTTCCTCATGTCCTACCTGATTTCATGTAGTTTAACTGCCTCGTTGATCAGTACCACCAGTAATGGTGAAAGTGACACCAGCAGCCACACCAGCATAGGGATGTCGCTCAGGCCAAATTGCACATTGTTACCACTTCTGTCTTGCCACAGTTGAAAGTCTACAGTTGCCTGTACCACCTGTCCCAGCAACCTGGACCCAGAAAGGAGGAAAAACAAAATGATAATATCGTACACTGTAGAAAACACCCCTCTGACGTATCCTTCAACAACACCCTCATCACTATAGATCAGGGCTGCCCAACCCTGTCCCTGGAGATCCACTGTCATACAGGTTTTTACTTTAACAAAGCACACCTCATTCAACATCTAGAGATGTAGTTGAGCTGCTAATTATTAGAATCAGGTGTGCCAAATTATGTTTGAAAAAAAAAAACCAACAAGACTGGAAATCTCCATGAACAGGGTTGGGCAATCCTGATATAGATTATATGCAAGTGAGCAAAAACCTTTTCTTCATTTCAAAAAGTTTTCATAAATGTCAATTAAACTAAATTCCCAACAGGCTACAGTGAGAAAAGAATTCCAGTAATAAAACAAATGTAACAAAAAACATAATTCTGGAAAACAAACACGTCAGAAAAGGATGGGTTAGGACAACATGTAAAACAAGAGTCAACACAGAAAGACACTGGAACATGATCCCTTGAAACTATGCGATAATCACATGGTTCTCGGTTCTCCCATATCAAGATTCTGCACCACTTCACAAATATACACATTATTGCTGCATTTGTATATTGTGTGTTTTTAATACACTGCCTTAAAATATATTACCATAGCGCACTGGCCCGGTGTACTGGGCCAGTCTTTCATGTTTGCGCCTATTTTTACTTTTTCTATTCCCATGGTTACCATTGGTCCTTTGGGTACATGCTCAGAAGATTCAGACCAAAAGCATGACAATGACTCTGTAATAAGTTTCTAAATGAAGGGGCTGCATAAACTAAGTTGTGAGAATTTATTTGTAAGTTTTTATTTGGAAATGGAAAAAAAACAAATGCTGTGACAAAGATAGAATTTGACTGAGACAGACCATAACCAGGGAAAGCTGCCTTCCTTCCAAGTAGGGGGTTAGGTCACTACTCATATAAACCAAAGCAGTACCACAGCAGAGCAGTGACAAACTTAAAATGATATACCATGGCACATCCTGCTTCAATAACACCTAGAAATTGTAATTATATAATACATGGCAAATTTACAACATTTAATTATTTTTCAGAACTACACGCAACTTCCTGCTTATTGAGTTGGTGACAATATGCTTATAGTGCAAATGTGACTGGCCATAAAAATGCCGAGCATTACACTGCTTGAATAGCAGCTTTTGAATGATCCGTCAATGACTGGAGTGTGAAATATCACTTTCATGCATTCAGAGTTCTTGCACAGTTACTGTTTTCAGTAGCAGGGAAAGTGTTAGCAGTGGTAACATAGCAGCAGGAGTAGCAGTGTCAGATAACCTAAAAATCACAATCCCTTGTTCTGAAGAGAGCAGGTTGTGTAGGCAGGCAAACGGGAACAGGTGAGCAGGCAAGAAGAGCTGACACACAAGCAGACACTTACACCACAGGCACAGTCAGGCACCACCAGGTGTTACTGAAGGGGCTCTTTCTCCATACCGGCTGGGAGCGATGCACATAGCTCAGAGAGATTACCACTGACGGAGAGAGCAGGAAAAGAGAGGGGGGTGAGGGAAGAGAGGGGCGGAGACAGGTCAGGGGACAGGAGTCACTCAAAACAGGAAAGACAATTACAGGTAAATAAAGATAGATCAGTGCCTGGGGGGAAAAACATGGTACGCTTTATGCCTAATAACATTTCCCTTTCAATGCTAACACCACTCTGATGGGAAATGTGAACAATGCATAGCATACGAACCGCGAAGCGTGCGTAACAGTATATTCACAGATGTCACACCTCTTTGCAACCATTACTTTGAGGCAATCCTCAGTCAACCCATCATTACAGGGATTTTATTGATCACATAATTAAATATAGCGTTGAATTCTAAATGGCAGCAATACAGAACACAAACAATTGGAGAGAGGAATGAGTAGTACTGAAAACAGGCTTTGGAGGCAACTGGAAACGCAAGAGCGTTTTCAAAACTGTCCAACTTTTGAATACTATAGTAGTAGATATAAATCATCTTTATGTCAATACTTTAAACACTGAACTAATAAGTATCCTAAAGGGCTCAAAAAATCTCAATGAACTTGAACAGACAGGCTTTCAAAGGCAGATTTTGAGACATTTATACCTGTGTGGAGTGCCAGGAATCCAGCCATCACCTTCTGACAGAGCAGCAGGCCGTTTGAGAGATCACTAAACCAGTGTGGAGCGCGGGGATCCGAGCTGCTTTCGATCAAACAGTACGAGCACACAGAACACACAGTCAGCATGGGGCAGCATAGGCCCAAGCCAAACCAGGAGAACTGCTCAAACTGAAAGTGCTATCAATATAAACCTTTATGAGGAGGACTCAGCTGACATGGGGGTGGCCGGGGGGGGGGGGGGGGTCTCACCTGACAGTGAGGATGTGGACGCAGCTGCTGTTGTCAGACCTGGGGATGGTGCTGTTGGCAGCCAGGGAGCACACGTTATGCAGCGTGAAGCCGAACCCCAGCAGGTACGCACACACCGTCAGACTGAACTTCAGCAGGAAACACCCCAGGAAGTACTGCTGGGTCTACCACACAGCCAGATACATACATGCACCGGTGAGCGTGTTGTCAAACGCGATACACAGTTCTGTCGCGTAAATAAAAAATGAGGCAGCTCTTCGACAGAAATCATCAGAGCAGAGCCAGGGCTCACCTTCCTGGGAATGGCATCCAGGTTCTTGCCCGTGGCGACTGACATCACGGAGCTGTCCGGCGGCTTCCCCAGGAGGGACACACTGTCCCGCACACACACAAACAGAACCTGGTTAGCACAGACGCTAGCCCATTCAGAAATACACATAGCCCGGAATAAAGGGAAAAATAATCCCACTAACTAGTGCCGGACATCACTACTGCTAACACTCCTACCGTTAACAGATGCTACCACCGTTCCTACACACACAGACGGCGTATGAGAGGAAGGAGAGGGCATATGGGATGAGGGAGTAGGGAGTTCCTCCGGCTCTCACCTGAGCAGCGGGTAGCAGAAGCAGGACAGCCACAGGATATCGGTGATGTTCACAGGAGGAGGAAGCTGAACCAGACACGCCACAAACTGCAGCACAAAACAACGGCGAAGACCGCCATCTTTAAATTTAAACACTCTCTCCAGCACATGGGGCAGACGGCCATTACGAACACGGTACAGACTTTCCCGCAGGGTATTACTGCCTGAATGCATTCCGATACAAGATACTGATGAGGTTTGACAGCAAACTATACTTGAGGCCACTATACACCACTGCAAACATTTCAAGGGCATAATCTTCAGTCGGGCTCACCTGAATGACGACCAGGGTAAGCTGACACTGCAGCAGGAAGAGGAAGCACTTTCGGATGCCGTAAGTGGTATGCCGTGCCTGTGGGAAAGGAGCGAAGGTAAATGCACTGTATGGCGCAAGCGTAGCCTAGCTGCTCACTCTGAATTACTGATTGCATGATGTCACAGGAAAGAACTGTATGTGGTGGCATAGTATTTAACAATAATGGGGACAAAACCACTTCACTGCATTTTAGTAATTTATTTGTACACTATATTTGACTGTAACTGTGTGTGCCTGCATGACACTTTACCTGCTCGATGAGCTTGACCATGCTCACACTCTCCCCCTGGTGGAAAGTGACGGAACAGGCAAGGCTGTTGAGCTGGCCAGAGAGTCCCAGTGGAGACAGCCCCTCTTCATCGCCGTTCATCCCGCAGTTTGTCACGTAGCCAAATGTCTCCCAAGAGCAGCGCGAGGGGTAAAGAGGGTCCAGCGCGATGCTGTCCAAAAAGCAACAGGATTCACCAAAGAGCACTTTGGTAATGAATCTCCCACCCTAAACCCCTACCTTGTACATGTCCACAGTGAAGGTAAAACGTGGCATTGAAAGGCACTGTTAACTCTGACTCACTCACTGTTCAGACTGACCTCAGATCGCTCTGCAGGAAGAGGCAGCTGTTGCGGAAGTTGGCCGAGCTCCCCAGGCAGCAGGTCACCTCCCTGTTCTCCTGCATGATTTTCATCATCTCACACATGGCTGCAACGCAAACACACACGCGTGCATACACACAAACGTGCGTGCAAACACACACACACACACACACACACATGTGCACACATGCACAGACGCAAAAACACGCAAACACACACATGCGCACATGCACAGATGCAAACACACACACACACACACACACACACACACACACAGACAGTCACAAATAAATAGCTTCACACGTTGAATACATTACAGAACACAGAATCGTTCTGCTAGGTAAAAAGCAGTAAGTCATAAATGAGCACAGATCAGAGGAGACTGTTCTCATGCAGACTGAAGGCTGTGGGGGGACAGAGCGGTGGTTCTTACTCTCGGGGGTGCAGTCAGTGAAGAGAGGCACCAGCAGAGGCACGTTGTCAATGTTCTTCAGGTGGGGGCGCACCTGGTGGATCCCGCGAGGCAGTTTGGCCTGAGAGGGAGAGAGAGGAGGAGGTTGGAGGGGAGCAGACAGACAGCCGGTCGGTTTGCGGTGTTCTGGCGGAGGGGCGTACCCGGTTGCAGTCCTCCAGGAAGCTGGGCACGTCGCTGTCCGTGGGCTGGAAGCTGGTGAGGTCCGAGTGGCCCTCCTCCTCCAGCAGCAGGGGCCCCTCTGCCTCATCCCGAGAGTCTGGAGAACACAGCGCAGTCATTCACCCAGGCTCCACCCCGCACATGCTCAGTCACATGCGCCCAGGCTCCAACCCGCACATGCTCAGTCACATGCGCCCAGGCTCCAACCCGCGCACATGCTCAGTCACACTCGCCCAGGCTCCACCCCGCACATGCTCAGTCACACTCGCCCAGGCTCCACCCCGCACATGCTCAGTCACACTCGCCCAGGCTCCAACCCGCACATGCTCAGTCACATGCGCCCAGGCTCCACCCCGCACATGCTCAGTCACATGCGCCCAGGCTCCAACCCGCGCACATGCTCAGTCACACTCGCCCAGGCTCCACCCCGCACATGCTCAGTCACACTCGCCCAGGCTCCAACACGCACATGCTCAGTCACACTCGCCCAGGCTCCAACCCGCGCACATGCTCAGTCACACTCACCCAGGCTCCACCCCGCACATGCTCAGTCACACTCGCCCAGGCTCCAACACGCACATGCTCAGTTACACTCGCCCAGGCTCCAACCCGCGCACATGCTCAGTCACACTCGCCCAGGCTCCAACCCGCGCACATGCTCAGTCACACTCGCCCAGGCTCCACCCGCACATGCTCAGTCACACTCGCCCAGGCTCCAACACGCACATGCTCAGTCACTCGCCAGCTCAACCGCGCACATGCTCAGTCACACTCACCCAGGCTCCACCCCGCACATGCTCAGTCACACTCGCCCAGGCTCCAACCCGCGCACATGCTCAGTCACACTCGCCCAGGCTCCAACACGCACATGCTCAGTTACACTCGCCCAGGCCCCAACACGCACACGCACATGCTCAGTTACACACGCATTTGGAATTTTACATGCTTTTGTTCTCATGTGAGTCAATGTACAACCTGTCCAGGCCCTCAATTCTATTTCACAAATTCATGCACAATTTTTAATGACAGCCAAAAGAAACATTCTGTTTATTTTGCCATGAAATCCTGGCCAGACAAACAGACAGACACAGGGAGGGGTCGAAGCGACGTGGTACCCTGGTGTAGGTCGTCATGCAGGGAGCCGGCGTGGCTGGGGCTGGAGGGGGCGCCGTCAAAGTGACCGTCACCGTTGGGCGTCAGGGAGATGTGGCAGTTCCACCCTGTCTCCAGGCCCATCTTCTCTGCAAACACCTAGAGAGCGCCTCGCATTACACAACACCCGGCCTGAGCCTACACACTTCCTCCCTCCACCTTCCCTCCACCGTCCCACCACCTTCTCTCCGCCTTCCCTCCACCATCCCTACACTGTCCTCCACCCTCTCTTCCTCCCTCCACCCTCCCTACACTGTCCTCCACCCTCTCTTCCTCCCTCCACCCTCCCTACACTGTCCTCCACCCTCTCTTCCTCCCTCCACCCTCTCTCCAGCCTCCCTCCACCGTCCTCCACCCTCCCTCCACCTTCACTCCACCCTCCCTACACCGTCCTCCACCCTCCCTCCTTTGTACCTTGCTGCGAAGCTCGTCCTCCATGGAGAAGTAGACGAAGCGGATACAGGCGTTGACCAGGGCGTCGATCAGCCGCACCGTGTCCAGGCGGGCCTGGAACTGCGAGGACACCATGCCCATGAAGATCTGGCCACTCAAGGCCTGCACGCAGTCCTCCTTCTCCACCACCTCCCCGATGCCCTCTGGACACACACACAGAACGAGGGGCCAGGGAAGACCGGGAAGTGAGAGGCAGAGCTCCAGCTACGCCCACCACACATAGCCCACCGCCCCCACATCTGCTACACCCACCACACAAAGCCCACCGCCCCCACATCTGCTACGCCCACCACACAAAGCCCACCGCCCCCCACATCTGCTACGCCCACCACACAAAGCCCACCGCCCCCACATCTGCTACGCCCACCACACAAAGCCCACCGCCCCCACATCTGCTACGCCCACCACACAAAGCCCACCGCCCCACATCTGCTACGCCCACCACACAAAGCCCATCGCCCCCACATCTGCTACGCCCACCACACAAGCCCACCGCCCCCACATCTGCTACGCCCACCACACATAGCCCAATCGCCCCACCACATCTGCTACGCCCACCACACAAAGCCCACCGCCCCCACATCTGCTACGCCCACCACACATAGCCCACCGCCCCTACATCAGCTACGCCCACCACACAAAGCCCACCTCCCCCACATCTGCTACGCCCACCACACAAAGCCCGCCGCCCCCACATCTGCTACGCCCACCACACAAAGCCCACCGCCCCCCACATCTGCTACTCCCACCACACAAACCCCACCGCCCCCGCACCTCTCTGCGCTCCGCCCACTTCCTCCATCTCACCGTCTGAGCTCCAGCTGTTCCTCCTGCTGCCGTGCTTGATGGGCGTGGTGCTGGGCAGCTCCACCCCGGAAAAGAGGGTGGGGCCGGGGGCCAACTCCACACACTTCCCGTTCAGCTGCGGTGACAGCGTCACTTGCATTGGCTTGTAGGCGAAGGCGGAGCAGTACCCTGACAAACAGGCTCGCTGGTAGAAGTCCAGAACCTTCTTCCTGTAGACACCAACCAAATTAAACCATTTGGATTTTATGACACACTTCAAAAATATTTCTGTAAATCACATATTCATCATCAGACGCTCTTCAATCCTACGAACGGCCACAGTCCGCCAATGGCAAAATCAGCAAACACAGGGCTAAAGTGTTTAACATATGCACTACCAGGACACCCTGTACAGATATCTCAACCATCCAAAGCTCACATTTAAAAGACAAGCAAACAGTCTTTCACCTGTCGGAGCCAGAGAGGGGGTAGATATCGGCACCGTCCCAGAAGTCAGTGCAGGCTTCCAGTATGAGGTCAGCGGAGCCGTGGGAGAGCATCTGTACATTGTCTGGTAAGGGGGGGGATGGAAGAAGAATCATTCTGCAAGTCCACACTTTAATGAAAGTCAAAAATAGAAAGAGAGTGCAATATTGAGATGGCGCTCACTGGTGGTGCTGTCGCGCACGAGCAGGCTGATGAGGTGGCTGATGGGAGGCTGGCGCTTGGTGAAGTTGGGCGTGCGGCGTGGGGCCGACTCCTTGGCCTTCTCGCCCGAGGGCAGCTGGTACAGCGTCAGGTGGTTCTCCTGCTTGAAGAGCTCTCTCGCCCCAGGAGTGAACCCTGCAGCACACAGACGGACAGACAGACAGACGCACGGAGGGACTCAGCGTCTAACAGGAAAAACCCAGGGAGCTACAGTAAGACGGCAGCACAGAGAGTCAACCTGCTGAAAACTGCACATCTTTCAAGGTGTACTAATACAAACATGTCCTAGATGTTTTGGTTTGTGTGTCTTAGCTGTGTTTGGAGAAGACAGTCTTTGCATACTGGTTACAATTCCTTACGTCATGCACTGTTTATGCTTAATACATTATGTGCTGGGGAGTGCCTGTGGTATGTACGCTATGAGCTGCATGTGTCTGTGCCCGCTGAGCCCTTCTCCAGAGGTTTGGCAAGGTTTGTTTTGTGTTGTGTTTTGTCCTGTGCAGCGTGTGCCATGCGTGCGGGTAAGGGCGCGTGCCCACCGATGAGCCGGGAGAGCTCGCACAGCCCCCAGGGCACGTGGACGGGCAGCACGGCCCCGTGGCTCTCCTGCAGCGCCAGGTTGGACAGGTGATCAGAGAAGCGGCACAGCTGCTGGGTCACGCCCGAGTTGCACAGGTTCAGCAGGATGTTGAGGCCCAGGGGCTTGAGGGAGGGCAGGTGGCCCTGCCAGCCCGAGTCGTCGAACTGGATGCTGACCGGGTTCTGCTGGTCCTGGGACAGGCTCAGCATCTCCAGGTGGTAGTCGCACACAAAGTCCTCCGCCTCGCAGCAGCCCATCTCCATCCCGCAAGGCTGGGGCCGGGCAGAAAGACAGGAATAAGGGCGGCTGCAGGTTTGAAACCCACAAAGAGAGCGCACTGCCTAATGTACATCTATGATAACTCAGAAGGAGATGTAAGGTGACAGTGTAACTGTAAGGTGAGGCTTCCTCCAATAGCAGAAGCCTATCAGCTTAGGGTGAGGCCTCCAAGAATAGCAGAAACATATCAGCTTAGAGTGAGGCCTCCTCCAATATCAGAAGCCTATCAGCTTAGGGTGAGGCCTCCACCAATAGCAGAAACATATCAGCTTAGAGTGAGGCCTCCTCCAATAGCAGAAGCCTATCAGCTTGTACAAGAGTTCACTAGACCAGGGGAAGGGGATTACCTGTGAGGGGTCCCCCCCCTCGGTGTCGTGGCTGAAGCTGACGTTGGAGCCCGAGGGGTGCTTGGTGCGGGGGGCCTGGGGAGGCCGGCGGGAGCGCAGGGCCTCGGAGGAGCGGGCCGTGTCGTGGGAGGTCTCGCTGGGCTCCTGCTCATGCCCGGTGTGGACGGAGGGCTCCATCGCAGCCATGGACAGCAGAGCTTCCCCTTCCTGCACCTGGGGGAGCGCAGAGATGCTTCGATAAGAGATACGTCAACAGGAGCAGATACAATGGATGGTGGCATATTGTCATTCAGTAGCGCTAGCTTAGCATTTTAAGACATCTGTTGCACTTAGTGGCTCAGATCCTTACTCGTACAAAGTGAGATGCTGTATGCTGTGGTCTTCTGCTGCAAAATGTTTCAACGCCAAAAGTGGAACATCATGTGAAAACCGCATTTTTAGCTGGATAAATATTAGCTGTCACGCCTCATAAATCTGGGCCCATTTCATAGTTAAGTTAGAGCTATAAATGCACTCGTGTTGTGCAATCCAGCGCTGAAGTCCCCCTGCTCGCCCACCTCGTCCCTGTCCTCGTCCCCCTCCATGCGGCTGAAGGAGCCCACGGAGAGGTCGTCCCGTAGGTCGTCCTGGCTGTCGTGCATCTCCATGCGCCCACTGAAGAAGAGCACGGTTTCGGGACTGGGGTTCGGCCATGACAGCACACCCTGCTTGTCCACGCAGCACAGTACCTGGGAAAGAGCGCAAATACAAGCACTGTCACAGAGCCCATCATTACATTACACTACAATCAATCAGGAGCGCAACCTAAAACAACCCAGAGTAACTTACAAAAGCATACAGCAGTACAAGAATACAACGGTACAAGTAAAACTCAACACACAGAGAGAGCAGGGAGGGGACACTCACGGTGACAGAGCCGAGGCTGTGGAGCAGGCTGGAGGTGTAGCACAGCGTCTGGGACTCTCCTCGCAGCATGCTGACAAAGTGTCTCCACACGCAGCGCAGGATCTCCTGCACAGACACACAGCATCAGCAACCCAGATCCTGCACAGTAACGCATCAGCACCAAAAATCAGGCATGGTAACACACAGCATCAGCACCAGAAATCTGGCACAGCAACAGCATCAGCACCAGAAATCTGGCACAGCAACAGCATCAGCACCAGAAATCTGGCACAGCAACAGCATCAGCACCAGAGATCTGGCACAGCAACATAGAGCATCAGCACCAGAGATCTGGCACAGTAAAGCACAGCATGAGCACCAAAGATCTGGCATAGCAACACACAGCATCAGCACCAACGATCTGGAACAAGCGGGGCATCAGCACCGAAGATTAGGCACAGTTGCCTCTGCACAGTCGCACAGTCATCTGACAGTGGGCTCAGTTCCTGCATGTGGCTTGGCTGTGATAGAGACAGTGGAAAATGTGGAAGCTTCTAAAATGCAGAGCACTGAGATTAAGCCAGGAAGGTGCTGGAAGAGGAACAGCCCGGAGTAGCTGTACTCACCTCATTCCTTCAGACTGACTCAGTGAGCCAGAGGCGGTGAAATGTGTGTGTGTGTAACGCGCATGTGTGTGTGTGTGTGTCTGTGTGTGTGCGTAACGCGAGTGTATGTGTGTGTGCGTGTGAGAGAGTGGGCTCATTCCAATAAACTTATTTTTATTTCTTACATCTCTTTCCTCCCTCTTTAACTCCACCCAATGGAGGATGCAAGGAAAAATACGAGGACGGAGGAATCAAGGCAACGTATTTGGCAAATGGAATGTCCTCGTTGCTCAATCAAGCGTCAGTTTGAAGCCACATCACTTACAAATGGGGAGAGGTGGATCCAGTTCGACCTCCTCGAGGAATGGGGAGACGATGATGGATAAAATGAGTGTGTGTATGTGTGTGTGTGGGTATGTATGTGTACGTGTAATGTGCAATTACTGGACACATGCAAAATGAAGATAAGCAAGCAAGGGTCAGAGAAAAGGTCAAATATTGCCTGAGAGCAGGTCACCCTGTAACCAAATAGTAAATGACATGCAGGAAGGAAACACAGCAGTGCAATACAGACTGAACTGCATATTCACAAACCACTCCCCCGATAAAAACTGACCTGCATATTCACAAACCACTTCCCCCAATACAAACTCAACTGCATACTTACAAACCATTCATCCAATACAAACTCAACTGCATATTCACAAACCACTTGCCCAATACAAACTCAACTGCATATTCACAAACCACGCCCCAAATACAAAGTGAACTGCATAATCACAAACCATTCCCCCAATACAGACTGAACTGCATATTCACAAACCACTCTGCCAATACAGACTGAACTGCATATTCACAAACCACTCCTCCAATACAAACACAACTGCATATTCACAAACCAGACCCCCAATACAAACTCGACTGCATATTCACAAACCACTCCCCCAATACAGACTCAACTGCATATTCACAAACCATTCCCCCAATACAGACTGAACTACATATTCACAAACCACTACCCCAATACAAACTCAACTGCATATTCACAAACCACTCCCCCCAATACAAACTCAACTGCATATTCACAAACCACACCCCCAAAACAAACTCAACTGCATGTTCACAAATCACTCCCCCAAATACAAACTCAACTGCATATTCACAAACCACTCCCCAATACAAACTCAACTGCATGTTCACAAATCACTCCCCCAAATACAAACTCAACTGCATATTCACAAACCACGCCCCCAATACAAACTCAACTGCATATTCACAAACCACACCCCAAAAACAAACTCAACTGCATATTCACAAACCACTCCCCCCAATACAAACTCAACTGCATATTCACAAACCACACCCCAAAAACAAACTCAACTGCATATTCACAAACCACACCCCCAATACAAACTCAACTGCATATTCACAAACCACACCCCCAAAACAAACTCAACTGCATATTCACAAACCACACCCCCAATACAAACTCAACTGCATATTCACAAACCACTCCCCCCAATACAAACTCAACTGATATTCACAAACCACGCCCCCAATACAAACTCAACTGCATATTCACAAACCACGCCCCCAATACAAACTCAACTGCATATTCACAAACCACACCCCCAAAACAAACTCAACTGCATATTCACAAACCACTCCCCCAATACAGAGACTGCATATGATACTAACATGCATGCTCTCAGGTATTTCTGTTCAGATACAAACTCAAATGAAGTCCTACTGTGCTCTCTGCATATCCAAATGTCCTTTAAAAGGGCTGCTCACTCAACCTAAAGCAGAAACATTCAAATTTGAGCATCAGCATAAAGCATGCAGAGCAGGTCCGAACAAGACAGCGGCGGTCACAGCGCAAACCAGCCCCGAAAATATTAAGCAGTCTCGACGTGAATGGGCAGCACTAGCACAGGCATTCAAAATGCATCTCCATGTCCCTTCATGATGAAAACGCATATTCATTCATCCCCCGTGATGCAAGCCACTGGCTGAAGCCCCAGGGGGCCCATTGGCCAGGCAAGCCCAGGCAGGCGTGTACCCGCCCTCTCAGCACTCAGAAAGGGAGAGCCAGGCATGCTTCAGGCAGGCAGCGGGCCGCGGGCCGGAGTGTGAGGACAGTGCGAGGGAACGGGAGAGATGGAAACCAAATAAAACAGCATGGAGCACGTTTGCCTGAAGAAGGAGGCGAGCGCCCGCCAATGGGGGAAGGCGGACATTGAAGTGGCGGAGACGAACGAAGGCCGACAACAGACAAAAAGCAGAAAGCAACTGAAGCGTGGCAGATGAAAGAAAAAAAGTCTGAAGGGGGAGAGGGAGATGAAATGAACGAGAAGAGATCTGGGCATGGACCGCTGAAGCGCGCATGGAGACACGAGAAGCAGTCTTTAAGGGGCGGGGGGGGGGGGGGGGGGGGGAGTGTTAGGAACACCAAGCGGGGCAGTGAGAGCACGGGGGAAGGTATTCATGGGATATACCTGAGAAGACACCACTTCCGTGTAGCTGCTCAGAGTATCCTCAGAGAACTTAGCAAGCTGGGGCGAGAGGAGAGGCTCGTTAAGTACGAAGGGCCGGGCGAACAGACCCTCTTTCCATCTCTCAGCATCCATATTACATGTGTATGCGCCACTCTGCCACTTCCTCACCCTGGTACATGGTACCTGGGCATAAGAGCAGTTTAACAGCCAGCGCGACCCGCATGGCTACTACGTGCTCGCTATGGCGGCCAGGGCGCGGTGTGAGGTAGTGCGGGAGGGCGGCTGCGGTCTCACCAGGCCCGTGGGGGACGACCGGCTGGATTCGGCCAGGACTCGCGCCTCTCCGTAGGCGTTCACCAGCACCCACATCACGGGGAAGAGCAGAGGCAGGATGGGGACAACTCCCATCATCTGCAACACAGCCAGGCATCAGGGCATGTTACCACGGCAACAGGTGTACCAATAGGGCCCGAGGGGGGGAGGAACCAGGAAAGAGGGGTCACAGGACGTGACAGGGTAACAACTGGGCATGAGGGGGGAACAATGAGATATGAGAGGTAATAACAGAATACAACCCAATCATATTTTAAAATCAGTGAAAGGATTTGAGCTGGCAGCAGCTGATGTATCAGTGCCTGTGTTTCATACCTGGAGCTGAATGAAGTTGAAGCAGCTGGGTGTGAGGCTAGGGGCATTAAAGAAGAAACGCAGGGCATTGGTAGTGAAGAACGCCACCTACGAACAGAGAGGGAAAGGAACCTTTCAGCTACGACTGCACAAGAACTGACACAGTGCATAAAACAACACATTATAGATTTTCCCTTAATTATCAGTCAATCAGAATCCCAGCAATCTCAAACTGCTGCAAGCTTGTGATGCTGAAGGGTACAGCATGTCTATGGGGAGAAGTACAATGGCAGTCTGCTTTCTACAGAATTTTAATACAATGCATATACATGTAATGGAAGGCTAGAGTTAAAAACAGAATCCACTGCTCTTGTTCATAAGTTCAGTTAAGGTATCCTGGGAAACATGTTGCGTCTATCACCTAATATGGCCACGACAGAACATTCTAAACAGAAAGAAATGGGCAGCAGAAGTCGAAATAAAGGTTTAAGTAATCAAGAAAAAGCGGTGTCACGCCAGGCTTTCATACAAACTGTCAGACAGGCCAGTCAGAAGGCCAGTTTTAAGTGAGAGCAGATAGTTTCTCCTGGATGGATCGACAGTTTAGTCAGTGTGCACTATGGGGTGCCTCATGAACATTTTCTTTTGATTTTTCTGTGGCTGAAAATATCAAGTGTTGGTCTGGAGATAGGCAGCGAGCTTTCTGAGACAGAACAGCTGACCACTGCGAAGCAAAGACCAAACAGGAAGCGGCGCTAAGCAAGCACGATAAAGAGAGGAGTTTCTGTACCAGCACAACAGGGCAGGCGAATTTGGCCATGACGGACTGCACTGTGAACCTCTCGTTGTCCAGGGCAGTGATGGGACGGGACAGTGCCAGATCCAGGCTGTTCCTGCACAGGAGAAAGCAGTGGCCACATGGGGGCACTCAAAACATGAACTTGCTTCATAACAGGCCAAAAAAGGATAACTTCTCAGGGAATCTCCCATTTAGTAGGCCCTAAACTGCTCAGATGTCATCCACTGATATTTCTCCTTTCCTAATGCATAAGAAACTGAGCAGATCTGGGACCTAGCTTATAACTCCCAGCAACAACACCATCTTTCCTCTTGCCACACGTACCTTTAACATCAATACACTGTCCTGAACCATTTTGGATATACTACTTTAAACATTTATTGCAATATCGATTGCAACACTAACGCCCTTGTCAGAAAACATTCTGAAACTGCCAATTCTACTTGTCGACAGGAGGCTAACACACAGCTAAAATTTCACACAAACGGTACATATACTACTGCTTAACTAAGAATCTGGGGTGTATTGATCACAGTTTAACTTTAAGTAAATCAAGAACACTTTTTATAAATGAGGAACAACACAAGTAACAATTGCAACATGCAACAATTTACAGAGGGAGGTGGCGCAATGCACTCTGGGCTTTTTTTCAGGGCGATATCCGGTTCACACTGGAGACAGAGTCCCTGATGAAATCCAGGGAACTCCAATGCATGAGAGGGAGTTGGTTCCCAGCTATAACATTAACAGCCCAGAGAGAGGGGCACAAAGAGGGGGGGTCACCATCCCAGAGGATAATACGCTTGTGCAATGCAGAAAGTCAACTTAAATAACCTTGTGAAACATGTGGAGGCCACCACTGATAACTATTAACAGAACAGAGGCCCACTATAGTACAGGACCTCATCTAGAAGGCTCTTCTTCCAAAGACTGTTCTTCCTATTTAATCTTTTACCTGTGATGTTACTGTATATCAACAAGTGACCCAAGTAAAGTTCAAGGCCTTGATTCTCATCACCAAACCTTTGACCTCACTGAAACTATATATACATTATATTACATTACAGGCATTTGGCAGACGCTCTTATCCAGAGCGACGTACAACAAAGTGTATAACCCAAACCAGGAACAAGTGTGTTGAAAACTTGTCCAGCCAGTTTGTTAGTGACCAGTCTAAACCGTTCAGATAAATCTGAAAAGTGAATTTTCAGACTAAACTCCGGTGATGGAAAATCTCTATTGAGGCAAATGCAATTCTGCAGTACTATACACAGGTTCAGAAACTATTTTGCAAATCAGCTAGTGTCCTTGGTAAGTAAAAAAAGTTTCTCAATATGGGTAATTTTAATAGCTAACAGCTTAAAATTTACAGTGAAGTTACCCTTTATATTGTTATGCTGTATCAACACCAAAAGCGACATCAGACTTTTTTCATCCCAAAATATATTGGGATACAGTAATCCCAATAAATAAGGAAAATCGGCATATTAATTAATAGCGTTACGATTGAAATTATTTACGTATTAATATTTAATTATGGTATTTTTGCCACTTTCAAAACCCGTTCCACACAGAGCTATAAAATCTTTGTAACAAATGTTCCTGAAAACTATTCCTGGCCCAATATAAATATCCAGACCACAGATAGCTGCATCAGCTCCGGTTCTCTGCCCAGATCAATAAACAAGGCACAACAGATAATTACTTACAGTGCTAAAACAGCAATCACAATGCATTTATATTTTTAGTTGTAAATGTGTTTCTGAGAAGATTTCTAGTTCTCCAGAAACGTCACTTTTCAGCATGTAAAATCAATTTGCACTTTAAAGACTGCGGATAAAGCTGCGGATCTAAAAATATCCAACCGTCCTGAAACCCACTTTAGACGTGCAAATATCATCCATTTCCCCCTTACTGCAGACCTGTAACAGAGGTAAGCAGCGGGTGTCAGAACAGTAGTGAGGAAATTCAGGCTAATTAGAGACTGCGCACTGAAGAAAATGACACGTTTCTTACAATTCTGTCATTGTAATATTCGGGGGGGAAAAAATTCCCGGTTTTTTCAATATCTGATGTAGAGACCGAGGCCTTTGATGTGACATTATATGAAAGCCCTTTCGGTATCCATTAAACAGTGCTTGCTCAACAGCGGCAGAAGCAGACTGTTCCCAGCGATCTGCACAGACCATTTCCAGAGTGGCCCCGGCCCCCTGCGGGAGGCTGCGTACCTGATGGAGTCGAGCACTGGGGTTCGAACCACCCTGAAGAGGCGGAACTGCTGAGGGGTCTGGGGCGACCGCTTCTCGTTCCCTCGAGGGGACGGGGGCGGGGAGAAGGGAGGAAAAAGATCCCCAGGCTCCAGGACTATGTGCTCATCATCCTAACAGACAAACAGAGAGAGGCAACAGAGCCAGCATGAAAACCCACAGAGAAAGCACTCCTGGAGTCAGCAGCAGGTGTTAAGTCAGCAGTGCGGATAAGTGGAAACGTCTATGAAACCAGGTCTTAAGACTCGTAAAAGTGCACTGCAGCAAACGGCAGCAAACGGCAGCACACGCGCGCTGCTGCCAATGACCTTGATGCCGCGCAGGGAGACGAAGGACTCCTGTCCTGGCCTCAGCGCAATGATGTCCCCCTCCACCAGCAGGCTGACGGGCAGGTTGACCAGCTGCTGGTCCCGGTAGGTCCAGTGCAGGGACCAGGACGGGGAGGAGGGCGTGTACAGGTCCGGGTACAGCGAGGAGGACCACCTCAGGGGCTCCCCAGCGCAGCCTTCCAGAGCGCCTGCAAGGAGAGCAGAGAGAGAGCAACGGGCCTGGCCAATCAGAGAGCCGGGAGGAACCAATGCTAATGCTCTACATGTGGAGGATATCCCACTCCCCGTTTCACACCTTCCCACTTCCAATTCTCTCCTTTCTCCTCATCTCTCCCTCTTGCTCTCTTCCACTCACCGTTGAGCTGGGAGATGATGGACTTGAGTCGCCGCACCATCTCGCTCTTCATCAGACGTTCCTGCCGCCCGATGAGGAAGAGGTTGAGCAGCAGGAGGAGGAAGAGGGCTCCAGCGTTCACCAGCTCAATCCCATTGCTGTGCAACAGAAGAAGCTGTCCTTAACCAGGGTTACTGCGTACACGTTTTAACAGCACTGCACCTGGTTCGCATCTGCAACTCACCTGCCGTGCGGCTGGCTGCCATGGCAGCACAGCAGGCCCAGCACAACCAGCAGAGTGAGAGCGGCTCCGGGCCAATGAAAACAGGAGTGCCGGTTGTTATGGTGAAGAAAGCTTTTAGCCCACAGCTCCTGCAGTACAGCAGCAAAGTAAAAAAACACCGTATTTTAATGCAGATGCAAATATGTCAGCTAGGGATTTAATAACCATCAATTCCAAATGTTAAAATTAACTGCTAAAAATACAGAAAATGAAAATTGAGCCCAGTGCTGAATTCTCTCTACCGAAAGCTACATTACCTGAGTGAATACAATTTTATTCACTTCATCAAATGCCATTAGGTATGTTATCAAACCGATTTTGGTGTAACAAATAGTAAATTGCAGACAGATGTGTGGAAGATGGAAAAGATGAGCGTTTCAGCATATGAGACGCGAGGCAGAGAGAAGGACATTCAGACGCGCCTGTAGAGCCGGCCGGCGTCGACCCTGCTTCTGGTGCTGCTCCAGTAAGGAGCACAGCTGGTCCCGCAGGGTCCCCAGGGCCTGGCCGCTGGACAGTCCCAGAGGGACGGGCTCCTCCTCCTGAAAGAGCCATCAATCAGCACTCTCATCAAAGGACGGTTTTTATTACGCACGTTCAGGTAAAAAGCCTGGGCTCGACACACCATTACACCACACGCTTACAGGCTAGTGACTGTGGAACAGGGACGTTTACACTGCTGCAGACTGACTGAAGGGTTCAGCCACGCTGAATGAGAGCAGTGTTTGTGGTGACTGGGTTTAACGGCCTGTAATTCAGTCCTCCAAGCGGAGCGCAGCGGCGATAAAGCCTCCTCACCAGGCCACTTGTTGAGCACTCAGCATCGTTTAAAACTCATCACACTTCCTTCTGAACCGCAGGCTTCATTACCGCTAGCTACGCTCAGCTGCATGTAGATTCACTGAGCGGCACTAATGGCATAAATGTTACGCTTTATTCAGCAGTATCAGTATTACAGTGTCCACTGATTTGTAACAGTAACAGACTATGTTTTGTCAGCTAGTGATTTTTGGCTTTTTACTTATTTACTTAAAGAAATGAAATAGTGAATGAAAAACATACACTGGCACAATGTAAGAAAAGCAGCAAATTCATCTCAAAGTGAGCCGTGTGATAAAGAGACGTATGCAACCTAGAGAGAGAAAAAAGTTGTTGATAAGGATAAAATGTTGCTGTGGAGGGCTTCTAGAGATCAAAGACCTGAATTGTGCCTAACATGCAAAACTTCACTACACCCCAGCAGTCTGTAGACATCCACAGTCCACCGTGGGCTGTGGAGGATTTCCAAATCAGTTCATTTGAATTGTACTGCACTGAAGTTACGTCCATGTAAATAAATACCTGTTATGCCATCCATACAATATTATCCCAAGTCTCCTTACTTCACCAGTTTCATCGAGCTAATGTACAAATGTGACTATTTCAGTTGTGTTACTTTAAACATTTTATGCTGTAACAGTCATGGTAACAGTAAGCTAAATATGACGTTATTGCTTTCTTATCAAGCCATGTATTCTTTAAACAGCGCATAAATGCGCCCAAAGAAAACAGAACTACAAAGCACATTCAAAGTATATCCAAAGTATATTCAAATTGACCGCAAGTCCCACATAAGACGGTGATCTTTAAAAACATCGTCATTGTGTTGGGTCCTTTCCAAAAAGACCAAAACACATAAACCTATGTTAAGTATGTTATATTTGGGTATACCTTACTGTGATACATTTACGTTATACATTGTACATTATAACATTATATTTAGGCATTAAGAAAACTTAAACAGCTTATAATTTTTGGTTTCCCAAACACAATCCATTAATACAACAGAATATTTAATAAAGCAATTCAGGTTCAGTATGTTGCTCAAGGGACCCTGGGAATCGAACCTGCAGACTCTAACCTCGCGTTCACACAGTGAGCGATTCAGTCGACCAGTTTCCGTTCATTTTCTACAAAGCTGAGCGACGGCCAGCAACCCCACCAACTGGGCAACAAGCGACATAAGTTGCCCAAATATTTTTTATCTTTTCACAGGCATCGCCCATCAACAGCCAAACAGAGTTCCAAGCTTCCTATTTCTCCAACCGGTATGATACTATTTCGTGATTAATAGTTGCGCCTTGCTAGCTAGATTTCTAGCTAGCTAGCTAGCCAGTGAGAGACAGAGAGATCGCTAGCTAGCTAGCGATAGACAGACAGAACGCTAGGTAGCTACCGGGAGAGAGAGAGAGTGAGATATCGCTAGATATCTAGCAAGACAGCAGTAACAAATAATAATCACCAGTGTTATGACATGACTACAGAAACTAAAGGATAGGCTATATGGCAAATTCTCCAATACACTGTGTAATGCCGTTATTTATCTTTAAAAATGTGTACACCACTAAGAGGGCACAGCGGGAAGCTCTTGCCCCTCCCTCAGCCTAGTAAACTTGAGCGACCCATCAACTGAATTGCGCGCTGTGAGAACGCGGGGTACACAATCCCAGTCCCCTGAAAACTATGCTACGCTGCTGCACATTACCCAATACTATGTGCTCACAAGAGCGGCTGTGATTTCAACTGAATAAAAGGGAAGATTTGGTTGCCAAAAATGCTGGGACAAAATAATGGCCATTCATCGAAACAGTGAAAAGAAAGGACTATTCCTTAGCCAAACCCAGGCTTTAATCTGGATCTTTCTTCTTTAACTCCCCAATGGTGAACTGGACCACCTGCCAATATAACAACCACCCAATGTTTTATTAGCTTTTTGAAGTAGCTCGAGGACACAGCTCTTAAAACATGAGCAATATATCTCCTGTCGCCCAACTTTTTCTTTTTATACAATGCATTCAGTGTGACTTCAACTCGGCTTTTTAATTTTTTAATGAACTTTATATTCTGCAGATCATTGCTTTAATCTGGAATTGATTTGATATTCAATGCACTGCATTCTATGAAGTGCACAGCAGTACAAGCTGCCCTGGATAAAGATTTCACCCGATCTCCGTATCTGCCATATCGGAGGAAATGCGCATAAATGAACACGCAGAAACAGCCAGACACAGGGAATTCAAAGCAAACAGCAGAGCCAGCAGCAGCCTGGGATGTTGGTGGGAAAGCTCTCTTTTCCCACACTCTGTGCCCTTCCTCCTGCCTCTGTGGCCGTATGTGCGTCTGTGAGGCTGAAACTCCCACTCAGATCCAGCGCTACAGCGCGCTGCTACCGCTCCACTCCACCGCAGAGCAGCCGCCGCTAAAAATAACCACCCATTTTCCCATAGGGTCGCAAGCCAGGATAAACCCTCAGGCAAACAGCGAGGCGGAGAGCGCCCCTGCTCACCCGCAAGCCAAGCAACACGGGTTAGCGGATGCCGTTAGCGGACGCGGCCGCCGGTTGGGCGGCAACAATGCACGTTACCCCCGACCGTGTGCGGTCACGGACGCAAATGAGCATAGAGCAGCGCTCAACCTCGGCAGAGGGCAGCTGCGGAGAGCTCCGGTCACACTTTCTCTCACGGTACACACAGTACAATTCCAGCCAAGGGCAAAGTCGCTACCATCTTCTCAAGGGGTTCATAAAAACTAACCAGAAGAAAAGGAAGACCCACTTACATCCTTTTTCTTGAGCCAACTCTCCGTCTGCAAGATCATGGCTCTGTCCTGCTCTGCCTTCACTGCCAGTGTCTGAGCTGAGAAGGCTTTTCTCTGCAGTGAGGCAGGAGGAGCAGACTGGGAGTGCAGCTACCTCAGCCTCCAACAGCTCTCCCTCCCTCTCTGCACCCACACCGCCCAGCGGTTACTGAGCCTCCCACTCCACACCGCCCAGCAGTTATTCAGCCTCCCACTCCACACCGCCCAGCGGTTATTCAGCCTCCCACTCCACACCGCCCAGCGGTTATTCAGCCTCCACCATTCTCCACTCCACACCGCCCAGCGGTTATTCAGCCCCCCACTCCACACCGCCCAGCAGTTATTCAGCCTCCCACTCCACACCGCCCAGCGGTTATTCAGCCTCCCACTCCACACCGCCCAGCGGTTATTCAGCCTCCCACTCCACACCGCCCAGCGGTTATTCAGCCTCCCACTCCACACCGCCCAGCAGTTATTCAGCCTCCCACTCCACACCGCCCAGCGGTTATTCAGCCTCCCACTCCACACCGCCCAGCAGTTATTCAGCCTCCCGCCATTCTCCCACTCCACACCGCCCAGCGGTTATTCAGCCCCCCACTCCACACCGCCCAGCAGTTATTCAGCCCCCCACTGGACACCGCCCAGCTGTTATTCAGCCTCCCACTCCACACCGACCAGCGATTATTCAGCTTCCCGCCATTCTCCCACTCCACACCGCCCAGCGGTTATTCAGCCCCCCACTCCACACCGCCCAGCGGTTATTCAGCCTCCCACTCCACACCGACCAGCGGTTATTCAGCTTCCCGCCATTCTCCCACTCCACACCGCCCAGCGGTTATTCAGCTTCCCGCCATTCTCCCACTCCACACCGCCCAGCGGTTATTCAGCCTCCCGCCGCTCTCCCACTCCACACCGCCCAGCAGTTATTCTGCCTCCATCCCGCTCATCGCATCACCTGCAGCCCTCTGAAGAGCAGAGCAGCCCAGCAGTGGTGCTCGGCTGTGCACTGGGCGGGGGTGTGGTGTGTGGGAGAAAGTGAAAAGCGTGAAGTGAGAGAACAGAAGCCAAATGTAAAGGGGGGAGAAAAAAGCCAGAGAGCCTGACAGACAGAAGAGTCTGACGGAATCTGCTCCTGCGGATGACTTTCCTACTGCTGATGCAAGAGTGCAGTCATGTCCCTGCCTTTAGACAAGCACTAGCGCTAGCAGAGAGAGGGAGGGAGGGAGGGAGAGGACGGAGTAGCGATGCCAGTATCTCCAGCACACCGTCAGGCATTAATCAATTCTTGCCAGCACAGCACTTTCTATCCTGGAGTGGTGGGCGCAAAGGAGAAAGGGACACACAGCATCCTGGCTGGATTTCATTGCCCCAGGCAGCCCCTCCCCTCACCCCCCATGGGCCGGGCATGTCACCAGCCCAAGAGATGACCCGCTGACACACAAGATACTATACGTTCCTATGCTTTCAAATTTATCATCCAGGTAGAAAATATTTGGATAAATAGTACAATGGGTATAAAATATAATATATACAGACATACAAGAATATAGACATCAACCAATACACACAAAAAGGCCTGAAGAACTCGAGCAGAGATTTACAGTATCAAAAGACGACCTGACTATCCAAGGCACACAACTGACCCTTCAAGACACTGCAGAATTTACTCAAAATATTGGTTAATACACTGAAAGTCACCAAATCCTGTAGCCTACAACATTCAGCCATTTCCAAAAGGGCTTCTCTGTACAGCATACAGGCAGGGGGAGCCCCATTTTCACAACCTCCTGCTACCTGACAACTTCGTTCCATTTTTAGCAGCAAATGATTCATGACTTTAACACCACAACAAACTGTCTGTATGATTGTAAGCCAGTAACAAATTACCATTTAGCAACTCCCGGCTCTGTATTTGAGCTACCATAAATTGGAACCAAGCCATTTCCCGTTTCAGTGAGCTACTACCGTGTTCATTAATACAATGTCAACACATACAGCCTCTGAGTGCATATGCGATACAGTGCATGACCTGCTCCAACTCTTGCCTTTTGACAACATTTTTACCAGTCAATGTAACAGGTTGGCGTATCACGGCTTTTCATCCTTAAGAGTAAATCCTGTATAGGTAATCCACAGAAAGCCTGCAGAACATTTCTTGATTCAACAAATCAACCTCCTTCACACATTGTTTTTAACACCATCACTCTAGGCAGCAGCCAAGCCTCTGTTCTCACTGCATAATATCTCACATTTTAATTTGTGACATGACAATTTCCTTAGTAAAATATTTCTACAGGAACAATTGGTAAATAAGATTGATGCACTGTTACGTGCAGTTTATTTCAGATTCCAAATGTTTAACAATTTACAAACACTCATGAGAAGGGAAACAAGTCACAGAATATTCTTCGTGTCATTGTAAAATACTGACCTCTGCAACAAACCTACAATTTGTCATCCTTGTTAAGTTTTTCCGTTTTTTTTTTAAAAAAGGGGTTTCTAACAGAAAATTTTAGAAAACAACAGTGGAATTATTCCACCTTTAAGATTTAGGCTACACATTCCTTTTGCCTGAGGGGACTTGGCGTATTCTCGGCTTGGGTGTTAATTATTATGAGACACGACCCAAGCATAAAGGACAGTATACTCTGAAGAAAGCGCCGAGCGGATCTCTTCAGTGGGCTGTTCAGTAACACCGCCTTCACTTTCCACCTGTACCGTCCTTGACCTCGAGTGGTTTATGCAATAGGCTGCATTCCATTAAGATAGTGCTAAAAAAAAAACTTGCCTGCTTTCATGATCTGAAGAAAGGAGCACAGAAAATTCCAGCAGAGTGGTTTATGGAACATGAAGCAATAATGATTTCAAAACAAGCAGATTTTACTCAGCACCTGCTAACAGCTATATAGTACCTGAGCAAAACCCAGGCATACAGGCCCATCACAATGTAAATATGCGATATGTGACTATGTACTGTAAGTGATGCTCTCAATGTAAGATCATCTGGAAAGCATTTGACTATCAGACAGAATTTTCACTAAAGCACAACTGATATAACTGTATAAAACATTGCTTTTGGTGGATTCAAAAGAAACAGTGGAAAAATAGTTCATTTGGGCTTTCGCCAGTAGAGTACTAGAGTATTTAATTAATCTTTTAAGCTCTTAAAAGTTATTTCTACCTTCATAAAACACACTACGTCCTGGGTGAGGTGTAAATTTTGCCAGGGTTTTCTCATTTTAAAAATATTAGAAAACGTTACATTGAATCACACAGAGCATCCAGCTCTGGGCAGCTCACCTGTTTCTTATCCTGTAGCTCCATGGCAACCACAGGCACTCAGCATGCTCCGTGCGGCGCAAACTTGCTGCTGTCAGCTGGGGTGGCTAACCAGTTCCACCCCCGGCAGAGGAGGTCCCCCAGCCCCCGGCCTCTCTCCCAGTGTGGAGTGCCAGTCTGGGGACTAAGGGGGCTGAGTTGCTCCCTTCAGACCCAGGCACTCAGGCGCGTGGAAGTGCAGAGGGAGCGAGCGTCAACGCTGAAAACGCACCGCCACCGTCTTCATCACACACCAGGTAGGACTGCAGGCTGCTGTCAAAGGAGCAAAAAACAAACACTAAATTCAGATGCTGACATCTTAAAAGGCAATGCTGAACGGTGCAGAAGGGAAGGAACGTTCATACACAGACTCTTTAATTCACAGGCAGCTTTGTTAGAAGCAAACGCGTCATTCCCATTCCAGTCCGCTGTAGTCCCATCTCTGTACAGCTCAACTGAGGACAATTCGCAAGATGAATCAGATGGTGTACAGTGCAGCATTCTTACGCCTACACAAGAATGTGTTGACAGCTGACAGTGCTGCACGTCTCTACCTTGCTCATACAAATAGACTCGCAAGTAAATAGGAGCCAATAGAACCCCTTCTGAGCACCAGCTGGAAATATGTTTTCAGCAAGGGACTGATTCTCCCTCTTGATTAGTGAAAACACACCACCTCTTTCTTAAAGTCAGCTTCATAACTTTTAGTGTTATGTCTCTGACTCTCTCTTTTCCAGCATTGCCACTCACCAGAAGACTAAAACATGGTTATTTGTAGTCACATTCCTGAATCTATTAACTCCTCCAAATGCACAGCAATACATGTTCAGACAAATAGTGTTTAAAATGCGCATTAACAAATGCTGATGCCAACGAATCTCCGTCAGCATTTGTTGACTTCTCTCACCAGCACTTGCAGCTCATATCGCAAGAATGAGAGCACTAGGTCTGAATCGCACGGACAAAACAGAAGCGGTAAAAGCATGAAGAGGTGAAGAGAGGTCAGTCCTATCCACCTGTCCCTATGTTTAGAGCTTGAATGATATCCAAGGCATGGTCTGAGATTACTGATCCTTGGATTTATGCCACCTCCATTTCAGTGCTACTGCATAGTTTTCCAAATAGCAAACCCCTTCTTTTGGGGAAGAGTTCTAACTGGGAAGTGTTGTACTGGTTGAACAGCACACTTCCCTTTCACTCCGGATTTTTTGCACACTCTAGTTTTACCCTTGATTGTGCTTTTTTACCTTATTATAAAATGTAAATATGTACAATTAATATTTCTTTATAACATTATTTTTTCATAACCTTATTATTAGTATAATTTGTATATGTTGTAAATCATGGCTAATATACCAAAGACATGTGTCGGTCACGCAGGTTGTAAATCAATAGCAAAATAAACTTTGAAATATCTGACCAACCAGTTTGAGCAACAATATCCACTCACCAGACAAAGTAGCCTACTGCAGTATACATTTACATTAAACATGGAATCCTGTTTAGCTAGATAGTCTAATGTACTGCGTCTGCCAGTAGCAAAAAGCCTTATTTCGAAAGGAATCTTCTGTATCAAGGAGAAACACTTTTCCCCTATAAAACAGGTGTATGAGTGTGTGTGCCCATACCACCAGACAAGCGCATACGATGAACGTTTGTTTCCGCTACTGTTTAGGAAAGATAGCCAAGTATAATTTAACATTAAATTACCAAACCTACTGGCAGTATAGATACAAAAATAGCCAGCAGTAACTTGCACGTATCGATACGTTCCAGGAAGGGAAATAGTGTGATCATGACATGACACTGTCTCAGCTAACTACTGTCTAAGTAACCAAGTTACTTAACATTTGCTAGCTGGTGATATAGCCTACCATGACGAAGATGCTGGTTGGTTACATAGCTTGCAATAACTCGAAGTAATGGTTAACCCATCGCCAAGTCAAGCACGAAAATTGTTCAGGTTAACGTAGCTAGCTCGCGATGTCATGTCAATTGCAACCGACCGCAGTGCCAGTTGCTAGCTGACGTTACACAGTGCAAACATGTCATGGTGCACAAATTCTCAGTCACGGGCTTTGCAACAACGAAACGAATTGAACCACGGTACTTGGTGTATAGCCCAGTTAGCCCACATACAGTATCTAGCATTATCTGGCAGGTGAGCTACATCATTCAATGCTACTGGCTCAGTGGACTTAGCCAGCTGTATACATAGTTAGCCAGTTAGCTAAAAAAAATTGCTAAGTTACTTAGCTAGGGCTAACGACATATAATGGGCTAGGTTTAAACAGTCAACAGCGTGACAAAATGATATTTAAGTGCGTTAATCCGTTTTACTTACGTTAGAGTGGCGTCAACGTCTAATTTATGTTGAATTGTTATGGGGCACAAATAATGTATCCTAAGGATTCAGATATAACAGCAATATAACCGCCATATTAGACCCTGCTGGTACACGAGGGAGTGGCGTACAAACGCGTACAAATCGTCGCTACAGTACTAGGGCGCGGTATAGCAGGATACGGATAGGTCTGAATTCTCAGAATTGAACGGCTGAGGTGGAGTCTATACACTACTTTTAGTTTTCGTTGTGAGGAGGAATGTTAGCTGACTAACTATGGACTGTTTGTATCCTCCGAATCCACAAGATGCTGGATCATCGCCAGGCCCGATTAATCCCCAGTTTAATCCTAAACAATCTGCTTTATATTGTGTTAGTGCTGATCCAGTATCCGGGCTAGCGACGTAATGCATATTCGAAGCTTGGATTTGTCAAGTGGGATTTTTTGGTTGTGATGCAACGTGGCTAGCTACCTTGTTGCATTTTATATTGAATGTGTGGGGGTGGCAAATGATAGATTTTTGTGTTCTGGCCATAAAGTGCCATTATTCGTATGATACTCCTGGCCTGAAGAAGGGGGGTAAAGGCGTCTTACTGTGATGACCCGACGATTTGCGCTGAGAGAGCTCAGTGCCCCTGTTCGACGAGATTACATACAGTGCCCTCAAAAAGTATGCTAATGGTAGAGTGAAATTTGTTATTTTTTCTATAGCCTAGGCTACACTTAAGACATTTGTAGCTATTTGAGATCGAAAGATGACTACAAGATGATCTTGATGAAAAGATGAGACAAATATATAGACGGTCACCATTTAATTCATGGTATTTACACATGTTTCACCATTTTACAGAAACAACTGTTTTGTTTTGAGTCATCCCATTTTCAGCTGTGCAAAAGTAAGGTACAGTAGCTTGCTGACTCACAGGTGTTAGCTGTTGCTCAGGTGTTTCCTTTAGCATGGATTGTTCTCACATAAAATAACATTGAGTGTCTATTCTTTTAGGCTGTTTTCATCTGTGGAGAGTAGGTTGCATTTGGAGTCAGTGGCATGCACCATCATGAAGACCAGAGAGCTAACTGGCTGAAAAAAAACTTGTTAGTAAGCTGAGAGGTCAGAAGATTTCATTAAAAAAGATAGCACAGAAACTGGGTGTATCAAGTACAGATGTTTGGTAAGTCTTGAAAACCACTGGTGGCCTCAGGAATAAACCCAAAAAGGTTGGCTAAGGAACTGCAGTTGACAGATGAATCCTAAGAGCTGGGAAGAAAAATTCTAAAACAGCCAGTGACATCACCCACCGTCTCCAGAGGGCAGGGGTGAAAATATCACAAACCAATGTATGCAGAAGACTTCAAGAGCAGATCTGCAGAATGAATGGAAAATCTAGTTCAGAATTCTCAAAAAAAAAAAAAAAAACAAGTCCTGGAACAAAAGTTTTATGGGCAGATGAGGCCACGATAAACTTTTATCACAACAATAGACAAAGCCAAAAGTGTGGAGAAAGGAAAGAACAGCCCATGATCCAAAGGCATCCCCATCATCTGTGAAATATGGAGGAGGTAATGTCATGGCTTTGGCATCTATGGCTGCTTCTGGAACAGGCTCACTCGTCTTTATTGATGATGTAACAGAGGATGGCAGCAGTAGGGTGAATTTGGAAGTGCAGAAAAATTTTGTCTGGCTATGCACAAAGAAATTCCTCCAACCTGATTACCTGCCATTTCATCCTGCTGCAAGACAATGACCCCAAACACACTGCTAATGCAACCAAAGCATTCATCGATGGGAAGTGGAAAAAATTTGGACTGGACAAGTTGGGCACCTGATTTAAATCCAATCGAGCATGTATTTTACTTGGTGAAGAGGAAACTGAAGACAGAAATCCCCAAAACAAAGATCAACTGAAATTGGCTGCTGGGAAGGCCTGGAAAGGTATTTCCAAGAAGACACAAAATGATTGGTGATGTCAGTGGGTTGTAGACTGGATGCAGTTATTGCAATTAAGAGCTTTAAGTTCATCCATTAACTTACTTTCGCACAACTGAAAATGGGAAAACAACACAAAAACAACAGTTTCTGTAAATTGGTAAAACACACACACATGCAAATACCATGAAATAAAAGTGTCTGTACTTTTGTCTCATATTCATCTTTTGATCTGAAATCTAAATGCCTTAAGCATATAACAAAAACGAGACATTTCACTCAACAAATTTCAATTTTACCATTCCCATACATTTGGAGAGAACTGTACTGTACAAATACCTGTCCTGATGCATGGCTAGCTTCCATTAGAAGTAATTTTCAATTTTATAATCAGTGCTCCAATGGCTTTCATGAAATTAACATTTTGTCTTGCAAAACCTGATCACATATGACTAATAATTGGCATATCTATGTTACATGCTATTGGTTATATGGTGTAACCTGTATCATTTGTTTTAGATTTTTATGCAGCCCAAGAATACTTTTTTTCTAATCATACCTATTTCAGCCAGAAAGATGTGCTGTTATTCAGTAATGCACATCAAGATTGCATGTTAATTTCTGTGGTAAGCCATGAATAATAGTGTTTTAGGCAAACATTATAGACAGTGTTAAGTGTAAAAAATGTTAAACATGCTTCTTTTGCTTCACTCTTACAATATAATTACACTCCATTTCTCCAACAGAGGGTTTCTTTAACTTTTTTCAAAGCATAATACAATTGGTGAAAGTGTGACAAAACCTGAGAAAAGGATAGGAGCTCCAAACTGGTGCTTCAAACTGCATCAAAATTATTTATCATCAAACTTTATTGGGTATTTATTTAGCAAAATTGTGGTGCCACAAACCATCGTTTGACAAGATAAAATTGAATTTGAAGACTGTATGATTAACTTCTTGATTGCTGGACATGTTTACTGTACTAATAACCTCTCATAAATTTGTACATTTTTTTCAAGCATCATAGATTTGTTTTAGATCATTCACAATTTAAAGTTATATACTGATGTCAAAGATAGCCTTGGAGCTACGACATAAGACTTCTCTGTTAAATAATCAACAACAAAAAATGTCATTTGTTGCAGTGTGAATTTACAAAGGTAGCAATGATAGCAGGTCATTAGCAGTAGCAGCATATAGGAAACATAAGTATTTATTAACAGTAGTGTGTGTCATCTGCAGTATCTAGCAACACTCGTTAGCAATGCAGCTCCCTTTTGCCTGCCAGGATTTTTGGTGAACAGGGTGGTCAGTACCGGCAGGGTAGGGCTGAGAGTCCATGCAGCAGGTGTTGGAGGAACAGAGCTACAGGACAGCGCTTAGCGGAGTGTCAGTGAACGGGCACTGGATATGGAGCTGCTGACTGGGGGCCGCACCAGCTCGTCCATGATCATTGCAATGGTGTGGCAGAGTGCCTTGGCCTGCAGGGAACAGTGCATGCACAGTGTGTTAGAGACCATCGTTTATACCCCACACAACAGGCGAGGACTGTGTTGTATTACAGGAGACTAAGTGTTCTGTGTAACCCAGTTGCTGACAGTGTACCTGTTTGAGATAGATGGTGATAGTTTTTGGGTTGGATGGGTGGCCGTGACTGATCTCCACCGCCGGCACTTTTTCTTTTTTGGGACTCATTGTGCGAAGAGACTGCACGTCAATCAGGGATATTTTCAAAACAAACTCCTGAAAGAAGTAGCGTGAAACATTCCATTTAATGAATGTCAACCGCTTAGAGCAACGCTGTTTGATACAGAAGCATGACCACAATGTCACATCAGTATCTAATGAGCTATGCAGAGCACTGCTGAGAGTGACAGGTGACCCGGTACCTGAGTTTTAGGGTTCGAGAAGAAGATGCCCTCGTGGTTGACGGCTATGATGCACGGTGAAGGGCAGTCATAATGACTGACCTTCTGGGCCTGGAAGATGTTGAAGCCAAAGAAACGCAGAGAGCTGACAGTTTCTGTAAACGGGAAAGCACATGTCTGACTTCATTTTGTTGGGTTCCCCTTGTTTTTAAGTCTCTGTCTGAATCATGTATGTATATGTTCTGCTTATGATAATGTGAATTTCTCCAACACGGCTCTATAGAGTACATTAATCAATAAATCTGACTCCTTCCACACAAAAGAAATCAATTGGGCACGTCCTGAGCTTGAGGGTTTCCCAAGTTCTGGGGAAGGCTAATTATGTGATACACTCCATAAAACATAGCTCACTTTTTGAGAAAGAGAAAATTCACCTGAAGCTGAGTATAAAAGGATAGAATTAAATTAAATTCACTTACAGTTTAAAATGGAAACACAGTTCATTTTAGCTTAATGTTATTAAGCTAAAGTGAACATGAACTCAATTTTGCATGAACTCACCAAGAAACCGTGTTTTGGCGTCACGAGGGCTGAAGTTGCCTATGGTGGCCAGTTGGTTAAGTGTTGCAGAATGAATTTGATGAAGGTTTATATTTCCCTTGTCTGGTTGAGGGAGGTACTCCTTCAATACACTTCTGAAAATACATGAAAAGAGCATTGATCCCACACCAGTTAAATTTCAGTGTTTCAATATTTCAATAAATATGTAAATTTACCCACATTGAACAGGCCATTCACACACATGGCAGGATCACACATTTTCACACATACCCCAGTGAGCGAAAGCCAAAATCTAGACATCTAGAGGGGGGGAAATCTAGTTTGACAGACATTTTTACAGAAATTGACCCAGATTTACGTTTCAGTCAAATGTAGCTGGGTTTTCACTTGAATGCTTCGACAGCATTTCACCAACATTTCACCACAAAAATGCTCCCTGGGACATTTCTTGAAGAAATACAATTGGATAGTGTTGTCAGTAATTATGGGCATCACAGTTTGACTGATCCATTGACAGGGCTCATGAATATCAGTGTGTTATAAATCCATCAATTTAATTTACCCATTGGATGATTAGCTATATGTATTTTGCTCACATCCATCTAAAGATTCATCACTTCACAAAGTTAGCATGTTGGCAGCTCAAGAGAGCTGCTTTTCCATTTTATAATGTGACAGAAAAATGTTGGTCCATTGAATGTATCCTTGGTGAGGACTGGTATGAGTTACTCACTGTGAGGGAGCATTGTTTAGCCCCAAGGCCAGGTGCTGGAGAGCAGCAAAGTTTGCCATCTGATGGTGAATAGTTGAACTATTTTCTGTTAGCAAAATCTTTCCATCCAGGTAATCAGCCAGTACCTGAAAAAGCGGCAGGCATTTTTATCCAGCGTCTTGCGCTCCCTAGCCCATATGTACATTAATACATAAGTGTGTATGATAACGTGAACAATTTGGTACCTGCTGGTAGTGGAACTCAATGTAGAGGTCGTTGTCAAAGTGCATGGGCTGATTCCAGATCACCCGTCGGAAGGAGAGGTTGATGGAGTTGTCGTCAAGCAGGAAGTCAAACAGGTACTCATCTGGATGGATTAGGCGCAACAACTCACCTGAGAGATGGGGGAAAACACACATGAAAAAGTAAAAAAGACAGTAAAAAGATAAAATCAGTCGTCAATGTTGTCAATAAGACACGAAAGCATTTGAATATGAGTGAAAGTAATGGATAATAAAGTGTTTTTGTTTGCAATTGATGTTATTGCGTTATGTTATATTATAAGTACAGCATACAAGTATGATAAGTATCAAAATGACTAAATTTAATTATTTCACAATGGGAGTGTTGGTGTATCATCAATGTGTAGTGCCCTGCAGATGGGTATTAGTAGTGTGGTGAGTGTTGCTGTAAATATGCTATGTTATGTACCAGGAGTTGATGGCTACTTACCTTTACCCCGGTTGGCATGGACAGAGAATTCTTTCACCTCTGAAATTTTCTTTATGCCCATCTCTGTGCATAGCTCCATCACCACCTCTAGTGCCACCTGGACCCCCCGCAGACACACATACACACACAGGAAATGTGTTACACACTAACACAGTGACACCAGCTCACAGAGTGCCAAGCCAGAAGTTGACTAATCTCTGAAGAGGATCACTCAATGTTCATGATGTCCTAACAGCACTTTGTCACGATGGGCAGGTGGCTGGTATGAAGTAGGAGAAAAGGCAAGAGTCTCCACTCACACTGAAGCTGCGGACCTTGCAGGGAAACTCCACTCCCCCAGGTAGTATGATGGGCAGGCGCCTCGAGTTTCTGCCAGCCTGCAGACATCCCATACACAATCCAGCTGTCAATCATCTCTTCATGAAAACAAACCATTCACCCTTCCAATATCACACAGGATGCTGCATTCTGTTGAACCCAACCATGTCAATAGCTCCATGATACTTTTCCAAAATGGGGGAATTTCCATCATTTCATGTCTGGAGAGGTCATTGGGTCTGTGTAGACTCACCAAAATGGCTTCCATCTCTGCTTGGGAGAGGACGTGCCTCCGACCGCCGTGGATGAGAGAACGCTTGAGATTTTCCTCACAGGAGCGCGAGAGCTCTGGAGTGCACATACAGACGAGGCCACATTAGCCAAGCTGGCTGATGATTTTCACGCTGCAGCCACACAGAACAACAGAACACTAAGGCTTTTTTTTTTTACCTTGGTAGGGGTGGTCCCGATCTCTGCTGATGTCCTGAAGGTGGTGGGAGACGTACGGCTTTAGGGTACTCGAGCAGGGGAAAAAACCCGTCACCAAGCTCAGCAAGCGCCAGCCACGAGTGCAACTTTCTCTGCACACGCGCACACAGACAAAGAAAATGTGAGGACCGTCACAGAGGAACACTTACCCTGATATTTACACTGGTACACTGAAACTAACATGCACGCGCAGAGTATATGTAGACAAGCACGCAGTGTTTAGTTAATAACGCCATTTTTTGCTGTAACTCACTTCTGCGGGTTGAGGGTCGTCTGCTTGATGACCTGGCAGTAGATCTCGTCCCTCAACATCTCCTTCTCCTTCCCCAGCTACATAGAGACAGAGAAAGAAAACTGATGGAAATCTTTACATTTTCACAGAAAAAAGTCCTTTCAAACTGATCAGAATTGTGATAAATCGAATGTATAATAAAAACATTTAAACAGTAATGCAAACCTTACACACCTCAAAATCCAGCAAATACTAGTTACCATAAAGAAAACCTCTTAAAAACATGTGTAGTTAGGTATAGGAGGCTGTGAGAGAGGGTGCTAGTGGTGACAGTACACTACGCTGTTGTGTGAGTGTACAGTCAGTCAGCAGGATCTGTGAGCTTGTGAGATCACAGTGCAGAGCGTAGTGCTGCCTGAAGGATACTGACATGTAGAATACTGTTAACGCAGTCTCCCTCTGACTGGTGCTTCAGCAAGGGCTGGTCTCCCATGAACCGCATCATATCTGAGAGAGAGAGATAAAGAGGGAGCATTTCCCTTTTAGTTTACAGATCTGAACTTAACAATGGATGATGAGTACAAACTGTTTCCATGCTCCAAACAATATAAAAATGCTATGCTATGAGTCTAGAATTCTTGTTGCCTAGTGAGCAATCATGAATGAGCAGTAAATTAATAAAAAATAATGACATCACGCAATGAATGTAACAGGCTTTTCTGTATGAATTGCTTGGCCTATGCATGTGTGTGTATTTATGCCTGTCTCTGTGAAGACAGTACTCACTCGTGAAGCACTGTGCAGCCAGTTCATTCAGCTCATTGTCAGTGTAATAGATGAGGGACTCCTGGATGGGAACCTGAAAAAGAAACATCATTATTACTACAGTATGTCACATTTACTAGCCCATTGGCATTCATTTCTACCGGAGCTAGTCGCCTACCTTAATGTACTGGACCATCTCTGAGCTGCTCCTTCCCTCAGCACTTAAACCTTTCCAGCCCAGTCTGCAGAGGGAATGGGAGAAAAAAAGAAATATCTCACCACAACAATGTGGAGGGGAGGGAATTACATCATAGTGCCATTTGCTATCATATATTCAGGTTTTTAAAGAAATAAAAGTGAAAAGAGGACACATTGTCTTGGCATGTACACAAAAGCCCCTTTCACACACCATGTCTTCTTCAAACAGAAAATATTGGTGTGTGTGTGTGTGTGTGTGTGCGGGTGCGTCTGCATGTATGTGTGTGAGAGAGAGAGTGAGAGAAAAGACAAGGGAGCGATGCTAGATTCATGCTCATGAAAGAGAAGTATAGATTGTTATGAGACATGTCTATTAAGCTTCACACTACATACAGTACTACAGTATCTGTGTATCAGATTCTCACTTGGTAACAGCCTCTCTGAAGTACTTCATGGCAAACTCAGTCATGGTGTAGAGCTGGCCGTCGCTGTCGGACCCCAGCGCTGACCCCTCGGGGCTGTGCTCCGGTCGGGCAGTGTTGGCAGGAAGCTGGGACCCGGACGGGGCAGCCTCCGTCCTCCTGCTCTTCCTGCGCTCATCTCGGCGGTCCATGTGGGCGCCGTGGTAGTCCGGGGGTGCAGCCGGCTGCGTGAACTCTGAGGGGAACAGGCCTGAGCGTCCCCCGATGGAGCCAAACTTCCACCCTGCCGTGAGAGAGAGATAAAGAGTGTAATTCTGATGAAGAGTGGCGATGAGCAGGTAGGGGTAATAATGACATGACTGAGGTGGTTTTGCAGAGTGGCTGCTCAGTGATGCGTTCAGCTACGTGGTTCACCTGCTTGTAACCCTTCCATAGGCAGCAGCTTGATGATGTCACCCTTCTGGAAGCTCAGAAGGCTCTTGTCGTCCGTCACATAGCTTTTCAGCGCTACCACGTGATCAGAATCCTGAGATGAGAATCAGTGTCGTTTCAATGTAGTTGTCATACAGTTATTCTCTCTTAGCCAGAATGGTGGACAGAAGGATGATTAAAAAGGGGTTCAAAACAGGCAGTCAGTAGACAGTGTGTGTGTGTGTGCACATATGTTGGCAGTGATTATATATTCCATGTAAAGTTGTCGACATTCAGAGTGTGTTGTAGTCAGTGATTATACATTGTGTGTGCAGTGGGCAGTGATCTGATGGTGTCTGTACTGTGGACAGTGGGTAGCCATTGCATGTGAGTGAGTGGTGGCCAGAGGTTTCATGTGCCTTTTGACAGTGGCACACGGGGGTGAGCAGGTAGCTGCAGTACCTTGAGGAGCTCGCTGAGGAAGAGGCGCACCATGGCGATGATCTGCGGGGCTCGGGGGGACTGCAGCTGCAGCTGATCGTTCCTCAGAGAGAACTCCACCGTGTCTGTCCCTCTCTCCTCCACAGACAGCAGCTCTGCATAGCTGCTCACACACCGGTCAGACAGACACACTCACATTCACCAGATTCAGTTTACTCAATATAAGCCACAGAAATATTTTTCCGTTGCTTCCATTCAGAGTTATAATAATAACATTGAGTGGGAAAAAAGTACTCAAAGGTTTTAAGGACTAATGACCTGAAGACATGAATAGCAGAGAAGGTAGAGATATGTAGGGAACAAGCTAGGTTAAAATGGTGATGGGGTTGGGGGAATAGGGGATCGGGTTACACAGATAGGACTTACCTGTAACTGCGCAGCACCTTGAGGTGTTTTGGGTTGATGCCCGATGCCTTGACTATTCGCAGAAGTCGAATCCCCCGGTGAGACACCCCCAGTAGCTGAGTATCCTCTCCACTCCCACCCTGACACAGAAGAAAGAGTGATGGAGAGAGAGAAGAAATTCATGACTGTGTGTAGATCAGTGTGTGTATGCGTGTGTGTGTGTGTGTGTGTGTTTGTGTGTGTGTGTGTGTGTGCATGTGTGTGTGTGTGTGTGCATGTGTGTGTGCATGTGTGTGCGTGTGTGTGTGCATGTGTGTGTCCTAGTTCCTATGTGTGTGTATAGGGCTTGGCCTGGCCATCTCACCACCACAGGAAAGAGACGGGAGAAGTAGTTTTCCCAGTTGTCACGGGCCGCCATCACAATCCTCTTCTTCATTGAGTCATCCTGCACTGAGCTGATACTGGTGCCCACGTGGAAGCCAGCTGAAAAAGAGCAGGAGCAGACTGGCATCCCCTTTACTGTGTACCGTACATGCTGCTGACATCCTGTTTAAGGGTGCATAGCCCATGTTAATAATATAAATGGAATAAAGTTATATTGTTATATATGTTTGTATTATTAATATAGAAATTAGTTATATTCTGACATTACACACAATTTTAACTTTTTACATCACAATACATGACAGCATTTAAGACACATGGCACTGCAGTTCAAAGGTTATCATATGAGTCATATTACTGTACACTTTCCCTTTGCACTCTGATCATGTCTTACCCAACAGGTCCTTCATTTTGCGTCTTTCCTCACGAGAGATTCGCACACATGTATCAGAATAGGTATCCCGCATAATCTAAGCCAGAGAACAGAGTTAAAGTGGGAACAAATCATCCACTTCAATATGCAATAAAATCACAAGCATGAGTGCGGTGACTGAAAGTTGTTGCCACATGAATTATCAAATTCAGTCATCTGATCCAAGGACCATGAATAGCAAAACACACTGGAAAAACTCAGATGACAGCACCATTCAAAAAAGTAATACTGACCTGTTCACACAGTAAATTGAGAATGTACGGGTAGTTAAACTTCTCTCTGGGGTAGAAGACCTGAACACGCAGGAAATGATTATGGTAGGCGGCAATGCAAAGGGCACACAAACATCACAATCAATAATAGTGTTATTGTATTGACTATTGTATTTGGGTAAATTTGTGATTCACTTATTTCTATTCAGCAGAATTAGCAGATTGTTGAAAAGTACATTCTTTCTCCATTTTAAGGGCCGTTGCCCTCCCTCACCTCTTTGCGTAGGAACAGCTTGCCGGGCATGCTGGCGTAGGAGAAGTACACACTGGCTGAGAACCTATGAAGCTGTGAGCGGACGCTCTCATCATCGGCCAGCCTGCTGAGATTGTCTGCGGGAGAAGACACAAATTTCCCACTGGCCGAACATGCAACGGTTTCATTTGTTTACAATAGTTATCAAGCAGCGTGAAAATATGGATGAGGGTGGCATGGTGGTGCAGTGGAGTTCTTCCTGAGCCTGCGGAGGTTTCCGCCAGGTACTCCGGTTTCCTCCAACCGTAGGTTAACTGGCGACTCTAAATTATCTGTAGGTATGAATGTGTGAGTGAATGGTGTGTGGGCCCTCTGATGGTTTGGCGACCTGTCCAAGGTATATTCCTGCCTCTCGCCCACTGCAGGCTGGGATAGGCTCCATTCCCCCCATAACTTTGACCAGGAATAAGCGGTTCAAGGAAATGGGTGGTTGGTTGGATAATAATATGGCGAGTGTGCTCAGCAGTACCTGGGGCAGAAGCAGGTGGTTGGTCAGGGATGCTGGGTGGGGGTGGTGGGATCGAGTCAGGAACAGGGGGTGGGGTTTTTGAGTGGATGGAACCAAAGAGGTCAGCCAGCGACCGCTGCTTCTGCTTCATGCTGTTGGAGATGGAGCGCGGCCCCCGAGAGTTGCCGGGTGGGGTGGCCTGTTTTTTTGGCGGAACTGGAGGGTCGTACTGTCGCTTCTACAAAACGAGAAAAACACGTGCTAAGAGAGTAGTGAACATGCAGTCAAGTGGTGAGCAGGTCATTATAACAGACAATTTGTTTTGTTTACTTTGTTCTTGAGGGGAACACAGCCCTTACCGGCATGGGTGCAACTGGGCCCTTTGCCCTCAGAATGGCCAGGGCCTCCTCTTTAGGGTCATTCTTTTTCACAAAGGATTTGACAGGAACTCTAAGGAAAAAAAGGAACACACGAGCATCACACAATTGCTTAAACTCAATCACCATCATTGTTGTGTTGCTCTGCATATTTTTAGCACTTGAGTTCTGACCGACCTGACAGGCTCGAAAGCTTTGGGTTCCGCAGCGGGGCGGTTCTGGTACTGCTTAATGATTTCCCGGATATTGCTGCTGGGTTCGGGTTTAGGAGCAGGAACTGGGCGTGGTACTTTTTGTTCAGAGTTTCTGTTTTCCTTCACTGGGGGTGAGGGATTCACTGAGAGACAAAATGCAGCCGATTCAAAAGGATGAAAGCATCTCCCATATCTGTTATCCTAAAAGTTAGAACTAAGCCATGTAAGCTGAAGAAAGATGGAGAAGGCTCTGACCTTTTTCCTTCTCTGGTGAGGGAGGTCTCGGTGGCTCTGCTGGGGGGCTCCTCTCAGGCTGGTTGATGGGCGCTGGCTGTGGCTTCTGAGCTTTGGGGCTCACCTGTCTCCTCACACTGGGATCCTGTGATCCTGGACAGCAGAGAATGAGAGCGAGAGCGAGAGAAAGAGAGAGAGAGAGAGAGATAACAGAGGAAGAGAAAAAAAAGGCTTCAGTTATCGTTCTTTTTTTGGTAATTGTTAAATGACTATTCTGAAAGACTAGACAGAGTCTTGCCTCAAGCCAACTCACCAATTCTCTGGAAAAACTCCCTCTTCTCCCTGAATGATTCCAGCTCATCTGGGTCCATTTCCTTATTCAGATATCATGATTATAAAACAGGAAAAATAAAATATGCATGCAAATTGTGTTATTGTTTTTATTCAACAGCTTGACAGATGACCCTAAGCAGCATGACTTGCAAAGCTCCTGTTTTACTTAACATCCATTTATACAATTGGATACAGCCTTTCAGATCAAGTATTTTGCACAAGTGTACTGTATAATTACAGTGCCCCCAACGGGTTATCAAATCTATCCAGTAAGAAACCCAAATCTTCAACCACTAAGTCCTACAGCTGCCTTTCCCACTCTGCACAACGCTTTAATAAAAGTCACAGAAATATACAAAAATGCACAATTCTTTGGAACAAACCTAAGCATAGGATACCTCCTCTTCATTTACAGTGAAGGGCTTTAGTGTCATACCTCTTGGTTGGTGGTAGAAGGGGGGGGCGGGATCCTTTTGGGGGCAGGTGGCGGATGGGTGACAGCGGGTGGTGTGGCCAGTCTGGGGGAAGGCGGTTGGGGCGCTGGTGTCGGGGGGGCCGGCTGCTGCTGCAGTGGTTGGATACGCTGCTGCTGCTGTCTCCGAATCTGCTCCTGCTGCTGTCTCTGAATCTGCTCCTGCTGCTGCTGCTGAGACAGCGTCATGGCCTGGAGGGTCATCTGCTGGGCCTACAGGGAGAGAAGAGTAACCTCAGCACTGCATTTACCCCATTCAGCAGGATTAAGTTCATTGGCTGATGAAGTCTACTTTAAATTCAATTTTGGAGTTAATTGGTTTCTTTAGTATTTCTGCTTTCCCACGTGCGCAGGACTGACCATGAGCATGGCCTGCTGGTTGATAAAGGCCTGCTGCTGTGCTGCCACCTGCTGGGGATCCACGACTGGTGCAGGTGGGGGCATGGCAGCTGGCATCATCATCTCTGCAGAGCCAGAGGAAAAGGGGGGTGAGGTTTGGGGTGGAGCGAGAGGGACAGAAGCCAAGGCCATAATTACAGAATAATTAGATGGGAAGAATCAATGGGCATACATTGAGACAACCAAAACAAGGCAATTAGACATGAGATAAGGTCCACCACTAATAAGTGCTCATTACGAGGAAAAGACTGAATAATGAAAATAAACAAAAGAATGAAAGCTTAGGACAATGCACACTCACGTGGCATGGCCTGCATCATAGGCATAGCGCCTGCTGCTGGCATCATGGACATGGCAGGATAACCGGGCATCATAGGGGCAACTGGCATTCCTGCAAAAGGCACACACTGTATGTAACACAGGACGAACAGCATCAGAGGAAGTCATTAACACAGTGTGTCACTGTCCCAGTCATTCCATCCCACCACAGTACAAAGAGTCACGGAAGGTGCTTCTTGCATATGCATGAGCTCAATCATAGCTCATGACATTTTAAAATCCAAGCTGAAATTGGATTTATCCTGTATGAGAGTAACTCAGTGAAAGTACATGCACAAGCACCCAAGGAGAACCACAGCACCAAGTAGCAACCTCTCTGCAATGCCACAGAGCATTTTCTCCATGTCTGTGACACCCTTTTTATGTTGCATTTTTATTTCAGTTTACACACCACCGTCAGCACCACAAGCCTGCTTGTAAATTGTTTGCAAGTGTTCTTACACCAAGTGTTGGTACAAATCGTATATAACTACCTGCAAACAATTTCTTACTCACCAATAGAATAGCTTGGCATAGTCATTGTCATTGGAATTCCTGCAAATTACAGCATTATAAAAACTGTAATTTCATAATTGTTAGCATAAAACAAACACCTGAGCCCATAATTCAAACAGGGAATCAGTGCCTGGTCCTGAGTACCTGCTCCTGGGTACACTCCAGGCTGCATGGGGCCTATACCACCACCTCCTCTCATTCGCCTGTTCAGCATGGCCATCCGATCCATATCCTACGAAGACAGAAATCACTCAAATTCAAATAGTCCAAGCCACATGAAACAAACAGCAGGGCAAAAAGAGAAAACGTCAGGTTGACGAAAGTAGAAATGACATCGGCTATGTGCACTCTAATACAATAACTGTTAATCCGATTTTTGGTGACTAGTAGATGTAATGATGCAATTAGCTCTGTAAGTGATCCATTACACTACAGTAACTGACCGGAGGACCCTGGTCCAGCACAGGGTCGAAAAGGTCATCCACATAGGCGTCAATCTGTCCACTCCTGGAGCCTGAAGGAAGACAGCAGGGGCCATGAGTGTGGAACCCGCCCCCCCCCAACTACCCAACAAGGAGGCTTTTTAAAGATGTCAGCATGGCAGACACAAGGATACGTCAATTATACCATTTTGTGCCTCAGTTATGACTTCTATATGTGATCATGGATAATTTATGTTCTCACCTCCCATCATGGGGGGGTATGTGCTGTCCCAGGCAGCTCCAGCAGAGGGGGGGAGGCCTGGGGCCTGCATGGAGGGGGCAGGGGGGATGAAGTCATCCAGATCTGCGTTCATCATCCTGAGGTAGAACAATCCCCAACAGTTACTAATAAAGCTTACCTCTGTCATAATCAACTTATATAATTTCATCTGCCCAAATCCAAGAGAGATAAAAAAATTCCATTTATGGAGGAGCATCAAAATAACTGTTTTAAGTTTCAGTATTTAACATACTGTTTCATCCCCCACAGGCGTACCAGATTGTATTTGAATTCACTATTATTTACTTAAGTATTTATTTGATTTACAAAAATAGAATAGTTTTTATCTTGATGAATATATTTTTAATAGATTCTAAATACTTTTACCAAGTAAAAAAAAAAAAAGTAAATAGTCCACAGAATGTGGTAGACCATGAAAAGATACAGGAATACACAAATAGAAGTTAAAATGTGATGAAAAAAGATGGTAAATCCATTGAGCTTTTTGTGTTTCTTCTTGCTATCTTTTCACTTCTTCCTGCTATCTATTCTCTGTTGTAAATAAACTGTGGCACTTTTGCCGGTACCTACATTTCCCCATTGCTGCTAAAGAGGTACCCAGAAGGCGCAGGGGACTGTGCGTAAGGGACATCCGCCTCCACCCCGGCAAGCAAGTCCATGACGAAGTCACAGCCAGTGAGGTCACTCCAGCCCTCTCCAGCCAGAAGAGACACTGACCAGCCGCGAGGAGCCTCCTGCAGACCTCTATAGCACAGCGCAGATCAACAAAATGGGGTTTAGACCTTTAGCAGAACACCACACTGACTCTGCACTCTGTAAACCTGGGGCTGGATACATTTAGTGAGATCTAAAAGGCTACAAACTAAACTCCACAAATTAGCTGCATCAGCATTGCCTCCAGTATCATTACCTGGGCACTGTACTGTGGCCTGTGCTGCTTGTCTTTAATGTGGCAATACATCATAGCAAAGGCCCCTCCATCATCTGTGCAATGTGACAGCCTGTACTCCTTATTTACCTGAACCTGAGGAGCCAAGAAGCAAGCTGTTCCCCAGTGGTCCAGGACTCCACCTCCGCAGTTAGCTTCTCATCTGGGAGCAGGAGAAAGAGGAGAGAGGGAGATGGATGAAACTTTATGAAATGCTGGGGAAGAATAAGGTTTTTTCAGTCTGGGAAAGTTACAGGATGAAATGACAAAATAAGTGATCTGTCCAGCCTGCCCCTCACCAGTGGGAGCCAAGGCCAAGTTTCCTTACCGTTGAAGGTATTGACTTCCAGTACCATCTTCCCCTTTCTCTGATTGGCTGTCCACTCCAGCTGGGAGGGTGGGTGGAGCCTGCAGGCGGGGGCAGGGAGCTGCAGGGCAGTGAGCAGCTTGTGTTGACAGAGGGATCGGTATTCTCCAGGGCCCTGGTCGGAAACGTACCTTCGCCAGACAACAAGGAGGACTGAAGTTAGCAACGCGGAAGCACGTATGCAGCACATGACACTTCCAAAGGATGTCACACTTAGTACGATCTGAGCAGGAGCAGTGAGGCCTACTTGAGCAGCGGCTTGTCCAGGCCTGGGGAGGGAGTGAAGGCACTCAGGCAACTGGCCATCAGCATCCAGCCCCTCAAGGCCACCTCCTCGCTCTCCCGCCCCCACGTGTGGTAGGCCAGCTGGGCCAGGATCTCGTCCCTGAGGGAGGGCCGCTCCTGCCCCTTTTCCATAATGTAGTTCCCCAGCACCTGCTCCTGCCACCCTGTAAGCTCAGAGTCCCCAGAGAAGCGCAGGATCTGGAGGAAAACAGTCCAACATTTAAAAATAGAAAAGTAACACTCATCAGGCAAAGGACTCTTCTTCTTTTTTACTTTTGGGATTTCCTTGTGGGATAAAATCATAGGCATAGCTGTGTAAAGCTAGGTTAGCTGAATAGCGGTGGTACTTTCATTAGCAATTTTAATTATCGGTTTGTTTGGTTAACTATACACTTATAGATCGTAAATGGGCTTCTATGCATTAATGGAGACATAACGCTTTAATAGTCTCGAACTAAACTAAAAATGACTAAAACTGATGTTCTCCACTTCTGTAAGTGACTCTGGATAAGAGCATCTGCTAAGTGATTGTAATGCAATGTAAGTCCAACTGTTAACACGGTCCATGTGGTCACACTCACCAGCTTGTATATCTCCAAGGCTATACGGGCATCCTCGTGGTCGAGGGAGGTGAGGGGCCTCTTCAGAGGATAGCCTTGGGCTTGGCACCATCCATCCTGGCAGATCGGGGGGTAGAAGTGGTGAGTTGGTGATTTCATGACTGTCATTTTTTTGCATAGGATGTGTGTGTGTGTGCACATGTGTGTATGTGCGGGTGTGTGGGTGTGTGTGGGTTTGTGTGTGTGTGTGTGTGTGTGTTTGTTTATGACCACACTTGTAAGCATATTCTACCTTCAAGGTTGTCTTGGCATATTGTGAGAAGGGGAACTGGTTGATATCAGGGGGCAGGGAGAGGTCGTGCTCTGCTTTGACCTGCGGGGGAGCCACCTCTGTGACACCTGAGCCTTGCTGCCGCCCTGCAGAACACACAGACAGCTGCAGTCAGTGGTGTGGACATGTATATCAAAAGAAATGGCAATACATTTTCTAAAATTTTACCTCAATTTATAAACTAAAAAAAACTTTATAGTCCAGCCCAGCCCTGCATTCTCGTGCTCACCTGCCACATTCCGCAGTCTGACAGACAGCTCGGCCGGAATCTCCAACATTCCCACATCCTTAAACACAAGAGAGGCAGGTGGTCGGGGAGAGAAGGAGCACAGAGGGAGAGGGTGTGAATGCAGGTGAGTGTGGAGTATGAGGGAGAGAGGCTCGGGGACTGTAACACACAGGAACAGCAGAGCACCTGGTATGACATCAGCATTGGGACACACCCAAGTCACACCCAATGAAATCAGCCGGGCTCGCTCACCATGCCTGCGGTGCGAGACGGGGCTGTGGACTGGGGCTGGCTCTCAGTCACTCTGTTCCTTGCTTTGTGTTCCTGAAAGCATGCCAATCAAAAGATTAAAGAGTTCTGAAAGTGAAAGGGCAGCCACGAAGTGTGGTCTTTAGTGTGTGTGACTTCACAGTCTGCACCGATAGCTACCAGAGTTATTTTTCTCTGTCTTTAATACACATACACACACGCACACACACACACACACACACACCCATACACATTCACGCGTAGAGCATATATTTAACTCTATTTAGAACTTAAGTGCGTCGGAAGCAGAATGAAAGGTGAATTAAATAAGAGGAATAAAAGAATGAATGTTAGCTTGTCACACACTGACTACAGAACGTCAACAACACTTGATACAAATGTCCAACAGAAGAAAGGCAGCAGGAAAACAGAAATAGCTTCATAATATATCCTCACCGCTTTATGCTTCCTACCCACAGGTATCGCTGAGCTCTTGTTTTCTAGCCCATCAGTCTATTCTTGTCACTGTTGCTTTTCTTCAGGTTGGCTTCCATGGTCTCCCTGCCCTGGCAGTTCAATAACTCGTCCCAGGAATACCAAATAACCAGCAAGCCCAGCTGAGCTTTCTTACGGTCCTATTATTAGCAGCACAGGTTTTATATCGCTGGGACACTCATTTCACCTTAGCTCCACCCCACCCAACAACAAGCTAATCAGAGTCCAGAAACCAAGCTCTTATCTGACCATTTACTGCCATTACCTTCTTGTTTATTCAAGACTGACGAAGCTACAGGGCGCTCCACACGCCTGCCTTTATGCGACACACTGAGGGATTTCCTGCCATTCTGAGCTCTCCCTGGGCTGAATTTCAGTGGGTGTGCTAAGGGCTGACGGCTAAGGCGTGTGTCCAAAGGTGTGTGCGGGGCAGTGTCACTCAGAACTGGAGGGAACACACAGGTACTGTAAGCCAGGCAGCAGGGGACAGAGACTATTCCTGTGAGAGAGCACAGCGCCTCAGCCAGAACTGCTGCTCAGCTTGTGCCATGAACCAGAGAAGCAAGTGCCTGTGCCTTCCCACCCACAGTTAGTGTGTGACACTATTCTCCTCCCACCACACCATCTTGTGAATCAAATTCACACAAAGCAAATACAAACGCCCAATATGCTGTCATTACTCTTCTGCGTGATTTTGATGCATACTGCACATCCATCCTGAAGTACTGTGACAGTAAAAAAAATAATTTTTCAACGCAGGCATTGTTCTGCACAAAACTTTTCAGTACAATGCTATTCGCTTGCCTCACAAAAGATAAAGTCGACCAGACCAAGAACATTATGTATTCATAACCTCATACTGAAGATGTCAGGCCAAATGAACAAATGTATCCAAGACTGTTTTAATATATATATATATATATATATATATATATTGGTAATCAGGGTGCAGATGCATGCCGATCCATCACACTCAGTAACCAGCCAGCTGGGCATCAGGCCATCCAAATGATCATAGTCCAAACCTCATAAAACCGTACAAGAAATTAAAAAACAGCCTAGCAGCAAAAAAGAAAAGAAAAGAAAAGAAAAATCTTAGAGCTCTTTTTGCTCTTAAAACACACTAAAACTTAACTACAATTTCTAAAACAAAGGTATATTTTACAACATAACACACCTCTTGACTTTTAAATCCATCTGACACATATGGTTATGTGAGTTCATCAAGCAGCTGACAGCCTCAAACATTTGTTTCTCTTTCGATTTACTGACCCTCCGTTTCCATCTATAATTCTCTATTTTGCTCATTTACAAAAAAAAACAAAATCCAGCGTTGAGAAACAGAGAAAGGACCTACCTGTTACTGCGCATTCAGAAAGCGAGAAAGTCAGCGCCCAAGGCAATGATTCCGGGCAGGGCAGGAGAAGAATCACACTGCGTATAGTTTCAGGCAGGAAGGTTGAAGTCCAAGACGGGAGGAGAGTGTGTACAAGTGCGTGTGTGGTGGGGGCTAGTAGTTTGGCAAGAAGGAACTCCTGTCAGATAAAAATATCTACAGAGACATTCTATACATGTGCAATACACAACTAGAATAGTATAACATGAATGGGGCAGGTGAAAAGAGGAAAGATGTAATGCCTTTATCATAATCAATGCTAACGGTTACCCTTCCTGAGCAATGACTGACAGGCATTTCTCACTAGTTCAATCAGATTTTAAAATACGCACATTCATCCCTTGAACCATTAACAGTAGTAAATCAGTTTGAGCAGGACAGTGTGAGAGAGACAAGCGCAAGATAATTAATGACATCAGCATGATGGTGGAGGCGATACAAGACAGCAGTAGAAACTGATTGATTATGCTGAAATTGTAATTATCATACTTGTACAGACTGATGTGTTGCTGTGGCAAAACGTTTCCTCGCATGGTTTGCTCAGGATAGTGTTCCTCACTGGGTGTGCCCATGAAATAAGTCACATGGTAATAGTGAACAAAGACATGGGAGCAGTGGTACACAAGAGTGAATAGAAAATAAAGAATCAAAGAATGAAAAGAATTTCATAATCAGCTGCAAAACAGCCTCACTGACCCTTCACACTTGACACTGGCGATTCAGAAACAGAGCTCCCCACCACATCACCAATATTCCATTACATCTAATGCATAATCAAATAAAGGGTGATTACAATTATCTACCTATTAAGGACACTTAGTCTGATCAAATAAAGCAAAGGGGTGAAGCTTAATGGAGTCCTTTGCCTATGGACAGGCCCATCTGTAAATCAAGACGGAACAAGAAATGGGAAGGTGAGGCTCATTTAGTATAAATCTGGGACTGGTCTGTTTCTAGTCTGATGACGCGCGGCAGGAATTTACAACCCTGTTTCTGTAAAAGCAGTAAACTGGCAGATAAGGGGTCATTCACAGAGCTGTTGTGAGAGGAGCAAACTCTGAGTGGGTCCTATGAAACCTGTAGAAATAGCTCAGGTCAGAAAAATCATTGTTTCACATGTGTGTGTGTGGCGTGCGTGTGTTCTGCCCGTGTATGCACATATGCAAAAGGGGATTTGCTCTCCTCACCCTCCAACGTTGCCTCTTGATGGTGTTTCTGGTGATCATCATGGTTGCCCAGAACTGAGTGAAGGACTGCTTCAACCTCTTGTAGTACTTCCTGCCTCACAGAGGGGAAAACCCCATCCATCAATTTGCATCCTTTCAATCATAAACTGAGGAATTAATAATCCCTTCAGACCTTTTTTCTTCCTCATGGCTTTCTGTCCACCTCTCTCCACATGCTGGTTCACTGTTCTCCCTTCCTCCACCTCCTCTCCCTCCCCCACGGGCCCTCACCGTGCCTGGTGTCCCCGGATGTGCGACTGGAGAACGATGGCCTTCTGCTTGAAGAAACGGAAGTTGCGGCGGCAGATGAAGCCACGGATGTTGCGTTGGATGGTGATGGCAGCCCACGTTTGGGTGCTGCTCCAGCGGTCCTCCACCTGGTGGAACAGCGCCTCCTTCAGGAACACCTGAGGAAAGGCAACAAAGAACCGCAGTGTGCATGATCTTCCTGCATGGTCTTACTCCTTGACAGGTCTTCTCTAGCTATTGTATTATGAAACTTGTGTGTACTTCATTTCTCATCATTTAATCTATTAGCTCAAATAAGAATTGTGTGAGAATTATGTATGTATGATTCAGCCATCAGACACAGTGTCAGCCTTTATTTTGACTGAGAAAGCAGGTGAGAAAGAAGACAAGTGGGACCATGCTACCTTTGTAAGCCCTAGCTGGTACTGCCCATCCTCTGATCCTGGAATGGTATTCAGCAAGGCGACAACCTGTTCCTTCTCTGATTGGTCAGCTGGGCGCTGAATCAGGAGAACACCATACCTTTGGGTTCAGTTAAAGGGGGAAGTGGGAGGAGAAAGGAGAGAACATGAGAGAAAACACATAGAGAGCTAATCTGTGGCTTCTCTCCATAGCTCATAAATCAATTTCATTGGGGTGCCATGTTGGGAAGACTGCTCCACTTTCTCCACTGAAAAGGCTCAGCAGCTATAGGTGTGTCACAAAAAGGACCTTCACGTAGAAAGCTTGCAGGGCAGAGCTATTGTGTTTTTCAGTTATAAGATGCAAATCATTAGACGAGAGGGAGGTACCTCTCCATAAATAAGCTGAAAGGAATGCGAATAGGGAATCCTTCCTTCCGGATGTGAATAGTCTCCAATATCCCAGCATGCCTCAGCTGCAACATCATATAGTCCAAATCAAATATACCCGGCAGCTGAGAAAGACAGACAAAAGCAAGACAACATGGGGGTTATGCACCTTCTCTTGAATATCCATCAATCTCACTTTCCAACCAGGCCTGGGTCAAATAACATATCTTTTTTTAAAGACAAATCATTTCAAACTTAAATTACAATTCTGAAAAGATGTTTTAAGTTTTAATTATTGAAATATTGAAATCCAAATCCAAATTTGCCACAAAGTGTGGTAAGTACTTTTCACATTGATATCAACTACATTTTGGAGGCATAAATCCTTCATGGGTTCAAAGTAAGCAAGTCATATGTAGTATTCATACAGTACTAAATAGAATCACTGCCAGGTCTGTTTCTGAAACCCTTATGTTCTGTCATGGCTTTACAATGACTCATATAATGCTGCAAATATGGGCTTTTTGTTTAATGTTTAAATAGACACATTTAATAAATACATAAAATAAATAACAAACATGTAGTTATTGTTATTCCATATATAACAACTAAATGCATCTTCAAATGCATTCCTTAATTTAAATACTCTGCATTTGAAACTTGTATTTTAACAACCTCTATAAACAGTAGTTTAAATGATATGCATTTGACCCAAGCCTGTTATCATTATCTTCCTATTACAGACATGAACATTTATTGTAAAAGGATATTTACATGGATCAAATATCCATAGTAATACAGACACAGAATAATGAACAGGAGAGCCCTGTGGATCAGTTTATATATAGAGAGGTCTTAAATTTGTTGAAATTTAATATATAGGAGACATCTCCAAAGCAATTGTTATTCAATGTGTGTTATTGGATATGCATTCACAGGAGATTTAGATAGGATCTAATCTTATGTTTATGTATGTGTCTCAGCATCCTGTTTGCAAACCTGATATAAAAATATAGCCATTGATGAGGTGATCTACTACATACCCTGTGTATCTATTGGCGTTGCCTACACATTCTTTAAAGTCCACACCCAGGTCTGTCAACACACTTGACTTCCTACCTTCATATAGTTGGGCTTAAAGCAGCGGACAAAGGTAGTTTTACACCTGGAGGTGGAAAGAGAGAATTCAGATAGTCTACTCCTTGCACATGGTTTTACTATAGATGAGAGAAGGATAATGTCCTTGCTACGCTTACCTACATAGAGAATGGCACAATAACTAAAGGGAAGGTACCCAGTGGAGTAGCACCAATTACTGATTAAGCATTTAATGTCAATCCTTAAAATAAAAACAAGACGCATGCAGCATTTAAATATGAAAGATTCAATAGTTAATGTACTGTACTGTGTGCTGTTTAAGACACAGTTTAACGTAAAATCTTGATTGACAGCGTGTCTGACCTCTCCAGTCGTGTGATCAGCTCAGTGAGTGACTGCTGGAAGTGGGCGGCGACGGTGGCGGCCTGCGGGCGGGGGCCTCTGCTCCTGAAGCCCAGCTCCTTCTGCTGATGGTACCGCTCCTGCACTTTGAGGAACATGCTGGACACCATCTGCTCGGGAAAAAGTAACATGCAGTTCTGGTAGTTTCAGTCATTGTTTTAATTATGTGGTTCCTGAGCTTGTATAATTTGAATTTATATAATACTTTACCTTCAGTCTACTTCGAGCAAAGAGCTCCAGTACCTCTGGGCGGAACTGATCGTGGTTCTTGTTGAGGAAATTGTGCACCTAGAAAGGAGCTACATTTAGACTGTATTTATATAATATTCATGCAGGCACTTCAATAAAAAAATTGATAATAGTGCTCCTACAACAGACAAGTAAAAGTAGTAATATCAAATAATATATGTTTTATGTCGAGGCAATTGAAATACACATGCTTTCTATCTCGGAGTGTGGTCACAATATTCATGAGGTTCATACCCAATTAGCAAGGCTAGTTATGCAAAACAGGTAATTACACAGTGACTGTAACACAGTACCCTATTGCGCACACACACTACATAATACAATGGATACCTCCTTACATGGTCATGCTGGCATGCCATGATATATGCTACAACAAAGTTTTCCCGGGGTAATTGGTAAGTCTATTACACCACCATGACATATGAGATAAGAATATTTGATCATGTTTAAAATGTATTTGCTTTGTATGACAAAAATGTATAAATTAATAGAGATGTAACTATAGATTGAGGTATGACAATTAATGCAATAAAAACCCATTTGTGCAATGTAAAATTGCATATGGATCAGGGCTTAATAATTATTCTGTGCTTATTAAATGTTCTTTGAAAGTGTGCTGAGCTCTGCAGTAGATGAATCCAGTAGATGTTCTATACACTAGTACCCTGTTTGAGGGCTACTTGCCTGGTATGTGACAGCTCCAGCATAGTGGTACACTGTGAAAACAGGCAAGGGGATTTTGGGCTTGGAGTAGTAGGGGCTGTTTCCATGGTGATAGTGGCACTTCTGTAGGAAGGTGTGGTCTGTGGCCTAGATGAAGGGGGGAGCAAGAGAGGGAAGCAGAATAAAGAGGCAAACCTGAAGTTTGGATGCATAAACTGCAAGGCGTGTGAGTTGATTACAACAGTGCACAGAAGGGCACGGGCAAATGAAGAATCAGGGACAGAAGTGTGATGCATTCGGGCACCTGGGGGAGGCACGTCTGGTCATCCAGGATGCGGAGGATGCCGTGTGGCCGGGCAGAGATGAGGTCCACGCAGGAATTGAAGTCCTGGAGAGGCATGGGGTACCACTGGATCTGCTCTGCTCTGTACTCCTCCTGTGGGACAGGGAAGGGAGGAAAAGGGGATGCACCGAAAGAACAGGAAAAGGCGCCTCACAAAAAACCACATTCGGGGACAGTGGGCTATGCCACTCTTATCAAGAAGCTGGCTCATGTGCTATTATCTCTGCCTTCGCACCACTACTCACACTGCATTGCTGATTTGTAAATTAATTATCTGAATATGTTTAGGCATTGCAACTTCTATTTTCTGCATTTTCATTGTATTATGGTAGATTATATATTATATAATGCTCAGCTAGGACACAATGGCACATTGACATTTGAGCCTAACTGTGACGCCCACCCACATCCCATGGAGCACTGACCTGCTCCTGGGTCAAAACTGCCTTGTTCACAAACTGCTGAAGCTGTTCATTTGCAAAATTAATGCAGAGCTGCTCAAAACTGTTTACCCCCAGGTCCTGCAATACAACAGTTAACTGTCACCAGTAACAAGGAGCACAGGAAGATATGTGAGCCTAGATAACTACACAAGTCTTTTACACAGCCCAATTCAATGAGTTATCAGAGCTACTGAAAGAAATACTCAAATAAATAACCACTTTGTTTTTTTCTGTTTATTTTTTATATTATTGCCACATTATTGGATCTCCCTATTGTAATTTATAAAATGCTAAAGTTCCTATAGAGACAAATTGATGGATGGTATCTTCAGGTTTGAGGTGTGCAGAGATGGAAAATCCAGGGATCAGAAAATAGAAGTCCTGCCATGTGTTTCTTCCACCCATGAACTCAACTGATTTCACTAATTAGTTCTACCCCCTGACTGAAGAATCATTCAGCAAATTAGCAAATCCAGGTGAAAATACTTCTGAGGACTTTTACTTTCTGAACCTGTATTATCCACCCGTGTAGGTTTGCTTGCTGAACACAGTCTGCATGGCTCAAATGGGATCAGAGCCCCACTGAGTATTTAACTGTCTGCACCAAGGAAAAAACAAACTCATCCATTGACATTTGGGAAATTGTTAAAAGCTGTATGTCCAGTTTGCATTGCCATGACAACAGAGTGAGTTGGTTTGAAAGGGCCAACAAGGGGTTACACAATGAAAGCAAAAGTAGTAAACTGTAGCTTGAACTGTAGTAAAAAAAAAATCTCTGATGATCCTTTTATGAAGTACACATCATAGCTTCTTCAAAACTCTGATATTCCACAGATAAAAAATCAACAGAGCTAGTGTGAGAAGTAAAAATACAAAAGGCACCTCAAACCCGTATATGTCCACAATGCCCACAGTGCTGTCCATCTCAGTGGGGATCAGCCACTCATTAATGCGGTCAAGCACCCAATCAAACAGCACAGAGTATAGGGCCTTGGCAATGGCATCCCTGAGGGTTGTGGAATAGGGGTAAAGTGTTCATCAGGACTGCATACATAGCTGGACTTCACATCCTTGAATCTACTGCATACATAGCTGGACTTCACATCCTTGAATCTACTGCATATATAGCCAGACTTCACGACCTTGAATCTACCACATGCATAGCTAGACTTCACATCCTTGAATCTACTGCACACTTAGCTAGACTTCACAACCTTGAATCTACTCAAGTCTTGTAAAATCACCATAACATGTAACATGTAAAGTACAGTGTTTCCAGTAGGAAAACAGGCAAATACCTGATTAATTTGCATCATTATACAACATATGCAATTTTAGAATGCAGGTAACATGTAACTTCCTGTCAAAATGAAAGATAAATAAAAAGGTTAAGGTATCCTAAGGGAAAGTGCAAACATGAAAAATAAAGAACTCTCCAGGGTACAGTCAGCCGTGGTACCTTGCTTCTATGGCACTTTCCACAGACAGGGGGCTGTAGATTCTATCATAGGTTGTCTCCTGCAGCAGAGCAGATCACCACATTACTGATGCACTACCAGAAATGTCTGTCATTTGCCAGTCACTAATAACTGAGCACAGTGATGAGCCCACAGGACAGGAAGTGCCACCTGAAGCTCTCACCGTGACACGGTGTGTGATGACGGTCTGTAGAGCCTCCGCAGACACCTGCAGCAGACTGCCCACACGCCGTGCCTCAGCCTCGCTGAAGATCCTCGCCACCTCAAAAGACTCGCTCTGCATTCCCACATGCACACATACACACACACACACACACATATACAAATGGACACACACACGTGCACGCACACACACACACACAGACACACAAGCACACACACTCACAAACACACATAGACACGCATGGCATATTGCATAGTATATAGTATACACATAATATGCATAGTTTTTTTATGCAGCACATGTCAACACAGGTATATTCTGTCCTGGAGTATACACAGCAAACATAGGAGATTTTCACAACTGGCAGGCCAAGATTTTGGGTATTCATTAACTCATTGTTTACAGGGGAGTAAGGAGTGGTAAGCACAGCATACACACCTCATAGGAACTGAAACAGATATTCCCAAGCTGCAGGATAGAGGACAGCATAGCCCATATAGTGGAGAGCTGATCTGGGTGCAAACCAATTGTCTCCATGCATTGGACCAGCAGCAGGAAATCCTGCTTGTCCCACTTCCCCTCCAGCTCACAAGCTCCGCCCTGTCCAGACACACACAGGATGCAGAAGGAGTGAAGAGTGCAAAGCTGAATGATATCTTTGCCTTGGCTGAAACGGTTTGCTGGTAAAATTGTAAATTACTAATTGAAAGATATTTTACTATAGAAAGTGAGACCCCACCTGATTGAGGTAATAGTAGGTTTCTGCTCCTTGCAGATAAAGATCCTGCTTGTCCCATTGATTCATCCCAGCCAACAACTCATAGAAGACATGGTAGTTTCTCTCTCCGTTGGCCTAAAGGAGATAATGGCTTCACATAACTAATTTTTGTAACAGTAATGTAAGTGAATAAACAAATAGGCTCACCTGAAAGACAATTCTCGATTTCTCAAGGAGGTACTGTGACAGCGAGGTCCCCACAACAACACCACTGCAGACCAAATAAAAGACAACAGCAGGTCCAGTGTTCTAGCTCACACATCCTTCAGGGTTGTTTTTTTGTGTTTACCCCCCGAAATCTCTTTCTCTTTGTTTGTCTCTCCTGTCCTCGGGAACAGTTCATGTGTCTGCTGACTGCATATGACTAATGACAATGATCATAATAATAGCTGTACAGCTATAATAGTCACCAGAATAATTAAAAATTCAGACTCACTGACGAATGTGGATGTGCAGGTATTTGCCAAACCGACTGGAGTTGTTGTTGAGGATGGTCTTGGCATTGCCAAAGCTCTCCAGAATGGGTAAGACTTCCATGGGCTGAGGGATGGAGAGAGAGAGGGACAGAGAGGAAGTATGACAGAATAATTTGTACTGGTGCCATGTTTGATTGTGTCTGTGTATGTTTGTAGGTTTCAGTTCAGGGTTCGCCTGTAGCTGTTAGTATTTGTATATGTGCTGTAAGTGTGTGTGTGTGTGTATGTGTGTGTGTAGGAAGCTGGTGCAGTGTGTGTAGTGGTGGCAGACCTGACGAAGGCTCTCAGCTTTGCCCTGGTACATGATGCTCAGGTACTGTACAATCAGTTTGGTGGCCTCTGTCTTTCCAGAACCACTCTGTCCACTATGGGTGAAAGAGAAGGCTCAGTGCAAATTCCATCACACTTATTGAATATGATGCAGAGAGTGAGAGTGAGAGAGAGAGCGAAAGAGAGAGAGCAACAGACTCACAGACACACAGACAGACAGACAGAGATTCAACAACAGATTAAGACGGAGATTGATGGCCCTACCTAATGACAATGCACTGCTCCTGGGTGGAGTTCTGTGACAGGCTGAAGGCAGAGTCCGCAATGGCATAAACATGACTGTACAGGGAACACACAGACACCCAGAAACGGACTAAGAACCATGAACCCCACAGTGTAATTACAAAGCAATTATATAGACCTAATTATGGGCTATGGACAACATCTAACTCACTGTGTTTGGGTCATTTACAGTATAAGAAAATAATATGCCTAATGAAGTCCTGGGAACTAATGAGAAGTGTCAGCTTTGCTGTCACACATAAACTGCCTCACATTAACCATAAACAGTTAAACAAAGTTAGTATTGGGGTCACTCACTTGCAGGGGTCGCCTGTCTGAACATAAAGGGCTACCCTTCAGATCTGTGGATGGGTTAACTTTATGCGCTTTCGGGTTGCTAATGATGAGCTAGAATAGAGAAGCGATGTCGCATTTAAACCCTGCCCCTCACAGAAACTAGTATCAGAAGGGTTCCTGGGGTTGCCCATGGTGGGTCACTCACGCCGTGTTACCCACAGTGCACCACTCACGGTGGGTTCCGCCGATGCTCCTTCCCCTGGTATTGAAGGCTCAGCTCCTCTGTGTAAATACTGAGGGGCTTGAAGGGATTGACTGACAGTAGCATGTTCCCAATGTAGGTCTAAAAGATTTAAGAGGAGCTATCATACGATCAATAATACAATTAGCGATACGATGAAAGAAATCATAAGCACAGACTGAATCATTGCATAAATAATAGTAAATGCATTTCAAAATAACAGAAGCAAAAAGAGAAGAGAAAGGCCAAATTTAGTGAAGATGGGTAGTACATACGTAAATGAAGTCTCGATGGAATCGCTTCTTTAGGTTCAGCAGCACAGAGCTCTCACAAACCTCTCTATAAACACAGATAGCCCACCAATTATTGTTTCCTTTTCTAATCTTTATATAATTAGTCAGTTGATGTCAGTTTTCAGTCAGTTGATGGTAAAATACATCACAGCACCAATATATTCCACGTGATTACTTTTAATTAATCCTCACTGGAGGTTTCAATGTCAATATTCACAACTTTAGTGTTGCACATCAAGCTTTTTCCCCTTTTTTTACAAGAACGACCCCAAAAGCAGAATTTATCATAACTACCTGTGCATATCTGTTACAGATGTGAGATAAATGTTTCTGTTTTTATTTTAATTGACTGGCTTGTATTTGTATTTGCCATCGCACACATGTCCACTGATATAGAGTAATGTGTAATTTCTGTGGTGTGTTGATTTCAGCCCATGGGGAATGGTTCCAGAGGGCAAGCTGGCCCTGTCACAGTGTAACTCACTCCAGCTGTGACAGGTCCTCCACCTCGTCCACTTCCATGGCCTGGGTGCTCCCTGGCATCTGCACCTGGGGCCGGGAGCAGTATGTGGGCAGCAGTCAGAGAGAGGCTCAGGGTGGTACAAACCCAGTGCTCACATCACAGCCCCTCCCACAAAATGAAACTGATAGCACCACTGATATGGCTAAATAATAACTTGACAATGGGTGCATTAAGCTGAGGATAATGCATGTGTGGGAGAGAACAGGAGCGTGGAGAACAGAAGTGGATCAATTTACTGAGCAGCCATGTGAATGAAACTGGCATGGTTCATGGCCTATCAAATGCTACCAAACTGTTTCTTTTCATTTTTTTAGTTTGTTTTGCCCAGATGTCCTCATAAGCAAGTGTAAGCCTTGAAAGACTTACATACAAAAAGGGACCTAAAGCTTTGTAGAATATAAACACCTCAATACAGAATTATATTACACTGAAGAATCAGAGCAAAAAAGGTTGAAATTATTTGAAACATACTGCAAGTGCAGTTAAAGAAAATGGTTCCATGTGATAATGAATAAGGGCAAATATTATTTGCTGTTTTCACATAGTTTTCACAAAGCTACAGAAATTTTAATGTAATTAAATTCATTTTACTCTGTGAGGTCAAACAGTATTTATTGAATAATTAAGCCCAAATTAGGTTAATGCTCTTGAAAGTGGTCATATTAAAATATAGCATTCTGAAAACTAAATTAAATACGTAAGAGAGATCATTGTCATCCTTTGTAATACCTGAGTTTTGCTGAGCCGGCTCTCCAGCATGTTCTGACTAGCATCCTCTGCCTCCCAGGGTCCCCTGCCATGGTAGTATGGGTTCGGTTCAGTCTCCTGGGGTGCGGTCCACTTGCTAAGCTTTTCCACAGTTTGGTGGGGCAGAAGAGTTTCTGCTCGTAGCCAGTCATTGGGGTCACTGCGCAGTGGGCGGCCCTGTGCCCAGTGCACCTCCCTCGATGAGGGCAAAACACCCTCTCCCATCAGCTGCGCCACCTCCCGGTCTGCCTCCTCTTCATAGAAGGAGGACACGTGCATCTGCCCATTCACCTCAGCCTCCACAGCAATACCACCCGGCTTCTCTTTGTCATTCTCATTGTTGCCCTGTGCCAAAGTCAATCCAGTTCCAGACATAGGTTTGGGCATATTTAGTTTGGTAAGTTTTAACTGTGCGGGACCTAGTTTTCCCTTAGCTGCCTGCAAAGCACTAAGCCCCTCTTTCTCATCTATTACAGCCTGTCTACTCTCCACAGTCCTTTGCGGTTCTTTCTCCCCAGCATTCCCAGTTGGGCCAACATTCCTGACAGGTTCTTTCTGAGTAATATTCTTTTTTACGGACTTCAGGACTGTCAAGTCAGGCTTCACGGGGAGGACCAGACGGGCACCTGGTTTTGGGGGTACGCGCTTTGGCTCTGTGGTGGCACTGGTGGTGCTCATGGTCGAAGCAGGTGAACCTCCTTTGGCCTTGCCGATTCTGTGCATTCTGGGAAACACAATGGCGTATTTGGCATCTCCTGGATTCTTCTCCTCTGCTTCACTCTGACTGTCGCAGACCTTTTGTGATGAACTGTCATCATCAGATGAGTCTTCCTGTGCCTCAGACTCCTGGTCTTCCTGAGGATTAGCTTTCATCTCCTTGGCTAACTTTGCTTCTGATTCCGGCAATTCTGCCTTTTTCTTCAGGCTAGTGGTACTAGCAATACGCATAGCCATCCTTCGACGGAAGAGGCTCTTCTTGGAGCTTGTGGTGCTGTTCTGCCGTTTCAGAGCTTGAGCAGTGAGCCACTTGGAGATGCTGATGGCCCGAGAAACAGCAGTTATTTTTGCCCGAAGGTTGACACTCTTAGGGATCTTCTTCTGTATCCAGCCGGAAACGCGTCGCAAAGTGTTCATTCCCTTCCGACGAGCTATGAGGCTATCTGTTTGTCGAGAAGTTACTGCCTCTGCAAGTTCTACCTCTGCTGTATCCTCTGACTCCATTTGCTTTTTCCTGGCCTGGCTTCTTAGAGAAGCCATTTTGACCTTTCCAAGGACCAGCCCAATATTTTGTGGGCGACCAGTGCTCTGTTTCTGTTTATTAGGCCCCCCGCTTTGCTCTTCGTTAGCCGGTTCTGCTACGAAATCTTGATTGGCTCTGGCCTCTTTCTTCTTTAATTTCATCGTGAGCATCATTTGGGATGGGCTAATCAGAGCTGATTTAGAAGTTGAGGCTATTTTCTCTTCCTCCTGGTCTTGAGGTTTACCTTTAGTTGTCTTAGCTGCTTTTGCTAACTGCAGGATCTGAGACTTGCCTTTGTCCGGGGCATTCTTATTCAGGACTAATCCTTTCATTTGGAAGGCCTTGGCTGCTGTGGGTGCTGGTTTCAGTTTCTCTGTTGGAATGGGCTCTTTTTTCAGCAGGATCTTAGGTTTCACCTTCCCTCCCTGGCCCAGGAAATGAGTCGTCAGCTTGAGAGGTCCAGCCTTTTTCGGCGAGGCAGTGCTCTTGCTGGGGGCACTGTTTTCCTCGGCATTATCGCCATGCCTGTGCTCCTCTTCTGACTCCGACTCCTCTTCACCACTGCCGCTGCTGCTGCTGGGCTCTTCCACAGGCTCACCCCTGGGTGTGGAATTTGCTGCGGGTTGAACGACATCCTCTTCCTCTGCTTCGCTATTCTCCTCATCATCCTCTGTATCCAGCGGCTCCTCCACAGGACAGGCTTCACCAGCTTTGATCCCAACAGACTCTTCATTGCCATCCGTCTCCTCTGCGCCATCGCTAGCCTCCGGACTCTCGGTACTCTGCTCTTGCTCTGAGGTCTCCTCCTCACTCTCTGATATCTCTTCTGATGACTCTACAACCCTTCTTTGTTCTTTTTTCCCAAATTTTGTCTTCACCTGTTTGGAAGGCAGTTTGACAGCTTTCTTGATGCCAGCCTTACCTGCAGCATCTTTCTTAGTTTCTTTTGCAGGCAGAGTCTTACCTTTTAGAGCGCTCCCTTTCCCTGTTTGTTTAAGTGTCTCCGTCTCAGTTTCCGCTACTTTTGATTTCTGGTCACTTTTTACCTTTCCAGCCTCATTGTCCTTTATCTTCTTTCCTGTAGTCTCTGACTCATCTTTCCTGCCTTTATTTGTCATGGCAAGCTTGGGCTTGCCTGATGCGGCATTCGCTGGTTTGGCAGGTTCCTTTTTCCCTTTCTTTTTCCCACAGTCAACACTCGCGTCCTCCCGGGAAATCTTTGCAGAACGGCTCTTGTCCACCGATTTCTGCTGCTGTGCCTTTGTCTTTTGCCTGTTACTGTGGGCTGATTTAGCTGGAGCCATGGACACTGTCAGTTTTTATTCCTCTTTTTAAAATATCAGGGTGATAATAATCCTATGGTTATCTGCAGAAAGGAAAACTTTTTTGACATCAGTGAAAGATAATGAGTATTGAATGTTATGCTGTTCAATAAGCAGTCACATAATTTAATTTAAGTCTGGTTCATTCGGGATCATTCTGTCATCTATTCACCTGCTCTACAAAGACAGCTCTGTCCTGCTTTAATAGACATAACCTACATAGAAAATACAACATAATTTGTGTTCCATTACTTAGCCCCCTACAGTATATATCCAGACCTCTTTAAAATTACAGAGAAACCAAAGACTCAAAGAGACAATCATCAGGCATACAGGTCATGTAACATGCAACTGAAAGAAGCCTTTAGGGCTAACACTCAGTCATCAAAAAGACTGAGTTTCAGTTTCATTTAACTCCAGTACCTGACCATGCTCAGGTCAGACACCCTGCAGGGCCACTGACGTAACCATCATAGGAGGCCTACTTCACACCTGCATCGCTTCAGCCAGATGCAGCCTGACTTAAATTTATTTGCAATGTTTGCCAAATCACATCTAATCATGTTTTGTTTCTAACATTTTCTAAATGAAATCACATTTACTGCATGCATAAACATTACCATCTGTTTCCATTTGTGCCTTTCCTTTTAAAACTTAAAAGCCCAGCAAGACTGAATTTCACCTGGACTCGCACCTATATTTTCATGAAAGACTAAACCAAATCGTACGCTTCAGTTCTGTTTAACAAACAGCTTAGCCCAGATGATGCTCACATACTCAGACAGCTACACGGTAAAAGCTTGTCTCAGTACAATAGTGCTTACCTGCCTTCTCCAGTGAGCTGGCCTCATGGCAGAGGTTCTGGGAGGGTGCACTGTTTCTGCCTGTGCCTGAGCAGTGGTTGTTACTGAAAAACACTGGGAGCTAAGGTCACAAACACAATCATGCAGGCAGGCAGGCACAACTGGAGACACATACCAACACAATACGATACGCGTACACACGTACACACACATTGAGGGCTGCCTATGAATTATTCAGCTGTGCTCGATGAGCCGTTGGCTTATGGTGCCATTCATATTGGCAGCTGGTGAACAGGGGCTGGAAAGGTGAGAAGGTATGAGGAAAGATTGACAATAGGTGATGATACATGAGAGAGAGATGGAGGGCGAAGAAAGAAAGAAGGAGGGAAGGATCAAGAGGTGTAAAGGGGAGGGATCGGTTAAGAGGAGGTAGAGAGGGAGAGAGAGGACCTTTGTCAGAACACAGCATTGAAAGCAAGTTCTGCCTCTAAGGGACTTTCTTCTCACTAAGCCCAATTAGTTCTTTTTGGAAATGTTCAGCTTTCCAATATCTCCAGCCTTCCCTTCAGATATACTTGGCTAATAATTTCATTGTCTTCTGCTATAACATGCATGCTATATTAGAACAGACATAATGCTGTATAGTCTTATAAGTTAGTGAACTTGTAAGATTATACTACAATAGATGAAAACAATTAGGGTTTGTTTGTTGCCAAGAACATCTGAAAGTCATTATGTTAACGGGAGCACTATGTATTTGTTTGTAGGTTGTGGATTGTCATTAAATCTATATCAATTAATAATTCACAATTAATTTGTACGTTGCTCTCATAAATTATTAACACCCTTGATAAAGTTGAAGAAAGCTGCATAATTATTTCAGCACAACACATTCAATGAAATTGATTAAGAATTTTAACTATCATTCTGACAAAATAACAATACTTAATAGCTCTGATTCACATCTTAAGTTTTAGATTGCGGTTACCATTTGCTCATAAGGAACCAACGAGCAGAGAGAAAACAATACGGAATTTATTCTGCTTTAAGGATGCATAGAAAGTTACAAAATAATAAAAACAACCAAAGCAGGAACAGTTTAGAAATTGTGGTGCACTTTAAATGCCAATCAAAACCTAAACTTGCAATGGCTTTGTCAAAGGGAATGGGTCATGGTTAAGTGTGACAGCTCTCGTCCCTTCATTTACCTGCCCAACTAACGTCAGAGCGACCAGTTAGAGCCGGACACCACCGAGCAGCGCCGCAGACCCAGCCGCCTTTGAAAGAGACTCTTCCCTGGGGTCACATTTCGGCAGAACGATTGTGCCCAGTCAATTAGTGGACAAAGCGACTCTCAATAATGGATGACCGCACTCTTGGCTGTGCATGTATGACAACTGATCCCACCTTTGTCCACTTCTTTCTGCAATTCATCCGGCATAAATCCCAGACAAAACAACTTGGGGCAAAATGTAAAGGCAACCAATTGTACATCAATGTGAAATAAAGTACAAAGCAGAAGCTAATACACACATTCATATCTAATGCTGTTCTTGTACGGGTGATCACTCCTTGAGCTTAACAGGAAAACACCAAAACAAACCATCCTTTCATGCAGACCAGCTGTCAGACAACATTCAACAGCATGGTACTAGTCCAAAATAAAAAAATAAAAAACATCTTCCATCTTCTAATGCCCCTTATTCTCCAGGGACAATCGGGTCCAACAAACCTCACTGTCCAGTGCAAGATCAGTTAGCACCATCACATTTGTGTAGCCAGGTTGTTGTTTAATTAATGATTGTGAAATAGCTACATTACGTTGACCGCTGATATAGTACTATTATAACAATGCATCACTCATCACACACTGAAATAATGAGACAAAGACTGCATTTTTGTGAAAAGGTTTACTCTTGCAGCAGGATGTACTGTAGTGTGAAGTTACATGTCACAATTAGGGTTCTCATACTCGTTGATTCGCTACAAAAATATAATCTAAACGAAAAAAAAAAATGCTAAAAAATACCCAGCATTTCAAGAAACAGTACCAAAATATTTCCTTGTCATTAGAATATAGCAGCCAACCCCCCTTAAAATTATCCATCCATAAAAACAGGAACAATTTTAATATACATATATATTAAACATTTGACTACAATATTTAAAAATTACATTCCTAAATTACATTGTCCATTGTTTACATTAAAAAAAACCCAGTAGAAAGTTGTTCCCATAGAAAGTCAAAAAATATGCTACACAGTAGAAAAGTACCTCAAAGACTTAAGATCTATTGACTGCACTACTGAACCACAGGTGCACTTGCAAGGACAGTAAAGGCTCTGGAATGGAAAACTAATGCTTTGTGAATACTGCCCAGAGTTTTACACAAGTGGTTTGTAAGTAGTTTCTCATGTGTACACTTTGAAATTCATTTCTAATACGCTTCATATTCAACCCCGTATTTCTTCACACTTAAGCACATCATGCTTATTTCAGCATTGTTCTTTTGCTAAATGAAAATATGCCCCTGCATTCTCTTCTTTTCCCTTGTTAAGCCAGTCATCTTGGATTTGGCATTTAAAATCAAAAGGACTAGTCTTCAGAGAAATTACACAGGTCAAATCAAACGCACTGCAGAATAAAAAAAATTATAATAAACTAATCATTGAAGTAGGTGCTCCCCTTTAGAAAAAAATAATAACATTCCTCAATGACCCCGTTTTCCTGTCTCTAAAAACAGAAGACAGGGGTGGAGGGTTCATGATGTGCAAACTGGACCCTGCTGGTGGGGATCAGGAGCGAGGGGGTCGAAGGTCGCGGGAGGGCAAACAGCAGGGTGGCTATGGAAGGCAGGCAGAGGTACAGCGGTTGGCAGAGGCACAGGCGGTCGTCCCTCTCCCCCTCCTCCCAGTACAGTAGCAATGAGTCAGCGAGGCCCCCTCCCGGAGCAGGGTAAGGGTTCAGTAGTGGTGCTAATAATAGTGTCGTTGGCGTTGCTGGCAGATCCCAGGGTCTTTCAGGCACAGCAATGGGCGGCTCATTCTGCAAGATTACAGTGGGAAGACAACACTTAGGGGTAGTGACTGTGGGGAGCAGCCTTCAGCGCAGTTACAGAGGGCTGGATCACACAGATGCACGCTAGCAGCAGCATTAGCCTTCACTGGTTTAAATGCTGGACAGCTGGCGCCGGCAGCCGCATTAGCCTTCACTGGTTTAAATGCTGGACAGATGGCGCTAGCAGCCGCATTAGCCTTCACTGGTTTAAATGCTGGACAGATGGCGCTAGCAGCCGCATTAGCCTTCACTGGTTTAAATGCTGGACAGATGGCGCTAGCAGCAGCATTAGCCTTCGCTGGTTTAAATGCTGGACAGGTGGCGCTAGCAGCAGCATTAGCCTTCACTGGTTTAAATGATGGACAGACACACGCCAGCAACAGCATTAGCCAGCACTGGTTAAACGGCAGATAGATGGCGCTAGCGGCAGCCCATCCCCCACAACCGCAGGACTCTCACCTCCGTTGCTCATCACCATGCCTCCTGCCGACAAGCCCTTCATATTATTCTCCAGGTACGTCCTGCAAGACATACACGCGCCCCGTCAGCCAAAACCACAGGTGAGCTTGCGTGGAAAACACCAGGAGAGCCCCCCGAAAATATTTACTCACATCTGATCTCCTTCTAGAGATTTCTGGATCTCCTGGAGCACCTCTGTGAGAGAACATATCCTTGATTGAGATTTATTCAATTATTTATCATTATTATTATTATTATTATTTTATCAAATCAACTTACAAATACAATTTGTAAACAGACATTTTTCTCAGAAATTTCAGTTGCCGCAGACAAGGAAGGATGGACATTTTGCAGGCATACACAAACGGTCTCAGCAGTTAGAAAGCCATTGCAGCTGGTCACAGCGTGCAGGGACTGGTTTTATGGCATGGCATGAATGGACTCTCACAGTTAATAATGGAAAAAAGCAAACCAAAACAGGAAGTGCAAGTCTCTTTTAGTACTACAGTAGTCACATCACTATCACTCAGTAACATTTACGCTTCATGCTATATGAAAAAAAAAAAAAACTAGAAAAACAAACACATTTAATCTAAACCCTCGGGAGCTAAAATGGCCGATGTTGGTCTGTACTGAACTCACGCTCGTCATTCAGCAAAGCATGCTCCATTACTCGTCTGGCAGAGCTCTCTGAAATGTACACACAGGTCAGTCAAACTAGCAAGGCTGCTGAAAGCTTCAAAAATGACAGCTGAAAAGAGCACCCCATCAAAAATACACAACTATGAAACATTTGGATCCTTTCTCTCAAATCACAGGAATGAGTAATCGCCATGGACCAATCCCAGGATCGCATGTGTAATGTACTGGGAGTTGTAGTTCACCAACATGAAAATTCTAATCTAAATCAGCAGCAAAAATAAAATTACACATCCATATCAGGTCAGAGAAGAAGAGCAAGAGTGCCTGATGCATACTTTCTCAAGCTGATAATTCAAATGTTCCATTCAGTATAAGTGTTTACTCATAAAATTACTCAAAGTACCCATCATACTGAACATGATCATGCATAATAATTTGTAATGTCTGTGATGTATATTAATTAGTTCCAATTTGCTTGTGAGCCATTTCACAGAACAACAGTTACAGCCATCTCATGAAATCAACAACTAAATGCTTGAGAGAACATTCATATTGTTCAAAAAGATCTCTTTTTTTAAATGATTAACTTTACTGCAATTACTGAGCTGTAATTACTGAAAATGCCCACCCAAGAATTATTTTTTCATAAGAGCAAAACCTTACAAACTTCAGAGCCATTCTAGGACAAAGGTGCCAGCCAGCATAGTCAGGCTACTGACCGGGAACACCCAAGTCCTATAAACTAGCCCTCCACCTATGGCTACGCTGCTATGATGCGGTGACACTGGGAAACAAGGCCTTCTTTTCAGCACGAGAGAAAGGATTTGGGCTGTTTTACAGGACAAATACAAGTTTGATTTTTGATCGGGTTCTCTCTTCACATTTACACATGCAAGCACGATTTTTAGTACACACATTCTGTTTATTTGTGGTAACAGGTATTTAAAAAGTCTCACCACCACCTCCACCGGCACTCTTGTGACCGCTGGAAAGCAAAAAAAAAAAAAAAACATTATACATGGGATACCATTATGAGCCATTCCGACAGAGCGACAGTAAAACAGGCTGCAGGAGGCCTGCGGTATTTTGGCTCGGGCACGGATCAGCGCCCCTGGGCTCACCTGCGTTCCGTGGGCACCCCGTCGGGCTCCGACCGGGGCAGGGGACCGCGGGCGGAGGCGGAGGGGCGAGGGGGCACCTCCACCAGGCACCTGGGCTCCACCAGCCAGCGGGCGGACAGGGAGAAGCGCTCAAACTCAGACGGGGAGATCAGGTAGAACCCTGCGGGAGGACGGGAGAGTGAGGGTCGGGGAGTGTGAGGGGGCGGGGCCATGCGGAGATAAGACGTGTACACACACGCTGAGGGAGGGCTCTGCAGTCTGCCAGGGTCAGTGTAAGGCCCAGAACTGCCTTTCTGTGTGGGGCGCCACCTGCGGTCTGTCTGTGTGCATGTATGCAGACGCGTGTGTATGCGGACACGTGTGTATGCGGATGTGCGTGTATGCGGACACGTGTGTATGCGGATGTGCGTGTATGCGGACGTGTGTGTATGCGGACACGTGTGTATGCAGACGCGTGTGTATGGTGTATGCGGACACGTGTGTATGTGGATGTGCGTGTATACAGACGTGTATGTATGGTGTATGCGGACACGTGTGTATGTGGATGTGCGCGTATGCGGACACGTGTGATTGCAGACGTGTGTGTATGGTGTATGCGGACACGTGTGTATGCGGATGTGCGTGTATACAGACGCGTGTGTATGTGGATGTGCGTGTATACAGACGCGTGTGTGTGTGTGTGTGTGTGTGCGTGTATACAGACGCGTGTGTGTGTGTGTGTGCGGACACGTGTGTATGTGGATGTGCGTGTATACAGACGCGTGTGTGTGTGTGTGTGCGGACACGTGTGTATGTGGATGTGCGTGTATACAGACGCGTGTGTGTGTGTGTGTGCGTGTATACAGACGCGTGTGTGTGTGTGTGTGCGGACACGTGTGTATGTGGACGTGCAGACGTGTGTGTATGCGGACACGTGTGATTGCAGACGTGTGTGTATGGTGTATGTGGACACGTGTGTATGCGGATGTGCGTGTATACAGACGCGTGTGTGTGTGGATGTGCGTGTATGCAGACGTGTGTATGCAGATGTGCGTGTATGCACATGTGTGTGCATGTGGAAGTGTGCGTATGGGGACACGTGTGTATGTGGAAGTGTGAGTATGCGGACGCATGTGTATGTGGAAGTGTGTGTAGGTGGACGCGTGTGTATGAGGACACGTGTGTGTGGGAGTGTGTGTATGAGGACACGTGTGTATGTGGGAGTGTGTGTATGAGGACACGTGTGTGTGGGAGTGTGTGTATGAGGACACATGTGTGTGTGTGGGAGTGTGTGTAAGAGGACACGTGTGTGTGTGTGGGAGTGTGTGTAAGAGGACACGTGTGTGTGTGTGGGAGTGTGTGTATGAGGACATGTGTGTGTGTGTGGGAGTGTGTGTAAGAGGACACGTGTGTGTGTGTGGGAGTGTGTGTATGAGGACACGTGTGTGTATGTGGAAGTGTGCGTATGGGGACACGTGTGTATGAGGAAGTGTGAGTATGAGGACACGTGTGTGTGTGTATGAGGACACGTGTGTGTGTGGGAGTGTGTGTATGAGGACACGTGTGTGTGTGGGAGTGTGTGTATGAGGACACGTGTGTGTGTGGGAGTGTGTGTATGAGGACACGTGTGTGTGTGGGAGTGTGTGTATGAGGACACGTGTGTGTGTGGGAGTGTGTGTATGAGGACACTGTGTGTGTGTGGGAGTGTGTGTATGAGGACACTTGTGTGTGTGTGTGTGTGTGTGGGAGTGTGTGTAAGAGGACACGTGTGTGTGTGGGAGTGTGTGTAAGAGGACACGTGTGTGTGTGTGTGGGAGTGTGTGTATGAGGACACGTGTGTGTGTGTGTGTGTGTGTGTGTATGAGGACACGTGTGTGTGTGTGTGTGTGTGTGTGTGTGTGTGTGTGCGCTGCGCTGCGCGGTCACCTTGGCCGTGCTTGGTGAAGACGCAGGAGGCGATGCCGCTGACGTCCTCGCGCCGGATGCAGGGGTACTGCACCTGCATCTTGATGCCGGGCAGCGACAGCACGTTCAGGTCGCCCTGATTGGTCAGCACCACCAGCCCGCTCTCCCCGTACTCCTCCACCCGGCTGCTGCCGAACCAGGCCACGCCCACCCGCCGCACGCGCGAGCCCTCCATCGCCGTCAGCTTCAGCTTCATCTTGGCGCTCACCTTGGGCAGCGTGAACAGCTGCAGAGAGAGAGAGAGAGAGAGAGAGAGTGAGCGGGGTTTTAACTCACCGCTCTGTAAAGCCATCCCCGGCATTACAATGCCTCTACGGCTCAATGCATTTACATACACAGGCCCACAGCCCTGCAAGGACACGCGCCGCATTATCATAGGGATGCAGTCATACGGAAAAACATATCCACTCACTTCAGTTCAGGGTTAGGTGTGATCTACTGCAAATGAAGCATTGAAATGCAGGGTTTTCAAAGACAACTGCAGGTGGAAATGCAGGAGCCAGGGCAGCAGATGTATGGTTTGGCACTCAGCAGTTTTGTAGAGGAAACAGAGTGTGGAGTGCAGCATCATGCACAGCAGCTCTCTATCTCTGGCAATGTTTACAGATGATGTTCAACAGCATTTCAGCCACTGGACTGTGAAGAGTGCAGGAACCACGGGCAAGCCCTACCATGTACCCATTCAACAACAACACTTTCCCTGCGTTAAAACTGCTCATTCTCAACCCGATGCCACAACACATAACAAACTGACAACAGTGCTACAGAAGACACTGAACACGCTTGGTTAGCCAGTGTGTTAATCACTGCGCCTGTCATCACTCAAGCTGGAATAAATGATGCCATTACTGTGAGTATAAGTGCTCTGTCCGGTTAAGGAACTGGCTTTGCAACTGAAAGGCTGCAGATTCGATTCCCAGGTAGGACACAGCCTTTCTAGTCGTGAGAACAGTATTGCATTAGAGTGTTTGCTAAACGCCCAGAATGATAACGTGTGATAACATGATAACATTTTTAGAAGAAAACGACCAAAGCGCTGTAGTTCTGAAAAGTGCTGAAAACCACCAAAGTGCAAAGTATTTCAGCCAGAAAAACTCCGTTCACCAGAATTCTCACCTTTATTTCCACACTTGCTTGACAGCCCTATGTTTACATGCACGGTTTTCGGTTCGATTGTAAGATAACCGTGCATTTTCTGGCTGAAATACTTCGCACTTTGGTGGTTTTCAGCACTTTTCAGAACTACAGCGCTTTGGTCGTTTTCTTCTAAAAATGGGCTGTGACAAGTACATCCTGCTCATTTATTCTGATACCTTGCACTTTTCTAAATCCCAAAGCAGAGTTCTCCTCCGAAAATCCTGGAAACTATTTAATCCAAGCAAAGATCAATTTAATAAAATATTTGTGCATCAGAATCTATTTCCAGGGTATTATATTCTGAGACTTGAATCAGCAGAGTCCCCTAAAGAAGCTGGACTCATGCAGGCAACAGCAGTGCTAGCATTAGGGAAGTCAGCAGTTTGCTTTCTGCATTTTTTATGTCCGTTTTAGCACATGTTTTTGTACTGGCTCACACAAGTTAAGCGCAATGAAGAATTATAATTATTATTGTTTTTGACATTTAGAGATGTTTCTGATGACTAGCTGGGCTTTGCAAAGGCAAGCATAGGAGATTTGCAGGGGTTTGAGGTCTAAAGCAAGAACATACATTTTAAGTAACTCCACAGCAGCTTGTACAGCACTGTCAGGCTGTAGCTGCCCAGTGATTAGTGTTCTTGATTGCATTCCAGAATGTTATACGAGTTAAGATGACTTTCATGACATAAAGTTACACTTTTCCAACACTGATACAACATGAACGCAAGTGAGCTGAGTGCACCTTGAGCCCACATGTTTCCCAAATACAAGTTCTTTCAAATTCCTTCATGCAATTTCTTAAACCAACAACCAGAAATATACCGAGTGAGAGAAAGATTATTTGTGGAACTGATTTGACTGTGTGTGCGTTTCATTTGCAAACTATGGCAAGGGCACTCTCCCAATTCATAATTCCACCAATGTGAGCAAGTCAGAAAAAGAAATGAAATCATTCTTTTTCTTCTTCTTCAATACAAAGCAGCTCAAGAACTAAACCTTGACCAAACATGGCTTTGAATGCTCCAGCTCCAGAGCAGTGTTGGGTAGGAAAGCGCACACGCACGCACACACACACACACACATGAACAACCACCAGCAGGCCTGACAGACAGGTCCTGAGTGAGTCAGAACAGGAGGCCAGACCTTGAACTGCTCCTCCGAGACGACCAGCAGGTGGTGCGAGCCCTGCATGTCGGGGCTGCGGGACAGGTCGTGGGCCACCTCCAGGGGCTCCGGCAGAGGGGCACCGTGCCCGTCCAGCACCACCAGCCCCACCACCGGCGCGCGGTGCATCAGCTGGATCTCCTTCGCTGTTACGGTGAGGAAGAGAGCGATGAGGAGGAGGAGCGGAGACAGAAAGGACTGAACCGAAGAGAGGCCCACAGGATCACTGTGGTCATGTATATTGCTATGCAAGTGCAGCACAGGCTCACCGGGGTGGGCTGTGACGGGATCCTCGGTCCTGCGCTCCACGGGGGGGATGCGGAGGATGTAGGCGAAGACGCTGCCGCCATTGGTGCCCGCCCAAAGCGAAGGAGTGCTGTGGGCGGCTGGAGGAGGAGGAGGAGAAATCATAAGTGAGCGTAAGTGCTGTGCACATTAACCAATTAAACTGCAAAGGGTTCAGACAATTCGCCCTGAGTGCGCATTCCTGACATTCTTCATTTATATTAGCTCCTTTAAAAAGCACAAAGTGGACGGAATGGAATGGCCGTGTACGAGTCAGGCATTAAGTGCTGTGTTCCGTCCATAGATTTACTGTGCTTTTCTCAGCGCCACAACAAATTGACCCCATTTTGTAGGGCAAGATGCAATCTCTCGAGTGAGGACGAGTATTTATTTCATATACTGGCACACTGCCTTCTGAAAAAGGTCACAGAAGGCATGCAGTACAAAGGGATTTGTCATTTTACACTGCAGGTAAGAATCTGCCTCGGACATTATTAAATTATACTCTGCAATGCATTTTGTATTGTGTATTGGGAACACTTTCTAAACACATTTCAGGGAAATGTGGTCAACAGTAGCCAAATAAAAGGCATATCCTATAAGATACTGTGACTCGTTACTGAGGCAGAACGTTTCAGGAAACAGGGCTCTATGCTAATATTTTCTCCAAGAAGCAAATGTGCTCCCAAGTTGAAAAATTTAGGAGCACACTAATCCAATTAGTAGATGTGACTAAATCGTTTTTGCAGTTAGAACACATCGATTTTCACATCGATGGAAACACTGTAGAGCCTTGGAAAGCACCTGGACTAACAGCACATAACATACCTCCTCTCCCCTCCCCTCTCACCTGATTTAGCACAGAGTGGTTAATATAGCGGCCAAAGTCCTAAACAGGGGAGATTAGGCGAAGGTACAAGTTCCACAATTCACCTCTGAGCTCTAATACTGAGCTCCTTGAATTGTGTCAGGAACATAAGAGAGGAGACAGGCTGTTGTAGGTGCTTTTTTGGGGGATATCTGGAGGAGAGCTTGTTTAAAGCACGCTCGGCTGCCGTGAAGTGCACTTGCCGTCGCTGAGGAAGGAGTCGGCGAAGTAGAGTGTGCGGACCAGGCCGGTGAAGGAGTCGTCTGAGGAGCGCGCCTCGATCTTCCTCTGCACCGGAGCCAGCTCCATCTCCTGCAGCTCCGCCTCCAGCCTCGCGTTCAGCTCCTGCAGCTGCACAGGGGAGCAGACACAGAGAAAGAGCACACGCCTCAGGAAGGGACAGTCCAGTGTCTCAGAGGACAGCAGGGGAGTGGGAGCGAGACAATGGAGGTGCAGTTGGGGAATAAATGAGTGAGGCGATCGAAGGAAGAGTCACAGGGCAGAGAGACTTGGAAAGTACAGATTGAGAGAGGGACGGGGAGATGGCAAGAGAGAGACAGAGTGAGAGATAGAAGGTCAGAGGAACAGGGAGACAGACAGAGGTGGAGAGGGAGCAGGAGGGAGACAGTGACAGAGGAAGAGAGGGAGGAGGAGGGACAGAGGAAGAGAGGGAGCAGGAGGGAGACAGTGACAGAGGAATAGAGGGAGGAGGAGGGACAGAGGTAGAAAGGGAGCAGGAGGGAGACAGTGACAGAGGAAGAGAGGGAGGAGGAGGGACAGAGGAAGAGAGGGAGCAGGAGTGAGAGAGTGACAGAGGAAGAGAGGGAGCAGGAGGAGGGAGAGAGGGAGCAGGAGGGAGACAGTGACAGAGGAATAGAGGGAGAAGGAGGGACAGAGGGAGAGAGGGAGCAGGAGTGAGAGAGTGACAGAGGAATAGAGGGAGCAGGAGTGAGAGAGGGCCAGAGGAAGAGAGGGAGCAGGAAGAGGGAGAGAGGGAGCAGGAGGAGGGAGAGAGGGCTGAGCCGGACCTTGGCTGCGTTGTTGGCGTGCTGCTTGCGCATGGACACGCGGCTGCGGCGGATCCGGCGGAAGGACTGGCGCAGGGACTTCTTAATGGACTTCACACGGGACAGAGGGCCCTCCATGGCCAGCTGGTCACTGGGGTTCAGCGTGCACCTGCACCACACACCGCACACACTCACCTTCTGCTTTTCATCACACTTTACACCTGCTCCACACCTTTACAATGATGCTGTACTCAACTTTACACCTGCTCCACACCTTTACAATGACGCTGTACTCAACTTTACACCTGCTCCACACCTTTACAATGACGCTGTACTCAACACCCACTCACACACACACACACACACTCACTCACACACTCACACTTACCTTCTGCTTTTAATCATACTTTACACCTGCTCCACACCTTTACAATGACGCTGTACTCAACTTTACACCTGCTCCACACCTTTACAATGATGCTGTACTCAACACCCACTCACACACACACACACACACACACCTTCTGTAAACTAGGGAACTAGGGGTGTCACGGTGTGACATTTTCACAGAATGATAAGAATGAGTCCAAAAAGACCACGGTTATAGGGTATCACTGTAGGGTATCAAGGCCATTCACAAAACACACAGTGCTGAAAACTGAAAGAAACTGAAAGAAAAATGTATTATAATGGCAACCCTGGCAGGGTTATAATGATTATAATGACAACCCTATCAGTTATATTCCCTTACACTTGTTTGCTGTTGAGATGTTCTGTGAACATTGGGTAGTTGTGACTTAGAAAAAGAACAAAAGGAATCATTTGTAAGCAAATGGCGCTCATTAGCTGGTTAGATTGTGCGACAATTACACTGAACTGCAGCAAGTCAACAGCTGTTTTCAAACAGGTGTACCAAGGAATCAGGCGATGAACAGTGCATGCAGTTAGCGTAATTGTTGCTTAAGTAGCAATTAGCTGAGTGCTGAAAAAAATAATGGAAAACCCCATAGACGTGCTAGCGGAAAATTAGCACCTAAGCGCGACCTGTTTTACACTCCTCAAAATGACAATATAAGGCAAATAAATGCATAGTTTACAAAATAGTTACTTAATGAACCAAATAAAAACAGTTCACCCGTTACAGAAGCAGCAAAAAGTAAAGCATAGCCTATTTGGCCGTTAAAAAGACAGAGATGTGTTTTAATCGTTTTTTTTTTTAAATGCTAACGCTGCAGTAACAGTCAGATCATACGCCGTGGGAGTGTGACACCGCGACACCGCTACACTAAACGCCGGCACCCTGACCCCGGCGGCGCTCACCGGACCAGCACGGGGCTCCTCTGCAGGTAGTCGTACAGGCCGAAGCCGTGGCTGGTGCCGAAGGCCACCAGCTTCCACTCGGAGTGCAGGGAGAGGGCCGTCACCACGGCGGGGGGCTGGCACTGCACCAGGGCGAAGGGCTGGAAGCCGGGCGGGAAGGTGACCGGCTCCTCCCGCACCTCCAGCCGGGCGTGGCCCTTCCAGCGGAAGCCCTCCTGGCCCTGCAGCAGGTCCACCAGCGAGGCCTCCACCACCTGCTCGGCCGGCTCGTCGTTCAGCTCCATCATCAGGATCTGACAGAGGGGAGAGCGCTCTGTCCACGGGGGCTCAACACAGCAGCCGCGGCGGCCCTCGTGTGGGGGGGTTACGGTCTCATTATTGCTTTATTTTCCCCTCTGAGTCTAGTCAAGCCAATCGGATTGTAAGATATCCTTTCGCTATCGCCCACATTACTCCAACCAATCACAGCACTTATACAGTTTGGGATGGTAAGGCAACCGCTCGGTTGAGGTGATTGCTGTAACGGCCATCTCTTTGATCTAGGAATGAAGCGAAGACGATAACACCCCCGCACTCCCACGTTACTCGCCACCAGGTTTCTACCAATGTCTGCTCAATTTGAGAAATACAGCCTCGTCTCTCCTCCACATAATTATTTAATGGCTGCGACTCAGAAGAAATCAGATACGTTCCCAAACAATCCCGCGTTCGGAAAGAGGCAGGGATCACGTTTAATAGCGGTCCCTTCATTAGGAGGAAGTTTTAATCGCGTGGCGTTGGGTTGCAGACCGCTAACGCGGTGAAATAAATAAAATAAAGGCCTGGTGGCCGGGAAAGGGGAGCGGCTGCCTCCGTACTCACCTGCCCTGCCGTGCCGGCCACGGCCAGGTAGCCGCTGTACTTGCACAGGTGGATCTTCTGGATGCCCAGGCGAGGGTCGTCGCTGTAGGGGTCGAAGTTCCCCACCTGTTGGAGAGCGACAGGTTTACATGGCTCCCTCGTGAAGCCTGAATCACAGGGAGCGGATCAGAGGGAGCAGACACAGACGGGCTGTACTGCGTGTGCGCGCCCTGCCGTCCTGACACGCGGGAGAAGGGGGGTTAGAGCGTGTGGGACGAGCGCGTTCTGCTCGCACCTTCCGGAACGGCGGCCACTCCCCGTCGGCGCCCTGGTTCATGTTGTCGTTGAAGTCGGCGTCGGTGTGGAAGACCCCCGCCGTGCCCAGCTTGTACATGGGGTACAGGCACACCCCCGAGGCGTCCCAGAAGCGCACCGTCCCGTCCTCGTGCCTGTTTTTTAGGGGCGGGACACACAGGCGCGGGGTTGGCGGAGCAGGCGGGGGAATGACAGACAGCGGGTCGGTCCTAATGATGCTCTTAAGAGCAGCGGACGCGCACTCACCCTGTGAGCAGCAGGTCCCTCTGAGGGGGGTCTGGAGCCAGGTTCTGCCCTCCATTCACGGGCCAGAGCTGCAGGGGGACAGCGAAACGCACACGTGATTCCCCTGGAAGCAGGGCCCCCTAACCCGTACTGTACCACACATGCTCAGAGCCCTGCGCATCTCTACTGGCCACGCACCCTGCCTGAGTAGTGTGTGCTCTGCAGCGCCCCGGCCGCCAGCACCCGCTCCCACAGCTTGAGGGGGATGCAGGAGACGTGGTGGGAGCAGGTGATGGCCGAGCAGTGCAGCGGCACCAGGTAGGGCGTCTGGATCACCGGCCAGCCGTCCGTCAGCAGGTCCACCACCACCAGCTCCTCCTCCACCAGCACCACCAGCGGGCATGCGGGGGGGCCGTCACGCGGTGTCTGCGTCGGGGGCATGAGGCGTTTGAGTATGTGGCGATGTTTGTCTTGTGGTGTGCGTGATGTGTTGAGTATGTGTGAGCAGCCAACGTTTGTGTGTTGTGTTGGTTGGTAGTGTGTGTGTGTGGTGTGATGCAAGACGTTGTGGTGTCTGTGTGGGGGAGAGTGTGTGTAGTATAAGACTGTTGAGTTTATAGTCTTGCGCAGTAAAGGGCAGTGCTTCTCAGCTCACCTCTGTGCTTCTCGTCTGTGATGATGAAGAAGTCGATGATGCGGGAGGTGAAGTCCAGCGCTACGTGGGTCTTGCCGTGGATGATGGAGATGCAGTGCCTGTCCCCATAGCTGGCGCGGGGCATCCCACCGCTGAAGACCAGGAACGGGGGCCTGAAGAGGGGAATCACAGGCAGTGAGAGACAGAGAGAGAGAACATAAACTGCACAGAATAACACAGGCAGGGTGAACACGGAAAGAAAATGGATGAATGAGGAAAACTATAAACAGGGCATGAAGTACAGGATGTGGAAAACAGGAAAGGATCAAACATTTCTCCCACACAAACAGGAGTTAATCATTAGAGGCCAGGTGAGTCACAGGAGGGCTCTGAGGGTGAACGACACTGCAGACGCTCACACAGGGCAGGGGCCTGAAGGGCACAGTCTCCTGCATACTCACCCTTCTGCGTTGGGCAGCTGCACGATCTTAGAGATGGCTTTGCAGGGGAAGGAGCCTGAGAGGAGGAGACAGAGCACCGGTCAGTCAGCAGGCTGTCCTGTAACAGCTTCCCCTCGTCCCCCAGAATGCACTGTGCCCGGTCACACGAGGTCCGAGAGCGCAGGGCGGGGCGGGCCTCTCACCGTAGGGCGTGTCCTGCTCGTCGGGCTCCTGCAGCGAGCCCTTCCCGGTCACCGTCCAGCGGCAGAAGCCGCCGTCGCTGTGAGAGCTGATGATCTGGCCTCCGTCCGGCATCCACCACACGCTCTCCAGCTGCTGCGAGGGGGACACAGAGCGCACGCTTTACCGGCGCTGCCTAGTCAGGGCCGCCTCACCCGCTCCGCCCCACGCCCGCGGCCACGCCCGAGGCCTACCTGCGTGCCCTGGAGGAGCTGCACGGCGCGCTTGCCGTCCAGGTCCCACAGCACCATGAGGCCGCGGCCGTACCCCAGCACCACCTGCCGCGGGTTCAGCGGGTTCTCCTGCAGGGCCTCCACGCTCTCCAGGTTCCTGCGGCCCACGTAGTCTTCTGGGACACTGCAGAGGGGGACGACACGACAGTGTAGGACGCCAGGGAGGGGAGGGATGCAGAGGGCTCAAAGGGCCATAAAAGGAGGCACCAGATTTTTTTAAATGGTAAAAAGTGTTTGAGAAAATGTGTATATAGCCAGCTATATATACTTAAAGCCATTCAAATTAATTTGTAAGTTTATTCCCAGGCTTGTATCGTCTCTGTGTGAGTAACAGGTAACATGCTTAGAGCTGAACTGATGGCTGCTCCCTGTTCAGTAGGTTCACACTCTCAGTAAATAGGGATTTGACATTTCCAGCCCAGTGAAGCTAGGAAATCAGCGCTAGGGGTGATCCGTTTAATTAGCATTAGCATTAACACATTCATTAACATCTGTCATTCTGTGCGGGGGTGAAAATGACAGTGACAGCGGTATTGCAATTACAGTTAAAGATCAATGTGTGCCATTATTTCTGCATTGTGCATCATTTTTTTAAATCACAGCAATGAAATTTAATGGAAAAGCTTACAAAGCTGAAGGTCACATTAGCGATTTGGCCCCAATTTCAGACCGGTCAATAGAAGGCGATTAAACTGTACTGAACAGAACTGAGTGATGGGGAGCATTCATTTCAATAGCTAATTGTGCCATTCCATACTGAGTGACCACTGCTTTTAGCCTTTGTGGCTTCAAGGCATGCGCATGCGTGCGTGCCAGTGTGAGGGAGAGAGAGAGTGTGTGTGTGTGTGTGTGTGCAAACGTCCATGTGTGTGAGCGGGGCCCCAGTCAGGCACACACCTGTTCTGCACCTCCTCCACGCTGATATTGCGCTCCTCCAGCTCCCTGAAGCCGGGCACCTCCACCACGAACACGTGGCCTCCCTCCGTGCCCAGGAGGAGCAGCTCCCCGGACGAGTGCGCCAGCACTGCAGTTACCCGCGTCACACTCGGGGGGGCGCTGGCACAGGGACAGAGACTCACACATTCACTCTTCGTGCCTTTTACGACTCCATGTGAACAGAGATACCATCAAGTGTTTACGATGCGAGAGCAATGGGGCTGCAGAAGCAAATGTGTGAACATCAATGCCCATCCTGCTGACTGTCAGAACACTGGGTCAATGTGCACTGACTATACAGCAGCTCTGCATCTGTCTTTCCTCTCGCTGAGTGGGTGTATTCCTGTGTGTGTGTGTGTGCGTCTGAGAGAGAGAGAGTGTGTGTGTGTGTTTGTGTTTGTGCATCTGTGCGCATCTAAGAGAGAGAGAGAGAGAGAGAGAGAGAGAGAGTGTGTGTGTGTGTGCATGCATCTGTGCGCATCTAAGAGAGAGAGAGAGAGAGAGAGAGTGTGTGTGTGTGTGGATGCATGTGTGCGCGTCTAAGAGAGAGAGAGAGAGAGAGAGTGTGTGTGTGTGTGTGTATGTGTGCGCATCTAAAAGAAAAAGAGAGCAGTGATAGTCTCAGGCACAGTCAGTGTGTTCATTGTCGCAGAGCAGTGTCAGTGTGCGTTAAGGCTGCGTGTCAGTGGTAATGACCCACCCTGGCGGGCCGGTCAGTGTGAAGCGGCCGATCTCCAGCAGCTCGGACACGCCCTGGTGTGCCCGCAGCGTCCACATGTGCAGACTGTTATCATCCAGCAGAGTCACCATCTCAAGCTGTCACGCAGGAGAGAAGGACAAGTACACAGACCAGCCGGTCAGACTCCTCAACAGAGAAACAAATCTTACTGGAAGTCTAAAAATAAGCACCTACCTGCAAACCCATATGGGTCATCTTCCCAGAGGCCGCATTTCTAAGCCTTTTCCTCCCCAGCAACCTGTACCCCTTAATACTGTGGAGTGGTGCCGGGTCAGTTAGGCAGCCTAAAGTGACTTTTTCCATCTGAGTGGAAGTGTTCGCAATTTATACAATCCCTCAGTTCTTTAATTATTCATTATATTGAAAATCGTTCTGCCGGTGATGCTGACAGCCAGTTAATTAAGTTTATAAATTACAGGCAGATAGGGACGTCCGATGTAATAAAGCTGGTGATGTCTGGAATGTTCCATGGCACGGCCAGCATTCATTTCAGCTGTAGCTACAGGCCATTTTAGCAATCAACAGTCTGACAGATCCCAACTTCTTTCCCCTAACTCAAACATTACCTCACTAATTAATTGATCTTGAAATGAAAACTGAAAACTGATTAAAAAACGTATGGTGGCTGTTCTGTGGAACTCCTGTGTTCAGTGGACATGCTTTTCTGTCTGAGAGATCGTATCTCACGAATACCTCTCCTCGCCCAGGCGGAGGTATTCCTGGAGATGATGCCCCAGTGATAAGAGCGGCAGTGGAATCTGGGCTAGTGTGAGCTTGCAGTTAGAGGGCCGTGCGCTCACCTGATGTGGGAGGAAGTGCACCTGAGTGACTGTGGCGTTCTCGTCGTGGAGGCCCATGAACTCCACTCCCGGAGCCCCGTACCTGACGGCAAAGCTGAGGAAAACTCGGACCACGCCCACGCTCCCAAACACACACGCGTACGCACACACCCTCTCAGTCACGCTCCGGGACTGAGTCATCTGCACCGTCTCCCAGGCTGGGAAACGCCAGGTCATAAGACACAGACGTGACAGGGGCAGAGCTAAGGGACTGCTGGGAATATGGGCACTTTCTGGCTGCGACTGAGAGTTTCGTTCAGAAGCTTCTGCTGAAACAGAAGGCCTCCCTCTTCTCTTTTGACACATTTTATATAGTACAGACAGATATTCATCAGATATTCAGACATTTCAGGCCAGAGTGACAGTGACAGATGTCAGGTGTATCAGTGTCTTCATGCGTTACATAAACAGTGTACATAAGAGTGTATGGGTATACAATATCTGTAGATAATGGGTTTTCTTTTGTCACTGAAACAGGTATGCAGACTGGTTCTGCCACAGTTGAGCACAGTATCCACCACAGAGGGGAATTGCAAAACACCCTGGGAAAACACACACATAAACACACACACAAGAGCGCACACACGCGCGCACACAGACTCACGCACACAGTCCAGCAGCCGTGTGCTCTGTAACAGTGCAACACATCCGTTCAGGCTACATGTGGCACTCCCTACAGGAGTAGCGGTACCGCAGAAAGCAGATTCTATCACAGTGAACAGATAGACACATTCCCCGGGGCAGCTGGGTGGGCCTGTGTGTGAAGGATACAGTTTGATAGCGCCGGAACGAGTACCGATGGCCAGGAGCTGCAGGGTAGGGCTGTAACCCAGAGCACTGGGCTGGTGGGGGAATCCATGTTCCACAGTCTGCACACAGAGGAACTCTCATTAACACAATGCCTTTTTTATAAAAAACCACACGTCATAAAGACTCATTTTAACAACATCTAATAGGAAAACTTGCTTCCTCTGAAAAGTGAAGAAAGTTGCATGAAAATATCAACACACAAACCGCTCTAAATATGCTTTTTTTTAAGTTGACAATGTTTGAAATTTAAGCCAAGTAAACACGTTTGTCTTTGTTGATGCCAAGTTGGCGTTTTATACGTCATGATCATCGAGGTGGTACCACTGTTATCAGCTGTCATTTTTCCATGAGAAGAGCAAAACAGCCTCACAATGTCACCTCTGTCTTCCCTGGGTTTTCACAACAAATGTCTGTAAACACACCCACAGCGTAATCCACTGACTAACGCTTACGAGAAAGAGCCCCATACCCACGCTGGCTACTTCCGTTTTCCAAAGAACAGCAAGCGCACGGTGGAACACGTGTACGCGTGTGTCGGTTGGACAGGTTCTGCGCGGCGAGACTCTACGCGCTGGCGTGCCTCTCCGTGCTGGCGGAGGCAGTGAGGCAGCGTGGGTAAGCGGGACGGGCCGGCGCGGCGCTCAGAACCTGACCTTGTTGAACTGGTAGAGCTCCTGCTTTAGCCTGTCCCGCTGCGACTCGTGCCCATGTCGCCGGAACCTCTTCATCCTCCCTCACCAAGCCTGCTCCCGCTCTGCTGCCTGGGACAGGGACGGGGAACAGGTACCGCTTACAGCAAACAAACGCCCTACATTAGGCTGCCTGGCATCAGACATTAACAGAGGCACAGCATTACATCACACCGGGGTTTCACCGAAACGCCGCAGCGCAGGGGCTGGAAAAAAAAGGGAAAAGGCGATGAAAGAATGTAGCGCAGGTTGGTGCGTATTGAGAGACGGCCCCCAAAAAGAATTCCTGGACTGGGCCTTTTTTTGTTGGCTTCTATCCCCTCCCCCTCTCCCCCATGTCCCCTCCCTCCTGTGTCCACTCTTCTTAAACATGAGCAGGTCAAAGGACACAACAGGCTCTCACTGAAGTGTCCATTGTTCTGCTCCCCCAGCAAGCCGAGCTGCACCCCCCCCCCCACCTCTCCCCAGCGCAAATAGCAGCTGATGAAAACACCTGTCGCACAAACGGCCAGTTCAGGGGGAAATGGGGAGGGAGAAGTCGGCTCCTGGCCGGCTTTCATGGCTAGCCTAAACACGAAGATCACTTCCTCAAAAAACAAAAACAATAAAAAAACCTTCTGCACTGTTGGCAACCTATAGGCTAGATAGGGCTCTGATCTTCTACTTGATTCTGCCTGAGGGTATTTCTGGGGCACAAGTGTGGTTATTATTTGTATTATTAAAAGAGGGAAAAAATGAGAACGTTAAGTGCACACTGCAGTGTAAGGTTAGCATTCCAACCACCCGCCACCGCCCCCCCTCCCATTCACTCCACTACACCATATTTTCCATTAATTAGCTATCACATTCACGCGCTGGTCGGAAGGTGTATTTCCGATTTATCTGATATAGCCTATCTGAGCAAGTGATCTACTGGTTTTATTTTTGGTTCGTCTTCAAGAAGGTCATCATAAACACAAACCACATGGATAAAGAGCTGCTCCTGTTCAACATATTTGTTTTTCACAAATACATAGCAACAGTAATACTATGTAATACTACCATTTAGCAAAAATGTTGTCACCACAAATATAAGCCCTAACTATTATTTACCCTTTCCTTCATGATGGAACTTGACAGCAGATAATAAGCCAAGTCATAGCAGGGATAGAAGTGGCACTGAACAGCGCAGAAGAACACTGTAATGTGAGCCATTAAGGTCTGTATAACAGAAGATACCTTTCTGGGAAGCCGTGGACTAAAAACAGACGTGAAGTAGCCTACCATATACATTCTTTCACTAAGATACAGACACGGGTCTGAAATGTCATACTCCCATATCATCCAATGAATAAAATTAGGTGTTGCCACCCAACAATGTCAGAGCTTTCTTTTGTAGAAGGGACCATTCTTACTTGAAAAACAGATTTTTCCAGTATTTTGAACAAACCTGTAATTGTTTGTACAAACTTACACAACTGTTACATCAAATCATCTCGATAGATAGGCTACCTTCTTCCCTGCTGGTTTATAATTGATGCAGAAGTTAAATCACCAAGCACTTAGGCTATATAGGGACTTGAACACCAGTACTGGGCTGTTTCACGAAGGAGGATTGCAGATTTGCAGATCTGGGAGGATTCTGGGTTTTAAATGATAACTGCACTGAGTAAAACCCAGAATCATCCCAAATCCCAAACATAGACTTAGGTAAAAAGAGCTGTTCAGGGTTTTACTCAGCAAAGTAATCCAGCTAACTCAGTAATCCTGCTTCGTGAAATACCCCTGGGTCTTCATGTTCAATGAAATATGCCCAGAAAAAATCATACAAAAATTCTGCCTTTCCACCAGTCGCAGCCAAGATATCAACAGAATGGAATGACATGAGATTCTACCACAGCACATGAGGGTTATACACTAAGCTGACGTATAGTTTTCCCCTTTTAAAATTGTAACCAAAGTAGTAGCCTAGGTTCTATGAGAAATGGTTCAGCAATTAAGCCTTGATTTTCAGCATGCAAAACTTTATTACAAAATAGCACGCAACAGCAATCTGAACGCACACATACAATAAAATCCACTTTTCAAATTGTCCTGCTTGTCATAATCCATTTTAAATAAAGAGTTCTGAATCCAGTCAATAGCACTGATAGATCACACGGTGCATGATGAAAGCACTCTTATCTCAGAAATCAATAAGAGTGCACATGCATGCCAGGCCGTGTCTGAGTGATCCTGACTCCTGGGCCTTCTGTCTGGTATTACTCACAGTGTGACTGTCACAGCTTCCCAACCCAATCCTCCATGACTAGACCAGCGCATATTTCTCATATTAGTATTGCTCTCAGGGTTACCACTGCCTGTTTTAGTCACCGGTGCCATGAATGTTCCGTCAGTGCAAGCTCCAAGGACAGTCATGCTTTCTTCCTCGTGCCGGCTATAATAGACAGTGGAATAAATTGTTACCACAGCACCACAGATTACACAAGTCCAGGTCCTCACAGGTAGTGGTCTGGTGGACAAGCTAACTGCCAACAGGGGAGGACTATATCTTTTGCTTGTCTCATGTTATAAATATAACTGTTGATCAATCCTACTCGATGGCCCAGAGCTGGGAAAGCTGCAGTCTCCAAACCTTTGCTCCACAAACATTGATGCATGTTAACAGGACTGTTTTCCCCAAACAGAAAACTTGCTTGTGCAGTAAAGAAGAAAGCACCACCTCAAGGGACAGAGGTACCAGCATGCATCCCGAGAAGGGAATATCTAAGGACTGGCAGGCCAGATAAAACACACACAAACTCCAATGTGATCATTCAATCTAAAAAGGCTTCTACAATACAGCACCATCCACAGTCAGCAAAATTTGTATTTCAGCAAAATTTGTAATTCAGCAAAAAATTTTAATTCATCATCCATGTCACACTTTTCGATTTTTAGGGGTATTCTGTCCTGCATTGTTCACTTAACAGTAGTAATATCCATTTAAAGGGCCTTTATGGAAGGAAATTAATTGCAAATGCTGAGACCGCTGGTCCAATGCTTCTGTTGTATCCCTATTCTTGAGCATAATTTAAAAAAGTGAGGTTTAAAGATGTCGGACCCTCCGCACAATGATTATCCAGAGCCTAACTTCCTCCAAAAAAGGAGGAAATCACAAAGGCTGCCTCACACACCTCATGAGGACTGATCATTCTGAACCATTCTGGAAAACAGTGATGCACTGAAAACAAGAAATAGCCAGTGTTCACAGTACCTCCAGCTGAGCAAACTGATAGACTTATGTTGGCAAATAAGCGATGTAAGGAGCGCCTTACCTTTGTGTGGCTTTGTGTAGGCTAATTTGTGCTGATGCAGTTACTTGTGGGTAAGAATCATTTGCAGACCCCAATAACTTCCTCTCAATGTTCACAGGTGTCACAGTTCAGAACGGCGAGCACAAAAAGGCCAAAGGCCTTGGTTTGCTGCCCACTGCATGAAGTGACTTTTGATCCGCAAATTACCAAAGCACACACGGCAATACTTTTAAATCTATTTTTTAAAATTCTCAATAGATTTTCTTATAGCAGACAATATACAGGGACCTCTGGAAATATGCAAACAGTGACAAGAAAGAAAACAAATCGGTAAGGAGTGCGATAGCACATTTAAACACTTGAAAGGTATCTTGCATCAATGAGTACAACAGATTTATTGATCAAGGCCGGATTTCAGACCTGCAGCCCTTCAGTCCAGACTATGGGTATGAGCTCTGTTCCCTCTCCAAGTCTCAGCCCAGCAAGTTCTGTCACTCAAATGTGATGTCATCAAATTCTCAGCATAGTATCGCTGCTAAGCAAACATGTGAAGAGAAGATTTTCTTTCAAAAAAGTTAGCTTGTCCAGACATGGAACCCCCACCCCAAATAACAAACTCCAATTGCATTTTTAAATCCTTAGAACCTCCCTCTGCAAAACAGAAAGCGACATGGGGAGATTTTAGATTGTAAGATATCCAAAATATGCATGGAATTTTAAATATCCAAACTATAAGCCAAGGGACTCTGCAACTGATACCATGTGGTTGACAATTCATGACAGCAAAAGCTCCAAATATTGCCAAAAACGTATTTTAAAAGTAAGACAAACAAAATGTGCAAGTATTAGCACACTGGGAACCTTGTCTGTAAATAGTTAAACCCTTATTTAGTCACACACAGAAAACCTGTCTGACCACTGTACTAATTTCGCACCGACAACATTGATGGAGAGAATACTTGGCTGGCTATCTATACCCATGATCAGTTAAGCCAAAACACGGATACCAAAGCACTCACTGCAACCACTGAGGCACAAAGCAACACACCTCATTTTGTGCCATTCTGACTTTCACTTGCTTCAGACACATATAAACACCATTAGCTCACTTTTTTTCCATTAGCACCTTGTTTTGAGTACATACAAAAACTTGTATTATCTTCAGACCAATAATTTTCGTTGTGACAAATTAAAAATTACAACTGCTGTAATGCAATGCAAGAACCCATATTTTCGGATGGAAATGATTTTGGAAAGCATACGATAACTCATTCCAGCCACATTAAACATTTGGATTTGTCTAGCATGTAGTTGTAAAGCATAATTTAGTGATGAGAGGAAATATTCAGCTATTGAAATATCTGAGCACAATGTCACTAAACGATTAATTGGAAAAGAGCTGAAATGGCTGCTGCTAAGGAAATATGGGGACACCGTGTGGCACAGTCTGTGGGGTAGACTGTCAACCCATATTGAAATCTCCCTGTGTGACCAGAGATTTCATTGCCTGCCATGGCACCTTCTGCACTGAGATCCCATCTCTATCTTTAGCCCCCACTGCTTCCCCCACCTGAATAAAAGACAAAGATACACAAGGAAGACAGACTGTTCAGGCTTCTTTAAAAAAAATGGTTTCATTCCTTCACTGAAAAGATACCTGAAAGAGAGCTGGAGCTTCTTCAAGAACTTGAAATCTTGAAAGAACAATGAGTAAAAGTACTTTGAATATTCCACATTGTGATTAAAAATATTGTTCTACGAAGAAACTTAACACACAATAATCTCTGCTATAAATATGCCTTTAATACAGGCAGATTAAAGAAGAGGTGTAAACAACTAACATCTAATGGGATAGCACTGCAACTTTGTGAGAACATGACACTTTTCCAAATATTGAGTCAGAGACCAGATGATGCACAACTGAACATCTGAACATAAAAGCATGCAGATAACAAAGACCAAACAATGGTCATTTCCACTTAAGTCCATACCTGCAATACAAAACAAGCATGAAACCGTCCAGACCCACAGCGCAACTCAGTTCCGCAGACACGTTTTAGCTGGCACCACCTGCGTATGCGTCCCACAAAATGTCCCTGAAAAGTCGTCCGTGAGTGAGTGAGTGACCACAATTCAGGTCCTCCATGAGAGAGTGACCACAATCTGCCATGTGCAGCCCAGGGCGGCAGTTCCTGCGTGCCGTGGGAAAAAGGGGCGAGAGAACTGACTCGCTACCAACCGACCAACCACGGACCACACAGAAAAAGAGTCAGAACATTCAAACTGTCCCCACAGTAAAGTGCTTACTGGTGTAGCGTTAGTGATAGGCTGAACTGTGCGGTCAGCTACGTTTCTTTCTTGCAAATATACTACATAAATAAATAAGATCTTGTCAGTGTAATGGGTGTGGTTCACAGGATGTCAGACCTCGAGCTCACCCCCTTCCTGCAATCAGAGAAAACTAAGCAGCGCATATGCTAGCTGAGCGACGGCAGGCTTAGGGGTCTTAAGTAGCGGTGCATCTGCACGAAGGGGGGAAAACCAAAACATAATGTACAACCGCCACCTTCCAATTTATATCATCATACTTTGTAAGATCGCCTTTGTGTACCACCGTTTTACATCAAGTGCTGCCAGACAACTAAATGGCTAGCCCACTTTCATTCATTGTAGGTAAATATAACAGGAAACACTTGACACGGAGCGTAGAAGTAGAACTTTAGAATCCGGATAAGGGCAATGACTCCTGCCAAGTTGTTTTATATCACTGTGAATTTCCCCCCACATCATACAATTCTTTACAAATGAAACAATATAACAAGCAGTGAGGCTGCTTCCGTCTGGGGACAATACCGATCCGACAGATGACGAAATACTATTGCAGCAACCTGACTCCGCGTGTGCGGGAGATAAATCAAAGTTAGAGTGCTTTTAGAGTAATTACGTCACGATTATTTTGCTGATTTTAATTAATTCAATTTTATAATTCTCAATAACTCAATAAGCCTTGAGTAAAACGGCCATTACAAACGTAATGTCCAGAACAATAGTAGTTAGCCAAACCGGTGTGAGGCAGATATTTACACCTCAGTCCCCCCGCCCCATCCCCTACTCGGCTCACACCACACTGAAACCTAACGCGGCCACTGACTCCAAATACCTGTACAAAACGACACGCCTCATTCGTAAAAGTTTGCTAGCTTAGCTGATTAGAGTATTGCCTTCAAAATCAAATTTAACGTCCATAAGGTTATGCAAAAGCCACTAACTAAACCGGCCAAAGTTAGCACCACGTATCAAAAGTTAGCACCGTATATCCAGTAGCTGCTAACGTAAAAGTTTCGTCCACATAAATTGACCTGAGCAATTAAGTTAAGGAGCTAGTTCAACTGAATTTGGTCGGAAGGCTGACGCCACCTAGACATCTCCCCAGATAGCTAAATTAACAGTATAGAGCTAACTGGATAGCCAGATATTTTAAACGTTAGCATTTCATACGCGAATGGGTGCGCATTTATCTGACCAGCCATTCCAAAACTTAATTCCATGTCAACGTTTGTCACACTCATGCACTGGCATGTAGTCACCTAATGGTAGCTAACGTTACATATCTATTCACAGAACCAGTCTCTTCCTTGCAAGTTAGCTATCCCCTTCTTGAAGATGAGTTTCTAGCTAGCTCGCTACCACCTCGATAGCGAAGTAACGTGGCTAGTTAGCAACCTTATTATGCTACAGCTACTTATCGAAGAAAATATTAGCAATTTGCTTAGCGAACTCACTAGTCACATTCATTTACTGTCTGTTTTGATTCAGAGCCACAGATGCCTTCCTCTATCTTCGGTTTATATTGCTAGCAAACATTCACCTGTGGAGACGCCACTCCTCAGCGGGCCCAACGACAAACTCACCTGACTCTCAGCGGCCGTTGCCCCAGCTGTCCACTTTAGTTTCCACCCTCTCCGTTTCAGGTTTCTTTACGTGCCCTTCGTTCACAAGGTATCCTAATTACTACAGGAATCCAAAAATATTTGCGGGAGTAACTCGCTTTCACCCTTATATATATATATCCGTTTTTGTGTTTCGCTCCTAAATGGCAGCCTCGATATTTCCTGCTGCCCTTACCCGGGTTGAGTTCTCAACCTGACTCGCACAGGCCGGCTCCTCCTCCAAAGTCCGCTTCCTGGATCACGTTGTTTACCATTGAAGGGAGGTTCTTTTAATTATTCATAAGGTAGCTAATGTTTCGGCTCTAACCAATGTTAGTCACAAAGTACAATAATCCGGTATATTACAAATAAAACACAAGTTACTTATGCCGAAAATGTCCTAACCTTCTTGGGTTTACGCGAAGGAAGTGATTTATTTCCCAGAACTTGCGTCTCACGTTTTTGTACTTATTGCAAACTTCACAAATAAACCGATTCGATTCAATTTCTTAAAAAAATGAATACAATTTCTTAATCTATTTAGTCCATGTAATGCCACATATGTAGCCTACCTGTTGTATTCTGTGGCAACATCAGAGAATCAGCAAAGAATAATAGAAAATGTATTATTGGCACAATAGTCCGTCTTCATGAATTGAAATTAAAAAAATGTCAACAAAAAAAAAAAACAATCACTACTTCATATCAGCAGAACAATACACTGGGAACGCCCTTTTGATTCATTTTTTAATTAATAAATAATTGTATACACTTGATTTATTGTCATTATTGTATTGTCATTTTCATGTAAGCAGGGACCATACCATGTAAATGCATCGGTTGTAGCATATGAAATATGAATCTGCATAGGTATCTCATATGTTTAAGACTCGTGCTCCATCTGAAGGTTTAGTGATGTAGAAGGTGGGGGAACCATGGTATTGCTCCTGTGAAAAAAAGAGATGCAAGCTCAGTTCTACTCTTGTATGCCCATCTTGTAAGCAGAAACAAACATTGAATTTAATTAGTTGAATGCTGTAATCCGAAAGGGTACAACCAATGAAACCCACCTTGATGTGCTGCATTGTCCTGTCTACAGCGTCCGCCTCCAACAGGGTAACAGTACACCCACCAAACCCTCCCCCGGTCATGCGGCTGCCATAAACCCCCTTCACAGCCATGGCTGCAGAAACAAGCTGGTCCAGCTCCCTGCAGCTCACTTCATAATGGTCCCTGGCAGCAGTCACCCCATACAGAATGGAAAGAACACACATTTGAACAGTGTTTGCAAGGAAGTCAGAAACAAGTGGCTTCAAGCGGCTAACTTAGGTTCTATTGTAAGTTTTCAGCGCATGTACCTTTTCTCTTAAAAAATGTGCCATGTTGACTCCATGTTTGCCTTCCTGTGTAAATATTTATGATTGCAAACATTTATAACACAATTCGTTATTCTGTGTAAAGGATTTCCTGTCTATTGTCCTGTGCTGTTAACAGTCTTGTGTAGCATTGCATGGTCACCTGAGTGAGTTGTGACTCTCCACCATGAGTTTTCCAAACTCTTGGTAAGCCCCTCGTTTCAGTGCTTCTGCAGCTTCTGTGGTGCGCTTAATCTCTTCAATCACATGACGTGCTCGCCGGAAAGTCACGCTGTCTAAGCGCCCCTTGGCATCTGGAAACATAGAGAAATGAAATCCTTGATGTCACCAACATTTTTTTCACTCATAGAAAGGTGATTCTGTTTCACAATGTCAGTTACACATGCTTTTACATCCTTATTTCTGTCATTCTTTCACTTTTGGCTATCCCACCATTATTTTCACATTCTTCCTTCATTCTTCCTCCCTCTCTCACCCTCCAAGTCCTGCAAAGAGACCTCCCTCAGGCTGCTCCTGCCCAAAATGGCCGCTGCCTCTTCACACTGCCTCCGCCTACTTGGATACTCGCTGCCTGTCAGAGAGTGCCGTACATTGGAGTTGGTAATCAGGATGACCAGGCTCGGGTCTGCCAGAGGAACTAACATGGCCTCTAAAGATCTAGAGGGGCAACAGAATAAATGAGGTGAAAATGTAGATCATTTGCACAAGTGATATGAAAACATTTAGTCAGTCTTCCTGAATGAGAAGGTTCACAAGCATGGACGTGACCAGAACTGTACCTGCAATCGATGAGCAAAGCATGGCCCTCTGAGCCCAGGACAGACACAAACTGATCCATGATGCCACAAGGCACTCCAGCATGGGTGTGCTCGGCCTGTTGGCATGCCAGAGCCTTCGCCACCTTGTCCCCATCATCTGACAAAAGGGGTGAAATGCAAATATTGCCCATGCTTTTACAATGTATATATAAATAAATCCTGACTCGCATTCTGAAATACAACAATCATTTTTTTTGTGCCTCATGCTACAATTATGCAATGTTTAAAAACATTCACTAATTAACCTTTAAAGAATCATACTATCAAGCCTGAGTAACCGACAGAAAGGTATCTGAACCGATTCTCACCTGGGCATAGTTGCTGAAGGAATGTATAAACTGCCACTTCCAAAGAGGCAGAACTGGACAACCCACCCCCCAGTGGCACACTACTCACCACTACAGCTCTGAATCCAGGCAGAGGCTGTGCTGGTTAGAAAAAATTAGGGTGGGCAGGTTATTTCTGTGGGACCCTCTCAAGCACAATTATATTATGAGGACAAATTTACAAAGAGAAGGAGTTTAACAACAGCACTCTAATATCTCCCCTTTTTGTCCACTCATCTTTTCTCCTTCATATAAAACTTCTGAAAATTGTAATATTTGTAATATTTGGTTGTGTTTTGCAACAGCTGATTGAGTTTCACTGTGCTAACTCAATCAGTCCCTGTATTTCTTACAGAATCCTTTAATTCACTCTGCATACGAGTCTGATCAATTCATAAATTAATAATGTGAATGTTAAGTTACCCCTGTAGTGTTGTAAAACTCCTTTTATGTAATTAGCCCAGCTTGGTTGCCCAGGAGACAAAGGCTGGTTGTCTTTCGGCAGAACGAAGTCCACCCTCCTAGGCTCCTCCGCAGTCTCAGTTGTAGTTACAATGGAAACATTTTGGTCAGGAGTTCGACTGCCCACCATAACTGTCACAAGAGGCAATGCCTGCAACCAGACAATTAAAAATGACAATGTCATGTAACTTAATCACACCAGCCAATAAAATTAATTTTCATTCATTTCTGTCCCAATGCTGTCAATACATGTAGAGATATTTAAAGTGCGATCTTTTGACTGACTGATTATTTTCATTTCTAAGAAATATGTTTGCTGAACTCATTTCAAAGAATTAGACATAACAATGGAAACTGCCTTTATCTTGTAAAAGACCATGCTTGGCCCAAGGTGCAAAATACTGAACGAAGGACTGCGTTTGTATTAACATCAAACAATCAATGCCTGCTAAAGCATTGCAAAAATAGTCAATTTAAAAGGGATTGCAGATGATACATTTCGCATGGTAAGTGCATTTAATTCTAAAAGACTACAATTACTGCAAATGTTTGCACTTATCTTGCTCTCCATTCTCTATATTTAACTGCCTTTTTAGTGGAATGTTGTTACACTTTACAGCTACCACATCTTCTGGATAAAACATATATATATTTGCAATATTTAGGCATATTGCATTAATTCATCTTACCCTCATGGAATGCAAGACTATAGCCAAAATCACGATTTATTCATGTAAGAATACTCACTTCTGATGATGAAATTACACTACTGTAATTTATTTCTGGGTTTTGAAAACTGTTACAATTGTCTTAGCCCTCAGCCTCTCAACCCAGCCGAACGGAAAACAAAATAATTGAGTGCTCAGCACTTAATAGCGCCAACTTATACCAAAAAACTTTGTAGTCAACATTTTGAGAGTTAAAATTTTAAATCACCATTGGCAGTACAAATCCTTGATTATAATCGGTGTGCTCTCCAATTAAATTCACTCGCCCAGGTGCACACACGGCAACCTCCGGATCCTGTCCCCCGAAGTTTGCCTGGAACGCTCGTCGAGCTTCTGCAACCATATTTTCAACACTAGGTACGGGGCTGCTGCTGGCCATGTTGGAAAAATGATTGGCGGCTCGGTCTGACTACGGTCAGATGGAAAAAACAGTCGTCTGAGTAAGCTGGTAGACAGCGGTAAATGCAGAAATGTACACTGCTCGTTTTACCGATATAGCTTTTCAACTATTTTGATATTTTAATAAACCCATACGTTATCTATGTACATTTTAAATAGACAAGCGTCTAATATTTCCCGACAGAATCAAACAGTAGAATTGCATTTGAGTCATTTCCTTGAGTCTACGTAAGTTAGCTAATGAACAGCTTTTTTTCGTAGCATTCCATTCTGATTGGCCTACACCCTACACCAATGTGGGACGTCTCTCGACTACTGCATTTCCCGTGTTCCTCTATGACGTCTAAATATTTGTAATATCTACGGAAGGGGGATTAGCTCAAATGGTAGAGCGCTCGCTTAGCATGCGAGAGGTAGCGGGATCGATGCCCGCATCCTCCAATGTTTTGTTCAATGACCGACGTCGCAAAATTAGCATGTTTAAATTGGCTCCCGATTCGCAGCTCCTGATTCGATCTCCTGGTCAACCTTGAACCGGTCTTGTTTGCGCGTTTGCAAAATTTATAATGTTCTTCTAGAGCTGCGGATCAAATAGAAATGGCGCAATGGTCAGAATACGACGAAACATTTTAAAATTTATGTTTTCTTCAGATATATTTTGAAGGCTCTAATATGGAAACAACATATATCCAACCATCAGCGCATTTTTTGGCAAGCCTAAATAACACACACAATTAATTCCACAAAACACTCGAAGATGAACCAGTGCGTTTATTTGCTAAACTGAAAAGATCAGAGACAATAGCCTGTAGAAAACGGATGCATGTGCGTATGTACATGTTTATTTATTTATTTATTTATTTACACATGCACTTATGTATGCATGAATGTGCTTTGTTAATTCTGTCACTTCTTAATGACACAGAAAAGGTCCAAAAGTATCTCTGACATGATTTGGGTGAAACATCAATGTATTATTGGATTGTTTTTAAATAATCCCACACCAAATGTTCTATGCAAGGCAATACAGACCTATTAAAAAAAGAGACAGTTTGGAAATTTTTAATGTTTTTGACATTTGACAGAACAGGTCCTGAAGTGGGCCTACCCCTCATCTGATGTGGGTGAAATAGTACTGTAACTTTTTAAAATAAACTTTTTATGTGAGGTAACATATGCCTATTGAAAAAGGTAAGGTAATACAGGCCTATTGAGTTTTCTCTTCAAAAGCAAAATGTCTCAAACTTTGACACTTGGTTATGACAGACGAGGTCCTGATGTCGGCCTACCTGACCTGATTTGGGTGAAATATTTTCACCTTTGGGTGGCAGTGCATGGCTCTTTTTTTGCACAAATACAAAGGCAGAGCTTAGTTGGATTTTTTATTCTTTTACTATAGGACTTACTTCATTTATCAAATGGAGACTGGATGCTAGGCTTTAGAACTCAATTAAAAAAAAAACTTTCTTAAAGTGGATTGATAATTTCACATCTGGAGCTGTGAATCAGGAGCCAATTCAGCCAACAGCAAAATTCAAATAAACTAAGTGTACTAATTGTATATTGGCCTTGCATAGATGTTTGGTTAAATTGCAAAATACTAATAAATAGCTATAATCTACTCCTGAATTGCTAATAAATAGTATTTATTAGTATTTTGCCAGCTATGTAGAGGATGCTGGTGTATTCATTCACTATAAGACTTTTTTGTTTGAAAGCCCATGCATCCTCTCCATGCGTTATGACAACAAATTACTTTTATGACTGTAACAATTTTGTGTGATTAGTCAGGTGATTGTGCTAATCCAGTGTGTATGAGGACCTCATGCGGATATCTATTGTAATGTAGGTTTAAATCCCTGTGGGTCACGTGCTTTAGAAAAAAAAAAATGTTATTCCTTTATTATCCAAGCATACGTATGCAACGTACACATTTGTTTACCGATTGTTTAGATTTTTCAGTTATAGCCCCGCTTTGTGGCACATCAGGCTTTAACTTGATGTGAAAAGTTTGTAACTCTATTAAAATGTCAGATTATGGGTTCACACAACAAACAGCTTAGTGCAGAAGACCAGCAAAGTGCAAGCTGGACCTGTGTGTTTCTATCTACAGCATATTTTATTTGTATAATTTGATTTGGCCTACTTTAACATATTTGGTAGACCCTTTAGCATTGTGTATTGATTAAAGAAAATCCTTTACCGTCATGTATAAATCTGCAAAAAAAAAACAAAAAAAATAAAAAAACAAAAGAAACAAAACAATGTTTGCACAGTGTTGGAGGTGATGTCTGCTAAATATTTGCTTACAAACTAATTGCACTTTATGTCCTTTACATTCACCCCCTTGTGTAAGTGTTTGCGAAGCAGTGCGTCAGTTGTCCTATTGATGTGCTTTTCAGTCATGGGTGCTGTAGAGGAAGAATGCTGTGAAGAGTTGGTGGCTGTTTAATTAGGCCTCATCGCCATGGAGATCTGTTTCGCTATTACTATGCTGTCTGGCATTTTTCACCCCCTCCCAGTAAATACACTCTTCTTCCCATTTGAACACATTTCATTTGGAGGGGTAAACGCAGCCTTCTTTGTCATCTTTTGGTCTAGCAAGAGGCAATCTACAGCACAAAGTGTGTATGTGTGATTTTTAAAAATACATTTTCAGTGGAATTATCAAGCTGTTCACACACTTTAGCACATTGTGGAGCTGATTTAAATAACTGTCCCTGGTATGTAACATTTTGTTACGAGCTGCAGTCTGAGAACCCACTTTATCTCCATGCGGGTTGAGACTGAGGATTATTTACTGCCACTGAAGTCATCAACATCTTAGCAACGGCACAGGAGCCAAACAAGCACAGCTTTGTGTGAAGGGATGTGACTGAGATCTGCTTGGTTGCTTTTGCTACTAGCTGCACTGGCTGTTGCTAGGAACATCAATACAGTCTAAATAAAAGTGCATGCTATTAATATAGCTATTTCCAATGGTTGTAATCTACAATACATCAAATGTAACCTAGGTATGGTGTCACAGAGCTTAACACATGTTTTTCTAAAGCTGTGTTCCCTCTCCATATTTATCTTTGCATCCATTTTCAGTGGGAAACATAAGATATTGATTACCAAAGATTTTATTATTTTGAGTTCTCTGCCGTCTATGTGGAATGAAAATAAATAATTCTGCTGGGAGGCTGGCACATCTGTCCTAAAACAGAGAGTGAATTAACGAGCCAGCCTGTATATAAGTGTGTGCTATGTACCTGAGGCATGCCTGATACTGATGCGGCCAGTGAGTGAGGACATTGCTGTTGCTGGATCTGGCTCCAGCATCGCGAGTATGTATAGCAGGTACTGGCAGAAGCATTCCTTATTTAGCAGATTTAAACCACAGCCGATTGGTTCTTAATGAGTTTTTGTCCCCGCTCTAGTTCGTCATCGCAGCTCAATTGTTCTGTTGCTAAGGAAATGTCTGCACCGAGGAAAGGGTAATGACTCTCGACCATTGCTTTATCAGTACTGTTACCTAGCAACACAGATTGTGTTCATCCTTATTGTTCTGAATGGCCTTTACTTTTTCTGGTGTCTTGTTTTGGAGAGAATCTTCAATATTCCCCTATCATTGGCAGTCCATATTCTGTGTACCAAGGGCATAATGATAAATGTGAGCTGAAGCAATATCAAAGTAAATGATGAGCTAGGTGGCATTTTAAAACGCTCGCAAAACTGTTAACAGTGGACAAAAGCCTTTCATGCAAATGTCTGCTTTTCGAACTGGGCTGGCCAATTCAAAGAATTTGCACAACAAAAGCTGTGCTGCCATAGTCCCCAACACTGGCACAAAATCTTTACTTTGTAATTTTTTTTTTCAAGCATATGAGTGGAGCTGTGGTTTTAAACACATTAACCTGACTGAAGAGTTTTAACTGCCCATTCATCGAGAGGGGGTTTTAGAGCATGTAAATGAGGGGACAGCCAGTAGGCTCTTCTGCCTGTTGCTGTGAGACAAACCTAAGTCATTAAAGTGCCTTTGGGAGGGGAAAAAGTTTTAAAACACAGCCCCCTGATGCTGATAGGTCGCAAAGGGGGGGAGAGGGCAGGCGTGAGACAAGAAGAGAAAGAATCAGAGAAAGGCAGAGAGGGCAGAAAGAATAAATGAGTAGATGAGCAACATGAGGGCTGAGGTCTTGATGTGGTGAGAAAGAGAGAGAGAAAGAGAGAGAGAGAAAGAGAGGGAGAGAGGGGGGCAAGGCAACAGTGAAGACCTGTCAGGGGAAAACAGTAGAGAAAATAACAGAACAACTCACAGATAAGATTGTGACGACATAGCTGATGGACATTGAGCAGAGACTCCCAAGGGAGTTGGAGAGAAATGAATTTTATTCATACCTCTTGACCGAAGGACAAACCATGACATGGGACCTGGTCTAGTTTCACACAGCCGATGTGATGTTTTTTCTGCTACTCTCCGGGGAGCTACCTTGTCACTGAGGTTGACAAAATGAGGCTGGCAGAGTTCCTTCAGCTCACCTGTATTCTGACTGTGGTAACAAGCGGTGTTTGTGGTGAGCTTTGATTAATGCTTCCAGTTCTCTGTGGACAATGTATAGCCAGTCCTCTCAAATGGTATCAAACTGACATTGTATGGTAACATTTGAGAGAACCTACTGTAACTGTGCAAACTACAATAATAATATTAAGGAACAGTCCTGCTAATCTTAAGCATGTATCTATTTCAAGACAATTGCATTGTTTATTACATATATAATATTGCATATTTTTTCCTCATTTGTAAAATACATTTACTAGATGAATACCCTTGCCCCAAATGGGCACATGTCCACCTGGCCAGTCTACGATGTTATTGGATGTCAACTTTGCCATCTTCATGGCTGAAGGCACAGGAGGTTTGCCAGCGGACAAGTGGAGGTGATCTAGCCAGGGTCAACAGCACTGAAGACCAGTTCTTTATCCTCTCCTCATTCCCCTTGTGAGTAACCACTTTACATTGTGCTCTTTTTCAGTAATTGGTTTTTAAGTCATTGCGTAATGGTTGAAATGATTGCCATTAACCACTGGCATTTAAAATGTTTTTTATTGTTGTGATCACACCTTTGGATGCATTAGCAGTTGGTTCCTATGCATGGCTGTGTTCATATGTGAATGTCCTTCTGGCTGCCCGTGTGTTTGTGTGTGTAGGGGAGCCGGTGTGTGGATCTGGGTGAAAGATGAAAGAAGCAGAGATGCAGCCGGGACACAGAGCTACCAGCAGTGGGAGAAAGGCAGAGGAAGCCAGAGGCTCTGTGCTCAGATGGCCCTGGGGTCAGCTGAGCAGTGGAGGAATGCTACATGTAGCAAGGAACACCGCTTCCTGTGTGAGAAAGAGGTGCCAGGTAAAGACTGGTCAATATCACCATTCTCTGTCTCACTGTTATTTTAATAACACAAGATCCGTTGCCTGCATCTGGCTGGCTATGGGGCATTACTGTTCCTGGTATTAAGAGTGTGTATGTAGCAAATGGCAAGGGACCATGTATACAGGAAGTATTATACACAATACTTTGGAAAGGTTTCTATTTCCTTGCATGTAGTAAGTAATCAGTAGATGGGCATATAGGCTCAGCAATTCATTTTCCTCTGTTCTTATTCTCAAGAACCATATATTGTACTATGCTGAAACCTACACTGCATGTTCCGTACAAATAAAATAAATATTATTTTAGAAAATATTTTCATCGCATGATGTTTTTGTTATCCAATACACGTGTATTATGTCTTGTATTTTATGTGAAAAACAAAGTTACACTCAAGAGGATGTACCCCTGCTCTGAGAAAATGTGATGGTGTGCAATAAGTGATTGGGTCCTCATCTATTTCTTGCAGTTTCACTGCCCTCCGTGGATGCCTTCCTGACAGGAGTCCCACTGATGACCAGGGTGTATTCCCTGACCCACGTCCCAGCCCTGTCTGCTCCCCCAGATGTGGGGCAGCGGAGAGTGAAGGTGCTGCCCATCAAACTTCAGCTTTCCCTTAAGGAATGTTGGGTTAGGGAAATTAACATTAGTAGAAGTGCAAGTTACAGATTTCAAATCGTGGTTCCAGAATAATAAGACATTATATTTTTTGGCATTTTACATTATGTAGCACATTAGCCTGTAATAATGGTTCTTCCAGAGATTTATGAGTTGGAACAGTTTAATAGGGACATCACTGTTAAGCATAACTGCTAATATAAGAATTTATTAGCAATCTTTCACTGACAGTTTTAATTCTGCCTATAAAAATCTGTTCTGTAGCACTAGTTTTCATTTCACTGCTCGTAATTTAATTTCTCATTGTCGGACACTATGTTTTTTCATTCATGCTCAAAATGGTGTAGTACTATTTTGATGTAATTCTATGTTTTACCCAATGGCTTTACCCAAAAAATCCCACATTTATCAAATGCAATGCTATCTGTCATTTTTATATTTCTATTTTTGCATGAATGGTCAGCTTCAGGAGTACACAAAAACTAAAATAAGTTAAATGCACTACCATTCAGATTTTCTCATGATACAGTATTATAATAAACTTCTTTATTGTTGCGTATGCCCAGATGATGTTGTTCCCAGGCCTCTGGTTCAGCCATGCTGGGCAGGTGTTGTCCGTGCAGCTGGTGGTGAAGCCCAGTGATCAGCGCACCCAGGCCAGAGTGCAGATCCTACGGCCCTACTGCAGCCCCAACCTGCACCTTGTACCCCCTGGTAGGCCAACACAACCCAACACCTGAATGTGTCCAGTCAAACTGTTAAACCACCTATGTTACTGTACCTTTTTGCACAGTAGTACTTTTCCAGTGTGTAACTGTTTGGCTGTTTCTCCAGGGTTTGGGGGTGGGAGTTCATAATCTCCTTCAATTAGCTCTGCTGCCCAGCTTAGCCTTTTCTCCCAGCAGTCCAACCCTCCTTCTCCTTCTCCCTCCCCAGGCTGCAGCTCCCTCCGCAATCCCTTCAGCTGCTGCTCCCTGGTGCCCCTGTGTAACACCACCGGTGGGTGTGCCTTGGGGCAGTACTGGTGCCACCTGCTGGAGACCTGTCTGCCCGTGACCAGCCCCTGCAGCCCATACGACTCCTCGGCCGGAGGTCCCACCTACCCTCTGCCACCCCGCTATCCTGCTGTGGTGCCCTTCTACCACCTGGTGGCTGACATACCCCTCAGTTTGCTTCCAAGCTCTGAACCTGCACACATCAACGTGAGTTTCCTCACTGGCCTGTTGCTTACATGTGATTACTGATAGCCGAAAGTGACTGGTTCATATGTGAATGAGACATTGTGGAAATAATCAAGATCTTAACACAGAGATCATGCAGTAAGTGAGTTTTTGCTTACACTGAGATGTTCATAAGAACTGGTCCTAATGTGCAATGATTTTGTGTGGCAAATCCAGATAAGGTTCTCAATGCTGATTAATGCACCGAAATATAGATTTGAGCATGCTAACTGTGCCAATATGGACTCTGGTTTCTTTTGACCTCTATCTTGGAATGTTTCTGCTATGCCTTAAAACAATATTCTTGCTGTTATTGTTTCTCGTTGTCCCAGGTGGTGCTGCCAGAAAAGGAGATCAGTGTATATCCGGATGATATCCTGGCAGTGCAGCACACGGGGCCAGTGGGAAGCTTCTTACAGTGTTCCAGCAGCTCTAGGTCGCCATGGCAGCAGAGTTATCTGTCCCTGCAGGGGCCAGAGTGGGGTGGCTGGTGGGAGGGGGGACTGTCTTCTGTCCCGGCTGAGGAGCAGTGGTTTGACGGGGTGCTGTGTGACCTGCGGGTGCTCTATGCAGACACCCAGCATGGTTACGCTGTCTCCCCGATGCTGAGTACAGAACAGAATGACCCCAGCGGCTACACCTATACGGGGACGACCAGTACCCCAGTGAGGACCACCCAAGCCAGAAATGCATTGCAAGCGGAAAGTCCTGTTTTGGGTCTCTCCATTGTACATCCTGCATTGAGCAAGGAGGGAGAGATACACCTCCCTGTCAACATCCCCACACTGATAGTTATCAAAATACTGTCGGGGTCCAACGCCACCAGCACATGGTCAGCCCCCGTTTCCCAAACCGGGATCCCTTTTGAATCCTCCTGCCCCCCCGTGCTGTCAGTGTCCCACCGTGGCTGTGAGAGGGACACTGAAGACACGCGGTTCTCTCAAGCTTCGGTGGTGCTGTCCACCCCGGGGTCCCACATCCTCAACATCAGTGTACTGAACCATGTCAGCTCTCAGAGTGTGTCGATAAAGCTGCAGGCTCACTGGCCAGTGGCAGGACTCAGAATGCAGCCACACGGAGACCAGAGGATGCTAGTGGATGTTCCCCAGGTAACACATACAGTACTGCCTCTGCTTCGCCTCATCACACTAATTTTGGAATATTGGAATACCGCTTGGGAAATACTTTGGCAAATGTTTTTGGTTAGTCTGAACACTAATAATGTTTGCTTTTATTTTTCATTAAGTTCCTGGTTTTTGTTGTTAGAGTGTGCTTTCTTTTGTACATGGCTACAGGTGTTCCAGGCATTCGTAGACAGTGGCTCCTCAGTGAAATACACCTGGGTCATTGACAACCTGGTCCAATTTGCGTATGAAGGGCCAACATACAGTGTGGTCTTCAAGAAGCCAGCAGAATACAAACTAAGTGTAAGTTAAGCTTGATTTTTTAAATCATTTTTTTATTAAACAAACTGTAGGAATTGTATTTCCAAGTAAAACAATGTAATAATTCAAGATACAGCGAGTCATATACACATCTAGTTAATAAGTGGACTAAGCTTATTAGTTAATAAGCTGGACTGAGAAGGCCAAATGAAAGTAAGGAAGCCTGCACACTGAACTGCTTCATACACATCTTCATTAGAGGCAACATTTCAATCCCAGTGGATCTTCATCAGGTCACAGAAGACACATTGTCTCTAATTAAGTTGTGCATGGAGCAGTTCAGTGTGCAGGCTTTCTTCTTTTAAATAATATGATAAAACCCTATATCATCCTGTATCATGCTTCAGGTGACAGCGGAGAACCCTGTGAGCTCTCAGTCTCTGGTGGTGAGGCTAACTGTGGAAATGATGAGTCCCCTGGCCGATCCCACCTTCCACTCAATAAAGGAGGTCATTGCTGTCAACACTCAGCAGCTTTTCACTTTCAGAGTCAAGGTGGACATCTCCATCGGGATCACAGTCTGGTAAATGGTTTTCTTTAGCTGCTGGGATAAGAAGCTAAATGAAACCCATCTGGATCTCGAGCATTTGTTTAGTCAAAAAATGATTCATTCATTCATTGAGTTGCCCATGGTTAATCAAGCCTTTCATGATGCACTATCAAACCAAATTAAAAGACTTATTTCAGTTATATTTGTTGGCATATGAATAATTATATTTCTGAAATTAACTTCACTTGTAAAGCACTATCCATGCTATTTCCTTACCCATAATTGTTTGTCGGTGTACATTTATCTGATCAATGCTAAAGATAATTGTCTCCCTTGTGAACAAAAAGCTAGGCCTTGATTGGCTTCAGACCTGAGCTGAAGGGATGTCATGCATCTGAGTTTCAAAGCCCAAAGATTACCTCTTGTGTGAGGTCTGCAGCCAGCCCCTTATACATATTCTGGGTTTGCTAGTAGCATAAAGGAGCAAAGCCAAGCCCCTCCTTGTAGCAGTAAGAAAGCTGTCAGTGGTTCTGACTTATACTTGGACTCAGATTATGAATTTTACATTATTTAAAAAATGAAAATACCAGTTATTTTTCCTCTTCAGGGGAACAGCATGATAAATCAGCTCTGCACTGTAGATTATAACTGAATTTAATTAGTCTAATGTTGCAGAATTTCCTTTTGTAGCTAAATCAATAGCAGGCAACACTGAGCAAAGTACAAGAAGCCTGTATATCATATAGATTTTACCCTATAATCAGTTAAATGGCCCTTATTTTTCTGCACTGTTTTTCATATATGGCCATTATTTCTATGTATTTTTATACAACAATGAGATAAAAGACAATAATGTATCTTGATTAATAATAATCTAATATACTGAGTATATATTAAACTATTAGTAATTTTATCATAGTCTTAAAGGAACTTATAAGTTCATTGTATTTCCATTGTATTTCATTCGACATAATTTAGTTATGACAGTTATATAATAGTCTTTACCCCATGGGTAGACTGGGACATTGAAATGTTTAGCCGCCTTTATAAGCGTTCATGTGCAAGCTCTAATGCCTACGTTAGAGCTTGCGCAGTTGCCAGGGACAGTGAACAAAGAAATGCCCTTTGAATTCAATCTCCAATGCTTATTGCTCAATAGGTAGTTTTCCACATTTTTCTCACCCTGCACCCTTGTCCTCTGGCAAAAAATATATTACATAACTAAAAAATTGTCCTATGATGGCACTATTTACTTCCACATTAATTGTCAAAATATGTGTGTGTGTGTGTGTGTGTGTGTGTTCAGATTACTGTTGGTTAAAATGATCTTTTCCTGTAGGTGGGATTTTGGTGATAACAGCCCAGGGGCCAACCACTCCTTTCCTCCCCCATCTGAGTCTCAAGGTTCCCAGCTGGAGCATGGAGTGAGGCAGATCTTTTTGCAGGACTCCATCAGCCACACCTACAAACAGCCAGGTGAAAACTTTTTTATGCATACAAACTTTAAGCAATAAACAAGTGCAAATACAATACAGAGACTTATAAGGCATTTTGAGGTATGAGACATTCTGTTTGTTTAAATTATATTATGTCTTGACCTCACAGGTAGAGATTTAGCTTCCATGACTACGTGAATATAAGTGTTACGTTACCATACACAGTATTATGTGTCTATATATATGTCTATATATAAAAATATATGTCTATATTTTTATATATTTACTAATTTGCCATTGTCTTTTTTTGTCCTGAAGATGACTACATGTTGAGAGTCCAAGTCTTCAACAAATATGACAGGTTGGAGAAAACTGTGCTGCTGAAAGTGCGGAGTCCATTGGCCAGGCTGCACATCTCTCCCTCTCTTCCTGTCCCACTCGTCAATCAAACATTTGACTTGGAAGCCCTTCCATGGCCATCGCCATATGGAATATTGTACAAATGGAACTTTGGAGACAATTCCAAGGAAGTTAAAGGATTTGATCGCAAAGTCAGCCACATTCCCAGATCAGCAGGTGTCTACAATGTGACAGTCAGTGCCAACAACACACTGTCGGCTCTGACTGCGTGGATGCTCGTGGAAATCGTGGAAAAGATTTCTGGTGTCCAGCTGAGCTACAATGGACCATGTGAATTAGGTTCCACCACTGCAATCAAAGGTGTTGTGTCTTCTGGAACCAGTCTCCACTGGAATTTTGACATGGGTGATGAGTCTGTGTTTACAAACCTCTCTGATGGCTTTGTTTCTTATACCTACAAGTCCCCTGGTAATTACTCTGTGAGAGTAACTGTGGTAAACCCAGTGAGTCAAGCTGTCCAGCATTTGAGAGTGGAAGTCTATAAGTTGATTGTTCTTGGGATTCTGCCTTCTGGCTGCTTAAAAAGTGGAGAGGAGGTTTATCTCAGAACACTTGTGACTGGTGTGATTCCCCTGTTGACATTCCATTGGAGTTTTGGGGATGGGACTCCTGCATCTGTTTTCAAGGGAAATTCCCAAGTTGGGCACATTTACTCAAGCCCAGGGCAATATAAAATAAATGTCACAGTTTTCAGTTCTGTGGGATCAACTTTTTATTTATCTTCCATTTGCATCGAGGCCTCCATAACTGCCTTAACTTTGGAGTCTACAGTTGAAGCTGTAGCAGTGGGTAAGGAAATCTGCTTCAATGTGTCAGTTTACCCAAAACTGATCCAGCCCCACAATGTCCAGTTTCTGTGGTACAACAGCTCCCACGACACCTCCCCAGCCATAGGACCTTCTTATTTCTGCTTTGTGTTTGAAGAGGTGGGGACTCACCAAATTTCAGTGCTGGCAAGTAACAATGTCAGCAACAAGATGGCAAATGCTGCTATTTCTGTCCAGGAGCCTGTGAAAGAACTGACTGTGAAGTATGAAGGTCACAACAGTGCATTGATCATCAACCGTGCTTATTCTTTTTGGGTGGAAACATGCTCTGGAACCAACGCAACTGTTCACTGGGATTTTGGAGATGGATCCCCCATAGATGATGGCTCGTATCTTTCTCATGTATTCACATCTGCCGGGAGGTATAAAGTCTCTGCCACAGCTGTGAATGCTGTGAGCCAAGACTCTGTAACTATGGAGGTGGTTGTACTGGTCTCTGTGTCAGGCCTCACACTGAAACCCCAGAAGCCGGTTTCTGCGGCAGGTGAAGAGACAGTGGTAATAGCATTCACAAATGACATGAGAAATGTTAGCTTCTATTGGTCAGTAGACCCTTCCATCCCACTCCAACCAGGAACATCTATCTTCCGATATGTATTTCTCAAAGCAGGCATATACCAGATTCATGCAATTGCACAGAATGCTGTTAGCAAACAGGAGGTGACCACCACAGTTAAAGTCTTAGAAAGAATACAAGGGTTACACATTATAAGTGAAAGCATTTCTTCCACAGGGTATATACCAATAAGGGAAAATGTCAGTTTGACTGCTTCAGTGATTAGTGGCTCCAACTTGACCTACCAGTGGCTGGTTCTTCAAAATGGAACAAATAAGACTGTATGTGAGGAAGAACATTTCCAACTGTTTGCAGACAAGCCAGGGGATGTTTTGGTGGGGATCATAGTGTCTAATGCTCTTGGAAGAATGGACAACAGTGTTTTGCTCAGGGCAGTGGAACCTGTATCAGGAGTCACAGTGTATACCTTGAGGGACACTGTACCAATAGGTAAGCCTGTGAAGATTTCAGTCAGTGTGGAAACTGGAACCGATCTCCAGTATCTCTGGTATGTAGGTTCCAGCCTGCCCCCTTCTTCATCAGATGTACCCATGCTTGTTCATGTGTTTAGAGACTTGGGACATTTTGTTGTCCGAGTGTTGGTCAGAAACGTGCTTGGCTCCACTGAAGCTACCAAAGAACTGACAGTCCAAGAAGAAGTACAAGAGGTAAACTTCCAGATCAACAGCAAGACAAATCCTTTCATAGTCTCATCCAGCTTCACGTTGCTATTATCAGGGTCAGTTGAAAAAGGAAATGATCTGAGTTGGGAGTGGAAATTTTCCATGAAGAATGGTAAATCTGGAATTTTAGGCAAACAACAGTCAATTATATACTCATTTCTGGATGCAGGGGTTTATCAACTCTCTCTAAATGCTTCAAATGATATTAGCTGGCAAACAGTTTCTCACAGTGTTACTGTCCAGGATGTTATACAAGGCCTTACTTTGAATGTGAGCAGCTTTACTGTCTGTGCCAATGACCCCATTGTTTTCACACCAAAAATCTTAAAAGGAAGTAATGTCAATTTTTCTCTTGAGTTTAGTGATTCCAAATTACTTGCAGACCTGATCCAAAGCAATTTTACAACCTCTGACTTTTCGGTGGGAAACCACACAGTCACAGCAAGAGCCTGGAATCAAGTTGGCACCTCCTCTGTGGCTCTGACTGTACAAGTGGTGGAGAAGGTACTGGGGCTACGACTAGTCAATTGCTGTTCTCTTATTCTGGAATCCATGAAGAAAGTTACCTTCCAAGCAAAGGTCCTGAGTGGATCTCCTGTTATATTCTACTGGAATTTCCATTTAATGGGACTACAACCCTCACGGGCAATTGGACAAAATGTCTCCTACACCCCTCTCAGAAATGGCTCACTGACTGTAAGTGTGGAGGCAAGCAATGGTTTCTGCTCACAATCCTTGAGCGAGACTGCAAGTGTACAGTGGCCAGTCCAACAAGTGAGGCTTGTCTCCGATTCAACACAAATTTTCATTGACTACTCAATTGTCTTTTCAGCGATCACAGACAGTGGCAGCAACCTAAAATTCAAGTGGGAATTTGGGGACTCCATAAAGGGAGCATTAATCACTGAATCACATTCTGTGAGTCACCAGTATCATATTCCTGGCAAGTACATTGTGCAGGTAACTGCTTTCAACAGCATCAGTAAGACCTTGGCACAATTGCCTATTGAAGTCCGAACACTAGAGTGTACCCTCCCCAAAATTTCCCTGGTCCAGAATCAAGCAGTTGTCCTGCGGTCAAGACCAAGTTACTTTGAGGCCAGAGTGGATCTCCAAGGTTGCACTGTGCACAAGGCGATCTACCTGTGGGAGGTGCGCCAAGCTCCAGGATGTAGTGAAGATGACAGATTACGCCTGGATAATGTGGCTGGTGAAACCACGCCATTTCTCATGCTTCCCCGCCACATCCTGGCCGTGGGTTCTTACTGCTTAAAGTTCACTGCTGGTCTTGAGGGTACACCACTATTTCAGCACCAAAGCATGAATGTCACAGTGGTCCACAGCCAGCTGGTTCCTATTATAAAGGGAGGGTCTCACAGGCTCTGGTCAAGTCACAATGACCTACTATTGGATGGTACTCTATCACATGACCCTGATGATGGGGTCCAGGAACACGAGCCCCTGCAGTACCATTGGGATTATGCTATTGAGGTAAGCTTGTCTTTATCGCCTTTTCCAGTAGAAGCTTTGGAAGAAAGTATGAGGCAAAAGTCTCTTCATAAAAATATATAATAATCATGGGCTGATTAACAGTTTAATATTCCTTGTCTTGTTCATTGCTAATGTGCTTAAAAGCTCTTTTATTTCAGCACCATGTTTCATTTTATTTTTTGGCAGAACTCAAATATGACCTTGCCGCTCAGTCCTCCTGCTCTAAGAAATGGAAGCGTACTCATTCTACCCCACAGGACACTGCATCCTGGCAGTGTTTACCTCTTCACTCTCACTGTTCAGAAAGCAGGGAGATCACCTGTCTCCTCAACTCAGTCTGTGAGTCCTAAAACATGAATTTCTTTCCCCTCTTTCACAGTTACACGTGAATCATAAGTGATATCAGCTAAGTCGGTGGTAAAAATGAGAATGGTTGCAATGCTTTCTGTGTCTCTGGTGACTCCAGGTAACAGTGGAAAAGAAGCAGGTGCTGCCGGTTACTGTGGACTGTGTGACCTGCAGCTCATTTCTTCCCTTCCATCACAGCCACAGTCGGCCTCTTGCCCTCTCTGGTCTCTGCCTCTCCCGTAATGGAAACACACAGGTGCTATTTCTGTTACAGTCAATATCAGAAAGTTGGTGTGTTTTTAATTCCTATTTCTAATAATAATCTTAGTGTGTTTTGAATTCGGTTTTTTTTTGTATTATTATATTTATTGTCTAACTTTTTGTGATTTGATGAAGTATTTTGAATTCCAGAGTAAAATACAGACTGTTAATTAAAGATTACATATGCATAATAATCCTTTTGATAACATTGACATTATATCTTGTACTACTTTACATATTTGTAGGGGCGACATAGCTCAGGAGGTAAGACCGATTGTCTGGCAGTCGGAGGGTTGCCGGTTCAAACCGCGCCCTGGGCATGTCGAAGTGTCCTTGAGCAAGACACCTAACCCCTAACCCTTAACTGCTCTGGCGAATGAGAGGCATCAATTGTAAAGCGCTTTGGATAAAAGCGCTATATAAATGCAGTCCATTTACCATTTACCATTTGTATTTATTCCTCTGCTCGTTTTGTTGTGTCTGCAGTACAAGTGGTCAGCAGAGAGCTCAAATAATGAGGTCCTGGAGCTGAATGAAATAACAACCTCTACAGGAGCCAGCTCTCCAGATCTAGTAGTGAGACCAGGTGTGCTGATGGATGGACTAAACTACACCTTCACCCTTAACATATCTCAGCCTGTCCTGGAGCTCTGGGGGACTGCCAGTGTAACCTTACAGCCTCACCATCCACCACGTGGAGGTGTATGCACACTGGCCCCTGATTCAGGCATTCATCTTCTGGAGACTGTGGTGACTTACAACTGCTCAGGTAAAAAGAAAAATGATTGTGGTTACCCAACGGTCGTTTTTTTATGGCTCTCATTCATTTACCAGATTTTATTTCTTTTTGCATTGGCAGGTTGGGTGGATGGAGATGGGGAGCCTGCTCAGCTCAGGTACACCTTACAGGTGGAGGCATGTCCAGATGCTAGCCAGCCATGTCGCCTCCTCACCCTGTACAGGGGCACCCAGCACTCCTTTGGGACCCTGGTTCCTCTGGGTTCCCCTGGTCTGGAAGGCAACCTGTCTGTCATCACAGCACTGGTTCTGGTGGAGGATGGCCTGGGGGCTACTGTGACTGCACTGAACAGGTAAGCAGAGAGTACATTAGATGCATGGAGTTGATATAATAGGAGAAATGATTGATTCTTGTTCTCTTCTCCTGGGTGGGAACAGCTCAGGATCATAGCTCATGCTCTTTCTTTACTCAATACTGTTGCAGAACTTTGACAGTGCAGCTACCTGAGGTCCAGGGACTCACGGGCTGGCTGAAGAACAAGAGCCAATCAGAACTGTGGCCTCTGGTGCAACGGGGAATCCCCCAGGAAGTCATTCCCTATTCCATCGCGCTTACCAGCCACCTCAACCGGGTGGGTGTACTGAACCGGTGGAGGGTATATTTGAAATATGAATTTTGTAGCCGATTTTGTTTACCTGAGCTCTGTGCTGTGCATTGTGTCCCGCTGCAGCTGGACAGTGTGAGTGAGGAGGATCTACAGGACAGGATGGTGATCCGGGAGAACTTGACGCGGGCCCTGGCCTCTCTCCCTGTCTCCTCGCTACAGGAAGCAGCACAGATCAGCTCTGCTCTGGCACAGTGCACGGTGAGTCCATGCACCGCCCAGCAACACTTCTGCTCAATGAGACAACCACTCTCGAGTGTAGCGTAACCTTAGTTACTACCCTGGAACATTTCTTTGTCCTCTGAGTGTAACAGCCTCCTGCTGTGCGATGAAAGCAGCGTGTTGCCGAACACCAGAGGTAAGGGAGGGTTCCTCCCCCAGGCTGGCATGCCCTTTCATCACCGTGTCTTTAATTGGACAGTATGCATTTCTAATTCCTCCAGGCCGTCCCCAGGGAGCTGGCATGTACAGGATGTCAGGACACAGTTCTGAAGGCCCTGGGGAAGATGATTTCTGTGATCGCGGAGCAGACTGAACCTGGTGATGTCACTTCCTTAGATACGGGCAGAAATATTCTGCAAATACTGGGTATGGGCAAGACTACTGCACTCACATTTACATCCCACAGGAATCAATACTGCTTTTCATTTTTTTTCCTTCAGCTCTTGATGTTTTAATAATTTTTAAAGTTCCCTTTCCCCTCAGGCAGCTCCATGGCTGTGGCTGCAGACCCCATGACAACATCCGGGCCAAAAAGTCATCGTGGGTACCTGGGCAGCTCAGAGGCTGCAGTGTCTGCGTATGGCCAGGCGGGGGAGCTGATGCGGGCGCTGATGCGGTCTCGCCTGCGCGGCGAGGAGGCGCTGACTCTGACGGCTCCGCGGATCACAGCGGTGGGGCGGCGCAGCGACCCGGCGGACCTGCTGTGCACGGAGCGCTCAGGCCCCTGCCAGTTCTACATCCCCCGCGGCCTGAGCGCCCAGCTGCGCCAGGAGAGGGAGGAGCTGGTGCAGATCCTCCTGGGCATTGACGGCGACAGCCCCCTCGTCCCGCCGGCGCACCCGCCCATCTCCACCGCGCTGGCCGCCATGGAGTTCGCCACTCCGCAGGGCCGGCCCGTCCCCGTCGCCGACCTCCCCCCCGACCGTGCCATCCGGGTTCTGCTGCCGAGCCGCTTCCCCTCGGAGACGGGCGCAGCCTGCAACCTAACCCTGCCGGCCCGCGGATCCATCAACTTCACTGTGGGAGATGTGCGCACTGACCCCCACGCAGGGCTCTTCCTCACCTTCAGCTTCAGTCTGCTTCCAGGTAGCCTGCCTTGGCCCAACTGTGCCCACAATAAGCTGCATCAACTTCCAGCTTATTAATGCTGTTTCTGCATATAAGGTGCACAAAGTTTATAATACCTCTTCCGCAATTATTGTACAGGGAGAGTGGATTTGGCCTCAATTTGGTAAAAATGAACTGAAAAAAATTGAATGTTAAAAAAATGTTAAAAATGCAATGAAACCAATTTCAATTTCATATGTATTCTCAATTCCATTTAATTGTGTGTGTGTGTGTGTGTGTGTGTGTTAAGGAACTGGCCGAGAGAGCAGTGGCCAGGTGATTATCATGGTGGACAGCCAGCCAGCCCCCTCCCTATCCCAGCATGCCCTCATACGGGAGCTGAACCTCTCGCTCTCTGCTGAGTCTCCTGCAGTGGAGGACACAGTCTTCCTCACACCTCTGTGAGTCCCTTCGATTCTAATTAAGAAGCTCACCCATGTCGGGGTCTGAATAAATGTACGGTCTTACAACGTACATTACAGATGCAGTTATTTATTGTGTGCTCAATGCATGAAAAGCACTTCCCTCACATACTTCATATATATGCAGGGCAGATAATATTTTTATCTTGTATCATACATGGATGTGCAAAATACATTGGTGGTGATTCTTTGTGTGCAATGTGTTCATGTCTGTCTGTATGTATGTTTGCGTGTGTGTACGTGTGTACATGCACATGCGTACGTGTGTGTGTGTGTGAATGTATATGTGCATGTGTGTGTGGGTATGCATATGTATGTGAGCATATGTGTGGGTATGCATATGTATGTGTGCATGTGTGTGTGGGTATGCATATGTATGTGTGCATGTATGCGTGCATGTGTGTGTGCATGTATTTGCTCATGCAGGCAGAACAGCTCAGGACAGGAGCTGCATGTGAATGTGAGCAGTGTCCTGCATGGTGGCACGGTGCATGCGTCGGTGTGCGTGTTCAGCTCCCTGTGCCGCTACTTCAACCTGGAGCAGCGCCGCTGGAGCAGCCAGGGCCTCAGCCCTCTGGGGGGCAGCAGCCCCCGCGCGGCTCACTGCCTCACACAGCACCTCACCCTGTTCGGGGCCAGCCTGTTCGTGCACCCCGACGCCCTCGTACTTCTCCCCCCGGTGCGTCTCTCCCCCGGTCGCCCTCCTGGAAGAGAGTTAACGTTAGCGTTACTGACCGAGCACGGTGTCCTGCGGTTCCAGCATGAGCCACAGGGAGACAGCAACAGACTTCCACTGAAAATGCGCCTGCAACACATCGCTATCAGTCTCACTGTGTAACAGCTCAATGATAAGAGGAAAGGGCATGCCATTTCAGTGTACTGATGTGTTATTTAAAACCGAGCCCATTTAAAAAGATGAATTGACCTCAGGTTTATGTCCGTCATTGTTTTTTTTTTTTTGTTTTTTTTGTCGCTAACAGCCGGAGGGACCTGTGAGGAACGTGGTGGCGGGAATCGTGTGCGCCGTACTGCTGCTGATACATCTGCTCATTGCCCTCATCTCACACAAGCTTGACCACCTGGACAGCATCCGCTCTGGCCTCGTGCCGCTCTGCGGGCAGTCGGGTCGCTACCAGTACCAGGTCCTGGTCAAGACTGGCTGGGCCAGGGGATCTGGTAAGGGCTGTCCTTTAGCGACCAGTCATCTACCGCAGGGAAGTACAATAAGACAGTGTAGAACTCCGAGAGACATCTGACGTCAGGCTGCAGGAGGGCGGGGATTGATGTCAAAGCCAATATTTAGACAGCCTACCCCCTAGTCCAATGGAGAGATTTGAAAGGCAGAAATTGTTCGGCAGCGTTGGTTTCCTCTGGGTACTCTAGTTTCCTCCTGCGGTCCAACAGATATGCAGGTTAGGCAAACTGGGTGTGGGAGTAAATGGTGTGTGTGCCTTGTGATGGATTGGATGGATGGATGGACTCTCCTGGGTGTATTCTTGCCTCTTGCCCAATGCATGCTGGGATAGGCTGTAGCCCCCCTGTGACCCTGATAAAATAATGGATGGAAGGCTGATGTATCTCCTGTACTCCAGACCTGTGCATGTGATGAGCAAGGCTTTGATACAGGGCTTAGGCAGGAACACAGACATTTCTTCACAGGGAGAGCTGTGTGAAGTTATACACCAGTGTGTGAGGACTGCAGGAGTGTGAGGAGGTGTGTGTGTGTAGCTGTGGGGTGGAGGGAGTGGGGGTTTGGGGCACAGAAGCAGAATTCCTGGCATTCCCCTCCCCAGGCACCACAGCTCACGTGGGAATCAGTCTGTACGGCCTGAACAAGAGTGGGTCACGGCACCTGCAGCGCGAGGGGGCCTTCCAGAGGAACGCCCTGGACCACTTCCAGGTGGAGACCGATGCCAACCTGGGGGAGATCTGGAAGATCCGCATCTGGCACGACAACACAGGTGCATTCCCCACATCTTACGCCTTATTTATTTATATTTTTATTTCATGAGCTGGAAACACTTCAGCACTGAGCAGAATCCAGGGTTTTCCTGTGTGCAGATTTATGTGCTTGGCTCATGTCCCTTCTATGCGTGTGTGTTTGTGTGCGTGTATGTATATATATTTTTTGTGGATGTACACATGCATGTAAATGTCTGTATATGTGTGTTAATGTTGCCATATGAGTGCTAATGTTGTTGTGTGTGTGTGTGTGTGTGTGTGTGTCCCAGGTCTGGACCCTGCCTGGTTTCTGCAGCATGTGGTGGTGTGGGACAGACAGACAGACAACATGTATTTCTTCTTGGTGGAGGACTGGCTTTCTGTGGAGAATGAGAAAAATGATGGGATGGTAGAGAAGGAGGTGCTGGCTTCCTGTAAGTGCACATCTGTGTTTGAAATGCCATGGAATAGTCAACATAAGTCTATTTAAACACGTCCACCCTTAGAAATGCATGCATCATTGCTAATATCAATGTCAATATCATATGCATTTCCCACCCTTACCAGTATTGCATGCAACAGTACTCTCAGTAACAGTTTATTCAATAAGACATTTGTGACTTGCATTGGCCCACCGCTTTAGGCCCCCAGGATCTGCAGCAGTTCAGTCGGGTCCTCAGATCCCAGCTGGTGTTTGGCATGTTTGAGCGCCACCTATGGGTGTCGGTGTGGGAGCGCCCCTCTCACAACAACTTCACCCGGGCTCAGAGAGTCACCTGCTGTGCCCTTCTTCTGCACCTGTACCTGGCAGTTGGGGCAGTGTGGTATGGTGCAGCTGGGAGCAAAGGAACCAGGTACGTACTGGGCTACCCTTCTCCTTAGGTCTCCTTAAGACGAACTTGGAGTTTTACAGGTACTTTTGTGCACCTGTGTGCTCTGCAGTGGCCCTGTATCAGTCCTGCTCCTGCTGAATGCAGAGACTGTTGCCGTGGGGATGACTGTGGCTGTCCTGGTGCTTCCCCTCCACCTGCTGTTCTGTTTCCTGTTCCGAATGACAGCAAGCAGCAAGGTGAACCCCCGTCCACCACACCGCCCTCTGCTCCTCTCACCCTGGAACACTGTATGCCGATTACCCCACCAGCCCCACATGCTGTTCTTATGATTCAAATGTAATATCACGCTGTGAAAAACATTTGCACTGGCTTTTTAATTTTTTTTGGATGTATTTGAAAGTAGGAAAAACCTGAGCGTGTCCTTTATGTCTGTTTCCTAGGTGACAGTGGATGAATCATCACCGCCATCCCCAGTGTCGCAGACAGTAGAGATGGACGTTTACCTGAGCCACTCTGAACAAGCCAGCTCCTACTTCCTGTCCTTGCCTGGGGGACTGGACTCTATCCTGGATGGAGTATCTCACTCTTCAGTAATGGATCTTCATGGAACTTTTTTCCCACTATAGGATCAGTTGTGTCATTGATGTTAGTCTGCTGAAGTTCAGAACCAGGCTGTGTCACTTCGCATTGTGAACTTTCAAATGAATGTACCTTATGACACTTGTCAGGATGTAAATGCCGGATTTTTCTCAACCTGGCCCACCGTGTGAGACTGTTACCCTAAAAAACAAATGAGTTTTAGCAAAATGACTGTGCAAAAATGACTTTTTGAAATCTGTTTCAGGAGTCTATCGGAAGCAAGCAAATAGATTCAGCACTTTGGAATGCCTCTAAACTGGGTGCTGAGAGGTTAGAATACACCCGTACATCACTGTGTTCTTACTACTACAATACATTTAGTAGATTTCATGTTTGTGTGGGAGATTGTGAAACCTTTTAAACCTGAGCCTCAATAAAGCTAAATTATATTGTCTTGCCATTATTTGCATTGCATTACTTGCTAGATTTGCTTCATCTCTTAATAATCCCTGTTTGAGTGTACAGATTGGTATTTCCACGCTAACATGCTTCCCCTCCTGTTTCCCTGTCCTTTCCCACAGAGTGGATCAATGGGCCTCATGTGACAGCATCTTTGACCTCCCGGAGCTGCAGGGGGTGGCGCCCCTGGGCCACGCCCGGCTGCTGAAGAGGAAGAAGGCTCTGCTTCAGCTGCGTCTGGGCTCCCCGGCCTGCTCCCTGGACCAGCCCCACTCCCTCTCGACCCCTGACCTCGTCCAGTCTAATGGCCTCCAGCACAACCCCCTGACGCTCTCTGGTGAGATGTGCCTTATCCACTAGACATAGTCTGTTGACATGGTTCACCCTACAACTCCCCCCCCTTCCAGAACCACGTTTCTTCATGCTTACCTCTTAGTCGTAAAGGCAGAGCAACTTGAGTACAGCAAGACAGTTAATTCCACAATTAAATACTAATGGCACAATAAAACACGTAGAGCGCTTGGATCCAAAACCTTGCTGCTCTGCTCTGGAATATAGAATATGGAATATGGAAATGCTGTGTTTACCATTCTTCTTCACGCTTTAAACAATTATGACATTGGTATGAAATTTTCCTGAGACAATAATTTTCATGGGACAATAAGGAATCACTTCACTAGACTTAAGTAGACTTATTTGTTGAAAATTTACAGGGTTAGGTATTATTTTGGAAAAAGAAAATGAAACAGAGCTCCCAATTGAATCTCTATGGACAATATTGTTTAGGTCCAGTTTAATATGGGAAACTAAAACAAGACTTAACCTACAGGTATCCCAATCCCCAAACATCCAAACTTATTTTGGACTTCTCTATTATTGTAACCCTGCTGAATTGTGTTAAAAAACTGCCTTGAACAGGAAATAGAAATTGTGCAGTTACCAGAGGGCAATACAAAAGGACTTCAATTTGATTGACAGCAACTTACGGCCCATCCGCTGTGGGGCTTTGCCTAAATGGTTGCATTGTCTGTGATCCCAGAGGAAGACCTGATCCAGTCCATTGCCACAGGCGCAGCAGTGGCCAGCAGCTCCTCCTCAGGCAGGGTGACCTCTGACAGTGGCCGCTATTCCCCCTGTGACACCGCCACGTCCAACAGGTCAGTTCCCCCTGCGTGAGCAGCCTCAAGAGAAATGCCGCAGTCACATGCAGCAGAGACTTTACCACGAGACATCCAGGAAACATTCTGTTTGGCCTGTGACCCCTCGTAATAGGGGGTTTTTATATAATGATTTTTTTCCCCTTTGTTTGGAATGTCCAATCATATATATCAGTGCTCACTGCACAGAAATGATGACACAGATATAATTCAGGGGAAGAGTCTCCACGTGCAGCTTAAACGATGGAATTACAGGCACCTGATCAACCAGCAGGGGTTGGCAGTGTGTGATGAGATGATGTCATCCAGGCCAAATTAAATTCTTCCTTCACTGGGTGCTGCTCGAGCCAATTGTGCATTGCCCTTTGCAGCTACTGTGGGGCCCATCCACGCATTAGAACTCCACCTTAAAATGATGAGCTACTCAACAGCCCCCATTAGATATTTTAATTAATGAGAGCCATAAATGTTTATGGCCATTATTGTGTAGACCTGTGGACCTGCCTGGACCTCCCCTACAATGACATCATACGGACAGCAAAGAAAAAACATCTGGCTTTGTGATTTGCAATTTCTTTCCACACTGCACTTAAGAAAATAATCAAACCCGGACACAACCATCCATTTCCATTGTTCCAGCTGATCATTACTGCCCTCATACTGTTATAACTGCTGCCAAGTAATCAAAACTGTGATCACCCTCACTTGTAACCGCTGACAACCAATCATTACTGTCCTCCCCTCTTTATCTGCCGCTGGCTAATCGTGAGCTTTGAGCCAAAGTGCCTGTGTCTGTTCCAGCCAGGAGAGCTCCTGCAGCGGATGGTCTGAGCTGAGTCAGGAGGAGCCCCCGTACAGGACTGGACTCTACAAGTCACCCTCCTCCTTGTCAGTGTTCACCGCTGCCAGTACCTTCCTACCCAGCCCCTCCCCGGACATCCTGGGAACCTCCTCCACCACACGAATAGGTAAACTGGGACCCTGTCCCTCACCACCGGTGCTTTTCAGCACACATCTACTGTGGCAATAAACTCATCCACTTTCAAACTGATACTTCTTATAGATGGTTGGCTATTCTTTTTTTACTGCCTTTTAGAAAGTTTGAATGAATAGTCATAGGCGACATGCAGTGAGAAAAATTAAATACTGTTATGTAGTTATGAATAGAAATGGCCACCTTAGTGTTTAATTCTCCAATGAAACTGAATGAATCATTGTATTGCCTTCGGGCTTCAAGGTTCCTAGGTCCTCAGACTTCACTTCAAACCCCAGCAAGGTTTTGCATCTGAATAGCTCTATGTGAAGTAGTACATTCATTTGAGACACCTGCTGTAACTGGTCTTATTCATATTTTCAGAAATACTTCTGTAAAAGTGGCCTTGAGCTCTCTTTCATTGAGACTAAAGAGTTCACTGAAGTCTCTCGCTATAAATTGAGTGTAATAGAATTGGGAAACGGTCCTACTGTCCTTCAGTTTATTTTTCTAGAGGTTTGATGTTTTTCAAACTTGACCTGAAAGCATTGTGTAAGTTACATGTGCCTTCACTGGATTTATACCTGTCTGCTTGCTATAGACAGTACCCCCAGTTTGCCTTTATTTCTGCTCCAGTACAATATCTTGCTCCTGACTGACCTGGCTCTGCCTCAACAACAGTCTTTTCATATTATGCACATCTTGTGGCTTTATGCCTTTTACCAAACAATATTCCTGCCTTCAGTTCTTATTGGCAAAAAACATTCAATGTTGGCAGGGTCAACTTCAGGTTAAGGCTATCTGCCTCTATCTGGAAATTTTCATTATTTTTTGGCACAAAGGGATTGCTTCCCTTCATATTTTGGTGTCATCATCTAATGTGATTTGTCAAGGTCATGTATATATAATAAACACTATTCTCTGGAGAACTACAATTCCTCAGGCACCTCGTTCAAAAGCTCTTCTGCTTATCTGTGTACTATGCTGAAGCCAGTTTTGAATCCACTGAGAACCAGCCTCTTTCCTGGGACACATATTAGCTGAATGAGTCATTAGCATGATAACACAGAATTTAAAAATTAAAAAAAAAAAAAAAAAAAAAAAAATATATATATATATATATAATTCTACCGTAAACCAGATCTGTGTCAAAGCATTATGCAGCTTCATTGAAAATATATTCTGGAAATTTGTCACGCACGGTTGTGGAACGTTGTCCTGTGGAATAATTTTTAAACAACAACTACTATAATATTTTATGTTGATCTTTATTTATATTTTGATCGTTATTTTGCATGTACATTTGCATTAACTAAGATGATGTCACTTACTGTGTATCAGAACTTTACTTCCCTTTTTCCAGCTATCTTTGCTCATGGACTGCAGGATTAATACTGTTAACCTCTATTGCAGGTGTAGCTCGCAGCACCCCTGGCTGGCTTCTCCCCTCTTGGGTCCTGGGTGTGACCTACCTGCTGGCCGGGGTGCTCCTGGCAGCGAGCGTGGCCCTGGTGGGTCTCTACGGAAGCAGCTTCTCCAGCTCTGTGCTGCTCATGTGGCTCATATCGGCTGTCTCAGCCTTCCTGACCTCCGCCCTGCTTCTGGAACCTCTCAAGGTGATCTGTCAGGAGTGCTGCCACTAACGCCCATCACATCTGTTCAGAGCGACTAATTAAAATACGTCACTCTTAAATATGAATATTATCAGCCAAACAATTATAATATGAGACCTGAGGGTAGAGACCTTCATTCACTGAGAGATTAATGAAGCAATTTTACAGTTAAGAAACTGCTCATAGTCTACAACATAGCTGGGTATGGAGCAAATGGAACAAATTGATTGAAGTTTTTTTTCTTTTTAATGAATAAATAAATAAATAAAAAAAGTGAAGACACTGTGAGGAGATTGCTGTGATGAAAAAAGTGGCTATGTTTGTTTTTGGAATATATTACTGGTGCTATTATATTCTCCATTTGTTCATTTCACCATGATAATAAAGATCTTCTGAAGTATGGGTTGGTGGGCAAAATTTAAAAAAGGAGTACTGCTGGACTGTTGTGTTGGTGATACACTTTTGCGCTTCCTGATAAAAGTGATGTCATTTCCTCAGGTGTGCCTCCAGGCACTGTTCTTGGCTGTAGTGGTGAGGCCAGTGGACCCGGAGGTGCAGGAGCGGCTGGGGCAGGAGGCTGCGGTGAGGAGGGGGGCCGGAGAGCTGGGGGGCAAAGTGCGACCCCCGTGCGGGTACGGCCTGCTGCACGCCAAGGAGGAGGCGAGGAAGGTCCGCGCCCTGAGGTCGCTCATGAAGGTACGGCCTGACCAAAGCACACTCAGCTGCAGTGAATTAGCAAACGCGACGCTAACCACTCTTCTCTCGGCTTCCGGCTTGTTTTGCGCTGCATGTTGTTACGATCGAGCGCAGGATGCCATGTTAATCTATGCTTTCTCCCTGCTGACAGAGCTGTTTGGTGCACATGCTGTTCCTGCTGGTGGTTCTGCTGGTGAATTACCAGGACAGCACCCAGGCTATGCATGGCAGGCTGCTGCACTCTGCTATCAAACGCTCTCTGCTTACAGCTCCTCCCGGGGTGCTGAACCTCAGCTCTCTGACACAGTAAGGCTCCCTCTTTCCACTCTTTTATGCGTCATCTGCTGATCAGTATCCCACTTTCTTCTGTTTTACTGACTTTCAGTGACAATGTTTTTACCTAGTGTTTTGCAACACTTCACTTTGTCACCCCCCCCCACCCAAAGCTATCTAACATGAAATCCCCCAAACAATACATCTAATTTCTCCCCCCTCCCCTCCCCACCCCACCCCAATCCATCCCATCCCATCCAAGGGAAAGGAAATGAAAAACATTCAAATTAGCTTAACCAAGGAGTAATAAACATAAATATATATAAAGGGGGGAAATCCTGCTTTCACTTCATAGTTTTGTTCAACTTTTTGCTCTCAACTACATATAGTCTATTAAATTAGTGCCATGTGAATTTGGATGTTTCCAGCTCAGTCTTCTGTATGTGTGGTGTGTGTGTGTGTGTGTGTGTGTGTGTAGGTGGGCTGAGGCCTGGCAGTGGATGGACAGTACCCTTGTACCCTACCTCTATCAGAGCCCCTCCCTCCACTTGTTGGGGTTGCCACGGATACAGAGAGTACAGTCACAGGATGGTGAGGCCCTGCTGCACTCAAACTGCATTCAAAGATGCCTTGTAACCCAAACACTGGATAAAGCCCGGGGTCGCTTTTGTGTGTGCCTCAGATCACATCAGTCACTTGCTAGCCTAGTTACCAAGTACCTCGTGGTTTCTTGCAAGCTAGTTTGAAAGAAATGTTGACAGCTATCTTGGAGCACATCTGCATTTAACACCCGTGTGAACTTCCATATGACATGCAGGCCATTGACTTGGACAGCACATTTTGTGTAATAAAGAGAATGTGTTTTTCCGTGTTATCTTTTGCAAGGCTGTGGTGGCAATGTGACGGATAGCCTGGGATTTGGGAGTGCCTTGTTTGCGCCAGTTGTCCCCGCTTCCTCACACGCGCCATCTGGGGAACAGAGAGACTTGGCACACAGCAGCTGCTCCGGACGCCTCCTCTCCTGGTCAGACATCAATGAGCTGCTGCCTCGCTGGTTCCTGTAGCTCCCCAGCCACGCCTGGCATATGAAGGCATGTTTCCACGCCCTAATGGTGTGTCTGTTTGTTAGCGGCAGGGTCAGCTCTGTGTTGTCCCCTCTGCAGGCTGTGGCAGCGACCCCAGCACGGGGGGGCCAGTCTGGGGCCAGACACGGTGCGTCTGGGGAACAGCAGTGAGCTCACCCGCCAGCTCCTCTCTGGCCTGCGGAACACACGCTGGATCGATGCGACGTGAGTCACGCTGTTTGTTTTTCAGACGAGCGTGTTTCTCTTTACGCTCAAGTCCACATATGTGGTCTATTGGCGGTGTGTTTTCTGTTCTCCCAGGACAAAGGCAGTGTACGTGGACTTCACGCAGTACCACAGAGAAACGGCCCTCTTCGTTGCCGTTACTGTCATGCTGGAGCCGTCACATGCTGACAAAGTACTCACCACCGTCTCCATAGAGCCTTTCCATATGTCACCATCTCACTCTGCCCCTGACTTACAAATCGCCATGATGGTAAGGGCCACAAAAACACTTGACCCAATGATATGTTCATCTTCATATTGTCCTTATTCTTATATTCAGCTGCTTCAGCTGTGAGGTCAGCTGCTTCAAGATAGTTCATTTTTACCAGGTGCTGCTGCTGGTGTTTGCCCTGTCCTTCCTGGGCAGTGAGCTGTGGGCAGTGGTGACAGAGCATGGTCGGGGTCTGCGTTATGGCCGCCAATGTCTCCAGCTTCTCGTGTCTGTGCTTTCATTGGCCACCGCGGTGCTGCGGATTTCCTTCCTCTATAAGTCTGCCTCCTGCCTCTCTCATCATGGCTCCCAACCACAGACCTTCACCAACTTCCACAGCGCCGCCCTGTTGGCTCGGATGTCCTCTCAGCTCTCAGCTCTCTTGCTCACCTTGCTGGTCCTTAAGGTATGGCAAAGAAGCGTGCTATATAATACAAGCAAAAGCACAACTTTGTAGATGATACTATATTGGGATGACTCATAAAGACTCAGTAACCTGTCAGTTGTTCATATATAAACTCAGCTGTGATGAGTCTTGAGAAAGGTCATGGGTGAAAGGTGAAATGTCGATTGCAGATGGTGGGCGTGCTGCGGTTTGTGCGCCGCTGGGTGGTGTTTGGCCGGGTCCTGCTGCAGGCCTGGAGGGAGCTGTGTGGCGTTGTCCTCATGCTGGTGCTAATGCTGCTAGTCTTCTCTCACACCGGCAGCCTGGTAAGGTGGAGATTAAGCTCAGGGCTCACCACAGTGCACACAGGATTTTGCACCTGAACATACAGTGCTGGTGATTGAACGTGTGTCTGTGTACTTTCGCGATAGAACATTTCTGCTTTTTGCTGTCCCTTGCAGGTAAATATACTGATTTGAACACTGTGACATTATGATTTACCCATCGTCAGCTGTGCATTTAGCAAGATCCCAAAATAAGCTTTTTTAAATTGCTGCATTTTCTTTCTCTCATTCTGTTTGTGTGTGTGTGTGTGTGTGCGTGTCAGCTTTTCTCCAGCTCGGTGGAGGGATTCAGGACTGTGGGACAGGCGAGTCTTACCCTGGCGTCTGCGCTACGTGGGCGGGCAGTCACCCAAAGGCTGTGTGAGAGACACCCAATGCTGGGGCCCCTGTACTGCCTGTCTGTGGTGGGCGCGGGGCTCTGGGTGCTGGGCCGGCTGTGCGGGGCCATGTTAATGCGTTCGTACAGGGCCGCGCAGGCCGAGATGTACCGCCCAGCCATGGAGCCTCAGGACTATGAGATGGTGGAGTTCTTTATCAAGAGGCTCAAGCTGTGGATGGGACTCAGCAAAACCAAGGAGGTACTGAGCAGATATGGCAAATGTTCTCATGAAATCAGCTTTTGACATTCATATTCAGTTTTTGTATTTTGAAGTGACCAGTTTTTTGATATTTCACAAAACTGAAATTAGGAATGTGATTTCGCTCACTTTCTTGTGTACTTGTTCTCCATCCAGTTCAGGCACAAAGTGAAGTTTGAGGGGATGGTGTCACCACCCTCCAGATCCTCCCTGGGGTCCCAGCTCTCCAGCCTTTCAGTCCACAGTCCAGTTGGGCCACGGTTGGCCTCTGCCCAGTCCCTGGGCTCTGAGGACTCCAGCCTATCAGAGAGCTACGATGTCCAGCTCTACCTGGACCGGCTGCTTCCCACCGTCAACAACATGCTGTCCCAGTTTGACCGGGTCAATCAGCTGACCGATGACCTGCACTGCATTGAGCTGAAGCTACAGGGGGCCCAGAGCAGGATCGCCCAGAAACAGAAGCAACAGGACAACACGCGCAGGAAAGCTTGGAGGATATCAGCTTCGACGCCCCCTCCTCGTGCCTCCCCTCCCTCTTCTCCTCTTCCTCCTCCTTCTCCTCCTCATCAGCTTCCCTCTCTTCCATCCTTCCTTTCCTGCAACCCGACTATCCCTTGCACGCGCACCATCTTCTCTGAGTCCACGCTGCCCTGGCACAGCCCACACCTGCGCAAGGCAGCACACCCTGCCGTGGCAGACGCCAGCGTGCCAGTGCGCAGGGTCTCCGGTGCGGATGCTGTCAGTAGGCGAATCCCAGGACGCAGGGCCTGGCATTCAGGCTCCTCCCATTCTGCCGATGCTGCCCAGAGGTCACCCCAGGCAGCATGCGGCTCCATCCGTGCCCGACCCTGGAGCGAGGAGGGGGGCAGGAGTATGGCTTGCGACCGGGCACCAGTGAAGAGGAGAGCATGGCATCCTGAGGAGCCTGAGATTGTGGGTTCCACCCCCGGCAGTACTGCCAGCCAGTGCTGTGATTTCTAGGGGGCAACTGTGCATCTGTGTGGTAGATACTTCTCAGCCCTGGCGGTTTTGGTATAAGTAGAAAACTTAGTAGAAAAAAGTGTCAGTACAAGGGGGTTCAGCGCCTTCAATGTGAGCAACCCCTGCTATCCAAAAAGCAAGGAGAACAAGAATAAAACATTTTTCAGTACTACAGACAGAGACTGAGTGGCTTCTTGGCTGGGAACAGTGAATGATTGTGTTTTCTTTATGCAATGACATGACTGGTATGGATGTTAGCACTGTCTAACTGGCCTTATGACATATGACACTGGCTGCCCAATTCTGTTTCTGCAGATCTATTGTCCTATGGCTTTTCATTTCAGCCCTAATTTGGCACAACTGATTGCACTAATTAGCAGCTCGACGAGATATCGAGCTGTCGAATGAGGTGTGATTTGTTAGGGTTGTGGTGATGGTAGATCTCAAGAAACAGGGTTGGGCAGCTTGTCTATAAAGTGTGGTTGGTGATGACCATTTAAGGTTCAAGTTTCCTGAGTGAGCAATCACAGGTCATCTGGATTGTGTTTCAAAGAGGAATTCCAATTCATAATCTCTGGGGAGGAATGAAAACCATAACTTTGTTTTGCCAATGTTTAAGTTTTTAAGAAGTTCATTACCATACAATAATTAACTGTTGCTAATCATGTCATAAACAACATTTTCAAGTAGACATTAGTTAAAAAGCCGGTGAAGATGATAGTATTCCTGACGCGCACACACACCCTGTGTGAGATATGCAGATATAGTAATGTTGTATGTCAGTAACATAGACTTTATAAAATGTGATGTTCATTACAAATGTGTACTCAGTAAAAAGAGGACATGGCCTCATTGCTGAAAATAGTGTGTTGTGTTTTGGTTTCTTTGGCATATCGATCCTTTATGTACAGATTCTGGAATGAATTATATAAACATCTTTGTACATGTTAATCACATTTTTTAGCATTCATTTTGACAATATAAAACAATGCTGTAACAATCTAATTAGTTCATAAACCTGGAAATACTCACCTTTAAATTACATCATACGTTATTAATATGAAATAGTTATAAGATTTACAATATGGAAATTGAGTCTTGTGTACGTTACACATTTTATAAAATTAACGGATTTAAGTGGTCAATAAAGTGTGTATTAAAAAGAAAAGAAAAAACTGGACACATGCCATTTATCAAGAATGAGAACAGAACAGCACTTGTTTACAAAGACGATAACACCTGTCACATTTTAAATGTGGATCTGAGCTCACTTCATCATAAATTCATTTTCCCAGCTGTGCAGACTGATCCAAGTTATTTGATTGGTTGTGAGAATAGAAAATAAAATACCGTATACAGAAGACAGTTTGAAAAATATTGTTTTCAAATATTAAGACTTTATTCACCATATTGTTGATATAATTTGAAGTCTTTTGACGTGCGTAAAATCAGCAGGTATTAAGAGTAACCTGTGAAATACATAACTTCGTACATTCTTTTCGGAAAGCCATTTCCTTAATTACAAAACTTAACAGTTCTAAAAGGACTGTTGTAAGGCCTCTGGTTCCCTTATTGCGGTGATGTAGAAGAGTAGGTGGGGAATATGGTCCATTTGCAGAGAAAGGGCCCCATCTTGCTACGGCAGATTACTCGGCTTCAATTTTATACGCAGAGGTTACTGCGTGTCCAAGCAGACCTTGCAAGATTAAGTGGACTATTGTTCTGTGTACCCTGACAGCATGTCAGATGCAATCAATCTACCCTTGGGTACATTCCAAATTGTTAATGGTCACAGGTATTCTGAATGAGTTCTCAAAGGAAGTGCCCGGATGTTAGAATCTGTGGCCTTATTTGGAAGCAAATTATAATTGGTAAATTGTTGTGCATCTACATTGATACATCTTGAAATACTTTTCTAGGAGCCATTTTAATCACACTTAGGCAAATGTAACCAATCAAAACAAACTACAAAATTATGCATCAGAAAAAAACATGTTTGACAATGACATACCATATGTGTTTCTCCTTAACTCTGCCACTGACTAAACCTGCACTTTATTCCTTCCCAATGCAGAGGCTTACTTTGGTACAGTATCATCTCCATTGGCACTCCTTCACAGTCCTTCAAGGTCATCTGGCTCCTGTATCCTGTGGGTGCCATCTGCCTACTGCGGCAGAGCCACCTGCAGTATGTTTACAATGCTATAATTCTCCAGCCGCATTCGGTGTATGTCTCAACTGCCTCCACAAGTCGTCTTTGACATGTTTCAGGCAGAAAATTGAGAGAACACTCAAAGCTTTGGACATGAAATTTATTCCATCCTCTTTAAGCACACAGCCAGTTTGTTTCTTCGAATGCTGCTTTTATTTTCAGACGACCACAGGAAGTCTCATCTCCGGCAGCCCAGTCCTTCGGGAACTCCGGCCAGTCTGCCTGCATCCAGCACAGAACAGGCAGCGTGACTGGCCTTCTGGCATATGACATTGTTGTGGTGAGTATTCAAGCCTGAGGGCACGTCTGTGCAGGCCTTGTTGGACGTGATAGTATTCTAATATTACCCCCAACATCTGTAATTATTTTGAGTACACAACTATCTCAAGGCTCTCCTAAAAATCCCATTATTAAGCAGGCCCTCCCCAACATCTCTGCTTCTGGTGCCACCCCTGTAAGTACCAAACCCTTTCCCAGTGTTAAGCTTTACTGTACAAAGCCATGCACAAATGAACTACAATCAGAAATGCAATATACATCACAGTGTGCATATAGTATGTAGGTTATTTAATGAGAATGCACACAGGTAAATAAACATTCAAAAAGGTTCTGTTTAGATTCAAATTAAACAGAAAAATTCCAGGGAATCTCCCCGAGGAATTCCAGGGAAGACATGGACTGGATTGAATTAGATTTTATTTTTGGGTAAAAATACATATTTTGTATACAAGATAACATGAATAGGATAGAGCACGCAAGTTGGTTGAATTTTGTTATTTCCAGTATATGGTCCTTGATGGAAAGCAAATATAGATTATAATATCAGCGTTGCACAGACGGTCAAAAGGCTAAAAGTGAGATGTCAAACTGCCCAACCAAGTTCTCTTCATCGCAGCATCAAGCTCTTCATCTGTTAGGAACCACAAAATGGTACTATACAACATAGCCCTCTCCAAGAACATCACGGCAGTGCGTTTAGCGTGCAGATTCTTCCTGCACATCTTCCTATTCCCCTTCTACTGAACTCTACTCTGTGGGCAGGTGCTGGTCATTTCCTATCTGGACTTCTATAAATTCCTCTTTGCTGATCTCCAGGCCTCCATCATCAGACCTCTGCAGCTCAGCCAGAATGCTGCTGCTCGCCAGATCTACCATCTCCCCAGGCGTGGCCATGTCACACCCCTTCTCCTCTCCTTCCACTGGCTACCACTGTCGACTAGCATAACATTCTAACATTTATGTTAGCATATCAGACAGCCATAGGGACCACTTTGTTGTATCTTCAAAATATCATAAGACTGTACACGCCAACCAGACCTCTATGTTTTGCCACCTCGGTGCACCCGGCCCTTCCCCCCTGGAGTGCACTATGTCTGCACCATGACCCTCTTGAGTTTTTGGGATAGTAATGTTATAGGTATAAGTTTTTGAAGATAGGTTAGCCCTGTAGTGGTAATTACTTTGTTTAAAATACTAATTGTTGGTTTGTCACACATCAATTTGTCTATAAACGAGCCTTCATTTGTAAGCCACTGTCTGCTAACTTATATAACACATATTGGCATTTTACATAACTATGGGTTAATATCGCCCTGTATTGGATATATATATATATATATGCACACACAATTGACAAGTATAATGTTGAACAATAACCAAGTGTCATATTGGAAAGATATTGCTTTAACTTTAAGTGAGGTAGTGACGTCACTACGTATGTGCGGGGAGACGTTGGTGTTCTAGTCTAATGCATTGACAAAGAAGGTGAAATTAAGTTCAGCTTTATTTCTTGTAGTGCTGCAACTATTGCACCACATAGTTAATTACTTGTCATAGAGCGTGTGCCCAAAGACTACGCATTTTGCAAAAATTTGCTAGTCGTAGTGACTCAGCAGCAGTCCTGCACTGAGATCACCAGGGACACATTACGATGTTAAGACTGGCCTGGACACGGTCACAGTCAACTAACAGAGGTACAATAAAGTCCGCCTTTACTTACGATCTATTCAGATTAGAAAGGACGCCAACATCAGGGTACAACAGAGCAATTGGACACACACCTGTAGCACTTCGCAAGCCCCCTTCCGTGCTTAGCCTAAGGACACTCCACAGCCGTCGTCTCAGGTAAATACATCGTTGTTGATTAAACAACACTAACAGGATTGGGTTGTTCCACTAGAGTTGCTGTAACTGCTGGCTACAATTTCACGTGAAGTCAATGAACAATATTTCGATTACTAACGCTATATGTAAAGTTACGTTAGCTATATCGATAAACTGCAGTACTGATCTATCCTTTCGTACTTAACCAAAATATACGACAGAACGAGCCGTTAACGTCTGTGTGCGAGCGAAGGGCACTCGTTCTTTCCTTTCAATATATCGATACAAGTTAAACATTGAACTAATTATTAGATAGTAAAGACACATTAGCTAGCGCTAGCTACCTTGTATATGATTTCTGCTATCCAGTACTATTTTTTATTTAATTGTTGTACGGAATAAATAATTGCTCTAAGGTAGCTGCAGGAGATCGGATGAATTGTATTATTTTGGGGAACAGCGTTGCACTTCCTGTGACGTAGTGTTCCCCACCCGTTTTACTGTGATTGGTAGAAGGAGAAGTCAGTTAGTGCTTTTGGCAAATCACAGTGGGTATATACTGGGACAGGGTATTTTTCATGGTATTTGGTTTCACCGTGTAAAAATTAGAGCACTGTATGCATAGTCCCCCCAGTTCAGGGTACCATAACGTTTGGGACATATACATGTTACGTAAATGTAGTTACGTAAAAAAAGTGGTAATGTTTAGCACTTTGTTGCATATCCTTTTCATGCAATGACTGGTTTAAGTCTGTGACCCATTGAAATGACCAGGTGCTGAGTATCTTCACTTCTGCTGGTCCTCTGTCAGGTCTGTGCTACAGCTATCTTCAGCTCATGTTTGTTCAGAATAAGAATTGCATGTCCAGTTGGATTCAGCTCTGGTGAATGACTAGCCCTGTCAAGAATGTTCTTGTTTTGGGCTTTGAAAAACTCTTGTTGCTTTAGCAGTGTGTTTGGGATCATTGTCTTGCTGTAGCATAGTCCAATGAGTTTGGAGTCATTTGGTTGAGAATTGATTCTGTGGCTGCTATCAGCAGTTATATCGTCAACGAAGACAAGTGAGCCAGTGTCTGTGGCAGCTATACCTGCTCAAACCATAACATGCCCCACCACCATGTTTCACAGATGAAGGAGCTGCTATGGATTTTATGTAGACCTCCACACTTTGTTCTTGCCATCACTCTGATACAAGTGAATCTTTGTTCTCGTCTGTCCAAAGTATGTTTTTATAGAACTCTGCAAGCTCTGTTAAGTACTTCCTGGCAAACTAACCTGGCCATCCTGTTTTTGTGGCTAATTAGTGGATTGCATGTTGCAGCGTAGCCTCTGTAGTTCTGTTTGTGAAGTCGTCTGTGAACAGTAGTCACTGACACATCCACCCCTGCCTGCTGAAGAGTGTTTCTCATATGTTGGACAGGAGCTTGAGGGCTTTTCTTCATTATGGTGAGAATTTGTCACTTATCAATTGTTGAGATCTTCCTTAACCTACCCAGTCCTTTGTGATTACTGAGCTCACTAGTGTTCTCTTTCTTCTTAATGATGTTCCAAGCAGTTGATTTTGGTATGCTTATGGTTTGGCTTATGTCTCTGACTGTTTTTTTATTTCTTTCTTCTCAGCCTCATAATTGCTTCTTTGACTTTTATTGGCACAATTCTGGTCCTTATGTTATAAAATGCCAGTAACAGGTGCCAAAAGCAATCAAAAGCCTAGAATCAAGACTAGATAAAGTGCTTAGCCTATATGTGTACCTAGGAAGCAATTGAACACTCCTGACTAATCAGAAACACCTGTGTAGTTATTTGTGCCAGACATTATGGTGCCCTGAAATGGGGGGACTATGTGTAAAAAGTGCTGTAATTTCTACATGGTGAAATCATAGTTCATAAAAATACCCTTTAATAATTGCTGAGAATCAGCACTTTAACCACATGTGAATTGTTTGATTGCAGATCTAAAATTTGGAGTACAGAGCCAAATCAAGAAAATATCTCACTGCTCACTGTATATAGCCTATATTTAGGAAATTGTGAAATGGATTGGCCCTCGAGCGCTTTTAGGGAATTAACCGGAAAGAGCAAAAGTTTCAATAAAGTTTGGTTTGTCGTCTAATGGTGTGCTTGCGCCTGCTAATTATTTTCAGGACTACTTGGAGAGCCAGTTTCAGAATGGCATCTGGAGGCGAAGGGAAGAGCAGCCCACCGGCATCTCCCACCAAACAGAGCAACCGCTTGGCCCAAGAGCGGTCTCCCTATCTTCTGCAGCATGCTTACAACCCTGTGGACTGGTGAGACCTTTTTGACGACACTTTGTGTCTCAAGAAAGCCCCCTGCCTGTTCCACATGTTTTAACTTAAGCCTTTTATCCCTGTCTCACAGGTTTCCATGGGGACAGGAGGCATTTGACAAAGCAAAAAAAGAAGACAAACCCATTTTCCTGTCAGGTGATTTTTTTTTTTTGGGTCTTACATCATAATGCTCCCCCATGGATGCCAGTGTGCCATGGGATGCACAAGACCCAATATTTCATTCTTCTGTTTACATACTTTAAAAAATGATGTTGCTCCACTCACTAATCTGTGTCATGTGTGTCTTCCTCATTGCACGTGTTGGGGTTTGGTGTGTTAAGACACCTCCTAAATATGTAGGCTTTCTCTCACTCTCCACACCTTCTGCTGTGCCTCCTGCTCTCATAGTGGGGTACTCCACCTGTCACTGGTGTCACGTCATGGAGAGGGAGTCGTTTGAGGATGAGGAGATTGGCAAGATACTCAGCGATAACTTTGTCTGTATCAAGGTGGACAGGGAGGAGCGGCCTGATGTTGACAAGGTGTACATGACATTTGTGCAGGTGCGCCCTTGTCTAGGGTTTCCTACTGTGTGGTTTGAGATGTCATATGTCCTTGAAATTCTGGCCACAGTCCCATTTTGATTAAAATAACACTGCTTTCCTTATATCAGTGTCATGGCCGCAGTTGTTATCAAACTAAATAAATAAAATTTTTTATAAAATTCTTGTGGCATTTTAGTCACTGTAGCATGGACCTCTGAGGAGCACAAGCAGAACAGATTTGCTGTTCTGGCGCAGCTGTGCTGCTTCATTAGCCCTTTTTTTCTGAAGCCATAGGGAAGCGTCAGCTTATCAAGCAATTTGAAGCCAATTAGTCAAACATTAATCTGAAAATGATGATGATAACAGAAAAAAACGAAAGTAGTCTTACAAGGGGAGGAAATGTATCAAAAAAACATTTGCTGTCTCCCTCTCCAGGCGACCAGTGGGGGAGGAGGATGGCCAATGAGTGTGTGGCTCACCCCTGAACTTCGACCTTTCATTGGGGGCACATACTTCCCTCCGAGAAACACTGGTTTCAGGCCAGGGTTCAAAACCATACTAATGCGCATTATGGAGCAGGTAGAACAGCATGGTTGTCTGCTTTAGAATGTTAAATTGTCATAATGAGAAAGAATATATTTTCTGTCAGAAGCACTTTTGAAGCGTGTAATATAATTGATAACGTGGATATTTGCGTGTGCTTTCATAGCAGAGTTAGCATCCTCTTGTGCTGATGTGCTTCCCTGTACATCCTGCAGTGGCGTAGTAACAGGGACGCTCTGGAGTCGAACGGGGAGCGAGTCATCGAAGCGCTGAAGAAAAGCAGCGCCATCGCAGCCAGCGCAGACGACTTGCCCCCTCCCGCCATCACCGTCGCCAAGAGGTGCTTCATCCAGCTGGCAAAATCATATGAGGAAGAGTATGGGGGCTTCACTGAAATGCCCAAATTCCCCTCTCCAGGTCAGCAGAATTTCCACATGAATTCAGTGCAGCTGTCCATGGATCCTAGGCTGCCACTGAAACCTGCTTATTTATTTATGTATTTATTTGTTTGTTTATTCCATTTATTACATTTTTTATCATGCCATATTCGGGTGTTGATCTCACATCTCATTAAACTCCCTCAGTTTTATTTATCATGATGGTTGTTCACAGTCGTTTACGGTTTAATGCGTGGAAGTGCACCGTTCTGTCAGACACGGGTCTCTGTGTTCCTCCTCGTCACCCTGATTGGGCTGCTCGCTGCCTGTCTTGCACAGTGAACCTGATGTTCCTCATGACATTCTGGGCCACGAACCACTCCACTGCAGAGGGGGCCGAGGCTCTTCGCATGTCCCTGCACACCCTGCGGATGATGGCGCTCGGGGGCATTCACGACCATGTGGGGCAGGTAGCGCACCTCACCCTGACCCCCTCCCCCGCCCCACGCTTCCCTCGCCTGCCCTGGATGTCTCTTACTTCGGCCTCCTCTAATGATAGGAAGATATAATTTCTCTAATTGGAAAGATACAGGAAATTCACTGAGCAGACAGGGCTAAACCTGCACCAAAGAGACATTTCAGATATTCCCTACGTCTTTCAGCTGAATGTGCATGTCCTTCCTCTCCTGTCCTGTTACCCGCCCCTCTTCTCCACCGGCTGTTCTTCCTTTCTCACATTGTTTGTTTCCTGTGTTTCACCGGCCCTGTCTCTCATCGCTGTGGCACGTCTCTTCCCTGAGCTCTGTTCTCCGTTTTTCCTGTCCCACCCTCCCTCAGGGCTTCCACCGCTACTCCACAGACTCCTCCTGGCACGTTCCCCACTTTGAGAAGATGCTGTACGACCAGGCTCAGCTGGCAGTGGCCTACATTACCGCCTATCAGGTACGTTCATGCGTGTGTGTGTGTGTGTGTGTGTGGGTGTGTGTGTTTGTATGTGCATGTGTTTGTGTGTGTGTGTGTGTGTGTTTGTGCCTGTGTGCATGTGTGTGTGTGTGTGTGCCTGCCCATGTGCAAATATACAATCTGTTCATTTGGATGTGCGTGTTCCTGTGGGGGTTGGAGGGGGGGTATGTATGGTTGTGTGTGTGTGTACATGTACAATTTTTGCCTTTAGGTGTATATATTTGTGTGTGTGTGTGTTTCTAAGGGTCCAATTTCCAGCCAAGGAACTGTTTTAGCTTTTCCACAGTTATGAAGAGCCCTGGTAAATGTAGTCTAAGACTACACTAGTATACTCTCTATTTGGGCCAGACTTACAGTGAAACCACGTCAGCCTGGCACACTGGACTGCAAACAGTGCATTGGATGTTTGATGCGTAATACATCTGTTAAAGGATTATAGTCCGTCCGCCAGGGTATATATTTCTCTGACCTGTAGATTATGGGTCACCTCTTCCTGGGTATTCTCTCTGTAAAATGGAGGGTAACCTGCATTTTGCAGGAAACAGGAGAGCAAACAGCCAGAGGCTGGTAGATGGACGCTTTGTGCCTGGCTCAGCAGTTTGGGGGCTGCAGACAGGCGGTTGAGGGGTCTTCTGTGTTTTGTTTGGAGTAGGTGTCGGGGGAGCAGTTCTTTGCAGATGTGGCCCGGGACGTGCTGCTCTACGTCTCGCGGGACCTGAGCGACAAGGTGAGCAATCTTCTCGCTCATTAGCACCTGGCCGCGCGCTCTGCTGACGCTGCACCGCCAGCCGTCACCGTAACGAGAGGCGAGGGGGGAGGGGGAGGCGGGCGGGCAGGCAGGCACGCGCTGAAAAATCTCCTAAAACCAGCCCGAGGAGGTCAACTCATTTCTGTACACCGGAGCAGGGCAGGACGGGCCCTCAAAGTGATTAATGGGTCAACAGCATTGAGCAGCACACACAAAGTAATACCCGCCCTAATAATTATCCCTCCCAAGATTTATTAAGCTATTATACGCATAATAAAGATGACTAGCAAATAGAATTGACCTGTTTTCATAGATATGTGTTCTCTTGCATAATATGTTTTTAACAAATTGTAGGGTTCCACGGAGGTCACTTTGTATTAAGTTGCCCGGAGATCTGCCTGTGTGAAAAGTTGTGAGTGTAGAGAGCGACAGACTGGTGGCGCTGGCCTAGAGCTGGCCAGCTGGATGTGGATGTTTGTGAGGTTAGTGAAGGGTCTTCCCTCTCTGTTGCCCTGCAGTCGGGGGGCTTCTACAGCGCAGAGGACGCAGACTCGCTCCCCACAGCCCAGTCCAGTGAGAAGAAAGAGGGAGCCTTCTGTGTGTGGACCGCAGGGGACACCAGGGGCCTGCTGAGGGAGCCTGTGGAGGGGGCCACAGGAGGGGCCACGCAGGCAGACATCTTCATGCACCACTACGGCGTGAAGGAGCAAGGCAACGTGGCGCCTGAGCAGGTACAGAGCAGTGTGTTTGTGTGTGTGTGTGTGTGTGTCTGTTTGTGTCTGTTTGTGTGTGCACGTTGGTGTGTGTGTATGTGTTTGTATGCGCGTGTGTGTGTGTGTGCAACCGTGGTGTGTGTGTGGTGTGCTGTTGCTGTGTGTGTCAGTGTTGTTGTGTGTGCGTGGTGTGTGTGTGTGTGTGTGTGTGTGTGTGTGTGTGTTTGTATGCGTGTGTGTGTGTGTTTGTATGCGTGTGTGCACATGTGGGTGTTCATGCTCGAGTGCATGTGTGTGCGCATTTTCCACTGTCCCCACAATTGTACAAGTGGCCAGATTGGATATACATATATTTAGGACCAAATACAAATACTGTGGTCCACATCATAATTGAAAATATTAGATTCTATGTGATTTGCTATTTCATGTGCCAGATAGGCTATATGGATGTGGGTCACTTAAAACTACTTGAGTGTCATTATGTGGACAGGTGTGTGTGCATGTGCAGTGTAAGAATGCACAGAGGGTTATTGTGCGTGGAAATCAGAGCTCCCCACGTTTCTCTTTGTCTCCTCTCCATCTGCTTCTCTTTGCCTGTGTGCAGGACCCCCATGGGGAGCTACAGGGGCAGAATGTGCTAATCGTGCGCTATTCCGTGGAGCTTACCGCCGCTAAGTTCGGCCTGAGTGTGGAGAAGGCCGAGGAGGTGCTGGCCGCGGGCAGGGAGAAGCTGGCACAGGTCCGGAAGGGCCGCCCGCCCCCTCACCTCGACACTAAGATGCTGTCCTCCTGGAATGGTAAGAGATACGCGGAGACGACCAATCATCCAAGGGCACAGATTCTCTAATCTCACCAGATGCTCATCACCGGTGTTCCTTCTGTCCTCTAACTAGTGTAATGGTAACAGGAGACTCCAGTGGTATTTTACAGCTCCTGCACATTCCTGAAGAAGTGTATTCAAGGGTATATCATTAATTTCTGTGGCACTAACTTCATCCTACCCCTTTTCTTGCATATTCATAAGGAACATTCTAGCTTCAGCGGTAGACAGACAGGAATCTCAAAGATGGGTATGTAGAGCCGGCGGCCTGGTTAGTGTAAAGAATTTGTGCCAAGGCTCTGACCTTCCAGAACTTTCTTTTGTTGAACCTCTGTCTCTAGATGTCACTGCAGTGAACCAAGACACATGGCCCACAATGCTGTGACAGGCTAGATGGTTGTTCTGGAGGGATAACTTTAGTAAGAATTATCCTTTTTCTGTGGCTTTTGATAATCACACAGTACAGTATTATAACATTTCCTCTCCACCTGGAGCATTTTTGTGCTTTAGGCTCGCTGCCAGTTTTTAAAAGCTTTGAAGTCTTCTTCTGAGTGCACGCTGGCTGTAGTCCTATGTCTTCCAGCTCCTTCACAGGCGTACACAGGACTTTTACTTCCTGCGTGACTAATACACGCTTGGAAAGTGATTAATGAAGTGATTTCTTAATTAAGAGAAGACTGAGACTTTGCTTAACTGAAGTGTTCCTGGGCCTGCTGTGCTCCATTACATTCCTAATTCACTTCAACGGGAGACTTCAACCTGCAGTTGCTGTTCTTCACCCTACACATTAATCAGAGCTGAGAGTCCCTTCTTGGCAGTGGGAAAAGTACTCGCAGGCACTGCAGAATATTCACTCTGATGAGGTGTTTAGGAAGTTCTCTTGGGTCTTTTACCATTGAGTGTGCAACATGGACTATCAGGGTATGACAGAAATGTGCATACTGTACATGATGTGAGTGACTGAATATCTGCACAGCCATAGAGCATGTGACACTGAATTCATTCAACTGTGCACACACACACAGGCACACACAGTGCTCACTGACCGGTACACACACAGTCTTCACTGCACTGCAAAACAAATACACACATTCCTCTTCAGTGTGGTACAGTCCTCACTGTGCTGTGCTGTACTGTACTTGACACACACTAGACTTGCTGTATGGTATTGTATACACACACAGTCCTCACTGTATGGTATTGTATATACACACATTCCTCCTTAGTACTGTATTATGCGCTGTGGTCCTCACTGCTGTGATGTACTGTACTAAACATACAGTCCGCGCTGTATCGTATTGTACAGTATATACACACACAGTCCTCTTCAGTACTGTATTACACTCTCCAGTCCTCACTGTGCTGCACGTGGCTGCAGTGCTCACACGGCTGTCCCCTCCCCACAGGACTGATGCTCTCTGGGTTTGCGCGGGTGGGCGCCGTCCTGGGCGACAGGGCGCTGGTGGAGCGGGCGGAGCAGGCAGCCCAGTTCCTGAGGGATCAGCTGTGGGACGAGGCCGGGCAAAGACTCCTGCACTCCTGCTACCGCGGGGAAGAGATGCAGGTGGAACAGATGTGAGTCAGTGCTCTCTGCTCTGCTCTTCTCTCTCTGATGCGCACTTTGAAACCTGACACTGGGCCATATATCAGTATACGCTCTGTGCTGAAACGAGGCCATGTATTAATATGATGCCTGGGCTCAGCATGTGGAAAGTTGATCATGCATCAATACACACGTTTGCTATGCTGAAATCATATGTCAGTGCACACACTCTTCGTGCTGAAACCAGACCATGCATCACTACACACTCACCATTCCCAAAGATAGATACATCAATGCCCACTCACCATCTGGAGAACTGAACATATGTCATTGCACACTCTCTCTCTGTGCTGTTACCAGACCATGCATTGATACAAAGTAACCATCCAGATACAAAAAAAAATATATCAATAGTCTCACCACTCAGTAGGCAGAACATATGTCCATACACACGCTATCCAGATAAGCTAGTGTGGAGTAATGGAATTAAGGATGCATACCCAAAGTCACGGGAGTCAAAAATACTGGGAACACACACACATACACACACACACACGCACACACACGCACACACACATACACATGTAATTTGATGCCTTTTGCCTTGTCTTGGCCAGGACACCCTTTTTAATTTTAACCATTTTTAATCTCAATGAGGTTTTCCTGTTTAAGTAAAGGTTTAAAAAGAATAATAAATAATAATAATAATTTAATGGTCATATTTCTATTTTTTATTTTTATTTTTTAGCCAGTTTTAATGGAGACAGATAGGGCCACATAGTTGGTGAAACTAACCTATGTAAGTGCTGTTATTTGCTGTACAGTACAGGAGTCCACAGAGTGCTGCTTCAGTGTTCAGGTATCTGTCTGTATCAGCAGTTGCAGGTGAATGTGTAGAGTGAACCTTTCGCCGTTTCTCAGGAGTACCCGTAAGACGGCTCCCGAGTGCTCATGTGTGGACCTCAGGGTTTTCCCTCTTACCAGGAGAGCAGAGACTGCATCCATTAGGATTTCCCTCCAAAGAACTTCCTCACAGAACTTCCCCACAGCCGTCTCACCGATGGCCTCTGCGTTGTCGAAGCAGAAATCCGTCAGGCTGCTTTTAATTTTCTCCCATCTGCCACCGGAGGATTTCCCTTTCTGGATTGAATAATTCCAAGGCAGCAGCAGCAGCACCTTGCCAGATTGAGGATGATTAATTTATAGGAAAGTCTGCTGTTCTCTGCTGATTGCGAAGCCGCTGTGCTTGGTTTCCTGCTGGTGAGGGAGAGTGTTTGGCTCTTTCTCTCTCTGAGAACGTGCACATTTGCTGCGCAGACGCGACACGTGGCCTCGACGGTCCGAAAGACCCTGGAAACCCTGAAAGCACGCAAGTCATAGAACCACGGAAAACCTGATACCTTGAGTTTCGACAAAGTGAAGGGTTGTCTCAATGCAAGCTGAAGAAGCTGTATCATTTTAGGACATAAATGTAGCCTAACTTCCCTGGGTGGGTGACGCGTTGTGTGAGGATATGCGGTTAGTAGTAAGAGCAGCGCCCGTAATGTGAAAGTTATGAATTATGCAGACCGGACACAGTAAAATGGAGGAGTTTAATCTGCCCTGAGGCGTGGGTCAGCGCAGAAGGGCTAACAGGGCTATGTGCACACATCCCAGCGCGTTTCCCTTTGTCTCCAGGGCGTGAGTAATGCCGGAAGCAGCTCCGCAGTGTAGACGGGTCGCGCAGGCATGTCCAGCTCCTCACCCCCGTGTCTGCAGGGCACACTGCCACACGATCGATGGCTGAGCACTTTCAGTGGTGACAGGCAAACGCAGCGTGCCAGGGGTGGGTGAGAGCTGGCTTGTCCGTCTGACCTGCTCTCAGCCTGATGATGTTTCAAGAGTAAGAGAAACCAGGGCACTAAAGAACTGCGTCTCTTTGGCCGGATTACTGAAGACAAAATCACGTTAGGCAGAGCTTGAATAGCAGCTAACAAAATGAGTCCTGGAAAGGGTGAAGATCAAGCGGCTCATTAAGAACTGCTTCCTGTTATTTCCTTTTTACTCATTCTTTGGTGGACTAAAGATCTCTAAGGCAGTTTTCAACAGCATCAAGCCCGTAGTTCCAGTGTTGATGGCTTGCTGATCCCTTTCTATTGATCCCAGGCTTCCGTTGTGTGTGTGACTGTGTGTGATGCATGTGTGTGTGCATGTGTGTGTGCGTGTGCATGTACGTGTGTGTGTGTGTTTGTGTGTGTGTTTGCATGTATGCGTGTATGCGCGTGTGTTTTTGTGTGTGTGTGTGTGTGTGTGTGCGCGCATGCTTTTGAGTTGCCCGGGTACTGATAAGTAACATGGAGGTTCATGGTGCTTTCACCAATACTGAGAACTTCTCCCATTGCACTGCCAAGACATGCTGTCATCACTCACACAGCGACAAAGGCAGCTTGCCGAGTGGAGCTTTATAGTGGAGTGGGAGGCTCTGAGCAGGCCGGTTCATCTGACAGCCCCTTTGGCTACACTGCAGCCAGATAGCGGTGAGAGCCCCTGTGTTTGCCCCAACCCCCCCCCAGCTGTCCGGCCCCCTTCTGCTACAGGCCTGCAGGGCATAACTAGGCTCTGGAAGATGCATCTGCCTCATCACTCGCTCATCATCAAAACCGCCGTCCCGTCACCGAGCTCACCCACCGCCCCCCTATCGCTGACCCTGTCACCATCCGTCCGTCTCTCCACACTCAGCAAAGCAGGCTGGGAAGTGTGTGGATAGAGGGGCTCTTACATTCACATTCAAAGAGTTCTTGTTTTCGTCTTGTCAGTGATTTACATTACGGTCATTTTTAATAATTTGTTGAAGATTAACACAATGAAGCACTTAATGCAATCATACGTATTTTAGTTTGTATAAGAAGAAGAAACCAGTTGTTTTGTGTCATGGGGCAATTTGCCCTTGTGGTGGCAGAATTTCCTAGAATGCTGCTGCCTCATGTCCTGATGAGCTGATGGGTCACTCCTGATATATATTACATTCCTTGCTGTTGTTTCAGCAGGGTTCAGAAATTAAATAGTTTCAGCTGACATTCAGCTGTATTATAAATGGATAATATGATAAAACGCATGTTGTATAAGCCATTTAAGCTTAAGAGCATTTGCTGTGCAAATACATAATGTAGTTATGTAAAATGACAGGCTCTCTCTCTCTCTCTCTCTCTCTCTGACTCTCACTCTCTCGGTCTGTCTCTCTCTCCCTCTTTCTCTCTCTCTGTCTCTCTCTCTCTCTCTCTCTCTCTCCCCCCCCACTCTCTGCAGTGCGTCTCCTATCCTAGGGTTCCTGGATGACTATGCCTTTGTGGTGTGCGGCCTGCTGGATTTGTACGAGGCGTCGCTGCACCCCCGCTGGCTGCAGTGGGCCGAGGAGCTGCAGCTGCAGCAGGACGTGCTCTTCTGGGACGGCCAGGGCAGCGGCTACTTCATCACCGACCCCTCCGACCCCACCGTGCTGCTGGCTCTCAAAGAGGGTGAGCGGGAGGGGCGGGCGTCGGGGTGAGGGTTCGCCGTAGCAGGAGTTAGCGGGCGTCAACGGGAGGGGCAGGAATCAGTGAGGGAATGTTAGCGGGAGTTAGCTGGCGTCAGAGTGAGGGGCGGGCGTCAGTGGGTGAGGGGCTTCTCTGGGTCTTACTGGTCTCCTTGATTCCCACTGTGTCTCAGTCCTGCTCCCCTCCCTCTAATACCGTCGCTCCCAACCGTGTTCCTGGAGATCTACCGTCCTGTAGGTTTGCACTCCTACCCTAACAAAGCACACCTCGTTCATCAGCTAGAGATCTTGTTGAGCTGCTAATTAGTAGAATCAGCTGTGCCAAATTAGGTTTGAAACAAAAGCCTACAGGACGGTAGACCTTCAGGAACAGGGTTGGGAGCTACTGGTCTAATCGTAGCGCAAGCTGAAACACAGACTCTTTGTGACAAATTTGACTTGTCAAGCAGACTTAGGAACATCACAATGCCGCTGCTAGGGTAACTGTTATCTCTAGATTTGGGGCCCCCTTCCATTCAGCCCCTGTCAGCCGATTAGCATTCCTCATCTTCCCTGCCTGTCGGAATAAATTCTGCATCAAAAACATTAAAAGAGGGGTCAGTGTGTGGGAGTGTTTGTGTGTGCGCCACTTCGTTTTTTTCCCCGGCAGCAGAGAAAAACAATTTTTGGAGAGCTGAGCACAGTCACGGCGACTGTAATGGCTCGGTTCCATATATTCACTGCGGGAGCTGAACCAACACGCCGAGACTCGCTCAGAGTCACCACTGTACCCGCTTTTGACTGATGGCTCTGTGAAAATGGCTCTGACACAAATGAGATATGGGGAGAAAGAAGCAAATTGTTTTTTTTGTGTGTGTGTGTGTTGCGTCTGATAAATTAAAATGGACATTAGAGAGATTTCTCATCTTTTCAGATTGACTGTAGCATTACACTGAGCCCATGACTAGGGCTTTGCTCCATTAAGAGTGGTGCCACAATGTGCAGTGTCAGAACCCAGTCCCTCTGTCTGTCACAGGAAGACGGATTACCTCCCAAACTGTACGCCACTCTCAATTTTACACCCTGCCGAAAACCCCACAGCGTTTAACCTCTTTCACTGCACACCCATGATGTGGCTGTGGAGGAAAATAATAACAAATTATCTCTGTTTCTTAACAGAACACCCTTCCCTGTATGTTTGTGTTTCTCTATGCCCTCCTGTCCCTGTTTGTGGATGGGAGCGGTGTACGTTGCTGGTTTCTTTGTGTGTGTGTGCACACTTGTATGTTCTGTGCTAATGCATGCGTGGATGTGCAGTTGTGTACATTGTTGCACATGTCTATTTGTGCTTGTGTGTGTCTGTGTGTGTTGTGTGTATGTGCGAATGGGTTTGTACTTGTTTTGTGTGTGTGTGTGCGTGTGCGTATACTGTATGTTTGTGTGAGTATGTGTGTATGTGTGTGTACGTGTGTGTGTGTGCGTATACTGTACGTGCGTGTGTGTGTGTACGTGTACGCGTGTGTGCGTGTGTGTGTACGTGTGTGTGCGTGTGCATATACTGTATGTTTGTGTACGTGTGAGTGTGTGTGTGTGTGTGCGTGAGTGTGTGCGTGAGTGAGCAGGTGCTATGTAAGGATAGTGACACTCCACAGCTGTGATTGGGGAGTGCTTGGCTGTGTCAGTCATCACCGCGGCCCCTCTCATGGCCCAGGTGCCCCTGCTTTCCCCACAGCTCTAATTGCTGATGGGTTCTAGAGTATGATGACATCACAGGGCAGGAGAAGCTGATCCCCTTACTGTTGCTAGGCGCAGATAAATCCTTCCTGGGAGAAAACTTTACTGGGTTACCTAGAACACTGTCTCACATTGCTAAATAGTCCTTAAACAATGCACATCATATGAATCAAAGTAACAGAGACATAGGAAAAGGTCTGCTTTGGTAGTAACTGATAGCATTGCTGGTGTCTATCATCCATTCACAGACCAGGATGGAGCGGAGCCCAGCGCTAACTCTGTGTCCGCTCTGAACCTGCTGCGTCTGTCCCAGTACACGGGCAGGCAGGAGTGGGCCCAGCGCTCGCAGCGGCTGCTGGCCGCTTTCTCCGATCGGCTGATCAAGGTGCCCATCGCCCTGCCCGACATGGTCCGCGGCCTCATGGCCCTGCACTTCACGCTCAAACAGGTAACCGCCGCTCTAACATGGCCGCCGCAGCCGTACCCGAAACACACGATTCGCTCACAACCTCTCTCATTTCACTCAGAAGCCACACAAGCCCAGCTGGATTGGACTGAGTAACTTTTAGAAATATTTTTATGGTCCGGACAAACCTTTAGGACATTTTCTGTTTTTCAAAGCACTTTCGCCAAACTTCTGTTCCTAACCGTGCCCTGTACACACATATAAAGGAGGTGAGGGTTGGGTCTGTTTCTTGTGGGAGAGAGACAGTTGAGGAGGATGGAGTAACGAGCTGGAGGCTGAGGGGAGGTCAGACGGCCCGGCGGAGCCACCTGCCCACCTCGTTACCGCGGCGCGGGGGCAGCCCCCAGACTGACCCTCTCTTCCCCCCCCCTCAGATCGTTATCTGCGGTCAGCCTGACGCCGAGGACACCGCCCGCCTGATCGCCTGCGTCAACTCTGCCTTCCTCCCCCACAAAGTAAGGCCCCTGCGTGTTCTGTGTGAGGAGGGGAGGGAGGGGTCCTGATTCCCCAGCCGATGGGAGAGTACCGCGGGGTGAGGTCACGAGTGGGGGCCAGGCCCCCTTGGGGTGTGGAGAGTTGGGGTGTCCGGAGACGACAGTAAGCGCTGTTCCATCAGCCATCCTGGTGCAAGGTCCCTGGGAAAATTATTAGGCGATAACTTTCACTTTCCATGAAAGCGGCAGGCAGGTACCCAGACGAATGGATATCAAATGGTTTCCAAATGCTGCGATATGCGAAGTCACAGCCAGGGTCATTACCGGTTCCTTTTTGTTCTTTCACAATTTTCATTAAAGCCCCATCTTTGCCAGGAAGCGCACAATACTGACCGTAAAACTATCAGAAAAACTAATCATGAGACTATCAGAAATGTTATATCCGTCCGTCTCGCCCAAGCGGCGGGAGAGAGCGAGGCCGCAGGTCTAATGAGCGTCTAAAACTAATTTTGTGAAAAGGTCAAGCTGTCATATTTCCGCACTGCCCCCGACACGCGGGAGAGGAGGTGCGGGCCTGTCCGCGTGCGGCGCTGAGCGTGCGGCGCTGAGCGTTCGGCGCGGAGCGTCCGGGTTATCCTGGAATAATTAGTAAATATCTCTTTGGCGAGTGCTGACGCTGGAGTCCCCGCTTCCTGGTTTCTGCTGTTTAAAGGTCAGGCGGAGAGAGATCCTTTTATAGGTCCGCGGCTTCTCCTGCCCTTTTCACTGCATTCCTCAGGACGGGGCCCCGTTCCCGGGTCTGACAGCGGAGCCAGATCCGCAGCGACGGGGCCCCGGTGTCCCAGCAGCCCCCTCTCCCCCAGCGCGCATGCATCTCTGCTGTGAGTTATGCGCTAGTGGCCCACATGGGATTAGGATGGGGGGACATCATTACTGTGGGACCGAAGCCCCAGGGGGGATGTGAACGCTTGGGAAAGAGTTAGTGGCCCGCTGGCAGTGCATAAATCACTGCCGTTACGCTGGTCGCTGTGGAAACTGGGGCAGGGCCACCCCTCGCCTGTTCCGCTGGAGAGTGTTGGGGGAGACATGGTCAGGTGAGGGCCAGAGACGTTTTGACCAGGTTCAGCCGTGACTGTGCGATCACACTCAGTGCTAAGGGTGTGAGGTTAGGGTTAGGGTTAGGTGTCCGCTTTGAGCAGTGTGGGCCCATGTATCAAGACTGTCTCTCCCCTGAGAGCACCTACTGCACATTCGTCATAGAGCTCATTATGCCTTACCATGTCTTACCATTATGCCTTATGGATAACAAACATACGGTACCTAATGAAATGGCCTAATAAGCAAAGTACCTCTCATAGAGGCGGGTAGTAATGTCACTGGCAAACTTATGTAGTTTTTAATGATACTGTTTTGAGTTACTTGGAACTGCAGACATCTTGTTGGCTTTGTTTGACATGCATGAACTTGTATGATTATTGAGGTTGTTTGCATACAATGAGTTTTAGACTTTTGCTGTTTTGTGTTTTGTATGTTTTGTATGTAGATGTGAACACAGATGTTAGAAATGTATTGGATTTGACAGTAGGAAAGTGGTGTCTGTTTGCTGTGTTGTACTACAGCTGCCAACATTGACATACCCCACTCAGAGTCACCTAATTCCTAAAAACTGATTTGGTTAAATGCTGGGGCCGCTAGAACAGGAAGTGCAGGCAGGCCCTTTGCAGCGGGTGCTTCTAGGCTACATTACAACCCCACACAGCTTACTGTAACTGTGACTGTCAGTTAGTTTCCTAGTTCATAATTACGAACATACTTCTTTTTTATCAGTTGTTGAATGTCGTAAAAATAATCCAGAATGTATGAGTAACTGGTGCTATCCATTGATCTTACCTATACTTTTTATCACTAAGTTTTTTGCGCTATAACATTATTGGGCAATGCAGTAACATTGAGTATTTGGCAGCCACATATTTGAAATATGGTAATTAAATTGTGTCCAGTCCACCTCTCTGGCAGGCGTAGATTCCCTTTATATTCACTTGGCTCTCACACCAGCTCCAGGATTCACATTTCGATCACACGCTGGTGGTCATTCAAATGCTGATGGTGAATGTAAAATGCTGTTATTTGTCCTTTTCTCTTACAGATCCAACCACAGTCTATGAAAGTGTAAGGTTTTGGGGTAATGAGCTGGTTTGTTGAAATCCACCCTGTACCCCAGTGTATGTTCTGGAAATGTAATATTGACTTCTGTCAAGAATTTTTTAACTTTTTAGCTGCAGTCCTAGTACCCTAATCAATGTGTTTTGACTCGAGACAGGCAGTAAAAATGTTGCTTACATTACTGTGCATTCATTCTGCAGACACTCTTACCCAAACATTCAATATATGAGAGACGTGAGTGCATTCAGCTGATTAATGAGCAATAGTATCAGACCGGGCTAACTGCAGTCACAGCCCATTGTGTTAAAGATTAACTGTCCTGCTAAATCCTTTGCAGTAATGCATATCAGTTCTCCTGATATTATGACCCAGAGGACCCTGCGTTTTACCTTTGATGTCTTTTGTAGCAGTCCCACATGACACCGCCTCTTCTTCACTTAACTTCGGAAGCGTTAAGGCGGAGGCGAAACACCGCGACCAATGTTCCAGTCTGAGCTCAAGGCCTAGCGGGGTGCCTGGCTGTCTGCTTGATTATCTCACTCATAACTGTCACCTTGCATGAGGCCAGTTGCACATTAGCTGTTGGCTAATTGTTGGAATTTAAAAAAGGGGAATGGCTATGCGGCTGATTTATGTTGATGCTTTGATTTGTTGTCAAGCCACTGCGCACAGAAAAATCGCTGAGAAATCCTCCTGCGGAGGCAGCAGCCGCAAGGCGGTGTCTGTCTCCCGCGCTCTTGTAGTTTTTCCCTTTGTACGTGTGGAGCACGCCGCCTCGTAGAGGCAGACTGCTGTCTGAAGTGTGGGGATGTGGAAGGTGCAGGTACTTTGAGTCTTCCCCTGCAATTATGCCATCTAGCGCAGTGAAAGGCCGGTAGCTCTGTGGTGTGGTCGAAAGATCTCATGAAAAAGTACCAATACACCGAGGGGTGTCTGCTTAAATAAAGAAGTTCCATGCAGTGCTTTTACACCAGCTCTTAAATCTGGAGATGGATACATGTATCACTCTGTTTTATTCTTTTCATATCCTAAATGCTGTTAATGATTTAAGATGTTTTCTGAACAAACTGGTCTAGGTGGATTTTTATTGTATTTTCTTTAGAAATTCGAAGCAGATTGGACAAGCAAGCTAAGACTTATTTTTATTTCTCTTTATTCAGACAGGGGAAAAGCAGAAAGGTTTACAGTTGGAGATGGGGTCACAGCACAGAAAGTGCCTTGGCAGGGAATGGAACCCCTGAGTAGATTATGATTTCTTTATTTATTTTCGCTGTGGTAAAACAGCAGTGCTTAGTGACCATACAGCATCTCCCATGGAGCCCCAGGCCAGTGAACCTGCAGGGGATTTAGGAGAGGGGGCGGGGGGAGGCTCTTAATGCAGCCTGGCTCAGCAGGCCATGAGCAGGCTATCAGTAATGAGTTACTGAGAGCTATTAAAATGGACAGCGAAGGATTTCATCTGTCCCGGCGACAGTGAGGAAACCCAGTCTGCTTATCCGGGCTTGTACGTATCACAACCTCAGATGGGCTCTGCGTAAATTGTTTGCTTAATTGACTTGGACATTACCAAAAAAAAAAAAACCCAGAAAAAAAGTTGATTGCATAGTCGCAGGAGCCTACTGAAAAATAGATGATTCTTTCATATTGAGCTGAACCTGCAGTCAAATCATCTCTGCCCCCTGGTCCCTGGTGTAAACATGTATTCTTCGAGACCGAAAGAGGAGAAAGACAAACGACTGCTCAGCCACATCGCATTTTGGCCTTGGTGTGTTTGCCGGGTTACTGTGTTCATACAGTATTCATACGTACGTGTTCCTGTCATGAATAACTGAGAGCTTGGAGAACAGGGCTTTAACCTCGCTAAGAAAACCTGTGCCTCCGATGTGGTGAAATTACCCAGCGATGATTTAATTTTATCCCCCATCGGACGACGGAACTGTAGATGGATAAAAATCAGTGTTGGAGAAGTAGGTTTCTCTTCATGGAGTTGGCACAGGAATTAGTGGACTGTAATAAAAAGCATTATTTATAATTACTGTATCTGGCTGACAGCTGATTCAAGGCTATGGCCTGCGTTCACCCCCTTCCTGCATCTCTCTCTCTCTGTCTCTCTCTCTCTCGCTCTTTCTGTTATGCTCTCCATGGTAACTGACCATGGGTGTCCCAGTCTTCCTGAAGCTCCTACAGCCAGGATAACACAAGAACATCCGGCCTGGACTTGTGAAGAGAAAACACGTTGCTTAAATGTACCAAAATATCCAAATTACACACTCACACACACACGCACACACACATATTAAAAACGCACCCACATCTATATGCACACGCACATACACATCCGTTTAAACCGAAAGGGATATGCAGGTCATGAATTTTTGCTTTACTGCGCAATATGTGAAATTGAGTTTTAGTCCTGGTGCTTTTACAGTTGATGAGATTTTCTCATCTACAGTGAGTGACAGAGTTTGGGTCTGGAGGCTGGGGGGTTCGGGGGGGTGTGGTCCACACAGTGCGGCTCAGTCTGCTGCAGGTAGCTGTGGCCTAAGGCCTCGTTCCCCTAGCCGCACCTCTTCATTCTGCCCCTCCTTCTTATGCCATTTTAAGCTATTTTTGCCATTAACAGCTTAGCATCTCTGTCTCATGAGTTTAGCTGATCAGATATGCGAGTGTGAAGATAAATAACTCGATGTTGTTCACTTGATGTTGTTCACACAGCTCACAGTCTCCTACAAATGCATTATCTGTCAGGTTAATAGAATGGGTGCACGATATCATAGCATTCCATATTATTGTAGTAGACTGATAACTGCACTGTTTTAATTTCAGTGTTCAATATTAATATTAATAATACTAATAATAATAATAACAATAATAATAGTAAAAGTAACATTGATAATAATAATAATAGTTGTTATTATTGTTATTATTATTAGCATTAGTAGTCGTAGTAGTAGTATACTGTAGGTGTAGGGCTGCAGAGAGAAATACCCTCTCAATATAGTGGATAGTTTTTCATGATGCCTTTCTACTGTAGCTGCTTCTGGTGGGCAGAAGCAGGTAATATGAAAATAGTTTGTAGTTTTGAAACACAGTGTTTATGTCAATAAATCCTGTTGTGTACATTTTTTGTTGAGTGATACAGTATGTTCTCAGTTTGTTGTGTTTAAGGATTACAGCCTTAGTGAAGATAGTACTGCATAATATTTGTTTCCAGAAGTTGTTATTGGCAGTTGTAGCTCGACCTTTTTCCCCATCCTGCAGAGCGAATCTGTGGAATCTGTTTTTGACAGTGGTTTATATACGAGCATGGGTTGTTCTATCAGTTGTGACAGTTGAAGGCTATGTGATAAATGGATCTTTGTTTTAAGCACGTTTTTCACCAGGAGGTATTGCAGACAGCTCTTATTACCGATATCATATCTTTGGATTCGTGCTTTGGGTATCATTGAGCTGTTTTCAAATATGTGTGCCAGGTGAGCGATTCTGGGTAGTTTCCGTGAGTTGAAAGTGAAAGGGTTTTTTTTTTTTTTTTTCCTCATTTGGAAGTCTGAGCTGTGTCTTATTGGAGTGGATTTGTTCAGAGATGCAGTGTAATACGTGATCTTACTGACTTTCCAGCAGGCTGTCAAAGTTGAGATCATTGGGTTTTTGAAACAGTTATGGATTTTTAGTCACTGAGTGAGGAAAAGTGTTTCAGTTATTTTAGTAATAGTAATCGTAATGCTTGTTTTTGTGTTTCTATTTGTTTTTTTTCCAGTGATGGATTTTGTTGTTGATTGTGGAGTGGCCATTTTACTATATAACCTATTGAAGGTGGTTCGCCAGGTAATTTATTGTGAAATTTGGGAAGGTTTGATTTGATTCAGGTTTTATTTATTTATTTTTCCCACTAGACATTTCTATTTGTGAGTATTGACCCAATTGAATGTTGGTTGGGCCAGGATCATTGAGAATATGTTGTTTATTTTAGGTAGCGTATTCATTTTTACTGCTGCTGTGCTCTGTTAGTGAGATGGTTAGGTTATTCCAACAGTTGAGATCACCCCCAATGGTTTTGAGAATTGCAGCGAAGGTGGACTAACGCTGACATTTTGGTATAAATATCAATACCTTGGTATCAGATGTGGCTTGACGTGATGTTGAAAGGAAGCTTCTGAGTCACTGCACCGCAGTCTTCCCCACCGAGATGCATTTGGTCCAATTGACTGAGTGGTCTGATACTTTTGAGAATTTGTTTATTCAATTGGAGACTTCTGGTAGAGAGTTTATTGGATTTTGCTGATATAAGAGAATATAATCTGCATAAAAACATATTTAATGGGATATGTCTGCGGTGTGTATTCCGGTAACGTTATTGCTTTGGTGAATAGCAGTGACAAGGACGCTGTGGGTGAGCTATTGAAGATTTGAACCCGTTGTGTGGCCTGTTTATGCAGCTCAGTGTACTTTTGTGTTCCGGCTGGGATAATATAGAGTGATAACTGGCTGAAGAGGGACAGGTGTTCAGTGACCTGCCTGATATTTCTAGGGAGAAAGAAGAGGATGAGTGTAGTGGCTTATTGAAACCTATAAAGAATACCGCCGGGATCAATATTCATTTTAATCTCAAGCAAAACAATTAGAGATAACTCTGAATGAGTGATGATTTTACAGTGAGTCGAGACATTATTTGGAGGGCTTGTGGTTATGAGCCGCCACTTGAGAAGGCTAGTGCCCCCTGGAGGCTGAGCTCTGTATTAGCCGTACGTGTATTATAGAGGGTCTGAGACGAGAGAGAGAGGGAGATGAATCGTTCTCCACGATACATTAAGCACTATGACGAGAAAATGTTTTTTAATTTAAATCCAATTAATGTGTGGTCTGCCGGCTTGTTTGGGGGCTTGGGTTTAATTGCAGGGAGTGAACTGTGTAGAGTCTGCTGCTTCATAATATTTCCAGGTTTTATTTATTTAATTCCAATTCTTTTCAGGAGTGAACGATTTAGATGTCCCAGAAATCAATTAATGCCTCAAACTGGCAGGCAGAAAATTGAGTTTGATTTGGAATGGCTGTAGTAAATATTACTAATTGTTTTTGTTACTGCACAATATTTTTTGATTCTAAAGGTTACAGATTATAGTCCTATTGACCCCCAGGGTAGACTGTAGCAGAACCGATTGCTTTGTATAACAAGAGTTTCATCTCTTTTTTTCATGGAGAGACAGCTGCCCTCCCTTCTCTCAGGAGAAACGCTGCATCATCTCAGCTAGAAGTACTGTATTTTCTTTGAGGCATGCAGGTACTTCTTTCCTTTATTACAGGTCTGCCTAATGAAATCCTGTTTTGAGGAATTTCAGTGCTTCCTGCTTGCAGTTCAGTGACTGTGTGCTGCCCAGAAGTAGATGAGTGAAAAATGTTAGTTTGTGACTATACACATTATCTCAGATAGCTAATTACACAAAACTGCATGTAGCTGAGAGTGCACTACTAGGTAGCTTAGTGTGCACATTACCACAAAAAGCTGAGCACACACAGGACATGTAGTATAATATGAAAATGTGTTCAGGGTAATGCAGTGAATGCAATTCTACTAGTAGCTGAGTTTTCACGTTATTACCAGTAGCTGGTAGCTGAGTGCATGCTGTACTACTGATAAATTGCTACACAGAAGTAGCTTAGCAAATGCTGTACCACAGGTAGCTCAGTGTACGCTGTACACTAATAGCTGAGTATAAGGAGTGTACATGGTACATATGGTGGTGGACCTGGCTGATGTTGTTTTGCTTGGTGGGTCGGGTTAGTTTTCTGTATACATGGTGCAGTTGCTAGCTGAATGGAGAGGGTGTTAGGCTGTACTCAGGGGTACTGTATAAAGCTGAGTGGAGCGGTTGTGTGTCCTGTAAAAGCACTGTCAGTGTCTAATTGAACTGCACTGTGGGGACTCTGAGCCATGGTGTGTCCTTGAGCTACAGGAGGATGGAAGCAGCCGGGGAAAGCGAGAGCTTGGCCTTGCAGACAGGGAAGCGCCTTTAAACTTTGTGTGATTACTGGGGAGATGAATGATCCGCTTCCCTAATAAGACCACTGAGACACGACAGCAGCAAGGAGAGGCCAGAGAAAGAGAGAGTGGGAAATTGAGCAGGGTTTGCTCAGAGCATCGGTAATGAACCCCCAGATGGCACTGGGGATTAGACCAGCTTTGCCCAACATGGTGCGGAAAGGCCCCCCAGGTCCTCCTCACCCTCCTCACCCTCCTCATCCTCCCACCTGGCCTGGACAGGAGCGCAGTCAGCAGCGCCTTCCTCTCTCCGAGCCGTTTATAATCTCCCATCCGTCTTCCTCTTTTTCTTTGTCTCCCATGACTGTACAGCCCTTCCAGAGGGTTGGGGAAAGATGAGCTGTGTACAGTAAGTCCAGACGTGTTATCTTGAGAATGGATGTTAATGATATCTCAAGTGAAAGCTTGGCTCCAGCTTAGGCTCTTAAGGGTATTAAAATGTATCGCATATTGTCTGCCACTCTTGGAAGACATTTATCCTAGCTGGTGCTTTTGTTAATAAGGTAAATGTAGCAGATAAGAAACAGGTGTAGATGGCTTTTCCCAGGGAGAGGGAACATGTGCCAAGTGAATCCACTGAACAATGAGGATTGATTGCCAGGCTGATCTTAAACACTGATTCCCACTCTCTGAGGCAGGCAGGCAGTCAATGAACCGGATGAAGCTCCCAATATCCCTCTCTCACCTCCCTCTTCTTCCAGTGCTGATAGCATCTGCCTCTGGCAGCTTACTGAGTTCTGGATCATTTTGAGTTTTTTTCTCTTTTAATTCCTTCTATTTTAGTTCTAATGATTTTTGCTGGGCTCCTCATATTGGGATGCTAACCTGATTCAGTTTCAGCTGGATTTCCTGGGTTTTTGTCTTTAAACACGTCCAAGCGCAAACACGCTTGGTTACGCTCGGTGGAGACAAACTTTCAATAAGATTTCAACACTTCCGATAAAACGGGAGCTTACATTTGTTTTCCACAGAAGTGTAGGGCCTCGGTACCCCCAATGAGAGATGTGAATAACACACCTTAATAATGTCACCTTAATAACAACGTCTGCTGGTGCAGGTTCTACCGCCCCCCAGTGGTGAGCACACTCAAAGCATCATCTTATAGGCCTCTTCTGTTCTGTGCAGATGCTGGAGGCCATTTTAAGTGCCATGCATGCATGGCGGAGGCATATAATCCAGCCTCTTCCCACTAACCTCTGTTTTGAGCATTTCTGTATAGGATGCTGAAGGATAACAATGGTCCTTTTCACATTTACAGTCCATCTGCCATTGAGGTTCTGCAGGGTGAGAGGGTGGAGCTACTGCCTGCACTCTCCCTTTAGTTGGTGAGCACAGTATCTCTAGTACGTGTGCAAGCTCCATGCACACTCTGTCATTGGCCTGTAGAGCTAGGAAGTAGGTTTCCTGCCATAATTGACTTATCTGGCCCCCCCAACTTGGATTTTCGCCATAATTCTTTTGTACTGTTGATGTGTCGGTGTCAAGTCCTGTGTGTGTTTCAGTGAATTCATTTTGATATTAATTCTATATATTCCACTAATAGATCTGCCATGTCCTGTGGGTGTTTGTAAAATGTCTTATTGTATTTTCTTGAAGCAAGAGTGGTTGAGTAATTAGTGTTAAGTGATTCTGCCTTGGAGAGTAGTGAATCGGTTGAAAATGGTCTGAAGGAAGCAGACCGAACTGTCAGATATTGGAGTTGACAGAGTTTTTATGGTCAGGGCCAATGTCTGCCTGTTCCTCCTGGAAGCTTTAAAAAGCAGAGACGGAACTGAGGGTGCTGGAGTCTTCCTGTATGTGTGACTCAGCCGCTGATCGTCTCTCTCTTTTTAACACCTGAAGGTGTTGACGAAGGCGTGGGATGGCTTTGGCCGGTCCGGCACGCGTGTGGCGAACGCGGTGCTTCTCCAGCCAGGCCGGCCTCCGACACCTCCCTCTCCCGTCTCAGGTTTTCACTTCTGAGTGAGTCATTTCACCCGGGCTCTCCTCGGACGTGTCAGACGTCGTGAGTCTGACGGCCCGCCTCCTGGGGACGTTGCATAAGGATGTCGTTTTGCCCGTTTCAATCAAATCAGACACTGACAGTGCCAAACTGCGTTGTGTCTTCATTCATTACTCTCATAGTACCTGGGAAAGTCATTTTCTTCCACATTTAGTCATGGTCTTATTTACAGAATACCATCTGTTTCCTGGCATGCTGATAGGGAGGCACAGACAGGTGTGAGTAATCGCGATAGCGCTGCACTTAGATGAGGAATAAAGATAAGTGATATTATTCGGCTAAGGCGGGGGGGGGGGGTTCTCTGAGCTGTCAGGATTAAGTTGATTCGATGCTTGGCTCTTAAAGAAACCACTGATGCGTCACAGAGACAACATGTGACTTCATCATCAATGAAGGTCCTAATGGGCTCATTTTTAACCTCTCCGAGTGTGCTTATTTGCCAGCCAGCGGCAATAATTCAATCTCCGCCATTCAGAATGATTCCCCTGCATCCTCCACCGCCGGCCCCCTCCACCGGAGACGTGAGCAAACGCTGATCAGCTAGCTCGTGAGCAGCTGAAGGCTAGGCTCGCTCATGGGCCTGCTAATGCCCCGCTGACGCTGTGCCTGCAGGAGACCTGAGGGGTGAGGCGCAGACCTTTTGGCACCGCTGGGCTATGCCCTAAAAACCCCGGGTCCTGTGCTTCCGCCCTCCGCAATTTACCGACAGGTACTGGAAGTCATAGGGCACTGACCCAGAGATGCCTGACAGAACTGAACAAGCAGCCCATGTTAGAGGCAGCAGAGCAGAGCAGAGCAGAGCAGAGCAGAGCAGAGAGAGAGTCAGAGAGAGAGAGAGAGAGTGAAAGAGAAAGAGAGAGATGAAGAGGTTACTGTAAAAATGTTGCTTCGTCTTTATGCAGCATTCTTCTGGAATCCAGTCAGATGACTCTCCTTTACACTTGCATGCCATTTTGGGTCCTTGTGAGACAGGAATGAGACCTGTGAGTGAGTGTTGACAGATCCCCACGCCCGCTCCACAGGGAACGCCACACCTTCCACAGTCATCGCTGCGTGCTCTTTCTGGAATACAGGAATACTCCTGAGGAGCTGGGAGAGAGAATAAGAGGTGGAGTGAAGCCTCCTACTCTGGTGCCTGACCTTTCATTCACCTCAGCTTTCAGTTGCCAAGAAATTTGGAAGCCTTTTGCCATTTTGAATTGCTTAAGATGTGTGTTAGCATTTTTATTTGTGTCTCTCAGAACTCCGAGTGCTCATGTGTTTATGCAGCATTGCTATTCTTGGCCAGAACAAAAGAATGCCATGCGCACCTTTTAAACGAGACTGGCATCGCTCGTCCATTATCATCCTAACCTAATGCAGAGATAAGTGAGTAACAGTAGTCCACTCTGCTTCAGCTCCATGTGCTGACAACAGTAAGCACGTCACGGGGGCGGGGGCTGATGCGCTTCCTGTGAGACAGAGCCGCTGAAAACCATTGTGTGTGTGTGTGTGCGCGCGCGCATATCTGTGTGAGACAGAGCGCTTATGTTTGTGCGTGTGTGTGAGTGTGTGTATGTGTATGTGTGTGTGTGTGTGCATGTGTGCGTTTGTGTGTGTGTGTGTGTGTGTGTGTGTGTGCATGTGTGCGTTTGTGTGTGTGTGTGTGTGTATGTGTGTGTTTGAGAGAGTGTGGGTCTGTATGTGTGGCAGTGCATGACCGTTCACATTTGGCATGTGAGAGATGCAGCTGACAGTTCAGGAGGAGGGTGTCATGGAGATGTGGCTCTGCTGGATGTTTCCTATATGAGACAGAGCCTATGGGAATGTGTGGGTGAACAGTGTCCTGTGCGGGGTGGAGCTGACAGCAATGGCAATGGGGTTCATAGCAGTGTGTGCGTGTGTGTGCGTGTGCATGTGGGTGGGTGTGTGTGTGTGATATATGAAAGAGGAAAAGGTGAGCATCTGATTATTCTAACATCACTGTCAGTCGGACAGAGAACTCCCTGTATGACCATAATGACAATGTTTTTGCTGTACGGTGGACCAACGGAGTGTAAAGCACTGAAATGCTCTGTGTTTGTGTCTATCGCCTGGGATTAGAAAGGTGTATCCACAGCCCCCGTCAGTCTCTCTGGGTCCTCACCTTTCCCTGCAAAACCGGCGCTCTTTTTATTGTCAGGTCAGGAGTTCTGTGCTTTCTGTGCTTCACCGAGTCTCGGGAGATCTTAGATCCTTTTTTAAATCCGCAGTCCTTTCTCTTTCCTTTGTTCACGTCTTCCTCCTCGCCGTTTGCCTCCACCGGCGCGGCGTGCCGGGTGTGCAGCCCGCTCTCCCGGTGGGTTTGGCTCGTTTGGCTGGAAGCAGCTCAGAGCCGCGCGCACAAAATTAACGGCGTGCCAGTTCTCCATCGCCACGGAAACCCCGGAGTAGCAAATCCGAGCAATAAGGCTTACTGCAGACATGCTTCACAAAGCTCCGCTCTCCTCCTGGGGTTCTCGCGTGTTATTCCCGCCACAGCCCGCCCCCGCTCCCCCCACCGGGGGCAGCGTTGCTTAGGAGCACCAGCGTGACAGCCGTTCACAGAGGCTGATGGAGGTGCGAATCGACCCTTCTGCGGTGAACGCACCGGGCCAACGGCAGTGAAAGGGGTTCTTGAAGATGGCGCTCCCCCCGCTCCCCCATTGCCGAAGCCCCCGCTGCTGCATTGTGGGGGAGACGGAGGCGCGGTGGCAGGAGAGAAGCCGCTGCGTGTCGTCCCTGGCCTTTCCCCCGCCGCCGCGCCTTTCTGGGCCGCGGGAACGCCGTGTCCGCCATCGACCGCCACGCCGCCGCTGCCGCCGGCTGGAACCGTTTCCTGATTTAGTTATTTCTGCGAGGGGCGGGGGTGGGGTGGTGGGGGGGGGCTCCTTGTACAACGAGGATCGATACAATCGGAGGAACGCGTGTGAAAAAAAGCGAATATTCCCTTCTCGGTGCCCACGGTGCCGGGAGATGCACTTAAACTGCTGTTGCCAGGAGCCGGAGGGTGAATGAGGAAAAATGTGTTTGTGTTGCTGGAAAGCGGTGTAAAACAGACGGAGCGCAGCGACGCGGCCTGCTGTCCGTCGCTCGCTACGCGGGAGCGGTGCGGAGCTCTGGTGAACGCGAGCGCAGCGACGCGGTCAAGGACAGGTCAGGGCCACGTCTTCAGTGCCGCCTTTTCTCTGCTCATTCCGGCAAGTGCACATAAAACGCCACAATAGAGGGCTATAAACTAAGAGGACAATGAGATCCCTGGCTGCCGCTGCCCTCCCGTCTGCCGTATTGCAGAGGCGGAAGAACCGCTGGTCTGCGGACGTGAACGGAAAGTGCAGACGCTAGGGATGGGACGATAATCGTCATAACTGTATATCTCAGTAAAAAAATTTAGCAATACACACGTATACACCTTCGTGTTGGTACACTGCCTATAAAACTGAAGGAGAAGAGTAATGACTAACTACAGTTATAGGGGGAGCTCTTCTTATTCTCTGACACATTTCTAGTGCAGCGACAAAAGGAAGTTTTCATTGTACCATGGGGGAAGGCGGAGGTCATACATCACCGGAGACAACATTACTGGAAACAACAGTAATGTCATCTACACATGTTTAGTTAGCCTGTTTTTTTTATTAAAAGCAGACCAAACTGTTTACATTTATTTCTGAATTAGCTGCACGGTTATTGTTTTATTTAAAAGGAGGCCAAAATGTTTACATTTACTTCAATAAGCTGCATGTTATTTTGTTGAAATGTTTATGTTTACTTATGAATTCCATTATTTTGTTAATACTAGTTACTTGCCTGGCCAAAATATTAACATTTTTGCATATGCATAACAATAAAACATGTTTTACAAAAATATGTTTTCTGATTGGTATAAATTAGTATGTTTTAATATCATTGAAGCTCGTTTTAATACTGTTTTAAGACTTGACTTATTTCAATAATTATTGAGATAAAATCGTATATGATGAAAATGTTGGCTAAAATAATTATACGCAGATTTTAATATTGTGAGAGGGGATTTCAACTTGTGAGAGGGGTTGCCAGGAATGGGTGTTTACTCTCTCCTACTGAATCCTACTGATATCCGCAGAGGTGTTCCAGTAAAACACTGAGGGGGGGCCCCACTCTATTCTCACCCCTAGTACTCCAGCGTCCTCTTCTCTGTCAGTCCTCTCTCTCTCTCTCTCTCCCTTCCCTCCTTTCTTTTCCTTTAGCCATCATTATCTCTCTTTCCTCTCCATCAGGTCTTGATGCTGGCAGATGGTGACACAGAAGGCTTTCTGTACCAGCGGCTGCCCGTGCTGTCCTCGCTGAGGCCTCTAGGGGGCAGCGCGACAGCTCACGTGTGCCAGAACTTCACCTGTGCCCTCCCAGTCACCTCTCCCGAGGAGCTGCGGAGGCTGCTGAAGGAATGAGTAACCACCGCGGCTGAGGTGCTCGTCTTCCCAGGATATTTACCAAACTGGGCACGCTCCCCACTATAGCTTTCCTGATAACCTGTGAGAAGGCGACTGCCACAGGGGCAGCACAGTCTCCCCTCCTTCCCATTAGCGACTTTACTTGTTTAAGTGGAACATACTTAAGTGGCTGAGTGGCGGTCTGTGAATTGCATGGAAGAATTGTGCCATTAGTGAGTTTTCCCTCGCAGATGACCCCTAATTCCCAGCAGCGACCCCCCCCCCCCCCATCTACCCTATCAGCCCCCCCCCCCGGGTTCTGTGCTGTGGTATGGGCGCTGTGCCCTTGTGTGTCTCCCTGTGCCAGCGGTAGGAGCCCAGTCCCAGCGGTGGCAGCGCGTCAGAGCGAATGAGCGCCAGACGCAGAGGACGGTCGCTTCCCGCCAGGGACCTGCTCCGGCCAGCTGTCACTGCTCTGCTCTGGGCCGCGGCTGAAAGTGCTGCCTCCGCTAAAGTCTTCCTTCCTCACAGCGTGGAATCTCGCTCTGCGCTGTAAACGCCAAATGCAGGATCATACCAACGCTATGAATGTACACAAGCACATAAAGATAATAATAAAAAGCTTTGAAGAGTGTACGGGAGTTTCCTTTGACTAAAAGTTCTGTTTATTTATTTTTGCTCAATGTATTCACACGGGTTCTGTTTACCCAAAAGTCTCTGGTTTTCTATGACTAAGCTGCACCCTGCGGTGTTCAGTAGGTAGACATGAAGGACAGATCTGCTATTGGATTGGAGAAGGTAGGTCTGATCGTTTCATGGCTGTGAGAGCTCCTCTGAAGGCCCAGGCCGGGATGCTAACCCAGCTCTGTGTATAAATGTGGTCTGTAGTTGTCTGGGGAGGTTGTGTGGTATAAATCGGACTTCCCTGGCAGCTTTGTGTATAAACTGGGGTCTGGTAGTGTCTTGTGAGCTTTGTGTATAATGGGTCTGTAGTGTCTGGAGTTGTGTAATGGTGTAGTGTCTGGAGTTGGGTAATCTCGTGAGCTTGGTATGGTTGATGTCTAGCTTGTGTATAATGGGTCTGTAGTGTCTGTGAGCTTTGTGTATAATGGGTCTGTAGTGTCTGAGAGCTCTGTGTATAATGGGTCTGTGTGGTATAAATTGCAGAGAAGCTTGCAGTGGTGCCTGAGAGAGCAGATCATGTGGCGGCGCTGTGATGCGAGCCCTGCTCTGGGCTTTGGAAGCCAACGAAAGGAAACGAGCTGAATGTGTGAGGGGACCGGCGCGACACCGCTGCGGTTCCGTCTCCTCGAGAGGCGGATGAGCCAACCCGCCGACGCACCGCACCGCACCAAGGCTGCTCAATCTAGACAAATTTGCCGCTCTTAGACACTCACTTCTGCTGCCAATTCCCTTCCTGGCAGATGCGCCAAGGGCCATGTTTCTCAGTAAACGTGTGTTGGCAAAGAGTTTTTGTGTGTGTGTATATGTGTGTGTGTGGAGGAAGTGGGGGTGTGGGGTTGGTGGGGAGTAGAGGAGTTTGTTCTAGTTCTGTCATGTCCTGACTTTACTTGGTACTTGTCAGATTCTGTACCGTCACTCTTGTCACTTTTCTCCTCTTCATCTTTCTCCTCAAACGCCCACTCTTCCGGCTTCAGAAGCAGGTCAGGCAGATCTCCGGGTTTCTACAGGACTTCCCTTATTTATCAGACTATTTCAACACCAAGCAAGCTGGCTAAAGCAAGCGGTGACATTAGTGAGTGTTTTTTTATTTCTCTGGCTGTACGTCTGCTCAGAGGAACAACCACAAAGCATAAAATTTGGCACCTTTTTTAGGAGCAGCGACTGATTGTTCAGATTCTATGCCTGGGAGGGGCTTGTATTGCTTCTCACAGTCCCCAAAAAGAACTGCCTTGCATCAGGGCTGCAAAGCTGGGTACACGCACCTGCTCACTCTCACAGACCGACATGAAACAGGACACAACGTATGACAAATCCACAAATACATAAATCCATATTTCTCACAAATGGAAGTACGAAGGCCTGATCAAAATGAATTTCCTGTACTCCCTGGCCCCTCTCCATCTGCGTTTCTGTTCCTTGGCAACATCACTGTTGATAGTCCTAGCAGAGGCTTCTGGCCTGCAGTTTCACAGGTTCTCCTTGTCCCAGTCAGTATACATAGATCTGATATTTGATGCAGGAGATGCACTTTAGATTTAGGTTAGTAATAGCTGGAGAGCCATTGCAAAACATTGACACCTGGTTCTACTTTATGCTGTTTTAAATATTCAATATTTCCTGAGAAATCGGAAGCCACCATCCCTCTACCAAAGTTTATTGCCTAATGCTGTCGTTCATGTGTGTCATGAGCTCTGGCTTTTGGGTGATGTTACTGCTAAAGGGTGGGCGGAGTCAGACGGAGGGACTAAATTCCCCGGGGTGCCAGGAGCTCCTTCTCCTGACGTAGACACCTACGCTGGCTGCGTCCCTCTCAGGCAACAGGAAAAGGGATGTTGGGACAATGGCTCCCGTGAGAGATCATTACTGCGGGGGTGATGGGGGGGTCTGTCTGTCTGTCTGTCTGGTGGACCCTTTCTCTCAGCTTGCCAGACTGCTAATGAGCCCACTGGAGGCCCGTGACACCCAGAGACCTGCCAAGTGCAGGCAGAGAGGGGTGGAACGAGGGATAAGGAGGGAGCTGGAGGAAAGACGTAACGCTGGAGGAGAGGTGGAAAGAGCAGGGCTAGGGAGTGAGATGAGGAAGGAAGAGGAAAAAGGGAAGCACTAAGGGGCTACAAAGTACAAAAAGGAGCGTTAGAGTGAGAAACTACTGATTCCGGTGCCATAAACACAAGGGGAGTGAATCAACATGTTGTATTATTCTAATTCCTTTCATAAAATTTGTTGGCTCTCTTTTAAATACGTAATCAGTTGTAAAATCATCATCTCCCCCCTATTGTTTTAGTGCCTGAAGGACAGGCACTAAAACCCCTGGTGCTTGAACCCATTTCCGTAGATCTTCTGTGGTTTCAGCGCAGAACTCGTGCACGCCTGTCCACTGACCTGTCATCCAGAAGAACAGTCTTCCAGCCATCCTTTAATATGTGGATTCTCTGAAAGAGCATATGAGGACCAGTTGAATTTGATCAGTGGACATATGGATATTCTCCTGTGTGAGCTGGGACTGATTGGCGGATGACCTTAGGACTACCTGTGATGCAGAATTCAACGCTCAGCAGGCAAATTATGGCTCAAACCCCATTGATCACCTCAATGTCTAAGCTTCACCTCAGCCACTCAGCTAGTGACTCACCTTCTGGAGGTTTACAGAGGTGCGCTGTCAAATGGATTCATACCTTTTAACAGGATGACAAATTTAAAGAATAAGAGCATGTGCTCATTTTTTGATGTGATAATTATATCAATTTTGTCTTTCACGCTTTGGTATTATATTTATGCCTGCATTTGACTCATTAATTACTCTGTATCATTAAACATAATTTCATTAATTCTGCTCTGTAGTTCAGGTGTACAAAGTGTCCAATTACAACCCTTCAAACAAGGCAGATATTTATTTGGTATTCACCTTCAGTAAGCACAACATACGCGAACTCTCCACAGCATCAGTCTAATCACAGTTAGTCATAGCGGTGATAATCAAGATTGCTATAGCTTATCCATTGATTGCACTAACAGTAACTCTGTCACGAGGAACAGGAGTGTCCTGCCTGTCCCTCCCCAGTGCTCCTGGGGTCAGTGTGTGTGTCAGAGGATAGGGCAGGTGCAGTCTGCACAGAGTTTGGAAGTGATGGATGTGATTTTAGTATTCTCCTCTGCCTGGGAACCTGCCCATGCATATTCATCGGTGCAGAAGGTCATGAAGCGAGAGTATAAACACAGAGGCTGTGATGCTACCCTTAAATCTGGGAGAGATGTGAGACCTAGCGGAGTTCACCTTAAGAGCGGGTGCAAGCTCTGGGCGGTTTGGCGTTCATGGATGCACTGCTGCTTTAGCCTGTGATCGACTGCATCACCTGCAGGTGTCAGGTACAGTTCGACTGAATGCCGAAGTGCAGCCTGCATGTCTGTCTTCATCACTTGTGACACCACTCTTAAGTTTTAAAAAAGGTGGTGTTTGACAGTGGTATTTCCAACTTTCTCTCCGCACCTGTGCTGCTATTTGTGCTGTTTATATTCCTCACTGTATCACTGAAAGGCACAGGAAATATCCTTGAAAAGTCTCACCAAACAAATAATTCCCAAATTGCTAAATTCACAGGCTAAGGAACAATCTATCTTCCACTGGATGGCACCTGAATAGATTAGAGAGACAGAGGGAGATGGGATGGGCATAAGTACCCACTACAATATTGTATTTAGTATGTTTGTGTTGGAAAAACCCAATGCAATAGATGAAATTGGAACATGGTACTCTTGTGTGGTGACTTTTTATTAGTCATTGGCTAGCTTGGCCTGTCCACCACAGTCTTAAGGGAATCATTTTTTATGGGCTTTATCCTCCAGGTATGCTTATGTAAGACATGCAGAATTGTGGCTCAGGTGCGGCAATTCCCTGGCAAAATCGTTAATCATTAACCTTCCAGCCGACATGAATCATGAACTTTTGTTAAAGCAGCGAAATCCTTTCCAAAACGTCATTCACATTTTGAATAATGTGTTACAGAACCCGATACATTCTCCTGTCAGGCTAATTGACACTAAAAACACGAGTGAAGAAAGAGGCAGACTTTATGGGCCGAGCCTCCAGAAATGGCTCAGCGGTGGTACGCAGTGGGCAGGCCTTCTTTCTCTCCGCATGGAACCTCCCTTTGAGTGCTGCTGCCTCTTGCTCTGTGGGAGTAAGTTTCTTAGCAGACAGAAAATGAGTTGCTTTCTAATCAATGGCCAAATCCACCATACAGTATGTGGAGGCCAGATGAGTGGCAGCTCACTTTCCACTCTTTTCCTTTTGATAATTCTGCGGTTGGATTTCCAACTTTAACCGTAAGTCCCCACTATGAGAAGCCGATGGGCCTACGTTATTTCCAAGGAGTGAACCGTGAAGGTCCTGGCATAGCCCATGAAGTAACAGTAGTCCTGTGGCCCCTAAAGGGGCCCTCCCTGGAACCAGACTCTTTTCCACAGCCACGTTTACTGTGGACGTCATCAAAAGGGGAGCTTTGAGTGAGCTCAGCGGCTTTCAGTGGGGTCCTCTACCTGTGCAGATGAGAGCTGTCTATGGGGTCGGGGGGCGAGGGAGCAGGGCAGGGGTGGGGGCACCCTGCTTCACCTAATCAGAGAGGAATGAGGTGAGGGGAAAAATAAGAAAGGAGAGAATTCATCACATTAGGAATTGTGGTGCTCACACCCGGGGTCCAGGATTTATTAGTTGTTGCCGGTGTGGCTTTTGCATGCAGTATTGCGGATAGCTAGAGCGATGGGAGGACGGTGGGGCTAGTTCATCATGTTAGCCTAGTTATCTGAAGGGAGCTGTGAAGCTCCTGAGGCCAGTCCTGACTCTCACATGCAGCGTCACACAACTTGCATGCACAGTGTGCAGCATATATGGCTAGTAATGCACAAATCAAAACATTCCCTGCTAGCAATTTAGATGTTAGGGGTGGTGGGGGGGCTGCCAGATGTCCTACTTTTATTTTTATAACTTTATGTACCTATGTGCAAACAGGAACTGGAACCACATATTGCAGTTGCAAATAACTCCTTTTAGGTTACTTGCGCAATTCAAATTAGAAAAGACAGCGGAAATATCAATAATCGGCAAGCTAATTCCTTCCTCACCACGCTTTCTGTTGAGGTGAAGAAGGGTCCATCTGGATATGTTACACTTTTTCACTCAACCGCACCACATTCTATGTGCTACATTCATTTGGAAATAGGGTAATATTAATTGCTGCCCTTCCAACAATTATAATATCTATGTTGAGTCGTTTCTGATTTACACAAGATGCCACCACTATGTGCCTATGTAACCAGTTACAGGTTGAGGTGATATTGGGCATGTGCTGGGAGGAGACACGGATGCACGGGCTGGAGTTTGGAGCAGGGGAATAGCCTACTCAATTTAACTGGACAAAGATAGACAGAAATGAAGACTTTACCCCACCCCCCCACCGAGTCATGGGCAAACTGGCAGTGCTGACCCATATTAATTAAAGTGAAGCTTAGTTAAGTCTGCCTCTGGTCAGAATCCTTCTGATCTTCTTTTCACTTTTTAATGCTTGACTATTCTGACACTGTTTATCTTCCGTTCTTATTATTATTCAAGTAATGCAGGCTATGTTACAGGCTGATCACTTATTTTAATTTATTGACCTAAAATGGATGACTATTGATCTAGTTTTTAGACCTGCTAGCACCATTACTACTACTTACCTCCACTACAACTACTGTACATTTATAAATTCTATTGCTGCTATTTACCAAATCCATGACTGCTACTAATAATGTGCTTCTTATTGGTATTCTTACAGCACTGTGTGCATTATCCATTATTTATTACTATCATTATCTACTGTTTGTATTGGCCTAATTGGCAGTTACCAAACAGGATGCCAGAAACCCCATAAATCCAATTGCGCAGTGGGGAAGAGGGCCATACGCTCGCTGGCGAGTTTCCTGGCCATTGAGAAAGTCACACATTAAAGGGGAGGGCAGGCTGTTGCCTCACTGAAGCAGTGTTGGAGAGGGCTGGCCCTTGACATTTCTCTGACATTTGTTGACATTTCTGTACACATGTAAACAAGACAAATTATACATTGATAAAAAGGAAGAGGATATCGGTGCACAAATGTCAGCAGGAAGCAACATCTGTTATGCCAGGGTTGTGGAGGTCGAGGCAGTGGGTGGAGTTCTGTGACATAGATGTTCCACGGCATTGTGACATGCTGTGATTCACCCTGTCGTGCAGAAGTACAGAATTCCTCAATGATCTGTAATGACCCTAAAGATGCCCTCACCCCTGGAAGGAGATTAAAGTGGCAAAAGCAGCCCTGAGGGTCCGGCATGGGGACTATTGGAGGAGCGTATTATTTGTGTCGACAATCCTGCATCTTCTCTGACCCAGTTACCTACCCACATCTCCTTTTTATTTATTAACACTGCAAGCCCATGAAAAAGGTTTCATTGACACAAAAGAGATTGATCTTACATTCTGTTGTAGTTTAAAATCACTGGCATAATATCCGTACCACTTCCCTTAAAACACTAAAATTTGTAATGCTTTGATTATTCTTCCAACACCAGCATTTTCTGTTGCCATTGGTAATGTTGTCTCACAATACTTTTGATGTGTTTTTCATATCTCTCTCTCTCTCTCTCTCTCTCTCTCTCTCTCAATATGCATGACAAGAACTTTTGATGATCACATCATCAAGAAAACATCATCATTTTTCTGTCTACATAATTCCATATTTAAATGAACACCACATGGATCTGAGAACAAAAATGTGTTTGTGGAGTTTGTTAACTTGCTGGACAAGCTTAAATTTACAAATTAAACAAAGTCTTTTTAAGATTTAAGTTCCACTTTTGGCTTTGTTATTTCTTTTTGACTGTCCTCTCTGACTGGTCATTAACCAGTCAACAGCCTTCAACTGCATATAGAGCTAATAAACATTAAAGGATTTAAGGTAATTTAAGTTTATACTTGCAAATATTTGCAATAATCACAAGGTGTTATCCCTAATATTTGTAATATGCTACCAATTATTAATCTCATATCTTTTCCTCTTTGGTGTAATATCCTTCTTTATAGTTTGGAGTTAATGCTCATTTGAGGGAAACAAAGGAAAAAGTTCTGATGTTGAAGTGCAGTCTCCATTGTTATAACACTGGCAGAAAGAAAATGAAGATTAGTGGTAAATAGGCTTCGATTTTTTCTTTGGTTCTTTTTTGTTAAAACATGAGAACCTGCTTGGGCCAGAATATACAGGGATAGACAGCCAAAAAAGCATTTCTCATTTAGGAAGTGTCAGATAAAATAGCTTTGCCTTTCTTTCAGCATTGTTGAAAATGGTAATTCCCAGTTCTTTGGCAAGTGCAGAAAAGTAATGCTATCCTCACTCCCCGTCAGTCTGGTGAGCTGTGAATGCACTGTTAGAGGACCGAGGAGCACCAGTGCACTCAAATCACAGAGTGATGTAATGAGGCAAATTGTCCCATATGTCCAGGACACTTAGCCGCCTCCTATAATCGGTACGTTTTAAACATCAAAATACAGCTTGGGATGCATCTAGCATCTAGCTGTACAGCACCAGAGAAACTGCACCTCCAATGGTTAACCCCAGCAGGGTTTCATTGTGGAGCATATGGTCTGCAGTTACTGTTTTATTATGAGTGCATGTCCCAGAAACAGAAATTTCATAAAGAAAGGGTGCAACCACAATATTTTGGTATCCCTCAGTCACGTTACAGGATTCCTGCTTTTTAGTTCGTTTTTTTTTCTATTTTGACTTGCTGTAATGCAATACTTAGGCATTCAAAGGGAACATCTGTCCAATCAACAACCTCTGTACAGAGGAAAACCGTTGTTTTCCATCGTAGTTTTTGCTTTGTGTTTATGCTGGCTGCATGCAGTTAGACAACTCTATTTGTCAGAACGGATCAAAGAATAATCAAAGCCGCAAGCGGCATTGGGAGGGGTCCAAGCATTGACACAATTGTACCCCCTATGGAGCGATTTTTAAATGGTTTTGTCCTCATGATCATATACCTTCACCCAACATATCTACTGCATCACCATGGATGTCTCCTAGCCGCTAGGCCTAAAGGCCCTTACTATGTCGTAACACTAAAGGCTGTTTTATACTTCTGCATAGTAAACGTAAAAATGGGTCTGTGTAGGGGTTGTGCGCAATGTGCTGCATGTGCGACAGTTGCAGACGATTACCTCCTCAAGAAATTAAAAGCGCATAGTTAGTAACCAGTGCCCGCATACGCCGTAAAGAAGATGATTGATTGACTGTTGACATGAGGTCACTGGCATACGGCTCTGACTAACAGGTTATAACAGTTGATTCACAAAACCGATAGGCAACGTTAAATATGCGACTAAAAGCGCTTTTGTCAGGTGAATGTCTTCGTTGCAACAAGTTACATCTAGCTGAGCATTTTTGTGGTCATTGGTGCAGTATTTAGTAGGTTTGGAAATATGAATGAAGGTGTTGTCTTTTGAACTATAACGGTCTGTAACAAAATCTAAATACTTGCCCTACGCAACCTGTGCAATATGCGGCACATGTATAAATGATCTGGCCCTTCGCGAGTGCCACACACAACGGAAACTATGTAGACTACGCAAAAGTATAAAACAGTATTTAGATGGTTCGGCGTGTATGTAGAGCTGCAGCGCTTCCGCGCCGCAACTAAAATAGGCGTCAGACACATATTCCAATCCATTGCTCAGTTTAGCAGAGAATGCACATTTCAGAGCGGCTCAGAGACAAATAGAATAATAACACAAATACAAATTTCAAATAATAAATATGACATTGATAAAAAAACGAAACAAAAGACGAAATATCAACTCGCGACCTGCGTGCTGCGCGCAGAGTAGCCTACCGTATTATTTATTTATACATTGGCAGATAAGAAAATTTTCGGTTATGCTGACCTATAAAACGCTATTCCAAAAGCAAAATCAGACATGTTATACATCGTTAGAAAGATTATACTCTCACCTACTGAATAAATGAATTGTCAATAAAGCCAAATTGTACTAAAAAGGGAGACAACGCCGTAAACAACAGGTGTGGTATTACGCACGGCTACTTTTGAAGGTAGCCTACCCAGGCATCACAAATGCGTGTATATTTCACAAACGGGTTGTCCAAGACAATATATGACCACTCAGTTTCAAAAGGGACGCGTAAAACCAATGGTAAGATTGTATATCTATTCAATGTTTAGTCCCAGATATTGACTGTAGAATGACATGGTATAATTTTTTAAAACTTTGTCTCGTTTATTTCGCTATTCAGTGAGCAGCATTTTCACTGCTGTATTGGCATATTTTAGGGCTAATGTCAGGTTTATCTTGTTGCTACGGAATACGATTTCTCTCAGCATAATGACAGATTCAACGACTAAACGAACTCACCCGATATTGTCTTCAAATGGATCCATTCCAAAGAAAAGTAATGATTCATCCTCTCAAAAAGCTTTTACTAACAAACTTCTAGTAACAAAAAAACGAAATATCAACTCGCCGCCCCTTCTACCTGCGTGCTGCGTGCAGAGTACCGTATTATTTATTTAGACATTGGCAGACTACAGCATAAATTGCGTCTTTTGTTTATATTCAATATTAGTAATTGCAGCGAGAAACTGCAGCTGTAGACCCAAGATGGTTTGTTATATTATAGTAGCAACGGAACGAAGCGGACTATATATGTGTTACCGTCATTGTTTTATTATACCAACGTGTTTTTGCACGTTTGCACAGAAACTCAAATACTATCAATACAATGGTTTAGCTATTTCTCAGCATAATGACAGATTCAAAGACTAAACAAACTCACTCGATATTGTCTTCAAATGGATCCATGCCAAAGAAAAGTAATTATTCATCAAAAAGCTTTTACTAACCAACTATTGCCTAGCATGCACTCTGGCTGGCACTGTCTTCCATTGCTTCCCCGACGTTCAGACCCTCCCCTTCCCTGATAAAAACTAGACCGTAAGGTGTCGGATTACTTAGTTGCTTTGCCATGGGTGTCTTCTAGCCGCTTGCCTTAAAGAAGTTTACTAGATGTGGTAACACTGTAGATGCACAGCTGCAGCGCTTCCGCGCCGCAACTAATAAAAAAGTCCAAATGGCAGGCAAACAATATGGCGGACATAAGTGGTCCCAATAGTAGACCACATTCAGGTGCATATGAAGTTTTGTGTTGATCTGACTAATGGTGTGGGAGTTATGCCCTTTTAAGTATGACCCTTTGTTATAGCGCCACCATCTGGCCAACATAGGTGATTTGTAGCACCTGAGTAGTGGGGGCCATAGGAACCCACCTACCAAATTTGGTTGCTCTAGGACTTATGGTTGCTAAGCCTCAGACACTTTTAGCGGAGAAAAATAAGAATAATAATAATCCTAACAGATACAATAGGGTTCCACCAGCTTTGCTGCTTAGACCCCTAATAATCCTAACAAATACAATAGGGTTCCAGCAGCTTCACTTCTTGGACCCCTAATAATCCTAACAAATACAATAGGGTTCCAGCAGCTTTGCAGCTTGGACCCTAATAATAATCCTAACAGATACAATAGGGTTACACCAGCTTTGCTGCTTGGACCCCTAACCAGAGCTGCACGGCACCAGTATTTCAACCAGAGGGCTGAGGCATGTCAGCTTCCAGTCTCCTGCTCTCTTCTGCTCTACAGACATGCTGGCTCTGTAAGTCAATAAGCAAGCAAATTGTCAATCAGTGATTCACACGCCAATATGCCGTTTGACCTTGTGACATGTACTGCTCGTATGCAGGGTGACCTCATTTGAATGGGAAGCTCTGCACCTTTAAAGGAACATCTGTCTCCTTCCCCTTTTCTGGAAACCTCCTCTTCTGCCCCCCTTCCTCATTGCTTTCTGATCTGCTTCCAATTTACATTCCTGCCTGGTGATTTTTATCGACGCACTTTGATGAGAGGGGAGGGCTGCCCCACGCTCTGGACTGCGGAGTCACGCAAGCTCGTTGGGGAGAGCACAAAGTCCAAGTGCACTTAACGAGAGACACGGAGGGTGAAAAAGACAGGCAGAGAGGAAGAGAGAACCTACAAAAAGCCTTTTTTAAATAGTGAATATCTCGCTAAAAGACAGGACAGTACAAAGGACAGAGACGTAATAAAAAATAAAGCTGCTTCAAGTTATAAAGACCTGTAATACCACTGACATCTTGATAATGGTGGCTCCCAAGTATCATTTAGTAGGACGAAACCTGACCTGAGGTGTGCTCATCTGAAGCACTGCTGTCTGGCAGACTTCACTAGCACCCCAGACACCAGGACACACTGGCCCTAAAAAAGCATTGCCAGGCCTTTTGACCCCGGAAATGAATTGGGGTCACATACGACACAAAGGGTAAAGAGAAGAAATGATGGAGAGGAGGAGCGGGGAGGCAGTGGAGTGTCACAGAGTCATTAATTCCACTCAGAACTCCATTAGCTGGGGAAGCCTGGAAGGTCCCGGGGGTGCGCCAGGGTCAAATCATCTCCCAACCTGAGCCACCGGTCAATCACCTCCACCAGCCATTGGAATTCATCCCCAGATCTCCCAACGCCCGGCCAAAAACACACAGGGATTTTTAATCATCATGATGGAATATTGATTCCTCTCCCATTATTCTAAACCCAACGTCAAGACAAATGTAGGGGCTTTCTCTTGGTTAATGGTAGTAGGAATTTCATAGAAGCGTCTGCGTTCTTGATTTTTTGATGGAATGTGCTATTCCGTGTTGGGAAGAGGGTGATTTTAATAGCACTATAACCCATCCATCCAACACACTCTCACACAGACAATATGCCACACTACACAGAGTGAAAATGTTTGCCATGTTTACATTTTTCCACCTTCACCACAGTACTGTGTGATAGAACTGTCTGGAGACTATAGAGACCAGGAAGGTTTAGTATGGAGGATTCAGTATGTGATTTAAAATGACTGTAAATATGTGAACGAATAATTGAACATGGCATGAGTCTTTGGTCAAACTCCACATTTTCCGCTTTTAAGTAATACAGTCTTGAAAGAAGACTGTATTACTTACTGTATTACTTGTTTATGAACCTGTGATAAAAGGCTGCCTATCATCTTACTTCCACCGCATTAGACCGCTCAGTGATACCACGTTATCTTCAGCCGTTAGTTGAGTGTCGCTGCCTTTTGGGCCGAAAGCCTTGTCAGGGTCCCTTTGATGTGGTGTCTGATAACAGTTGGCTTCCTTGTACGAGGCACCTAGCTTAAATCGATTGAGAAGTCTCCTCAATTACTGTTTGGCAGTGCCTCTCCCTGACCTCCGAGAGGGAAGATGCAGCCCACTCTAGGGCCCCCATTGCTCTTCTCTGTGCTGCTCTACTGCACCAGTGTCTCCTGCCCTCCCCTGAGGTGTATTGGGAGTTATTGCACTCCTCTCTGTGCCTTCCATTCAAAAGACTTATGTCTATCTTGTTTCTTTAGTCTTTTGCAAAGCCACCACTTGCTTGAAGGCCTGCTGTTCAGTTCATTTGACCAAAGAATCCTGTTCTCAGTAAAGTAAAGGTTCATTAATCATGTTTGTTACAGTTTGGGGAACAGGGACAAACACAGAAACCTCTGCTTAACTATAGAAGTATCATAAATTACTTATATATTAGTTTCCATCAAAAGTGTGAAAACCAGCATTAAATACAATGGCAACAAAGTTGCGCAAACAGAACTAAACAGATTATGAAATGCGAGAGGAAGGCAGAATTCAGTTGTAAGTGTATTTTTTATTCATACAATTTTACATATTAACCAATATATCAAAGGATTTCATAGGAAGTAAGCCGGTGAGTGAGGAACACAGGGGATTTCTTTTTCTGTTCAGCTGTCTTCTTTCCATTTCCTGCAGCCCATCAGGAGATGTGGAGTTGTCACTGAGGGGAGACATGTCACAGCCTTTCTCCTCTCATTTAGAAAGCAGCAGCTGTGTCTTGTTGAGGGCCAGAATTCCTCTCATCAGAAAGGCAGAGAGAAAGACAGGGTTCGAGAGGGTGGCTCCAGGGTTACCGGTACCTGTGACACCCCCTCCATCAAACTCTTCCAGCCCCCCCTCTCTCCATGACCCTGTCCCACCCATAGAATGAAATGTGTCATTTCTCGTTGTTATTTATATTCGCTCGGAAAACTATTGCGTGTGATGCAGCTGTTTCAGTGAACATTTTATACACTAAATTAGGCATAGATTGGAGTGATATTTCTGCCTCGATTATTATTACCTCCTGGTGCTCCAGATTTCCCCTGGGACAATACTATATATTTTACATGCACAGTTTAGTTTAACTCCTGTAAACTTCTTCTTCTGTTATCCTTATATTTTAACAGCACAACTTTAACATTCTACATCAAAATGATAACAAATGACTTTCACATGAGGCTCACAACTTTTTTTCACCTTCTCTGTTCTGTAATTGTTTGTGCAATATTTCCCCATTGTCTTATATGGTGATGTAAGTATGTTTTGCAAACTGCAATAGCTTATGTTAGATAATTTCCCAAACTAGTATTAAGCTGAGAGAGTGAAAGTGAAAGAGAGGGAGCGATAAAGAGAGAGTCATAATTAATGAGCACACTGCCTCATCTGTGACAAAAGTACCTGATAATAAGGGAATATTAATAATGTTGCGGCTTGGACTAAGAAATGCATTATGCTTCATTAGAGAGAATGCCATTAGGCAAATGACAAGGATCGCTGGCACAGAGGATATTACTTTTATTCAATTGTGTATTTCAGCAATTTTTCACCCTCTTTCCCTCCAATATAATCCGTCCTGCCCTGTCTTCCCCGTTGGAGGCTGTGTCCTCTATGTGCCTTTGGGTTGAGATGCCTTCCCACCCTCTCCTACAAATAGCTTGGTGTAAAGGCCGCAGTCAACACTCTATGATCAAACTGTAGATGCGCGTCAGCAACCCCATTCATTTCAGTTTCATCTTCAGCATCTGATCTCACGTTGGCTTTCAGAGCACATCACATCCACAAAACAGAAAAATAAAACAAAAAAAACAAGACCACTGTAATGAGAGCCTCACATGAATATGCATGCCAAAGGTCGAATTATACAGGCCAAATTGGTGTGAGCTTCCAAAGGTTGACGAGACAGACGAGACAGGGTCAAACATCGTCAATACTCCATCACGGCAGTGATCGAAGCTCTCTAATTATTCTGATGGAAATGTCAGGGCAGTGATGGCTGACAGCTGTTCTGCACAGCACAGCTGGACAGAAGCATCTTTCCACCTGGTGGGAGCTAGGAGCTGCACACAACCACCTGCTTTTCCCTAGCAGTCTTGCGGTGCCTTGCAGGACAGCAGACATCCCAGCATCGATCAATCGATTAATTGATTAAAGTGAAGTGCAACACTGTTTGTTTGCTAATCGCTATCTGTCAGTGCATGTGTGGTGAAACTGCTTGCTTTTCCACTTGCAAACGGTCATTTCTAACTGCTCTGCAGAAATTCATAGTGTTTATTTGGTGTGTTACATGTGCAGATCAAGTGTGAATCTGTGGCGGTGACGCTCTCGGCTACAGTGCTATCCTGAGATAAGTCATGGGGCCCCCTGGCCCAAAAGCCTGGGCAACTTGTCTCCTCCAGGCTCTGGGAAGAGAGAGCATCCCCTGGTGAGACACACTCATGGAGCCACAGCAGGAAGAGAGCAAGGCACACCCGGCAGTGGAGGAGACTTAAAGCGAAGGATGAAAGAAAATCATTCAGAGACACCCCCTAACTTCCCTTCTTCTTTCGCTTGCTTCCCCTTTCTTGTCTCTGACTGCTAAAAAAAAGAATACGGTTTAACACCTTTAACTTGTACTCTCATCCAACAGATAACTCAAAGCAATTGAATAATGGCAAATGTAAGAAGCAATCCCATCTCAGAGGTGAGTGTGGCTAGTAGTCACACTGTCAGTCCTAGCACTATGACCACAGTATTTCAAATTGGGCTCTTTGTATTGTTTGAAAATGAGCTTCCAGTGGTCCTGCAGCACACATTGTACCTGTCGAAAAGCAGCTCTACATGGCTTGGCCACATCACCTCAGGCAAGAGGCACTCCTTCAGTAAGCAGATGTGAGGAACCTGTAACGGAACTTAAAGCATTACCTGGGATGGGCAGAAGTGCTGGGACAACCTGTCCTCATAGAGATAATCAGTGAACCCTGCCCAAAAACCTGGTTTATGGAAAAGCCTTTTGGAGAAGTTTGGTGTATGTGTGTGTGTGTGTGTGTGTTATACATACAAGGATCCCAGGCTGAATAGCTACATTCCTATGGTTTATTCAATAAAGTGGAGAGACTCAGTCAATTGATCAATCACGTAATTATATCCTTAATTTAGAATTCAATAAAAGAGCTTGGGGTGGGTATGGAGGTGGATTTCTCTGCGCTGGCTCATGCGAAAATTGCATTGACTCTTTGTGTTTCCCAATACTTTTCATAAAGCCTCTGATTGCCACCAGGCCTAATTATCGCTGCATGAGAAGAACAATGACTCTGAGACGAGTGTACAGTATATTGGCCAGTGCCTCTAATGAAAGAGGTTCATGAGACATGTTCATATTTTCAAGTCGATAGACGAGAGCAGCAGGTCAACGCAGCTGTGTCATAACGAGGGCAGCACCTTCCTTTGTGGGCCTGAGGCCCTCAGGCTTCTGCTGCTACTTCCGCTGCTGCTGCTGCATACTGGTGATCTCTTTTCGACCAGTATGGAATACAAACTACCCTGGGCAGAGAATAGCATTGCTGGGAAGTTTCATTGTCATGCTGCTTGTCATTGCCGAGTTTCTGTTTTCCCCCCGTTCAGATAACAAGGCTTTTAATAGACCCTTAATTCAAACACTGATCATTCTGGACCTGAGCGTACATTTTTCTCATAATGTAATCCTCTTTTTTCATGGCCAGTACCATATTCCCTTCTCTGTCTGGGTCTGGTAGACAGCTATGAGGAATGTGATATTTAGCACCAGAAGAACGCTTATTGAATGTTAACCTTTGGGAGGCTATAAATGATAATTGTGTACAATTTCCTCCGGCTCAGTCTAAGTTCTTTCCAATATTATTTCACTGGCATATTTCCTTAGTGAAATTATTATGTTATTGTAAGCCACTCAAAAGCAAATGATTGACCACATATTTCTCATTGATTGTGGAAAATGCTCTACAGCATTGATCTTCTGGAATGAAATTTGCTATTTTTCTTGCAATTGCATGCTACAGCAGTTAAAAACTTCTCCATATCCCCAGTAATTTTACTTTACTCTGAGAAAAAACATTACTGGTGCCAGTGCTTGACGTCATTTAGATTTCTTAATGTAAAATGATTTAATCTTTCCATTCATAAATGAAATGGCCTAAGCTTTTGTCACTCTACCCTTAACAAAAAGAAATGTAACAAAGACATAGTTAAAAATCTGTGCATTCTCTCATTACCCGGTGACTATTATTATTATTATTATTATTATCATTATTAGTTCCTAGGGTTTGAACCACAGATTTTCATGGTACCAAACTATATGACTGACTGGAATGTATTCTAAAAAATTCCATTCACAGGGTGGACTGAATGGTGTCGTATGATATTTAATGGTGTTTAACTATGCCCATTCAGAACTGTGATGTCAAGTTACTTTATTTTCACGCAAAATAAGCTGGAATGGTAACAGAAACAGGGGCCTCATCTAAAAAAAATGTTCTTCGATTTCAACTTGAATGTAATCTTAAGATAATTTCCCAAATTGTGTTTATGCTTCATTTATTAAAAAATAACTGGGACTGAAAAAAGTCGCTTTCATTGATTTAACTTGTTGTATCTGTGTCTTACACAGCTGTGATATATTAATCTCAAATGAACTTCAGGTTGAACTCCGATAATGCAAGTGCAGCCATGACTAATAGTCTGCCATTTGGCTCACTGGGTGTTCTTTGGAAGGACTCCACAGTTTCATAGACAGGGACAGTGAGAAGATTGAGTATTAGCGCACAATTTGGTTTGTCTCACAATATATTCTGGTTGACGAATACTTTGCTTCCTGTGTTTTATTTTCCAAACTCACTAGTATTACCTAGCATATGATTTAAAATACTACTGTTGGGGTAACTGTACATTAGAAATGAAAGGTGCACCACTCAGGTACAGGCTACCTCTCATACAATAGGCCAGTTATACTGTACTCCTCTTTAATCTCTGCACTAGCTAAACTGTACATTAGGTGGCGCTCTGGCAGTGTTTCACTTATTACACAGTTGTTTAGAAACCACTGGTCAATGTAGCCACTGTATGATTTTGACCGGCCATCTTAATGAACAGGTTTGACCCCGTGTCCCAAGTTCCCAGTTATACAGCCACAGATACCAGCTTAAACAAATCCAAATGTTTGTCTGAAATAACTGCCGATGAAAATCAAATGTCTTTGTTTCACTGCGATTTTGATCAATTTGAAACTACCGAATACCTTGCATTGAACATAAAAATAATATAATGCTACTGCATTGCTAATAAACCTAACTGGCTCCTGTGGTTAGTCTTTGAAAAATCATTGGTAACATGTCTTTCATCGTTGGTGCCTGATAGCCGTTTATTTTTGTTAAATTAATTTTTTGAAATGGAACCTCAGTGTCAGTAAGTATTTTTTTATTTATGTCTTTATTGTTATTTTAGTTTCTTACACCGATATTTTTAAATTTTTGCAACTGAATGAACCTGGGGTGGCATGGTGGTGCAGTGCATGGGTTGCACTGCAGCACTGTTGCCTCATGGCAAGAAGGTTATGGGTTTGTATCCAGCCTGGGCCTTCTCCCCGTGTCTGTGTCCGTGTCCTTCCCACACAGCTTGATCATTCCATAACAAATTAGTTTAGTTTACCTGGGAGATTAAGCATTAGTTTACCTGGAAATTTAAAATTTACAGGCAGTGAAATGTTACTTCTTACATGGTGCAATTTGTACCATGTTCAATTCAGCCCACTAGCCTTTTCTGCCAGAGAAAAAGAACAAAATTTAATTGTGCTGCAGTATCGTTAAAGAAATCCATTCTTCCACATCTTTACATTAAGAATTTACCTGGAAATATTTGCCATTTCTTACATAAAATGACAGTTTTTGACACATTTTACTGTATTTTGTGCTCATGGTTAATTCTGCGAGCATCATACTTGTACATTGGATGCCTCACAACTAAATTATATAACGTGTCAGTTACAATAACCAATATATTTCTGTAGCTTGCTTAGGCTACTGACAGATTTGGTCACATTATTTGATTGAAAAATATAAGCGCCTAAAAATATACCCTAGTATGGGGGCACAGGGAAAAGAAGAAACTGTTTGCCACACAGTTTGCCAGCTTTCAGATATCATTATAATATTTTTGCAAGAAGAAATATGCTAGAACGTGACTCTGTTCCTCACAAATCTAATGAAATATGTTCATTTTGTCAAGAACGATGCTTTCTTATAAAAAAATGAATGGACCTTTAGGTTCAGCTTATGCTGATTTGTTTCAGGGTACGCATTCACATGACCGGCTGCTATATATATATATATATATATAAGCATGTAGAGGCGTTTGTGAAAGATAGGTCGAGCTGCACGCTGCACCGTGGTGACTTCATTATTCAGGGGTGATACATTTCATTTTGGGAGGGCTGCTGATAAGTTAAACCTACTTTCTTGCAGCGTTTCTTATTTCAGTGTTTTCATGCACTGGACTACAGACCTAACAGGTCTCAACCCCCTGAAAAGCTGAGTCTAACAGAATCTCTGCCGTCCCATGTGATTAAGAAAAATCCCTTCGGAGAGAAACGACTTCCCCTAGTGGCCAGTCCACCTTCCTTGACTTCAAACGAGGCTTCCACTCTAAAAACCTGCTCCAGGTCCTGAAGAGCACATACGCAATGCTGTGGACACGGCTGAAAGGGTGATACGCTTCATAAGAAATTGTTAAATATTCTCCTCGTCGATCAGTCAGGCTCAAGCCTTTCATTTTACTGGTCACACCTCAAGGTGACGTTTTTTTCTGCTTTCAGTTCTTCAGTGCGGTAGACCACCCGCTAATCCAAGCATATCAACAAAATTGGGCTCATCTCCTACCCTCTTCTCTCCAGACTCCACTCAGATGTGGTACTGACCAACCTGGACGTCAGTTTCTTGAAATATTTTGTTCCATAGGCCGAGAAATTTAGCTGGCTTAAAAAAGGGTTATAAAATCAACAATGTCTTTCAACTGGGGGATATATATTTACGTAGGCTACATGTATGTGTTTGAATCGTGTTAACCAATGCTTATTGCTTATTTTAAGAAGACTCGGTAAATGATGACTCTCGATTGATGTATTATGTTGCTCCAGGTATTTAGCAGCTTTTAAAACCAATTTTTAAGCCGGGTGTATTTAGTTTTGAAACCTTCCCAAACTGTGTATTTATTGAGGATCACATGAGGGTTATTAATTCAAGATGAGCTGAACGTTCAAACTGAAAATAAAAGAATGTAGGCCTAAATATATTCGGTTTTGTACCGTTGTTGGCCCTGTACACATTCCAAATCCTTTGTCAGTGATGAACTGTTCATTTGATGTTGTATAGGTTAGAGTTTTCTTTTTAATTGTGTGTTGTCTTTCCTCTACTATAAAAACGCAAAGTACTTAAGCTCTGAACATGTTATGGTGATTAAGGACAAATGCCAATCTTGCGGCCTGTTTTGCTTGTAGCTATTTTTAGACGCTTGGACGCTTGGATCTCAAGTTTAGAAGCTGACAAAAACTTTAAAGTGATTAGAGTCTTGATCTTTCGCATAGGCTACTGTTCATAATGCTGCTCATTAATGTAACTGGAAAAATGCTTTGCGAGAATTAAGTAAAAGGGATGATAAAAATGTAATCTGTAGCCTACGTTGAGACAGAAATATAAGAATATCGCTTATGACATAGAGAAAGGGGGAAACCAAATGCTATCATTATGTTTATTCACTATCTCAGCACCCAATCGCCAAACAAAATGTAACCCTACCATTTAAAGTTAGCTGAAGTGATTTTGTATTTACGTTGCGACTGGCATCGGTGGTATATGTGTGCTTTGTGCGGAATTAGACTAAAGACGCGTGTGCTGTTTCCTATCTGACAGAAAGCTGTTCGCCATTGAAAACAGCATCGAAAACAATTGTAACGCCTTAGATGTGCCGTCACATGTACTTGCGGAGTTTTTTCTTTATCTTAAAACCCCTTAGAATAAACAATTGGTCCAATGGTCAAGTTGATTCATACATTGCTCGATTTTCATTGGTTTATAGTTAACAATAAGATTCCAGCTGTTTGCCCCCCCATGTGCAATAGCAACTGACGTACGCTGCAGCCAATCTAAAGATAGAATAAGGGTTGGCCGGTTTCTGGTTGGTGGAAGGTTGGGTAAGTGGGTGGGGGTATGAAGTTGAATCCGTATCCAGCTGTGAAGCCGTTCGGATGAAGGGATTCGTGTTAGACAGCTTCACCGACTAAAGCGGTCTGGAAAGACTTGTATTTTTCGCAATAATGGGAAAGAATTAAACTGGTAAACATCACAGGAGAATCTGTTCCAGTGCGCCAGAATATATCTGGATTTATGGTACATACAAACCAAAGTGCTACAAGCTGCATATGTGATTGGTGCCGACCTAACGATTAGTATCTAAAACAATTATTGGTCTAATTGATAACGTCAAGTTCGTACTTGCCACCGTGGTGCTGAACGAAACGCGGAACATTGGATTTTAAAGACGAATGGCAAAGAAGAAACCATATTTGTGACTTATTTCACATATTTATTTATATTTAAGTGTATTTTCTGTTTATGTTGCTGTTGCATAAAGGGCAACAGAAGAAGAGTAAAGGAAACGCTTTCGGTGGGGATTCAGTCGCTACAGTGCGATTTTCGGATGTTTTGAGCTTTGACAGTTTTAAATACTTAAAAACATGGGAACGAAGAGTCCGTGACAGCCAGGGGCTTGAGACCATGCCTGAAGCGCGATGCCTATAAACCTGCCTCTACTGTAACACTGCCACCTGGAAACTCACCCCGCGAGCCCGACTTTTTCTGTTCTTTCCACTCATTTCGGGCGGCACTTTGCCACGAGCATTGATCATGCGATGACTGAGCTCGACTTGGGCATATCTACATTGACACTAACAGGTAATACACTAGTCGATATACCGCTCTGATCTACAAAGTGGGCTTTATAAAAACAATATTGCTTTGGATTTTGCAACACGAAGCGCCTTGGTGAAGTTTGGGCAAATACCAAACCTAAAATCGTAACAGCAGTGGTAATTGTAGTCAGGATAAGCGTTACGGTGTAATAGGAAACAATTAAGAAAAGCAATGATAAAAAAAAAACTTATTCAATCTTAATGTCCAAAATAAATTGTTCAATTAAAATTTCTAATCGTAGCCTTAATAGACGGATTGGGTTACAAATGTAGCCAATTATTCTATTTATTGATCCCTAAAATCTATTGATTACTAAAACATTAATATGTAATGTGTGACTGGTCCACACAAAATAAATATGCCTAAGGGATCGAATACATAAACAACAGCATTCATATATCTTCTTGTCTTCCAATAATGCTGTAATGTATTTCCTTGTGTGTATTGAATCAGCTTCATCTTATGGAGTAGCTAAATATAAAAACACCGCAATTTCTCCCCCAATCTCCCCATCCTCCAGAACCCAATACAATACTCTTGACAAAGGAAACACATCGGCGAAACAAAACATCCAAATGGTTTTTAAATTAAATATTTTTAAAACTACATTAAGTTCCGTAAGTTTCATTTTCGTATGATGTTTGAACATCACATTGTTTAAATGGAATAATCAACACGAACGTAGAAAACAAGCGCGCTTAATGAGCAGTGATGGAGACAGGCATTCTGCGACACTGTCAGTCTGAGCTAAACTTTGCACAGAGGAATCGATAGCATGCTGTGTACGCACATCTTTGATGAAAAGTTAAATGCCAACAACTAATCCATATTTAATGTTTCTTCAAGGGGGTGAATGATGGCCGAAGATGGGGGAAATCCGTCAGAGGACCAAAGGGTGAGGGAAGCAGAGGGCAGGTCGTCCCTTCCCAGGACTTTCATCCGACTTAACGACCTGTCCGGCGGCGGAGAGCGAAGCGAAGTGGAGACCGTTGGACCCGGGGTGAAAGAGAGCGGAGCCGCTGCGGAGGAAGCCTCGACTAGCGGTGGACAAGCTTTACCCTACCCATCCTTGGCACCAGTAGTGTTTTTCTACCTGAAGCAAACCACCCGGCCCCGGAGTTGGTGTCTGAAAATGGTCTGCAATCCATATCCTTTAAGTTGAAAATGTCATTCCGTACATGGAAAGCAAATGCGCGCGCCCCATTGCGCACACCTGTAAAGGTAGGACAAATAAGTCGTTTTTATTGTCTTAATGCATCGTGTCTTTCTCGCATCGTACGGTTTTGCTTCGTACAAGAAATGCAATGTTTTACGTATATGGAGTAGGCTAATTACTGCATACTTATCTCAAGTTAGCCCAATAATTTTCATACAAGCTTAGATCATAAAAACTCCCTCGATCCTGGGTTTAGACTCCTCTCAATTTGTAATCTATACTATTAACTGGAAACATGCCTACACAACTTGTATGGAAGCAAACTGATTACCACTCAGATTTGTCATGACGCCTGAAGCTTATTAGCACAAGCTGCGTTAATTGAACCCCCTTTTTGTTTTACGAAGTGACTGAATTTAAGTGCAACTGTTGGTAAGCAACTATTAATTATGGCGGCAACTGAAATGACAGGCCTCACCATTTATCAGTGTCCACCAAAACGAGAGTAGTTGACAAAGCGAAAACAAACAAAAGTTGTGTTTTGGCGAATTAAAGAGGAAATGTATGACACTCGACTCAACTTAGGCAGTTTCATTCGACCATATCAGGTAGCATATCTTTTCCAGCTTTTAAATTAAATAAAATTTGATTGAAAAACCATTGCAGTTCTTTTAAAATGTTTAAATAATATTTACTCGGAGTAAATGTTATATTTCTTTGAAAAGTATAGGCTACGTAGTAACCCATTGTGATTTGAGAGTGTGGGCCTTGGCCCTGTTACCTTTATTTAGAAGTAAAAACGGCATAGCAACGATAAAACCAAAACATAACAAAACAAAAGAACCATAATAAGAACAAAAATAAAAAATGTCAAATAAATAATACATTACAGAATAGTTTTGAAAACAATTTATATGGGCTTGCTCCATATGTGTAACAGTCAGGTGTGGATCCAAACGTTGTAGGAAGCCTGCTGTAAATATTTCCCCATCTATTGCCAATTTCAACACCAGCTGTCATTGGTACTGTAATGTTTCTAAAAGAGGGCATGTTCACCAGGGGGAAGTGCATGGATACTGTACTTACCATATTTATGGCAGTTTTATTAAATCTGAGCCTACCACCAAAGAAATAATATATTCCCATTGATGCAGATGTGTTGGTAATTTCAAAAGATTTTTTACTAATTTCAAGCACAAACAAAGTTTTTCAAAATTTTTAAACAGCACTTGACAACTATTTTTGTGCTTTATTCACAGCGGATTTGAAGATTGATTAATGCTCTTTGCCACAGTGTCAGTCAAAGCTAATGCCATTTCCTCTTGGATATAGGTCAGAAAAATATGTCACAGTGGTGGCATAGTGGTCTGTCACCCACTTGCTTGCTTCGTGCTGTGTTTCAGTTATGGTTTATTGATTTCTGTTCACCAACCACATGCCATTTATGAATATTGCTTCTTCTTGACACAATGCTACGAAGTCCATTGTGCTTTACAAGATATAAGGTCAAATGAATAGTTTTTTTGGCATTTGCCACTGGACTTGGTGTCACTGTTGTGTCTGGGAATTGCATACATTTACAGGCAAAACAACATGTGGTTAATTGCATGGTGATTACTATTATTTTCACCCAAGAGAAGCAAGAACATTGCAGAATAGACTGAAAGTAAACAATTGGAGCAGCTGTATGAAGAAGATTATATATACTGCTTATAGGATAAATTATTTATCTTTCAGAGTTTTGCACTGCACTGCTGTACTATGACATCATACACTACTTTGTGTATGCATCATGTGCTACACATGTGGGCCTGGACAGAGTACAGGTCAGAGATTACAATCTGATGTTCGGAAAAAAAAATTAACCCTGTCATTGTTACTGAGGGAGTAGTAGACAATAGACCAATCAGGCAAATTAACCTCATAGATTGGTCATCTACATTTTGAATCTACTTTTTAAAAATTCAGACTTAATGTAGTTAGTGTAGATGTCAATAAAAATAGATCAAATAATTAATAAATATTAGCATTAGCGCTTTAGACTTAGCACAAGCCCAGAGCAGTGCTGAACACTAATGCAGACTAATGTTGTATTTAAATGATCATAGGGGTAATTTAATTTCAGCCTTTATAAGATGCTGAATTTGGAATAGGAAAATAAACAGACTGATAGATTAAGCCACTGCACGAAAAAATGAACGATCAGAAATGTAATAAGCTGACAGTTGAAATTATTGGTGTAAAAGGCATTGGAGTCATGTAAAGCACTTTCATAATTATAGTACTCTGTTGAAATGAGAGCTGAGTAATTCAGCTTGATGACTAATTTGATATTTTTCATATAAATAGCTACTGAGTAATTCAGTAGGAGAAATTATTTGCCATATATTATTATTCAGGAGTAGTTTAGTCACGCCCTTATTCCTTTGTTTGTTTTGTGCTACGGAACGATGCAGATACATTGTCAAGGGGTCCTGGTGTCAGATGCCTCTGGGTTATTAATGTTTCGTCATGTTTGTATTTTGAGTAAAAAAGCTTCCAGCCATGCAATGGTGATACAGAGGTGTATCAGTGTGGTGTTAAGTCAACACCTCCATTTGCCTCCTGTGTAACCCAGATGCTTTAGATTTGTGAGGAGGATGGGGGGCCCCAGCTGTATCTTCTAACAATTAATACAGTGCCATTGATTAGGCACAGAGATGAGTGCGGCTCTGTCTCCTGCTCTTAGCCCAGTCACTGCAGCCACAGAGCCACTGGGGCTTTTGGACAGCTCTGTCTCCATGGTGATCAGTGCGCAAATAAAGCCAAATTTACCTGGTTCCCTATGAAACGAGGTCAGATGCGTGGGCGTGTGATTCCGCTGTCTGGATTCTCGGCAGGGTGCGGAGGTCTGGGCTTTTGGGGAGGTCGTCCGAGCAGCATTTCCTTTAGGAAAGAATTTTCTTTTGGACCTGCAGTTGGCCCGGGATGCTCTGATGTCTGAGGTGCAGAGTCACTGTTTTCCTTCTGGGGAAATGGGATATGTCTCCGAGACCCGAAAGTCAGCCTCTTCTAATACGGTGACCCTCTTCAGCCCCCCCCCCCCCCCATCTCCTTCTCTCACACTTATATTCTCACTTCTGCCAGCCCCCCGTGAAACAAGCTGCTAGATCAGAGAGCTTGGTGTGGCTTGCTGACTTTTGCTCTATACCAGAGGTATTTGACATCTGGGCCTTCTCAGAGAGCTGAGCACTTTCTTTTACATTTACATATTTTAAAAATGTCACCGTTGTCATGTGCTTCCTTTTTCAAAAGGTCCCAGAAACTTGTATGCTCAACTGCTGCATATCCAGAGGGGACCTCATTATAGGTATGCATTAAGTAGCAGGAATGCAGGAATGGGTTAAATTTAAGGAATTGTTAGCCACCATGCTACGAAGGCTACACGCTTGCTACATGGCCAGTGGGTGTTCTCAGTATGAGGAGCTGTGGTAGCCATAGCCAGGCTTGCTGAGCACCATCATTCTCTTTGTGCTTTATTATATTTGCTGATGGCTCAGTATGAATATGCGTACATGCCTGCCGTGCCCTGGATCTCTTAGTAAAACCATGATGAGTTCATTATTTTTTTTTCATACTTGCCTTTGCTGGTTCAAGAGCTGTGTGCATTGTGGCTTGCATTGACATACCAGGATTAGTATGGCAGTAGTTGTGCATTAGGCTACTTAACCTACATAATAAACAGGAAGTCCAAGATTTGCTCTTCTATAATCTGGGCCTGTAAAACCTTGTGGGCAAATCCCAACCATTGCCATGCTGTGGGAAGGAAGATCATGCTATTTTGTGATTTCCATATCGACGACATAAGAACTTACAATAAACATCACCTTTGCTTTTATACAAAGATCACTGAACATTAGACAGGTGAATCCCAAGGACTGGCTATGGGAAGCAGTTTTGTATTTATGATATGTATTTATGTAGCCATTAAATAAAGGTCACTGGATTTATCATATTTTTATGCAGCAGCTATTGATCCGTCACTGGCCCTCTCTATGGGCAAAGTATATAATTCTCATTCCTCTTTAGGATTCTTCAGTGCTCTCTCACTCAGCGTCAGAGCCCTGTACCCCTTGCCAGATTTAGAACTTTTAAAACCCGACCACATGCGAGCTGGAAACGTATTGGTGAAAAAAGGATGGGAGTTGTTTGATGAGGGGGAGGGGGGAGTTGCCCCCTCAGAACTGTTTTTGGACCAGAGAGTCATTGACAGGTGAATATATAATTTCTTGGACTGGATATTTACATTGTCCGGTCAGGAGCACAAATCGGGAATGTCCAAATTATTTGAAAACTGGACATTCGGGTCGCAAGCCGGATGTTTGGCAACCCTAGCCCTGACAGCCATGTGGAGTCTAATCATAAATGAATGCAACATGACCCTGTTTGTCTGTGCTGGTGGAGGTTTTTCTTTCCAGTTTTCATGGAAAGCAGAAAACCAAAGCGCATCTTATTTCCTTGTCCTCTTTCTTCTTCCCTCTCTTCCTTCTTCTGCTCTGTTTCTCTCTATGTATGTCCTTTACAACTTCAAAGATCTTGTTTGAATGCTCTGAGACTGTGTGCAGTAGCATGCTGATGTCCTGAGTCCCTTTGCTACAGTTTACTTATATTTGGTTGCCTATGTTTAGCTAGCTGAAGAGTTAGCATCCTGGGAGTTTTTCTTTTTTTTTCTGGTGGGCTAGCCTTGATGACTCAACTGCTGCTGAGTTGAGGCCCAGGCTTAGTATATGGCCTGGCTGAGAGAGTCTGTATGTTGGCAGAAAAGCGTTTGGAAAAAGCTACGCTGACGTGATCCTAAATAATCGTAATTAGGTTCTGTCGCAACCACACGCAAAACCCGTAGGTGTCGCCTTGCAGCCAAAACCTTCACTGTGCTACATAGCACTTCATGGTGTGGCTGAAGAAACTTCATTTCCTTCTTTCTTACTTTATGTATTAAGTACAAGAAAGAACACCAAGTGTACATAGCCTCAACACTTTTAAAGTCTTGGATTTTATGCTATTTGTTGCGTTTTTTGTGAGCTAATGTGAACTTCTTTAAAATATAAATACGAACAAATGCAATCACACTTCTTAAACAATACTTTGAAATGCTCAATATTTGTGCTGATTAATTGCCAAGTTCATTCAACAACGTTCTCCAATCAGCACAATTTACACTTCTTTTTCCTGTGTACAGTTTTATCAAGTGAAGCCTGCACCCTGTAACACTCACACATTTTCATTTGTGCCAGTTGGTCTGATATTGCAAGCTCAACTTGTGCTGCCAGTGTGAATATGTGAAAGTGCCCGCTCTTGCCTCTTGCTTTCGCTGAAAGGAGAAAACAACAGTTGCTGGCTTATCTGACCCGTCTCTAAAATAAAAGAACACAAAGTGAGCATTTACTTAATCAGCACAAAATGTGTTCTACTCCGCAAGTTAAAAGCCTCAAACTGGCTGGGAGGCGAGCTGGCCATTTGTAGAAGTTGCAACAAAACCTAAATTGGAGCACAGAGAAAAAGAGGTTTCAGGGAACATTTTTTAAGAGGTGAAAAAATGATGGGTTGCCCATGCCAAGCTAGTCGCATTGTGCTCTTTCTTCCTTTCTGTAAAAATTATATTTAAAAATTTCTTCTCCTATTTCACTGTGAATGTAAGGCAATGTCGTGATTATTTCTGTTACTTCATCGTCAGTGGCATATGCGCCCCCCCCTCACAAAATTACTGTTTCTCTGTGTGGGATTCAGCTACTGCTATAGGACAGAGTGACGTTGTTGGTGACACGTGTGCGACAGCAGACTCCACAGTCTGTGTTTACTTCTCTATAGGGGACTTCCTCTGACGGCTAGGCCTGCCCCAGCAGCGTGTGAATATGCAGCGAAGCTTATGGAATATATGATTACAGCGAAGCCTTGGCCGCCTAATTAGGACTCCGCTTGCACAGGCTGACGAGCTCCCTGCTTCAAAGGCTCCTGGAATCCCAGCACTGACAGCAGGGAGGCAGGGCGGAGCTGCTGGGGGGGGGGGGGGGGGGGTTTGGAGGTGAGGGGGGGACCACTGCTGACACATGCTGCTCCCGGGATGCGTTTGCAAGAATGCAGTTTGGGGGCGACCTCATCCGCACTGCTCGTATCACAGTGCAACAAATGTACAAATTAAAATGAAAGAGTAATGTATTTTACATTGAAATGAGAATTCAGTCCAGACATGTCTGTGCTCACAATGTTCTCTGCCTATTCTGAGGATGTGTTGACGGTGGTTTTATTTTATTTATTATTTTAAAGCTGTATTAAAGTCTTCTGTGCTTTCTGCAATCACAACTTCAAATTTCTGTGTCTGCAATAGCATTGTGTATGATTTGTGTACTGTAGTGGGGTTTTTGGTTATAGTTTGTACTTGAGTTGTGTCTGCTGTTAGAATTACACTTGTGTGTGCCGTTCAGTTGTGTGCGCTGTAGTGGATGTAATTCCGTTGTGTGTGCTGTAGTGGATGTAATTCAGGTGTGTGCACTGTAGTGTGTGTAATTCAGGTGTGTGTGCTGTTAGTGGGTATAATCCAGGTGTGTGTGCTGTTAGAGGATGTAATTCAGTTATGCGTTATTAGTGGAATGTAGGGCTTTGTGTGTGCTCTTAGTGGAGTGTAATTGTGTGTGCTGTGGAATGGCAGTTGTTTATTCTTATCACGCAGTGAGGTGTTAAATATGTTCAATCCTTCAATAAGTGATTCTGTAGGACGCATCTCTCCTACTGGTCTGTCAAAGCTCCTCCTTATGACACTTCTTCCTACTGTCTCATTATACTTTCACTATCACAGACATTTCTCCTACTTGTCTGTTTTTTTTGGTTTTAGGCATTTTTCATTCGAGCACTAATTGACAGTTTCACTGCCTGTTACTTCCCTTTGATTTATTGTGACAGATTGTTACTATGGAAATAAGCATACTTGTAAGACCTAAACCAATTATTCTCATTTTTGCTGTAATTCCTGCTAGTTTCAAAGTAATTAGGCCTTGAATTAAATTTGTAAAAATTAGTTAGATAAATTAAGTATTTTATTTTAACACTCTTAAAGCTTGTCAAAAGTTATTATACCCACCATCCAAATGCCGAAATAAGTGGCGTTATCTAGCAAACTGAGAGTTAGATTCTGTGTACTTCAGCATAAACTCTTTTTGTGGATTTCACTACTGGCAAGTAAAAAAAAAAGAAGAAAGTTAATGTGAATGCTTGTGCCTGTGTGCGTGTAAGTGTGAGAGTGTGTATTTATTTTATTCCTATATTTCTGTTGTCTGACTTATGCTCTGCACTTCCCTTATGACTCCGACAGCCTAGTTAACAAATTAATTGGAATCCTGTAAAAACCGCAGGACGGAACCCCAGTGGAGAGCTGGGCCCTGCCTGTGTGTCAAGCGAGACCAGAGACTTTTTTACAGACTTGTTTACTCCATCGCGTCCTCTGTGGAGCTCCCAGATGCACACAGCCCGCTAAATCAATGCATCCATATTCGCCGTGTTTTCATCATGGCTGCCTGGGCATCGGACCTCTTTAGGGGTATGTTTCTGCAATCAGGAATACGCCAAACGAAGGGGGGAGATTAGCACTGGAAAAAAGGCGTCCCATGAAGGCACTGGGGAATAAGAGCGTTCTGATCGAAACCTGAGTACATTTGTGGAATGAGGCGGTTTTTCATTTTTGTTTTGAATCTCCAGTATTAGCTTCTTTGATATTCATGCGCAACCTTTTCCATGCACCCCTTCTCTCTCTCTCTCTTTCTCTCTATATCTCCCCCTCTCTCTCAGTCCCTCTTTCTCCCTCTCCCTCACTCTGTCCCTCTCTTTCTCTCTCCCTGGGCTGTTCCGTGAGATGTCTGTAAGTTTATATAGGAATCAGGCCAGGATTTTCCTACCAGCTTTTTCTCATTAAAGTATTGTAGGAGACTGGAGCTGCAGAGTGTGGCATGAGAAGGGGGGGGGAGGGGGGTGGGGGGGTGGGATGCATGTTGGCCCGACAAACCAAATTCCCATTCTGCATCTGAATCCAGTTACCTCCACTCCATTTGCTTTGTTTCTGTGTGAATTATTCACAAATCTCATCCTCGGCATTCCCCTCTCTTTTATCCATAACAATCTGTCTCGCACATTTTTTTGGTATCGTCCGGAGCGCGCGAGTCCGTTTGTTGTAATGGCTTCGATCTGAGTTGTTGTTCCCGCGACAACCTCCTTCTGGAGCTCCGGTCTCGTTGTTCGTCTGCTTGCCTATTGTTTGGAGGTTTCATTACGGCCTTCCGACACGGCCTGACAAGCGGCCATGTTTTATATGCCCTCCTTCCACCCGAGCGATCTTCAGCTTCGAGCGAATCCCCGTCGTGTGCGCACGCTTGTTATTGAGCTGCCCTCTCTGTTCTTCAAGAGGTGGGGTATGTCACACGTATTTATGGGTCGCGAGGTGAAGCACATTCAAGTGTTTTCGTCCCTGTCGCGGAGCGCGCAGGGTCCCTCAGAAATGCCCTTTTTAGGGCATGGCTGGCCTGGGTCTCAGGTGGCCGTGACAAATGCCAGGGTTGACCGCTGGCTTTATCTCCTGCGCGGCTGTCTCAGCAGCGCGCCGGGGTCTGGCAGGAGCTCCAGGAGCTCATCACAGCCACCATCCCAGCCCCTGGTCCAGCGTGGAGCGTCTGGTGAGAAAGGGGAAAAAAAAGGAAGAGATTTCTTGTTATAGATAAAAAAACGATGGTTATAAATATCTCTTTAAGGCGGAAAAGCCTGGTTATATAAGAGACATGATATCTCCTCAGCTCACGGTGCTATCTTCAGTGAGATTTGGATTGCCTTTGTTCTTTCACTGACAACAGGTTCTGAAGGATTTCATTTATTTACGCCAATTATTCTGGCCAGCGCTTTGCAGTATCTTTGTGTTTTGTCTGGTGTTCTGCAACCTGTTTGTTATTCTTATGGCCATTGTTGCTTTTCGATTTGATTTGGTCTCCTCCCTTGCTCTCGCTCATTGGCAGTGGCTTGCCTAACGAGGAAGCAGAAGTCACATTGTGCTGTAATTATTGCTGTGCGGAGCATGGAGATGCCAGCCCCTGCGGTAGTTGTGATTAGAAAATGACCTGCGGGAGGTGTGCCTTAATATCAGCTTCAGACGCAGCCACTGAGGGTGCGGCAAGATAGGAGTGGGGGGTGGGGGGGGGGGGATTGCAGGTGGAGGCGGGGTTAAAGAATCCCCATCAGAATCTTCATCCAGTAATCACACGGCAATACGTCATTACCCTTTATAGGGCTTCACTTTGCTCTCTGACGACAGACCAAACAACAGCTGGGCCTCCTGCAGCATCTCCTCATGGTGTTGAAGCCAGGCCTGGATGACATTTACAGTTTGCAGGCCGTTGCCACTTAATTGCAGTAGGTGACGACTCGGTCGGCTGAAAATAAGCTTTAAAAACATTTTAGCCATTAAGGAAGGCCTCAGCTTCACAGTGGAGTCAACACTGGCTGGGTCTTTAGAAGGAGGGAATCGTCTGTCTGTCTGTCGAACAAGACGTCTCTCTCTCTCTCTCTTTCTCTCTCTCTCTCTCCCTCTATTTCTCTCTCACACAGTCTCAAGATTAACTCCTCCACCTTAAATGATGCAGTCCTGTAAGGAAACCCCTACGCTGCCAGAGGAGCCATTTGGGAGATCTGCCCGGCACATGCTCTGCCCTGAGGGAGACTTACCCTGTATGCACGACTTCAAATAGTACTTTCCTTCTCTCCCTCCCTCTCTCCTTGTCTCTGCCTTTCTCTCTCACTTGCTCTTCCTCTCTCTCTCTGGCCCTGAGAGCTTTCAGTTCTGGAGGAAACTCGCTTCAGTTGCTGTTGTTTTTCATTTTCATTTTTATGCGCTCTTCAGTTGCTGTAATTTCATTAACCGCTCTTAATTGCCAAAGTAATTTACTGCTTGACACACGGCAAGTGCATGCGCCAAAACTGATGACCCAGGCTTGATTAAATGTAGCAGTAACCCTGGACATGGAGCACATTTGGATTTTATATGGTTTCATTCTGTTGCCCCTCCAACCTTCCCATTTATCAAGGCTGCAGAGAGCCACGATAGCCTTCTGTGTTCGTGCCCTCCTGGAAGTCCAGTTGGTGTCATTTTAGGTTTGTTATTGTAGTTGCTATTTTGCAGGCTGCACTGCTGTTGCATCAGTGCGGTTGTGTATTACGTTGTACTCAACAGCAGACCCTACTCTTGCAGGCTCAAGACTACAGTGTCAGTGCAGGATTGCTGTTTGTCGTTGTAGCCGTACTGCATTTGTATCCTTGCTTTAGGTAGCGAGCCGGGCTGTGCTGGACAGCTAGCTCTGCTCTCATAGACACAGACAGCGAGCGAGGGATCCCCTGTCTCTCCTCCTGGGGGGTAGCTCTGGGGGTGAGTCTGTGTGCGCTCTGACACAAGGAGCACAGGGAGGAGAGACGCAGAGCTCGTGGTTTGGTGTCTCTCGTTAACATTTTCTGTTTAGGATTTCCTACAAGATGTGGCTACAAAAACACTTCCAGACAAGCCTCACTCTCTCTCCCTCTCTCTCTCTGTCTCTGTCTCTCTCTCTCTGGCTATCTGTCTCTCTCTCTCTCTGTCTCTCTGTGTCTCTCTCCCCCTCGCTTTCTCTCACTTTCTCTCCCTCATTTTCTACCTTGGAAGACAGAAATGAAAAAAAGGAAAAAATATGCAGAAAAGAGGTCTGCTTTTAATTTACAAGAGACTTGCATTACATGCAAGCAAGTCCTCTGGGTCCTAACTCTCCTCTGCGTTTCACCAGATTCTGCCAAGTGCCTCTTTCACTCTTAGAAAAAAAAAAAAACAGCGATTAAATACATAAATAAATCCAGTGCCTTTGGCATGCCAGTGTCCTGTTGGAACAGAACTTTTTATTATCCACTTTTTCAAACAGGCTTGCTCTTTGCCTGGTATGTGAAAAATAATACTTCTGCTTCATTCTCTTGTTGTGTGTGTGTGCGTGTGTGTGTCCGTGTGTGTATGCGTGTGCGTGTTTGTGTGTGTATGCGTGTGTTTGTATGTGTGTGTGTGTGTGTGTGTGTGTGTGTGTGTGTGTGTGTGCGCATGTTATGTATGCAATTATTTGGCCTGCAGGAGAAACCAGCATCAGATAAGACAGTTCAAAGGAAGTGAGCAGATTAAAGTAATTAATGTTGTACATAACACTGACGCCAAAATCATACAGCAACCATGTGCTAAGCTAAAAGAGATCCCATCCTTTACTTTTTAGCAGGTGAGATATGTTTCTAGTAATATAAATTTTAAAAAACAACAAATAGCTAAGAAATGCAATTATAACTGATGAAAATCAGATGCAATGTTGGGCTAGTATAGGGATCTGGCTGGTTTCATTGGCTTTCTATGAAGGAGGAACGTCAGGGTTGTGCTGTAGGCGGCTTCGTGGTCTGCTGCCTCTTCCCGCTCCAGCATTCAGACTATTCCATGTCTCGTGCGTCTCAGGAGTCGCCTGTGTCTTCATCTACCACAGATCTACTGTTTAATTGATTTTTTGATGAGTGCACTGCACTTCAGAATCATTTCCTAAAATGGTAAGCGAAGGGGCTCATGTTTAACAATGTGGAAAGACAATAAAAAAGGGAAAGTTATTTCATAGTATCAAGCAGAGAGGCAGATGTTTTGAGGATTTATTTTCAGATGATTTATTTTCGCTTTAATATCTTTTTTAATAACTTGACTTTTATATGTTTAACCGAAAGCAGGAAAATCTTTGAAGACCCCATTAAATGAGGTGACAATAGTAGAGGTGCTTAAAGGAACATGACAATCTCAGGTTTCTCTGTAGGTCACTATCGCTGTAACGTGACTCTTAATGTCGGCCACTGTCAAAGTCCGACCTTCCCTTTCTCTTCTATAGGCAAGCAAATGGTGAGCTCATGGATTAATTATTTTAATTAGGCACCCAGGAGAGATTGTGGAGTTCAACAAACTTAACCAAGCAAGACCTTTCATCTGGTTGTCCTGTTTTATTACAATCCAATGAGGCATGAAAATATGAAGATAGGAATGGGGCCGTGATCTTAAGAGAAAGGGAGTACTTGGAGAAAAGGGAAAAGGGGCAGTGGCTCTCGAGTTGGCTCAATACAAATTATCGAGCCAATTTTCTGGCTGCCATTAAAGCCAAAGAGTGTACTTGATGGTCATCGCCTTAATGATGTGGCGCGTGCCAGTGTGGAAGGTCTTGTTCCTCAGCTCAGTGAACAGTGGCTCTCCAGTAGGGGACACAAGGTGGGGCCCTCTACTGGCTGAAGCAGATAGTGATGGGAACAGGAGTGATGTACCATCATATCCCTATCCCCCCCCCCCCCACCCCCTGGCCCCTGCCCACCCAACTGTGCTTGTCAACAGTGACATCTCCAATGGGCTGTTTAGTGTTTTGGCTGGTGAGTCATTCGGCAAGCATTAAAACAAACAACGACCGGGAGACGATGGCGGTAGTGTTTGGACTGGTGCGGTGTAAATGCGTGACCGGCGGTGGAGGGCCGAAAAATAATCCGCTGAACTGGTGCCTCGGCCGTGTCAGTCTCATCCACGCACGCATGTCAGCTTCATTAAGGACTAGCATGCAGGTCTAATTGAGGCCGTCTTTCTTTCAGGCTGGCGGTGGGGTCTGGGAAGGCGATAATGAAAAAGCATCACATTAACTTAAAATAATCATAACATGTAATCATAACAATTGATTATTTGTATTACGCCTCACCTGGGTGATGAACAAACACCCATTTGATTCCAGAGCATTGCAGGCACATTGGCTGAAGTGGAGAGGGAGAGGATATTGAGCAAACGCAACCTAACTGGTAACTCAAGCTTGGCCAAAAGCAGGGCCTGGGGCTGGAATGGAAGGGCAGTTCAACACAGGAGCCATAACCTGAGCCTTACAAGCTGATACAAAGAAGACGTGGACATTAATAATTCAGTAGACAACTCAGAACAAAGCAAAAGTAATTTAACTTATGTGGGTGAGACACTGGAGCATGGAAGTTGCTATGTCCATCTCCATGACCATGATCTTTGGAGGATCCGAAGGAAGGCTGGAAAAAAACCGAAGGACTGAAAAATGAACCTCTGACACAATCAGAAGCTATCGGTTTTGACACCTGTCACCGGCTTCTATATCATCTGATAGCTGACATAGATACCCATGATCCTTCACCTCTAACCTCAATTCCAGTGAACCATCCTTAGCAGAACAGACAGGTCACTCGTGGTCGGCATAAGTTTAAGAAGGAAGTTGAAAAATCCAGGAATTGCACGACTTGGTTCTAGAATTGTTTTCTATGCGTGTTGGAGGGTGCGGCAGACAACTCAGATTTATTTTTCATTGTTATATAAAACAAACAAAAAATATGTTTGGCACACATTCTGTCTCGGGGGAAACGTATGCGAGGCTCTCCTCGCCGTCTCTCTCCCAACATAATTTATCTTCCCCCATAAACTGTAATCACCTGTACGCTGTAATCCCACTCAGAGGCTGCCTGTCAGGGGTGCACCGCGGGAGGGCTTCCCCACAGGCTGATTCACCTGCATCCCGGTCTGCCCACCTTTCGCCGCGAACGCTGACCCGCGGAAGCCGTATGGCGTGGTGGGACGACGCCGCGGCACGCGTCAGGAGCTCACAGTTTACTCAACAGCGCGGGAGTCGCGAGATTACGCCGCCGCCGCCGTACACTGACACATTTTTTCTCCCCGCGCTGAGGGAGGAAACACCAATGTGCACGACATCCGCCAAAACTTTCCCCCTAAAGTGCCAAGAGCTTCTTTAAACGATTGATGAAAGTGTTACAATGAAATTGTTCAGCGTGAGTGCTGCTTTGTCTCTGTGTTTTTTTTATAGGCATTTGTAACTGGAAACAGACCTGGGTTCTGTCTGAATCCAGCCCCTCCAATCCTTATAATGCTCCTAAACACCAGGTTGTGGACACAATAGTTCACAAAAATAAAAACACATTTCTGCGAATGTCTCCATTTGTGAGATAATGAGAGGTACAGTTAATGACTCATAGCCTATTTTTTTTTTTCTTTTTAAAATTTGAAATGAGCGTATGTAAATCAACCGTGAATCGTAATGTCTTTTAGATTCCCCCCTCCCCCCAGGAGGTCTTGAGAGTACTGAGTGCATACAAGGAGAGCAGATTTGGCAGCGGCCAGGGAGTTCATAATAAAGTGGGTTTTTTTTTTTTTACATCTTTCTTTCTCTCTCTAGATCTTTGGATTGTGTCCCCTGTTATAGAACCTCCACTCGCTTTGCTTTCAGCCGTAGACCCCCTCTCCAGGCATGCTCATCACACGTGACATGATCATTGGGGCTTGCAAGGATTCAGACTTTCAAATGCCTTCCTGAATGTCAGCCAATTGCGGAGCATCTGTTGCCCAAATCGCTCAGCTCCTTCCAGCTTCCCTGCTAGCTGGGAATGCCAGAAGGTGGTGAAGCCATCCATGTTTCCTTGTTCCTTGGTTTTGCTCCTCATTCCAATGAGAGAGAGAGACAGAGAGAGAGAGAGTGGGTTTGGCAGTGTGGACTGGGTTCTCTTGGTACCGTTCGAGCGCAGGCCTGGACGCTATCTGGACAGGCGTGTTGTGCTCAGGTGGGCAGCCTGGACCAGCACCAGAAAGCAAAGCTGTATGGCCAAAGCCCCTTTGAACATTCTTCCCTCAGCTTCTCCCTCTCACTTAACAGGTTTTTCCATCCTTCTGGTATGAACACTCTTACCTACTTTAGCCAGGGTTGTCATGGTGATGAGCTTTTTTTAAAAAGGAGCCGAATCTTTTCTCCTATTTGCTTTCCCTCTCACTCTATTCCTCTCCCTCGTTTTTCTGGCTTGCTTTATTGTTGCCACGGTTTCCTGCGCACCCTGTAGTTAAGGTGGGGTGCTCGTGTGCGAGTTTTGTTATCGGTGCCAGTCAGCGGCAAACTGACATCTCCCTTGAGCCCCACCTTTCTAACGTCTACAGCATAGCAGCGCCTGGGAAGACAAAGGAAAGACGCAGCAGGAGGAGGAGGAGGAGGTGAGGGAATGTGTGTGGAGCTGGAGAAAGTTCTGGATTCTCTCTCTGTTTCATGTTTTTTTTTCCTTATTCACATTGTTATTAAGACAACACGAATGAGAACACGGAGCCCAGTATTGCACCCAGCCATCCTTTTCTCTTCCTTATCGGGGATTATGAAAGTGGCTGCTGATTCTTTTAATCACGAAGAGAGTCCTGGACAGAGCTGAAGAAGCTTTAGTATTTTTGTGTCTGTGACAATTAATGCTGCAGGCTTTGATCGGCTGCTGACCTGACACTGGGTCTTTGTTGAACAGTAGATATTGTGTCCCTCCCCCCGCACTGATGTATGGGGTCCACCCCCAAGTCATTACTCACACCTGGGTCGCACTAAGACAGCCCCCTATCCCTCCACCACCAGATCCCATGCTGTTGTGCCCATCTTAGCATCTGTTTGCCAAATGCATCAAAATGATAATATATTTGATGCTCTTTTGTTTATTGAGATAGAAATATCGATTTTGTGCAAAAAAAAAGTAAAAGAACAATTATGTAGCTAATGTGCTGTTGTCTGTTTGCATAATCATGTCTGTCATGGATGTGACAATAGTTTTTTTTTCTTATAAATTTGGCACCCAATGTGGGGCTAAGCACATTCAGTCCCCACCCTAATTTGGAATTAGGCTGTCTGCAACTGCAGCTGCGATCATGCGCGAACCCCACTGCCAATTCAGGAGGGTCTGGAAAACTGCGGTTCTTCTCTAAAACATGTGGTGTCACCAGTCACCACACTGCAGACCATTGTTAAGCTCGCATAGAGTGGAGTTGGAGGAAGACTTTTCATATTCAGGTTTAACATGCAGTCCATAGGTGTCCGTTCAACCAGCAGGGGTCGCTAGCTGGCAATGAAGTGTGGACCACTAAATGTGGACCGTACCCTGGGCGATGCCATTGGCAGTTGCACGTCACCCAATGGAACTACTGGCCGTGGTTGGGACTTGCATGTTTCAGATTTTAGTGTGGGGCCATAACCAAATTAGCCGCAGGGTCTATAGTTTTTTAACCAAACATATTGTTAGCATGTCTCAACCTCGGAAATATGTTGACTACTAATATGAGTACTTTGTGAAGTGTTTTAAAAACAATTTTCAAACTTGGGTTTCAAATACCATAATGTGGTGACAATTTAAGGCTTGCAAAATATTTTCTTCTCCCTATGAGTTTATTCAGCCTTCCAAAGAGATAGTCAGAGCTGAATAAAAGTGGAGATTAAATGCATTTGAGGGTTGTCTACTAAAGCAGCAATATGGACCATGCTAGGCAGCATAGCTAAAATATACCAATATGTCAGAATGTAGCTTCTGAGTTATCTCAGCTGTTCCACAGTAATGAATTTTTCAACCGCTATTGAAATGTAATATGTGGGAGCCTGCTGTAGAGGGGGAGATATGTACCTGATTATAGCCGTGTCTTGTGTCTTTCTCAGTCCTCTCTGTTAACTGCTGCACACAGTGCACATGCTCTCCTGGGTTCAGTGAAGCTTAGTGAAGTGTGGAAAGTGCACATTCCCAAAACTGTTACATTATCTGCTGTTTAATTTTCTGCATCTCTGGTACACCTTTAGGCTTTGCAACAGAACAAGCACAAAGGTATGTGGTGCCAACTAGAACCATGTCATATATTATGTATACATATTAGGCCTGTCAGTTGAATTCATTTGTCGAATGGACATATTAACAGTTTAGTATTTTGCAAATTTATGCATTTTTTCCATAATTTTAGCACTTCCATATATAAACATCTGAAAATACTGTTCCAAAGGGCAGCATGTAGTTAGCTGAAGATATTTCAATCTCATATACAGTTCACAACTGCTAACTTGTTGAAAAGGATGGCATTAGCTAGGCTAATAAGCTAGTGTGTTTACACTGAGTAAATACATCACATTAATAATGAATTTAACATGCACATAAGAATCAAAAAAACAATTCTCAATGGTTAATTGGCCACTAAAATAACATAAATATAATTTGTAAGCCCCTGCCCTGTTACATATAATTATATATCCCTTATATTTATATGCTACTCCTCAAGTAAAACCTTCTGAAGTCTGAACTTCAGTCAGACTCCAGACTTAAATCAGACTGAAATCCCAGGCCAGTGATTCTGGGAATGGGAGTCACTGGAACCTGTAGTGCGAGAGAGCTGATGGAAGAAAAAAAAAACTCTGCTTTATGATTTAACAAAACTTTGGCTCTTCTTCATTATTCCTTTTTCCAAGTTCACAGAATGAAGCTGTGCTGGTGATGACCGCACTGACAATCTCTTTGTCCTGTCAGGGATATTGACTTTTAAATGCTATTAAAGAAATCTCTCCTTCTTTCTCGATCGGCGGATATGGGGAAAGGTGCAAATGTGACCTATGGGGAGTGCGTTAGGCTGACAGGTGAAGACAATGTGGTGACACGCGCCTCAGCCGATGGGCATTATCCCACCTGACAGACAGGCGGGCACGAAGAGGGAATGTGCCCGGGACTGGGTGGGGAGGGGGGCGTGGGTTAGGGACAATACTCTCCGCTCCTGGGGTGAGTCACACTTCCAGGGTTGACAGTCTCTGAATGAGCTTCTCATTCAATGACGAATATAACGCTATCAGTAATGCTCTACTTATTCAGTGCTGTTTGTTTACATTCAGTCATGCCTTCTCCTATTAGCACGTTTGTTCACTGGCATTCTCCACATTAAATGATACAGATTTAAATGGACGGATGTGAGGAAATAATTTGCACTGGGTTGTTGGGTGGCCAGAGGAGCTAGAAATCCCTGGGAAAGTTGAAGCCTTCCTTATCGTGTTCATATTGCCCGGTCATACTGTCAGCGCAAGTCTACATTATTAACTCATTTATTTTCATAATTTCTGACTTGCAGTCAACAAAATCCCTCCAGGTTGCAAGTAGATGGCAGAGCATTTATAGGTCTTATGCCTCAGAGACTTAAAGCTGAATGTGAGTCTGCATCTCAGAGGAAGCAGAGGAAAGCAGTGAACGAGAAATCCCCGCCTCTCAGTCTGTTCATCTGCTATAGGCTCTTCAGGGACTTTTGTGTGAAAGTACAGGCACATATGGCCATTTACATACAAACACCCTTTACTGCGTATATCCCCCTCTGCCCAGACACTCTCCTGCAGTGACTTTAAAGCCTTGTCTCATGGCAGAGCAGCTCTCGAGCCCTACAGATCGTGCCCTGTTATTTTCCATGGTACTGTCTCCCCATTTACAGTACCAGTGCTGGATGCTGCTCTGACCTCCTCACTCCCTTTATGTAATATATAAATTCCTGTAGTCAGGTCTTACTGGAGACAGGATGGGAAAATGTTGTTTTGCTCATGTAACATGTTTTTTTTAAAATGTTATTTCTGCTTATGTTTCAGTACAGCCTAAACAGGCTTTGGATGTTTTAGAGGTTTTTTGTGGGAATGACTTCCTGGGTGGTTAAAAGCATGCTGTATGCCCCAGCTCAACACAGAGGTTCTGTATCTATGCCCTGGAAATTATATTTGAATTATTTATTTTGTCCTTTATTATAGATATATTTTACAAAAGAGACTGGTTTAAAATGAACCGGTTAAGGATTAATTTCAATACCCTGAGAAGCATAACAAAGGAAGATGAATGGTGTTCATAGAGGCAAAATGCCTCTAAATTGCATGGATTTGTTTGTGGTGTGACTTCGGTACAATATCAGACACTCTTGGGATCACGACTCGGTGATGGATCTCTTAGACAAGTGTCAAAACACCAGAACAGCCAGTATATCCTTCCCTCTGATGTGCTAAAGCAAACATTGACTCCGGATAATTTAATGTATATGAGGTTTTGGAATTCCATTCAGATAAAGCACAATGCAAGACAGCATTTGAAGGGAGACGTGAGTGTGTTCACAGATTGAGCTGTGCCCTTCCTGAAATGGTAATCAGTGAAGTGTTGGGAGGTTATGACATTATACCCCTGGTTTGTTGAATGTGTTATTCCATCTTGTTAGTATTTCTCGGCATTTGAGTATCTGCTGTGTGTTGTGAATGTCCTGGATTTGAACCCTACTGAAGAGTGAAAGGAAGTGTGCATATTTTTGTGTGTGCGAGAGGGATGAGGGGGAAGGCAGAGGTATGTTTTTCATTTTTCATGCAATTAACTGCAGGCCTGCTTAAAAATATGTATTTTTGTTTTTGATGTTGATATGCTGTTGATAAGTTGCCAGGAGGACAAACAAGAGCTGGTTGCTGAGCCTTACTGGCACATGGACTCAGGGCCTGTATTTATAAAGTCTCAGTGTAGTGGTGCTGATATAGGATCATGTTTCCCCAATACTATCATAACTTTATTGATTATAAGCTAAGTTTAAAACACTAATTCTAATCAGTATACTTACTCTCAAATGAGTTATAAATACGGGCCCAAGTGTCGTGAGACCAGCCACGGTGCATTTCTAGGTTATTACCTGCCAAAAGTTTACTTCCTATGAATTCTGTAACCCAGTTACACCATTGGGGTTTTACTGGAGCAACAGAGGGAAAGTGAGGAAAGAACAACTCTGAGTTCAAGCAAACAAGTTAGAAAGTAGGATGAAGCACAGCAGTGGATTGGTATGATAAAGAACAGCAATAAAGCTTCTCAGTTTGCTGGCATGGGCTCTAACTTTGTACTGGGCTCTTAATTCTATCAACTGACTTTCATATCTGACCATATGGACCTCTACTTATTAATCAGTGGTCAGCACTTACGGGTGCCCCTCTCTGAATTTGAGAATCTGATCTGATGCCGCACTCCAGGATAATCTATTTACAATATTATATTCCATCTGAAACCGCTGAAGCATAATGCAGAATAAAAGCATGGCCAGTTTGCTTCACTAAGCATGCCAGTGGGAGCAGTGATCTCCAGGGTTTTATTTCATAGTAAATGGCATCCCACTGCAGTTGGATAAGATGTATTGCCAGCCTCCTTAGTTGAAGGAAAGCTTCAGGCGGCCGGAGATACTCTGAATCTCAGGATTCAGCAGAAGTGGAGACGCAGCCCCATCTATCACAGCCTGCAGAACTAGGGCGGTGATAACCACATCCCCCTCGTCCCTCCCTGCTCTCCTGCTTGTTTCAGATTATTGTAACTCGCGCCGCAGACTCCCAGAGGACAGCACAGGTGTCTCTGTCAGGTATGCGTGACCTCTCACCCTCCCCTGATGTGAGTTATGGCTGGACGCTGCGATGCCACAAGCTGATATAGACAAATGGATTACGCAACAGGGGCATCTTCCTTTGACTCACCTTGGGAGAATTTACTCCATCACTCTTTCTTGGCATGATAAAGTTATTCAAACAAGATTACAATGAGTCAAAGCTGGACAGACATGTTTTCCTGTCAGGTTTTTAACAGAGGCAGAGTGTCAGGAGTGTTGGCAGACACTCTGGAAATTCATCTAGGGGAGAAAATGCAAACTGGTAGCTTCAGCTCAACCTAAGAACAATAATAGAAAACTCATCTTGATATATACATAGATATGAATTCCAGACCCTGTTGTAAAAAAGGCGCCTCACCGATTTAAGAAAGAAAAACCCAGACATTTGCCAGTCTCTTACCAAGAGAGGCCCCAACACCCTCTCTTCTTTCACTGGCTGTAGGGAACAGACACGCCCCCTTCCTTTACTGACTCCTGGGCCTTTCCACCTGTCTCTTGTGCCTCTTCATGTGTGGCCTGGGGGAGATGCAGCTTCCATGGGTCTTTGTTTTACTGCTCTCTTGAACAGAATCTGGTTTGTTCACACATGGCTGCCTGGTTTAGCATCCACTCCCTGGGTAGACAGTGTGTAGCCAGTAGGTGCTGTTTTTGGGTTAGAAATGGAAAACTTCACAGGTGTCCTGTGATGGGATTATGGGTGTACATAGAAGATAAGTAGTTTGTGTGGCAGTTTATTCTTGTTTACAACGGGCCAGGGGCCAAGCACAATTTTGCAACTTTAAGTGAATGGATTTCATTGGCAGGCAGTTGATGACAAATATAGGTAATTATGTGCTCTTGAGTTCACAAAGAGCTGTGTGAAAACGCTGTACTGTATACCTCATGCAGTCGTATTATATTCTTATTATAGTCATCTCATTGTGACAGGAAGAGCGGTTGTCAAGAGGGACTGTAGTTTTGGTGACTTTTGGCTACCTTGACCTCTTGGCTTCACAGGACTGACCATAGCTGCCCAAAACCAACACTCTCCTGGCCCAGATATCAGGCCAGGATATCAGGAAATAACTGCTGCCAGTTGTGAGACCAGAACATTCCTTCGATAACAACAACAACAAAAAAAAAAGTAGCTGATCTGATTGGAAGCCGAGAGGAGATTGTTTAAATAAGCGACACTGAACTGTTTTTGGACCCGGCACAAAAATAACATCTCATTTTGGTGTTTCCTTTGCCAGAGGGGGAAACGGAGTTAAGGGGATATGATCTCACCATTTCAATTCCATTCATTGCTTTAGCCTCTCTTCAGTTCTCTTGCCCTGCTGTTGCGCTTTGATAACAATCGCGGAATAGATTTAGCTGAGACTCGTGCAATTATTATAAAAAGAAGAAAAATATCCATTGCTGACCCCTTTGTTGTTTTTGGAATTACTCCTAATTGAATCTATTGTCGTCTTAGACCTTGCAGATAATTCCGCCATTACCTAGGGATCTCAGATGAAGGGCATGCCACCATCTGCCGTTCAGCTGGAAACTCCCAAGCCGCATGAGGACAGAAACGCACAGTTTGGCCGCTCTGTATTTGAGACCCTCTGTGGTTATGAACGGCGGGGCTGATTTAAGCTCACAAGGCAGGGTGCATTGCTTCTGCTAATGCTGTTTCCTCTTGTGTTACAGCTATAGTCAGCCTCTCTAAAAACCCAGCACAGCCACGTCCTCATCCTCCTTATATTTCACTGGGAACTTTTACTCAATTTCCTCAGCCTCAACTGACACAACTGGAGCCAGGGATGAAAAATACATCTAGAATAGCTCCTTTTTGGTGCTGTTACTTCCTTTAAATCCACTTGGACCCTCCTTTCATTTTTTTTTCTTTTTGTGCTACTTTCACTGCAGTAGTACAGTACGCTGTCCCTGGTTCTTCACATCCTGTTATAGAAAGGTAGAAAGTCCCCGCACACAGCTTGATAGATCGACAGCACGTCCAGCACCCTCTGGACTGTGCAAACTCACACAATGGCTTAGTGTTTAAAGGATGTTGCATGATAAATAATATGGTTAACATTATTGTAAATCCAGGGGGGAGAACATTCTAAACATGTCGTATATACTCTTGCAGGACAAATTATTATGTTTTTGTTTTACAGATGTAAAAGGTTGTACAGCTGTGGAAGTTTGGAGAATTTGTATTTGCCTCTAAGTTTTGTGTTTTTAAATACAGTGCAAAATCAATAGTGTTTTTGAAAAATTGACATATTACAGTGTGTAACACTGCCGCACAAGTTATTTCATTTTTGCCATGCCCCATTATTTTTTGCAACAGAGATACCTCCTGTTAAATATTATTTTCTGGACACTAATTGTGATATCCCAGTACTCATTCAGTTGTGCTACTTACCAAAAAATAAAAAATAATTTGAGGGACCACAATTCTGTCATTACAATTTTTTCCATTCCAAAAAAAAAAAAAAACATTACACAACATCAATATGATGAACAGACTGAACTTGTTTCTGTACGTTTGATGGGACTTTCAAACTCGTATCCAGGTATTAGTACACCTAGTTTGTTTGGTAAAGTCTGCACCAGTTAATTGTTACATTGTATATTCTCTATTTAGTTCGGTTGGTTTCACATTTCAACGATTCAAGTGCACCAATTTGAAAAAACATGGGTGCTCACAGCTTGGTTAGAAATTTGTTGAGGATTCAAGTTTTCAGTCATAGTCTACTTTTGCCTAATATTGCAGGAAAAATGATGGAGTATCAAATTCATTGTGTTGCTATTTTATTTCTTTTAATCAGGCATTATTACCAGCAGCTCATATTGGTGGAACACCAACAAAATGCGTGTCTGTCCAGACTTCAGGATTTAAACAGTCATTTTTGCCAACATGCTGCTGTATATATTGCTGAGAAGGCAATTTCTGATGTTTCCTTCCTTCAGAATAAATCTAGATTTTCTCCCAAAGACAATCAGTCCAGCAAATGTCCTGTCTTGCATCGGTCATGATATGCACTAACAGCCAAGAAGGGGTGGGGCAGTGGGCACCATTGTAATTATGATGCCCCAATCAATTCATTAAAATTACTGTAATTAAGCTTTAATGCAGAATTGTTTGCCAGTGCTATCGAATCCCCGCTCGCTCAGCTTCTGGCTAAATATAATAAATTTATCTGTATTTTTATGGGCTCCCTGCTGAAAATTCAAGCCTAAACCAGCCTAAGTTGGTCAAACTGGTTTAAGCTGTGTTTTCGGCACTTCTGCCTGGTCAACACTGCTTAAACCATCTTAAACTGTCTTGGAATCCCAACTGGTCTTAGCTGGAATTTGCAGCAGGGTTTTCTCCTGCTCCCTTATGTAATCATCGGCCTATATTTATAGAAGGCACTTGATCTCCTCTTCAGTGCAGCTTTGTTGCTCCAGTTAGTCATATATAACATAAATTTGAACTTTGTATGTTTTCATTTCATTTACAATGTTCACCTTACCCACAATTCACAGCCTACATTTCCTGTAATTGGTCCAGATAAGATTTTTGGTCCAGGCCATCATAGAACTGTTCTCACCAAAAAGGAACCACACTAGGGTTCACTTGGAAGAGGTCCCTGGGTCCACCGTTGTTTATTTAGCAAACTAAATTTTGTTTGTTTGGAGGGTGGAGGTTTTACACCTGTCAAAAAGAACCAAACTTAGAAAAAAGTTTGATCCACACCAAATTAAGTAGGTGTAAAAGCACTATTAAAGTGGTCAGTTCATTTATATCAAAGTGATACCAGTTACACATAGATAGGTATCAAGCAAATGCTTTGTTCTGTCCAAGCTTATGGGTTATATGTACTATCATGGGAAAGGTCTTAGGGTCAGGATGCTAAATCATGCTTTTCATACTTTTTCATTATCTGATTGCTGCTGATACACGAGGAGGCACAGTAAAATAAACACCCTTTTAAGGTTATATTCATTCAGGTTATAAACAAGATTCCACATCATCTATGGATGGATGTTTTCAGTACTGCATTGGGAAGGTGGACCCCATTGGCTACTGCTATGGCAGTACAATAACCTCCTGTACTGTTTTACATGTTCCTCTTGATTCATACATTTGCATATTCATCCTACATCCTTGACATATGCCATACATATCATATCTTAATATGCTGTTTATATATCCATATTTATCATACCAAAGCACCTCTAGCGCTACAACTACGAGCAATTCTGCTACTGATTTCGTTGCTGGTACCGCTTTAATTATGCTACTAAGACTGATATTTCAATACTGCTGCTACTTCTCCAAGTAATACCAGTTCTGTTACTTTAGTGCATTGTGTTACAGGACCATCATATAGTGTTAATATTCTATGGAAAGCTTATGAAAAATTCTGTCACGTGTAAGCATGATACCCAGACCAGTTCTTGCCCTGAGCGCTCAGGAAAAAAACCCAATTCTAAATACCTAGCAGTTGTTATTGAGCAGAGTTGTGATATGACTTGGACCAGCTCTTCTTACATCATCTTGTTTGTATCTTGGGAATAAATGTGGTGGCTGGAGTTCTGGTTTGGGTCGGGGGGGCGGGGGGGTGTTTGGGGGATGGTGGGGGGAGGGAGAGGGGGCTTGCTCAGCACCCGCTGGTACATTTGTTTCTCTCTCCGGCTCCATGGCGTGATTCTCAGTGTGCGCGACCGGCGGGAACGCCAGGATCTTCCCTGGAATCCTCCCAGTAATGGATTCCCTGCAAGTCCGGCTGAGACGTTATTTAGACAGCACTTAATGATTGGAATCCTGTCTTGTCTGCCTCTGCCATTGACGTTTCCTTTCCCCTCTTTTTTCCCTGTGATCAATGTCCCGCCCCTCTCCGCTCCCTGACTCCTAACTTTGACTTAGCTGCCAGCACGGAGCTGGGGAGGCCTGGAAGCTGGTTGGAGGCTCTGTGACTTATTGTTTGTTTTGTTCTGTTTTGTGCTGAACTCCCTTGTTTTGTTTTGTCGGTTTCAGTATCAATGCTGTCAAGCACTCAGTGCACCCAGACGTGAGGGAAAAAAAGGATAATGGATATGTTTTCAAGGGAATGACGCCCCCTTTCTCAGGTTTATAGAAACTGAAAGGCTAAACTGAATTGTGGGGCACGCGTATACCTGTGTTATAGAATGGCCCAGAGCTTCACAAATTTGGGGGGTGTGGTAGGGGTGACTATAGCTGGGGTGCCAGCGTATTTTTTGTCATTGGAAACCTGCGGAGGGATTTTCAGACCCAAGTTTTCTGAGTTAGAGCAGCCTGAGAACTCTGGGCGTGCTATCTGGAGAGTTCTGGATAACGATCCATTCCCCTGGGGCATGCCCGGTATGCGCCCCCGTTGCTATCTCTCCCGCTGTGGGACTCGAGACACTATTTGTTTTTTTTGTCCCTCTTTAAAGGCAAACACAAACAAAGTGGTTTAGACGGAGTGAGTGGAGAGGACACTATGGGGGAGGTGCTGGTCAGTACGACGCACGGACACTAAGGAAATTCAGCGCTCCCGAGATAGCCACAGATGATCCGGGATGGGTAACACCAGGGATGTTTAGCTCACTGTTAGTAGCCTCCCTATCTCTTGAAACTATAGTGTATAGACCGTAAAACAGAAGTGGAACATTTCTACCTTCTGTCCGGGTGTTTATTGCAAGATGCCACCTGTCACGTTGTGTCTTTATGAGCTTGTGTGAAAAGAACATGCTGTTCGGGGCAGAGACGAACTGTGCTAATCCATTGTTTGACCAAAAAATATGTCTGTTCTCATTTGAAACTTTCTACCCGTGTTTCTGTCCTTTCCCCTGCTCTGTTCAGCTGGAAAAACAGTGGTTCCTGAACTGACGTCACTTTGGTTTAACCCCCTCAGTTGGTAACGTCCTGTCAAGGTCAGAGGTTGCTATTTCTGGTCTCCCTGGAGAGGGCTGAGCATATCCAATAAGGGCTCTTACCCAAACTGCACAGCCACCACAAACCCCCCAGACACCAGACAAACAACCCTGTCCCAAGCCACCATCAATCACATTTTTTATTAGAACAAATTCATACAACCTAGTTTTTTCCCCCTCATCTTTCTCTAATTGACCTGTTCTGTTTACTGAATGGCTCTATCCCTTCATTAACGCATTAATCTGGGGTGGGGGTGGGGGTGGTGTTGAAAGCGCCTGCCGCCTGTTTACTCTATGCAGTCTCAGTGAGCTGGTGCCAGGAAACGAGGTAGATAACTGAAGTGTGGTTGAAGCTGAGTGCTAATCATGCCCATGTTTCTTATTGTAGCTCTTGAATGACCACTTGCAGCGTTTCCAAAACAAATAGTGACGCTTGTCATGAAAGCAGAACGGCACAGAGAATCCGTTCGAGGGCTGGCGCTTTTGTTGAAGCCTCGGGCTTTTTCAATGTGAATAGACACATTTTGTGCGCAATGATTCGCCTCGGAACGCGCAGTGCAAATCAAATGTCACTTCCTTTCATTACATCACGGTGGGGAAGAAAAGGAAAGAGTCGCTGGATACAATGTATTTGGATAGGAGTGGTGTTTACTGGGAGGTGCTGATGAGAGGACCATCCTTTCTTATGAGACCGACAAATGAAATCAGCAGCCGTAGCATAGTGGTGTAATGGTCTTAGGGGCTTGTATTCAATCAAAATGACTCCTTCATTTTGACTTGTAATGTAAATGCAAGATTTATTCTGTTTCTTCGCAAACTCAATTTGGGAAGTTAGTTTTAGTGATTATTGAATTTTACAAACTATAATTTGGAAAAAGCAAAACTAAATATATTTTTTTTAATTGTTAGTCAAAGCTAAGGACAAATGTTGATTGAATCCCATCCAGTGTTCGCTTTTGTTGCTATTGCCCTTCAGAATGTGAGATTTCAATGCAAGATTTGTGACCTTTGGTGGAATGGGTCATACTTGGTTTTGAAGCTGCCTGCTGCCCTGTGAATGTTTGGCTGTAATCATATGCGTCTTTGGTAAGAAGTGAACTTAACAGAATTATCTGCTTTTGGCATCCAACAATGGACTAAAGTTACCGCAATCAGCCAGAAAGATAAATTCTGCAACATTTTTCCAGACTGGAAGAACGCTCTGAATCCTGTGATTGAGCTTTCAAGGTTTAGGATGAATCAGCATCATGAAGGAGATAAAGATCACGCAGCTCTCCAAGACTGCGAGACTTCCTGTTCTTGAGAGACACAAAGACATTCTTCCAGAAGTGCTTTGAAATGGTGAGCCGCAGTCCTCACGATTCATTTTTTCAGATCAGTTATTGGCTATTGTTCATCTCACGAATACACATGCGGACACTCACAAGGCACGCACAGGCACGCACACTCAGACACACGCACACATGCACACATGTACACACGCCTACACATGTACGGCACTATTTTCAGAATCTTCATATTCAGATTCTCACCAGCTGCCAAACACCCCACTCATAAACACATACTGCACATACACCTTCATTTATATGGTTGGTAAAAACATATCCAGCTCTGGCAAACACAGGAGGCTAAAGCTGTGTGCCACAGAAGCCTGGCCCAAGAGCACTGTTTCCACACACTGTCTGTACATGCCTGTGTCTAAGGACGTAAGTCATGCACATCTAAACGCACAGGGTTAATGTGCATCTAAACACACGGAGGCCATGTGAGTCTGAACACACAGGGCTAAGCTGCATCTGAACACACAGGGGCGATGTGCCTCTGAACACCCAGAGATCACGTGTGCTTGAACACATAGGGGTCATGTGTGTCTGAACCCATGGGTCTTGTGCTTCTGAACGCACAGGGATTGTGTGCTTGTGAATATCGCGTTTGAGACTTTGTGTGGCACCGGAATGTCCGCGGGGACATTTCCCAGCAGGCAGATGAAAGGCCAGCTCAGTACCTCCTGTGGGTGGAGGACTGTGTTCCGGTCGACTCAGGGACCCCTCAGTGCCATGCTGTGTCTCTGACACCGGCGAGCTGGAGGACATATTCTATTACTCCAGACAAACTCGGAGAGCTGTTAGGGGAAACGGTGAATGTCCACTGGGAGGGGCTCCCTCTGCTCCACAACAGACTCTGCTGCCTGTGTTCAGAATCGCTGCCTCTCTGTCCCTTGATGAGCTCTCACCTTTGGTTTCCCTTGAAGATCTGTACCATATGAAAATGTATCGTCTGATAAGATTATCTTTGCCATTTCCAGTCAGATTAGGAATTTTGCCTAAAAACTCTGCAGACAGTGAGGTAATTCTACAGAGCCAGGATAAGTGCTCGATTAGCCCCTCGCACGAGGGACCTGGCATCTTTTTTGGAGTGAGCTAATTGTGTCAGAGAGTTGTATTGTGCAAGAATTGTGTTGACCCCTGCAGTCTACTTAAATAATGAAAAAATTATTAAAAAAAAAAAAATGCTTTTACGTGTGTTAACATGACTGATCACAATGCACTTATACCTCAGGCATTAACAATCATTAGAGGCCATGATTAGATTGTGTTGTGTCACTGGTCACAGTAAGATTGGATCAGGTGTGGTACTGTGTGTGAGAGACTTGTGACAACTGTAAATTTAGGAGTAAGTGGTTCAAATGGCTAAGTGTGTCTGGGGACAGGAAGAGAATAGTTTGTGAGCCTTTGTGAAGACGTATTCACCGAACTTTACAGCGGCTAAGAAAGCAGAGTGTGACATGTTCATTCGAGATTGGCTCTCTCTGTCCCAGCTCTTTTAATGATGCAGTGTGGTGCTGTACTCAGTAAGATGCAGGGACCTTCCTGTGATAACGGCTGAAAACTGGGACAGCCCTTACTGAGCATTTCATCCTGGTAAATACTGTGGTATGCACGGTATTACAGAAGGATCATTATGCAGCCCATTGCCTTGGGGAGTTTTTTTAAATATAACAGCCTTAACACAAAGGCAGATAAATCACTAGCGTATGGCAGCGGAGATCACACTAATGATTTGCAACAGCCAGATTGCACGTTTCAAACGTGGTGCAGATGGGCAGGCTCCGAATCACGTCTGCAGCGCACCGTTAGCGGCATGTGGGACGTCCGTGCTAATGATCTCTATCCCAGGCCTACCGCACCCCGCAGACAGGAGAGGCGAGACGAGATTATAGCGTTGCGTTAGACCCTCAACAGCACTCAAAATGTTTTTGCATATCGCCCAGCATTTTACCAAGTAGCTTGTAATTTATGCATGATTATGTTGTTTTTCAAGTTTGTGGTTTTTTTTTTTTTTCTCCAGGAATTAGCTAGAAGTAGCAATTAGAAATAATCTTCAGAGTAAGTCTCAAGTTTTACTTGTAACAAGAAATAATTTGTAATCTAGTTTCCCTAAGGACGTTTGTTGGGCTAGGCTGTTGTGCTTGGTATCCCAGCAACATCTGCTGGGAAAGTTTCCCAACAAACATATGCACAGATACGCTCAGACAGGCAGACACGCACACACGCACACACACACGCATGCATGCACGCACGCATACACACACAGACACAGACACACACACATTGTGTATATATATAGATCCACAGACACAAACACAAAACTTGTTTAATCTCTGCCCACTCTCCTGAGCTCTCAGTAGGCATCGCAGGGGTTCAGTCAGCTTGGGTGAGCTGACTCACTCAGTGCTCTCTTCAGTACCACATCTTGGGAATTGGCCAATTACCCATGATGCCCCTGTGCAGTCACCATCAGCCAGCACTGTGGATAAACACACTTGCCCTCATTCCCTGGTCCTGACAACAACAGCTCATTACCTTCACCTCTGCATTACGTATCAGGGTATTGTAACTGCCACAAAGGGAACCCTGAGCTCATAAAAACCATGACCAAACAAGCAAAGCAACCCTGGCTGAAGGGTGGCCCAACCAAAGCATTATGCAATAGCCAGGGTTGGTGACTCAATGGTATTTAATGATTGTAAAGGAAAAAAGAAACCTGGGACTCACCCACCCCCCCTCCACAGACCAAAATGAATGCACAGTAAAGCTGTAAAGGGGGAAAGCATACATTCATACTGTATCAAGGGAAGAGAGACTGCCCCAGTGTGGCAGCCAAACTGACAACACAGGTCCAGTGCCTGGAAACATCCACCTCTCAGCCACCTCCCCAGCTAATGGGCTGTGGCTAATTTGTCGCTAATTAATACCCATCCGCTGAAATAGAAGAATTAAGACGTTTAAGTGACACTTTTTTAAACATTCCCTCATCAACTCCAACTCACTTAGTCAAAGAATAAGACTAACATCTGAGATCAAGAGTGAGCAATTTGAGGATTTTCATTCACCTTTTCTTTCCCCTTCTTTTTTCTTCTACTGTTTTTCGGCATACCCCACTATTTCCCCACTCATATTTGCAGTAGTATTTGTTGGCTTGTCCGAAATGTTTGTAAGCAGCTGCTGCTACTTCTCACTGGCAGACTGCGGGTACCTCAGTGACCGGCGGTGACACCCTTACACAGTGAGGCGGGGGGCGGGGGCTCTATGGCCAATAGTGCCCTTTGCGTTGGGATTGCAGGCTGAAGCTGGCACCGGCCGCATCAGAACCGACTGCAGACCACGGAATGCGTCGCTACACTGAGAACAAGTGCTTTAGCTGGAAGTGCCACTCGACAGTCCCCGTCTTCCTTTCTTCAGAGAACAGTGAGATTTTTTTTTTCTGGGGATCTGGGATGTGTGATTGCGGACGTGGGCTGCACTACTTCAGATGCCTGGCACACGACTGACAGGGTGTGATAACGGTAAGAAGTGAGGCGGTGCTGTAGTGGGTGTAGCTATTCAGCGGCCTGACTAAAATTCAAACGCTTAATCTTCAGAGTCCAATTTAATAATGCACTGTCATCCATTGTAGAACTGGTCCGCCTGCTTCAGTATCACACTGTATTGCATTTTTATGCCACAGTAGCCTCAGCATGTTAAAATTGTGCGCTACAGGTCAGTGCGGTGGTATTCGGTTCAGGGAATGAGATTTGCTCAAGATGAAAGTGTGTTTTTGAGATGGTTATTTCTTCTGTTCAATGAGCAGAATGTGCAGTTCTTGTCACCCTTGCCCACAGATTTGGGTACTTCAGTACTGTTGTCCCTGTGTGTCTGCTTCAAACACCACTCATTCATGCTGCTGTTAAATCATGGTCCTAAAAAGAACAAGTGTACGGTCCATTAAATTTAAAGAATGTAATAAAAGCTACTCCACAGAAGATATAATTAAGATTCAATATCAAAATTTGTATTATCTACAATATTACGATAATCTTAAATTGGCAGAAGAATAAATCTTATTACACTGCCCTTTTTCTTATAAAGTTATGTTATCTTACTGTAATGCCATTTCAAAACGACTGTGACATAAGCCACTTGTTTTGCATACATTTTTTTAACACCCTTTTTTAACACATGGCTGCTTTCAAAATCCTTCCACCAAGTGTGTCCATCAGAGGAAAACCCCCTGCTCTCTCTCACACACGCATACATACTACACGTACGCGCGCACATGTACACACTCACACATACACAGAGACACACACACACACACATCGCACAGTACTGGGTTTTCTTCACACTGTATCAGACCTTCTCAGAAGTCGGAGGTTATGAACCGGACTGGGACCGCTTCCTGCCCCGCCCAGATGTCCTTTGGGCAGGGCTGTGTGCGGTCAGCTGGCAGCGCCTGGGGCCCCCGGGCTCCGCACCGTGTGCAGCTCAGCGGTTCCCCTGCTCAGCGGAGGAGAGCTTCATCAGCGGAGACCGCAGACAGGGCTTTTGCACTCTGCGCTCCCCGTGACTGCTGTGCGAGTTACATAAACAGCCACAACGCAAATAGCCATTCGGAACGCTGATGCGGGGAGAGGCACCGGCGGTGTGAATTTCAGAGGGGCCAATTAACGAGGGCTTTGCAGCGGCGCGTTATTAAGCATTACGCATTCGAATTTGAGGGTTCCGAGCTGTTGTTCCTGATCATTTGGTTTTCATTTCTGTGTTTACTTTCTCCCCCTTCCTTAAAATGGTGCACTTCCGGTCTGTGCATTTTTATATGCTCTGACGGGGGGATTGTGCGCGACGCGCAGAAACGTGGCAGAACCCGCTCGCTTAGCGCGGGGCCACATTCGTATCGCTGAATTCAAATCCGCAGACACAGGCCCTGTGTGTTTGTGCACGAATCATTCTTTGCCCTAATTAGCCATTCTTTTTGGGCTGCCAGAGCAGCCGAGCTCTTGGCATTTTTGAGAAGGCTGTGATGCTTATCTGAGGCACGGCACCCTCGAGCGCTACCCAGAACCCATTGTTTTCCCTCTCCTTTCTTGCCCTTCGGTTTTTCATGTGAACAATCCCCCTTCGCATATTTTATCGTGCGCATGAATTTAATGCGGTCTAATAGGTTTAATTGAGGATAGCTCATCATTCTCAAGTGGACTTTAATCCTTTGTTAGGGGTTCACCCCCCTCCACGAGGAAAAATAGAATTTGGGGCTAATTTACCCATGTTTTGTATTGCTAATGAGGGCTTGGTGGGCGGGTGGGCGCAGCGCGTGTTTGCAGAGCGGTAAGGGGCGGCGCAGGGGTGGCATCCGGGGCGCGGTGCAGGTCCTCTCTGCGGGCTGGCACGGCTCGCAGGGCTCGTTTGTTGTTTTTCGCTGCTGTGGCTGTGTCCCTTTGCCAGCGGAGTGCAGGTGCGGACGGCGGATTATCCGCCATTAGGACGTTCGCGCGGCCGCCCCGTTGTTGCCGTAGTGCTTTTCCCCCGGCGCTCTCCGGGGCCGCAGCTCGAATCGCACCTTCACCCTCGCCGCAGATGGGGCTTCTTTAGAGGCGGAGCTCTGCGACCTGCCCCCGCTCCACAGGGAGACGCTGAGGTGGTGCATCTTCCCGACTAAGGCTCTCAGCTCACCAGTCTGGAATTTACAGTCTAGGAAGTGCAAAAAAAAAAAAAAAAACAGAATGAGAAGAGCAAGAGAAGGGTGTGGACAGATAAAGAGGGCTCTCCTTACTCTTTAAATCAGCTCCAAATTCACCTCTAGCCCCCTAGTGCCTCTGAGTGTGGCGCTGTGTCCCACCAGACCGTCCGGCTCCAGGCCCAAGCCCATGTGTCCAAACCAGCAGATAGCCTGGGGTTTGAGGAGGCAGCACCCTGCAGGGGCGTGTCCGCACCCACAGTTCTTCACTTTGGCGGGAGAAAGCGACAGAGTCGTGCCCCTCCCTTTAGAAAGGGCTGTTAGGGGAAGGACACTCACAGTATTCTCATATTCCCTTTCATTCCTTCCCAACCTTCTGTTTCTCAGTCTTTTTTTCACTGTTTTGGAACTCATGGGCATTCATCATGCTATTTTGTGCCATCTGGTTGAGTCATCTTTGCTTTTTGTTGTTTCTGAGATGTATGAAGAACTCTGGTCTGAACTGTGTTTTGTTGATCAAAGGAATTGGCTATAGAATAATGAAGTGGAAACAAGCACAACTTGAGTAATCACGACTAAAGCTGGTAAATAAATGCATGTAAATGCATTGTATACTCATTGTTTGCATGTAATTTTCTGTTTGTACATAAATATATAGTTTCAAATTTCTCAAGGATTTTTCTCATATGGCAGAATTTGGAGCTAATTTAAAGAGAAAGGAGAGCCCTCTTTATCTGTCCACACCCTTCTCTTGCTCTTCTCATTCTGTTTTTTTTTTTTTTGCACTTCCTAGACTGTAAATTCCAGACTGGTGAGCTGAGAGCCTTAGTCTGACCTTGGTCTGATGCAAATGTGCGCTGTACTCAGGGTGCTGTGCAGGGAAGCCAAGGCAGAGTATCTGCTGCTTATGGATTCAGATATTCTTTGATTCATCATCATTTCATCATCTCTCTCTCTCTCTTTCTCTCTTTCTCTCTCCCCCTCTTTGTCTCTCCCCCTCTGTCGCTCTCTCCTTCACTCACACAGCCTCTTCAGGAAGCACGTGGATCCTTGCCACTCACACAGATCTGCACATGCATACAGCCGTTGTTCGGTGTCTGTGCGCTCAGACTGCCCTTATCTCTCCCTTTCATGAGTGCTCAGTCTCCCGCTCTGCCAGGGCAGCAGGTTTGCTCCTTCAGCAGAACCTGTGTGGGTGCCTGTTTGTTGTTCCGTGCAGAACACCTTAATACCAAGGCACTCACAATCAGAAAAAAAGCAAGGTTCATGCCTCACTGGCCCTATGACACATAATCTCAGGTCTTTTATAGTGGGAACCCAGCTGCCTGTCTTGATGTTTTCTTGATAATATATTTCAAGGATGGGCAGTATTTCAAACACATGTATTTGTACCTTTATGTTTTAATATGTGTATTTTGTTCATATATGTTTAATTTGCATTATATAAAATTATGCTATGGGTATTGTCAACTACAGAAAGAGACATCAGAATTAATAGATCTATTCTAGTTTGCCAGCATGGGCAAGACACAAACATCTGGAATTGTAAAGTTTGCAAATGATACAATGCTGGGAGAATCTTAAGTCCTACGGGAATAAAAATGATGCCTACATTGACCACTTTAGGCAGCTTGCTCCTCTAAAGTACAAACAAAATGAAAGAAATGTCTATCAATTCCAGTACAAAAAACTATAAAATGCATTGGTGACCATTCAGGGAAGTGCTATTGAGACAGCGAGTCATCGATAGCTAGATGTCATTGAATGCCTGCACTCAGACACGTTACACAAAAGGCCTGCAGAGATTATTGTTTACGTGTGAAATTCAGCCCTTCAAAGTGGATAGCACTATGTCGATTCTGTTCTTCTGAAGCTTCATAGGGGCAATGCTGACATTCAGGATTCTGTGGTGGGGAGTGACCTTTCTGTCCCAAACAACAACAATGAAATAAAACAATTGATACTGGAGTGAAAATTTTAGACACATCCTTCACTAATTTTACTTGACTGTTCGATCAGCACACTCTCAATCTTGCTTGCTGAATCATTTATTTATTTTTAATTTTTTTAATCCTGTAGTGTACCAGGAAAATCAAGTGTAATTTGTCTTTTCAAATGCGAATTAAAATATTCACATCAGAAAATATCGCATTTTCACATGTGATTGGCATTTTTCAGATGTGAATGAACATTTTAGCGCATAACTAGGTCACATAAGCCATGTGAAATTTGTATCTTCATATGTTCATATGTGATTGGCTTTTCCCCAAATCCAAAAGTTTTGAAATGGGACAGTATTCATTGATGACCCCTCCCACCCCTTCGGCACCAAATACATGCCTGGCCTCTGGCAACTGTTACCACATTAAAACAAATGACCCTCCTTTCTCCAAGAAGCATACAACTTTTAACAGCAAGTGAGGTTACCTCATTTCATAACAAGCTATACTAGAATTATTAATGACTAATTGCGATTGGTGTGAAATATTGGTAGGTGGAGGAGTGTCCTCTGTTTGTGATGCTAAGTATTCTTTTCAAATTCCCTTTGCAAGAGCCCAATCCAATATAGGCTGCAAGCCTATAATAGATCATTCTCTGCCTTCTACAAAGCAATCTATGCCTCCAGCATTTTGATTTTTGTTGAAGATCAATTTATTTGAGATTTAGAAAATTCTGCAGAAGGATACTGTATATGAGTGTATTTCTTCCCACCCTTGATATTTTTGGGGGTTTGGAGGGTGATTTTGTAGCCCAGCCCCATGTCCTGCCCTGCAGAGCAGAGGTGTATGGGGAGTCTGATGACTCCTGTCAGAGTCAGAGGTTGTCAGGACTGGGGCTGCTGTGTGGTTTCTGTGTGGGTGATGAAATGTTTAAATTGTAGAGAGGGAGCCAGCTGATTAGTACTTCTTTCTTTGTGTATTCAGAGGAACAAAGCGAATCTGCCGGAGCTGTTTCTCCTGCTGCTGAATAGAACAGGAAATGGATTTATAATTTTTTTTAAAGATCCTCACTTCCCACAGACGATGCCTCCCACTGGTTTCATACACTCACATTTACTAAAAACGAACAGGAGGAAATCGAGTTGTGGATTTCAACGATGTGACAGTGTCATCCTCCTCAAAACCAGTGAGTGCTAATTCTTACATCCTGGCTTTATTTTAGTGCAATCCTTCCATCCCACAGGGAACATTCTATTGTCTGAAAATACGAGAGAAAGATCTATGGCTGGTGCATTTCTCTTTCATGCAGTAATCCAGTTCTGCATACTATCTGTAGAACTGGGCCTGTTGTCTATTTACTTCTACCTGACCAACCAAAGATAGCCCCCACTCAAGATCCAATTAAGAACACTGGAATCACTACACAAAAACTTTTTGAGGACATGTTGGAGGTTGAAGACAAATTGGAGGACAAGCGCTGTAAAAAGAAAGAGTAGGTGAAAGTGAAGACTGCTTAATTGCCTTGAGCCGATTTCTCCTGAGCCGAGGAGTAGCTTGAGGTTTTTTCATGAGGTTTTTTTCACAGGAATATACACTGCTGCTGAGGACGGTTACATTCCAAAAGAGATCTGAGGCGTCTGGGAAAAGAAACGCAGCCTGCTGCACTTTTCAATAACTTTCAAGATACTTCAATAAAGTTTCCAGTGCAATCTGGAACATCTGCATCCACGCGTACATGACATGCTAAGATCACTTTTGAAATTCAAATCTGGGGTTTGTTATTGTATTTTGATGAATAATGTTGGTGTGCATGAATTATTCCCCTGCGTTTTTCCTTTGTCTTGGAATACATTTGTTTACCTCAATCCCTAATTGAGTAGAATTTGTTGGTTTCCTCTTTCTCCTGTCCTTATGGAAAGTATGGGGCAAAGAGAGAAAGGTTGTGGTAAAGAGGGTAGTGCCAGAGCTCAACCAGGGTGGCTTGGCCCTGTGCTCTAGGAGTAGGCGTGTCCTTACCGGGAGGCTCTCAAATAAAGCCCAGAGTGCTTTGCAGGATTTGTTGCGTGTGTGGGCAGACGGAGCCGCAGTCCGCCATTCTTCTGTTCCCTGAGCAGAGCACCTCATCAGCGCATGCCCTCCCACCAGCCCTCTCCCTCTGCCCATCGGGCATGGGGCCTGGTGAGCTCTCCTGGCCTGGAGCACTGCCAGGTGTGTGGGCATGTGACCCAAAATGGCTGGAAGCGCTGGCGCTATCCAGGTGACGACCTTTGTAAGAGACATCAGCTGGAACTTTAAAGGCCAAGCAATTAACTGTAGGAGAATGGGGCAAGTAACACAATGGATACTGTAGGCGCTCCTCTGGATTGTACTGAATTTGATGCAATTGGCAGCGTTTCTTTTTCCGACGAGCAAAATGGTACGAAGCCCACTATTTATGATGTTTTTGATGTTCAGAACTGAGCGCACAAAGTCGACTTCGATTCTGTTTGCCTTGCGTGTCTCAATTATATCCATCCTGGTGTGGAGAATGTAGTTCACAGCTGTGTGTTTATGTATCGGCTCATTAAGTCTAGTACACATAATATTATTAAGATTCTTGAAGAGAGTGTGCGGCAAGGGAACCAGACACGCTTTACGAGTGAAGCAGGAGCTGACACTGCGTAATACTGTCTCTCACCACCTCGGGACCCGACAGTGGACACTGAGGCATGCCGTACCACCCACTAGCTACCGATGCTGCTCTATAAGGTTTTATACCACTTACCTGAGACCCTTACCATAGCGTAATAAGGACACATTTACCACCTGGTGTTATCACCACACGGTACTTGTCACTGATCTCTGTGTACCCCATCTACCACATCTGCCCTGCATATATTTTTGGGTTGGTGCTCATTTCTTTTGTATTGCATCTTGGCTGTTCCATGCCTCTCTCTCTTTCTTTTTTTCCTGAGTTTCTACTAGAAACACTTTCTGCTCGCAGAAAACAACTTTTTGTTGCCATATTATATTATTTATAGCCTATTTGCCATTGACTCTTGAGAACTCCCAGTTTGACTGCAAAATGACTGAACATGTCAGAATTCTTACGATGCTTGATGCTCATGGCTCAGGACCTGTTTAATGTTCATCAGTCCGGTATATGTTTTGGCAAGGGAACCCCTGTGGATCCTGCTAGGATACAGACTGATTTTCCCCTTTGATTATATAATGTCAGTCATCCTCTGACCCTCATATCTGTTGTTTTTAGTGCCAGTGCAAGGGTGTTAAAGCACATGCAATGCATGTGCATGCGTGACGTGTAGTGTTTTGCTACAAGACAGTGACAAAGTTGTTGCAAACTCACAATGGGAATTAAAATGAGGGAACTGTATATAGCATTAGCATTTTCCCTGTCTGTATACGGTTTCACTGAGATTAGAGTTTGTGAGCAGCATTTTGGTATTTTCTGTCAGTTGTAGAGGGGAGCTCTTAATTTAGTTCATTTCGGTTAAATTGGATTTTATTTGTGTCATGCTTTTTACAAAGACACTGTCACAAAGATGCTTTACAGAAAAACAGCCGATAGACTGAGCCTGAATCCCCACAAAACCAGCAAGTGAGGTAAAAAAAAAAAAAAAAAAAGCACTGAAACAGGCGAGAAAAAAACTGGTTCTAGGAGAAAATCTCAGGGGGAGCCCTACATAAACAGCTGTTTATAACTAGCCAGCCATCCTTTGCTATCTGATAAAACAGGCAGCCCTAGAAAAGTGTATTTCATGCAGTTCAGTGAGTTCAGAGTGAGGCAATGCATGTAGACGTCCATGATGTGTCATGGCATGGGCTTGAACCGGGAGAGGGCTGGGGCTGAAGTGATCTGTGAACTCACTGTAGGGAGAAAGGGGCAGAAGGTCCAGGGAAGACAACAGAAATGGAAATGGGTTTGTAACAACACAATGAAATGTCCAGTGTTAATTCAAGTCTAACAGATCGCATTTGGTACCAACTGTTAAGAGTTGAATTAACACTGGACATTTTACTGTGTAGACAACTACGATGTTAGGTATTGCACATGTAGCGGAGTGTACTATGGGAAAGATCCAGGGTGCGCTACAGGCAGCATATCTAAAAGGTGAGAGTGATCCTGGACCTGTATGCTTAGGCTGTGGGGAGCAGTGGCCATTATTAAGTTGAGCTGCAGAGCTGTTATGCTCCTGAGAACACTTTGGAGGAGTTGTGTGGATGTTTTGTGGTGGAAATCCAGAAGTGGACACTTGGGGTACCAGGAGGGCCAATCAGTTAGAACATCCTTCACGTCCAAAGAATTGATGTTAACCCTGGGACCGAATGGGCCACTTGTTCTGTGCACTGAAATTGACATGACCAGGATGAACAGCACATTGCGAAATGATATTTTGCCTGTCTTTCATTGCCTGACATGAGGGGGGTTTTCATAGAGCTGTGTGTTCCTGTTGGCCTGGAAACTCCTGTTATCCATTCTCATTCCTGCCTCCTATGAGCACAGATCTTCCGTTTGTCCTTCCCGGACCAGTCTCTGTGCACTAAAAAGTAGTGGTCTTACCAGTTCATTAAACAGAAGGAGATGCTCTGTCTCTTCTTCCTTAACACGGCAGGAAATTGCTCTTTTCTTTGAAAAAAGATACTAGACAGAATGAAAGAGATCCTTCATCTGAAAAGACCCTTCCTCATAAATATTGCATTGCCAAAAAAAGTCAATAAGTATAAGAGGAAGAAGAAGTGGGAGAGAAAAGAGAAAAGAAGGCCAGAAGCAGTCTCCCAGGCTGCTGATAGAGAGCAGAGAGGTGCTTATTAAAGGGGTGGGAGAGGAGCCGTACTGTACAGGTTTGACAGCACCCTTAGACAAACAAAATGGGCCCAAAATGAACAGGAGCGTCGGATTACCCAGCACACTTTTTGGGAGATCAGACACTGTTCCCGTGTCAGCTACAGTAGGTGGCTAAAAAGTTGTGAGTCACTCCCTGTCACTCTCCCCGTTTTCCCTTGCCTTTTTTCCCCCTATCCTCTCGCTGTCTCTCTCTCTCTCCCTCTCTTTAAAGCGCCACACAACACACCGACGCGTTTGCACACGCAGGCCTCTCTCTCACCCTGTCTGTCTCTCTCTCTCCCGCTCTCTCACTCCCTCCCTCACCCCCCCTCTCTCTCCCCTTACTCTAGAGGATAAGAATAGCTGAGGTAAAGATTTCCACCTTCTAGTCTGGATGGCTCTGTGTTTGGAGGGAAATTGGAAGCCATTAAATTCATTTCAATAAGAACCTGAACAGATGGCTCTCCAGAAGGAAGGCACAAAAGGTCTATAAGTTAATAATGTATGGAAATAAATATAGAGACATTTGTGCAGTTGCACATGAAAGCTGCATGGCATGACTCAGACAAGCCCACACACAAGGTGATATTATACAGCCTAAATGTAGATAAAAATTACCTTTCTGGCTCATTGTTCTTTGCAGACACATTCATAAAAGGACTCAGCCGTAGTTCCCATTAAAAATCTGCCATTGTTTGGGTTTAATTCCTTTTAAAGAGCGGACCAAGGAGAATACAATGGCAGGAAATCCCGACATTGGGTTCATTTTAATATTATCACAATATAATTAACTTGTGAATGGTTTCTAAAGAAGTGCTGTGTATGTGTACATGAGTGACAGTGTGCCACTTTAGTAATGTTTGCTTGTAAGTATAGCAGAATGAATGCTTTTCTCTTATATACTCCTCTCACACATTCAATTCCTACTCCATGTTTCCTGTTGACTGCACTGCCTGTAGCATCTCAAGAACATTTGTGTGTTGACATGAAGTCTGTGTGTAGTTTTACAGACAGTACCACAGAGGTTATGCATATGCCTTTTATTGCAGTTTGACAGTCATTCTTGAACCTGTAATCCTATTGGTTTAGTGCCTGTAGTTGTAGGAGGCCACACTGAAAGAACCAGAGCTGGCCTTGGCTGGATAAATGCTTTTTTCCTTTTTCATTTTGCAAACAAGAAAGCTCCACACCAGCTTCTAGAGGAAAGCATGTCTCTTTAAATGGCATTGTAGTGATGCCTTTTGTTCTACCCTACATCTCATGCACATGCATGAGAAGTCAGTGCATGAGTGTTTACTGTATGCAGTATATATGAGTGTTTTGCCATTTTGTGTTCTCGTGCATATTTTTTGTATGTACTGTATATTTGCGTATGTGTTTGTGTATGCATGCGTGTGTGTGTGTACGTGTGTGTGTGTGTGTGTGTGTGTGTGTAGCTCTCAGAGACTGTGTATTATATAGTGTAGAGTATGGAACAGGAAATCTTTGTTTCCCCTTGATGCTCAGTACCCAGTAATTTCAGAAGTAGGGCGGAAATTCCCTTATTATTGAGGTAACCAAGGGAAACCTGTGACAGTGGCAAAATGCTCTTCTGCCTGTCAGAGATGGAGTGATTTCCTTGTGCGTCGGAAGGCTGAAGTTAAACAGAGGGGTGCGGATTTACTCTAGGAGAGATACCCAGTCACTGTGGGAAATGTCCTCGCTCCCTCTCTCTCAGAAAGAGAAACAGGCAGAAACGCATTAGCCTGGGCTTCATGGTTCTAGACGGAACTGTGGTGGGCGGTCACATGGTGCCGTTCTTCTCCTTTCTCTTCTGTTCCCTCATCATTGAATTAAGCGGCGCCTCCACATCGGGCCCCCCTCCCCGGAATATGCGCAGCGCTGGGTGAGAACGCGATGCTTCGCTCTGCTTCCTCTGTGTATCCTGGCCCGCGGCTCTTGTGAGAAAATGGAGTCCCCTTTCGCTGCCGTTGATGGCGTAATGATCCTTGCTGGCTGCTGCTGTTTCACAGGCTTTATGTTACGTTTTACATTTACATTTTAAGCATTTAGCCGACGCTCTTATCCAGAGTGACGTACAATTAGTGCACAAAGAAAAGGCCCCAGATTCATAAATCACCAACATCTCAAGTAGCAATTAATGAGCGTGTAAAGGTCAGACCATAATGCACCAGTGATAGGTAATCCCCTGTTGCTATAATTATATGGAAGGGAAGGGTTTTTTTTTGGGTAGGGAAATATTGGATAAATGGGAGATTCAGGGTGGAGAATGTTACCACTCACTCACCCGCCACGTACATCATTGTTCGTGTCTGTGAACAGACGAGCCTCGTGTGTCATTGTGTAAGCCTGAATTGGCGACCCGCGGGGCATTGGAGACTTGGTGGTGTCACGTTGTGGGATTGTGGGCAAAGTGTGAGGTTGTAAACTTGGGCACAGTGCAGCACCATGGACTGTCCTGTCCCATTATCACACGACTCACCTGGATGGGCAAGGTCAGGGTGGTGATGGGGCAGCATAGCACAGTACAGTGGATACGTGGCCCAAGGGTCAGAAAGTAAAAGTTCTGCCATGTGTTTCTTCCATCCATGAACCCAGTCAGCTGATTTCATCAATTAGTTTGACCTCCTGAGTGAAGAAGTGCGCTAATGAACAAATCCAGGTGATTGGAACAAAATACTGGGGAGGACTTTCACTTTCTGAACCTGGATTTTCCACCCGTGAGCTTGGCTCAGCACAGTGGATATGTGGTTACTGCAGGGAGGCCTGGAGTGATAGAGGGAGCCTCTTATGCTTGATAGCTCTGCTGTGCTCAAAGTCCGAGTGCGGAGGTTGCAATGGAACCCAGTAACTTCAATTTGTCATGAAATGGCTGTGCCCAGCCTTTGAATGTCGGCCTTGTTTTCACCTAAAGGTATTGCTTTTCACATTGCATTTTCATTCTTTTCATTTCCTCTCTCTCCCTCTCTCTCTCTCTTTCTCTCTCGCTCACATTTTCAGTATCTCTGGTAGTATTATTCTCTCCTCCCTCTGGCTCCTTTCACCAAACAATTAATATAAGCTGTATTTTCTTCTCTTTCCCACAGCTGGCACTTAACTAAATTGTGATTGTGATCTTTTTTTCAGCTTGCCCACTTTAGTGTGGTTTCGGGCATTTCTGTTGCGCTGTAACCTCATTACAGGGGCCTGAGGCAGCTCAACTTTACAGAGTCAAGCGCTACCAAGGAGCGGCTGTCGGGCCAGTTTAGCTCAGCCGGCCCACTCCCCAGCTATCATCAGAGATTGCCAATCCCCAGATCTGCCGCTTGTACTTCAAAGGCCGCTCACATCCCGCACACACACGCACGCACGCACAAAACACACATAAAATCATGCGTGTGCCCATACGTGCACACACAGTTCATACGTTCTATATGCCGTCCACATGTGAAAGAGCCCCACACAGTTTATATTTGATTTTCAATCAGAAATGGCCTACTGTGTTAAAGGGTGATGATTTTGCCCCTAACTAGAAGAAGCAAAGTCAACAACTAGGGTAGCATGACACATTTCTCATCAATAGTCTTTCATTAGAGAAATTAAGTCAATGTTATTGCATGACCTGCATCTTTAATTTATTCAAGTGGGGTTCCTTTCCTTTAACGCGGGCTAAGCTGCTGACCCATAGAACCATATCATTAGAAATGCAATTATGTCGTGCAGATTGTTTCTGAGTTACAAAATTCCCCAGTGCTGATGCTTTGAGGATTCTAATGGGAGTAGTAAGGGTCTGGTTTCAGAGCCAGAACTCTCCTGGAGAGCAAGAGCTCGTATGTTCAGCTGCCAGGGAGAGGCCTGACCCAGCCTGGCTGTCTCTGTGTCTCTCTTAGGCCCTTTTATTCTGTGAGAGATATGCGTCTGAAATCCGAAAAAAAAAAACTAGTGACTCTACATTAACTTTAATTTACACATCCAAATGTTCTTAAAGATAAGAATATTGGTGTAAAAGAGTACCTTAGATGGATGGGACTGTTTAAAAAAGGCACAGTGATTCTCTGCTAAGCTGATGTGTGCCAAATAAAATAGATGCATGGAAGGCTAACCATTCCTGCTCATGCTTCACACGCAGAAGTTGCATTTTTCAGCTCACGGGAATGAAAGCTTAAAAAGAACCAAAAAATAAGGGTAAATCCCTCTGCCTTATGGGAGGACCTTTGGCGCACTATCTGCAGGTCAGAGATAGCTTCGGTCTAGTTTTTTGCCTGGGGATTGCCAGGTTATTGGTGGATGGATTTTACAGATCTACTGTTGTGTACTTCATCTTTTGTCAATTCTGCCGATAGAACTGTGTCCTCTGTGTGGCTTGTGCATCATGTCATGTGTTAAGATTGGTTGTTTTAAAGTGTACACCGGACCCCTGCAAGCCCCGTTTATCTATGATGCAGTGGTTGTCTGTCTCTTGTGGGTCGTGTGGATGTGACATCATAATTTCCAGCTAGTATTTGCATGTCAGTGCTACTGGACCTCAAATCCTCACGAAGGAAGTGTTCTGGTGTATTCCCTGGGCTGATGTCAGTACAGTCCAGGGCTTTTTCCATGGGGGGTGGGGGGGGGGTTGGATGGATGAGTAAGCCATAGGTTGTGTTGGTGTTGAGTAATATGTAGGCGACTGACTCAGGGTAACCCCTGAAACACTTGGGATTTTTTATAGTCCCTGGGCCGTGGAAAGTATGGGCTGCCTCGCTGCTGCTCTTTTTCACCTAAGGGTATTAATAGCTCTGATAATTGCAGCGAATCACAAGTTAGGGGAAGTGATCTTTATTTGGGAAAGGAAAAAAAGAAACCAGGAGAAAATGTCCCGCATTAGCTAAACTTTGCTGAAATTTGGCTGCCGTTACAGAGCTCCAGGACTCTCTCACAGCCCAGTGGTCTGTCACCCAGGGGCCAATAGGAAAGACGAATTTAAGATTGCTGTCCAATCACCGTCAAGTACCAGTGCTCTTCCTCACTGACTGTGTGGTTACACAAACCAGATGAAACCAGCTTGCCCTGCATTAGTGGTGCTTAATACACAGGGATCAACAAAGCGTGGCACATGTTTAAAAGAAGAGAGGAGCCTCCACAGTCTGCCTCCCCTTTCACACCTCAATGTGCCTGAAATATTAAGCATGGGAAACATCTCATCTTTAATTAAGAGCAAGCTTCTGCTCTTCCAAACCACTCGGGCAATCTGCTAATATGTCTTTGTTAATGAGGGCTGCAAGCAAGTGCTTCAAGTGTGTTTGCTTGTTGTTTTATTTTTAATGATTTCAGAAAGGATTCTCAAACTTTCTCCATGCACTGCTTTGTCTTCAGTGTCTTTCTCCCTGTAAATGAAGATGTTTTATTCAGATTTTTCATTCCATTTGTTTCAGAAAACTAATGGGAACACATGACACATTGCTAAATATTCTGAATTATGTCTCTGTCATTTTCATACATTAATTTGGCTGAAATTGGAATGAATTCTTCTCAGCTTGGAATTTATGGACTGTATTTGTCAGAAATGAGAGGTGCAGGACTGTGACTGTATGACTCCATTTTCGTATTAAGCCCCTTATTATCCCCTTATTCCAGAGCCATTTAAATTTATATTAAAATTTATTCTAATATTCATGTACCTATCAACCCTCTCAAAGGATTTAGATTGGAATGCACAGTCAGGCAGGAGAAGTGCACCTTGAATCTGTTCTCCTTAATAGCCAAGGATGACAGGAAGATTTCTGACATTCATTCTGTTGGCCAGTCACTCTAGTCATTGTGACATTGAAATGAAAATGGCAAGCAGATATGGCCAACAGGAAATTTCAGGAAAAATTTTAAATCTTAACTGCCAACAAAGGCCCTGATATGCCCAGGTATATCTTGGATGACAAAATTGTTTTAGACCTTCCTCCCCAGGCAACGAGTTCTTAGATGTGTGATGATTTCCTGGGTCCTTTGGGGAATGCTGTATAGTTACTTGACACCTCCGTCTTGGTTTGGTTTGTTGAACGGCCCGTCTCACCAGAGGTATGCCAATCCTTTTCTCGGACAAGAAGACAAGGCTTCACATTCAATCAGTCTCCCTCCTGTCATACTCTCCACTCAATCACTTTATCTATTTATTCATTTATTAGTTTACATTACCTTGCCAAGATTCCTTCTGAAGCCCTCGATGATGGATTTCCCACCTGTCTATGGGAAACAGCGCAACAGCAAAAAAAAAAAAAAAAAAAATACATATATAGTATTGTCTATTGAAATGCCTTCCCTCACTGTGAATTATCAGGACACTTATTTATTTATTCATTGAGTCATTCTTTGTGCTGTCACCGAAGACAGGCAGACTCCAGTGGATGCAAGCTGACTACTTCAGAGCCTTATCGTCTTGTGTGGCGTGTTCTCTGCTGTCTTTGACGCGATTCTCCATCCTGAGTAAGCGCAATCCCTTTGGACAGTGCAATATTTCCTCTGTAAACATTGATCAGTTACTTAAATCCTTTTGTAAGACAATGGCTTTGCAAACGATTTTTATATAAATGTAATCTATGAGGATTAAAAGCAATGAACAAATGAAAAGATGAATAAAATAAAGGACCGTTTCACACAGTTAGACTGTAATTGGCGATACAGCAAATAAAATCTGGTCCATATTTTATGGGTTCAGTAATTGCACTTATGTCTGTGCTTACATACTTTGCTTTGTAGGTCACTCTGGATACTTACTCAGAGAGTCTCTTAAGTTAATGTAATGCAATAACGTAATATAATGTGATTCTTTGTGGGCGACAAGGACACTCAAGTATTCTGCATGTGAATCAGAAAGTCAGTGATCCTTAGTGGTCCGTTTTGGTGGGCCGATTGCAGGGGGAAAGAAGAAATGTAGATGTTTTAAGACATGCGGGAGCACACGCTCTTGGTTTGGTTTTGGGAGAATTCTTCCAGTGTTCGTCACTGTCGGTCTGACCGCTAGCCACAAGCGTGGAATCTCCTTCAGCTGAGAGAAGGGAGCTTTTGTCTAGCGCAGGCTGCAGCTAAGGCCGCTTAAATTGGTTTTAATAGCCAAGCATCAAAGTTTGTGGAGGCTTGGGTTTCGTCAGGGTATTCCATTATTAGATTAGGCTCGATGGGAGAAGAGAAGTGAGAAGTGATGTACGCATGCTGTCGGTGCAGTAGGAGTCCATTTGCAGCTCCACGGTGTGGTGAGCTGCGTGCTTGGAGATGACCCTATGGCTGGGAACCGTCGGCTTTCCGCTGCTGCCTGCAGATGAGCAGGCTGTTGGAGATGAAGAACGGTGCTGCTGACACAGGTAGGGCCCTCTACTGCACCAGGGCCTCCCTTGTGTATAACAAACACTGTCATTTCTACAGGGTGAAACTTGTTTAAAAATACCATTTAATAAAAGCTGAGAATCTGCTCTTTAACCGCATTGATTACGAATCTTAAATTCTAGAGTACAGAGACAATCAAGAAAGAAAATATGTCTTTGTCCCAAACAAGCTCATTGTATATACAGGCAAAAAATGTAATATGTAGAATGTAATGTAATATTGACCTCATAGATTTCTACAGAAGAATGCACAATAAGTTAAACAACACATCTCATGGGCTGTTTGGTAGCTCATTTGGTTATGGCACCACACTATACTGGATGGATGAGCCCCACACTATCGGGTCAAATCAGGGCCGACTGTGTCAGTGCTGACTGTAGTTCCACAGGTTGACACAAAATTGGCAGTGGCAATGCCCTGGTTATGAGTGGGTTCAGTAGGATAGGGGTCCATATTTCATCCCTCTCCAGTAACCCCCATTGGTCGATCAGGTGCCTGTGGGCTGCAAGCTGAAGCCATATATATGAAAGGTCTTCCTCTGTCTCAGCTCTATGCAAGCTTACCTCTAGTCTGCAGTGCGAAAAGAAGCAGACTAGCAACACTCCACACTCTCCTGAATCATGGTAAATGGTAAATGGACTGCATTTATATACCGCTTTTATCCAAAGCACTTTACAATTGATGCCTCTCATTCACCAGAGCAGTTAGGGGTTAGGTGTCTTGCTCAGGGACACTTCGACATGCCCAAGGCGGGGATTGAACGAACAACCCTCCGACTGCTAGACAACCGCTCTTACCTCCTGAGCTATGTCGCCCCCACAGCATTGGGAATCTTGCATGAATGTTGCTGCAACGGCAATATTTAATTGGACAAACTATGGTGGGAATTGGACATGTTCGGCCTCATGTTGGGCATCAATATTAAAAAAGAAAGAAACAACATACCTCATAAACAACATACCTCATTAATGGGTTGTTTAAATGTTGAACAGTCATTATGTTCAGATCCTTTTCCCCCTTTGTCTTAACATGCTTCCCAGTCCCTGCCAATGAGAGTTATCCCATGCCATGATTCTGCCACACTGCCGTTCCTGACAGTTCAGATGGAGCTGACTGTGCCAGAGGTGACACTTTGAATTACCACCTGCCATATGTCTAAAGTATCATGTACTTTACATGCCTTGTGGAAACTAAAATATGAGGCTTTTTCAATAACTCATAGGCCGGCTTTGTGCAGGAAAGAAGATATTTCTGAGGTATGAACTCATTTGAAATTCAGAATTTTGCTGATTTCTCAAAACGACTGTTGGCTTCACCAGATCCTGGATTTACAGCCTAATTGGGATGAATGACTGGGTGGTCTAAAACAAATTCCGCGTCTTAATGATGGACGTCTCTGTACTCAGAGGTTTACGCTGTGAAATTTTCTAGTAAACCTCTTCCAAACTGTGGTTCCTTACCCCTTTACGCTTGGGTTGCTTCAAAAGGTTCCTGTTCTTCATGAATGGTTTTGTTATCTGCTTTGCTTTCTGGGTTGTGGGTTGACATTCAAAAAAAGATGTATATACTCTACATGTGCATACACATATATACAGAGTGCACATCACAGACCAGAATGCAGTGTGTAATATTCTTGATTAAGGCTACTAAGACTTCCACATTTCTGTCTTGCACGGGACAGAACATAGGGAAGATGGACTGAAACAGGCTGCTTTCACAAAGCCTTTGATAGGCCCATAAAGGAAACCCTGTTTTAGATCCCTGATGGATAGTAAAACATTTACCTGAGTTTAGAGATTGTTCAAAGGCTTTAAGGGGATAGCTGGAGCTTTTCAGGGAAGCACTCTGAAGCCCACCTCCCATCCACAAACCTAGCTCAGTTTTCCAGTGCTACTCACTCAATTGGGGACACACTGCTTTCCCTACTGTTCATCATTGATTCGGAGAGAATGTAATATTCACTGAACTGGAGCGACATACCATGATCTCACCACTGTTTGATCACTGCGATTCTTTGCCCTTGATCAGTAGAAAGTCTGTGCCTTCCCTGTGCCTGAATAATGCACTCGGAGGAGAGTGATTTAAGTGCAGTTTTGGACTCAGGCAGCATCACTTACATTTTGCTAACCTGATTTCCCTTGTCTCCCCTTTCAGTGTATGGGAGGGGAGATTTGGATGGGGCTGGAAAGAGCCATGTCATGTAAACCTACAGAAACATATCAGAGAAAAACCAGATTTGATCCAGGAGCAGTGTATAAATGCAACCATGGAAAATGTAGTTTTAAAATAAAATAATTTTAAAAACTTCCTCTCGGTTCTTTGGAATTCAGGTCAAAACAAAGGAAAATTGATTATTGTAAAAAAAATAAATAAATAAGAAAAAACTAAAACCAAACAAAATTAGAATAAAGTCTTGCAGGCTTCTTGGGAATCCTCTGTTTTGTTGATATTCAGGAAATTAGACATTGGCTGCTTCATTCTTTGACCTTTTTATGAAGTCTCGAAAGTAAACAGCATATCTGGCCAGACAGAGAGCACTGTTTCCATTGTTTCTGCCTCTGGTGGCAGTGTGTTGAGTGTTGAGGTCAAAAACATTCTGCTCTATCGCTGTTTCACTTATCAGTACAAGAGGTAAAAAAAAAAAAAAGTCAACCGCAGATCTCCAGATGTTGCGAAAACACACAAGTGGAGTGCTGTCATTAGGTTAACAAATGCCATCCTGCTATTTTATGGGTTAGCATTTCACACATCTGTGTAATGAGTGCAGATGTCAGGCTGCGGAAGACTTCTTCTTGACTTAACCTTGTTTTGTGCTTGTTCCAGTACATAAATAACGCTGTCGTAAAGCCCGCTTTATATAACAGGCCGTCTGCGCCTGTTTGTCTGCCCTGCTGCTGACAGCGTCGTCGGTGAGCATACCATGGACCGTGGCGCGGCTCTGCCGTCTGTCGGTGACAGTGACAGGCTGGGTGTATCAGTTATTGACACTGGGATTATTTAATCTAATGCAGTTAGTGCGGCCTGGCAGGGCCGGGCGAGCAGTGCCGGGGATGACGGAGGCCAGACCCGCGCAGATGCAGACAGGCAGGCAGGAATGCGCGCTCCGGCGGTGTCGGGCTGTCGCAGCGAGCGCCTTTATCAGGGTCGCCCAACGCCATGGCTGGGATCAGCGGCACTCAGAAATCTCTTATTGCCACTTCCGCACACATAAGGGAGGGGGCCGGGATCCGGCCTCCTGATTGCTTTCTGTGGTTAATTGTAATCTATCAGGCTGATGTCCTTACATGTGGCCTGTGTGAGTGAATATGAAATATTCATAATAATGCTGGCTTTGGTAATGGTTGAGGAGAACAGATGTCTTGCTGTCTGAACCCGTAATAGTGGTGAAGTGCAAGGTCCGGTAACACACTTGTCAAATTTACAGTGCTTGATTCTGTACTTTTGTTTGTTTGTTTTTGGGATCTGTAGTCTCTGGAGAGGCTCTGTCTAATGCAAGCTGGAATTGATTGCTGGTGTTGTGTTGTCAGTGGCATCTCTGCTCCAGTAGTGTGTATGTTGCGTAGTTTTGCGTGAGTGTGTGTTTTTGTGTGGTGTACATGCAGACCTGGGACAAATACGTATTTGTTTTGGATTCAAAATGTTTTCTACACTTTACTGATCTTGTCTGGTGTATTGGAACCAATGAAATTCTCTCAGAAAGTGCAAACCCTGCCTTCTGGTCATATTGGCTGGCTCAATTGCACCAGGCATGATCAATAGAGCACAGAAAAGTATTTGAATCCAAAACAAATATGTATTTGACCACAGGTCTGTGTTCACATGTGCCAGGCATGGACACTGTGTTGACAGAAAAAGGCCTGATATCCTAGGGGGTAATACATGACATTTAGTTAGAACAAGTAGAGCAAGACCGGAATCGATCTCTGCAATTCAAACACATAAATAAAGATGTTCTCAGAGAGAAAAGGTTTGGACAGCAGCTGTAATGTGTGAGGCTGCACGTGACCAAACACTGAATATGCTGTATTGCGTTGTCCTGCATACCAAGTCTGATCTGTGCATCAGGTCTTGAGATTAGACCTGAGCTAGATTTCTTAATGATGCTACAGTATCATAGCAACAGTGTTACCACCTTAGCAAAGTGTTTGTAATAACATAACATAAAACTACAAAAGAATTCTCATAAATCTGCTATTGCAACGCAGTCTTAGAGATTACGCCTGGTGTGTTACGGGTGTCCTCAGGCTGTTGTGCTCTCCTGTGCTAAAGGAGCACTGTCACATGGGAACACCGCCTCGCTGTGCCGCTGTTGCTTGGCAGCTGCCCCTGGCGTCTGACCCCGGTCCTTACAGCGGCACTCTGTGAGCTGCTGCAGGGATGGCCAGTGAAGTGCAGTGCCGTGCTTCGCTTGATTTGCGATGCCATGATTTGCTTCGCTGGTCGTACAGTGTGGCGGTTGTAAACTCAGAGTAATCCACCACCTCTAGCTAATGAGGTACACCAGCTCACCCCACTACGGATTGGCTGCCTGACAAAGCAGCCCATGGCGCGGCTTTAGGACATCCGGCCCTTAGGGGGCGCCACTCTGAAGTGTCATTTGATCAGGGTCAGTCAAGCGGAAGCCTCGGTTTCCTCATATACAGGGAATGATTTGGCTGAGGCAGTGCTTTGAAGAGAGGCTGCGTGCTTCCTCTTGTCTCGATGGAGGATGCCCGCTCTAAACCAGGAGCTTATTGCAAAACCAGTTTTGAAGCAGTAAAATGTAAAACAATATTATTCTAGCTACTTCACAAACATATAAAAGAGCATGTGAAATGTGCACTTATTCTCAGCTGAAGGCTCTTGAGATATGAAGGGTACTGCAGGGGGTAATAGCTTATGCCCCTGTGCCTTTGGAAAGCAGTGCTCAATGCAGAATGGGGCAGGGGGGGTGAACAGGAGGGACTGTGGTGGAGGGGAGTGACTCCTCTCTGCTGCACCACACTTTACTGTTTGTCCTGCTCTTGTCTGAAGATGGACACTGACGGAAACCTCACCTGTCTGCCTTTTTACCTCTTTGCAGGGCTCCTACATGCCCCCCCAACCACCCCCCCCCCACCATTCCTTCCCTTTTATATTTCGTTCTGCGGTGATTGCTTGGTGGTTGAATCTGCCCAGAGGAGACTGCTACTGATGTGGTGTTGTGAGGTTGTGAAGGAGACGTTGCTGATGAAAGGCTTTGTGGTTCAGCCCACGGAAGGAAGGGGAGAGCTGCTTCCCTTGCCTTCAAAAACACTGCCACCACACTTCCATTTTGTTCTTATTATTTAATTCAGAGTTATTTTATTGTTTGCACACCTGGTCAAGTCTCCTGTCTGTATTAGATTTTCGGCTTCTCGCCACCATGCTAGCAAAATGTTCCACCTTTTGTCCCTTTCATTACTCACGCTACCCTTTTTAATGCACAACCCTTTCCCGTCAATATTTTTAATGAACACTGGTTTTTGTTTTTTATTTGTTTTCGGTTTGTATATCCCCCCTCCTCCTCACCATACGTTCTACACGCAGTACGCATGATGGGTTCTTACAGTTTATTTATGACTCCCGGTGCGGTACTCTCTGACTGGCTCGCTTGCTAACAGTAATGGAATTGCATGCAGCTCTGGCATTGGGTTAGCTGTGCTGATTGACAGTGTAATTAGGTGACTGTGCGTGCCAGTTGGTCTGAGACTCGGACGCAGGTTTTTCATTTGGGGCTTTTCTGAAACACTGACAAATTTTCCGCATATCGGCTGTGATTGAAAGGGAGAGGTGCCTTGTATATTTGTGTGTGTGTGCGTGCGTGTGTGTGTAAAACAATCTGTATAAACAAAAAGAGAAAGGAAGCACATGTACATTGACCCAGAAGTGAAACAATTTTCAATAAATGCACCAAAGAGTTTCCCAGCTTTCAAGTGCCAGAACTCCCTGTTCGCTCCCTTAAAAATCAATTGTTCTCCTCACCAGCAAGTGGTTCAGCCATGAGAGAAAACATGGCTCACATTTAACAGGGTGATGTTTATGTTGACACGACTGAACCAGCTTTGTCTGAATGGGATGCATCTGTTAATCATTTTAGCTGGCCTGTTTAGTATGTCTGCATCCCTGTTCTGTGCCCACCCCTTGCGGTACCCCAAAAAAGGGGCAGCAGGCAATGAGTAACAATTACCATAGAAACTGGATCTTACAACAACGGAGAAGAAATCAAAAGGATACAAGTTATATGTGACATAAACATGCTCTTGTATGTTGCCATGGAGAATAACTATTTGTTGGAAAGCTGCACTGTAGGTTTTTTACTGAAAAAAGCTGTGTTATGTCTATATAGCTTTAGGCCTGTGTGTGTACTTGTCTTTATGTGTGTATGTGTGTGTGTGTGTGTTTTGTGCGTGTACGTGTGTGCGTGCTTGGGTATGGGTGCGTGTGTGTGTGTGTTTCTGCATGTGTGGGTGTGGATTTGTATGTGTGCAAATATGTAAATATGTGCTTTTGTGTGCATATACCTTCTCGTTGGTTTTTATGCATGTATGTATGTACTATGGCTACAGTGGGTCACAAAACTCACAGTTTGGTTCCGTTCACGGTTTTGTTGCCAGAGTTTCGGTTCTGTACTCTTTGGTTCTATACTCTTCTATACTAAAGCCGAGGGAAAAAGTACCATTGTCAGTACACATTTTCATTTATTTGACAAAAAATGTTATAAAGTGGTTACTGAAATGTAGTCAAATCATTGTCAAAGGCTTCATAACTAACAGGTTTTTCACTGGTTTTCTTTCAAAAGGAAAAGTGCCACTTTGAAATTTTCAAATAGAAAAATATTACCCACATTGCAGGCTAAGGCCATCAACATAAAATTTTTTGCCTGTCTGAATCTGAATGGAGAGGGTGTTTAAATGCTGTGGGGAGGGGGGACTGCTCTCCCCCTGACTCTCTCCTTCTTGTGCTTGCAGCGGACACACCCGGGTGATGTCGTCGTAAATGGGCCATCGTGTTTGACGTGTTTTCATTAGCATATGGCACACCTGCAAAGCCATGCTTGCACACAGGTGTTGTTTCATCCACCACCTTTTTCCCATCACCACTGCTGTTAACACTCGATCCACAACGCTCCCAAACAGCAGACTGAATGCACTGAGCCATGGGTGGCGAACCCAACAATTTGGGTTTTTTTTACACAAACCGTTGCATCCTTAATATGCATGGTATATGTAATTTTATATTGTACTGTATATGTGTGTGTGTGTGTGTGTACACATTACACACATTGTGCACCATTCGCCTGTTTTGATGACAATGGGAAGTACATTGTTCAAGTAAAATGACTAGAATCATAGCTTTGGTTTTAACCACAAAATCATCTCCGTTTTTTTTTATTTTTTATTATTGTTTTGTGTATAAAAAGTGCCATCAAAGCGCTTGTTATCCGATATCCTCTTCGCTCCGAATTCTCGGCGATTTCCCGGCGGATTTTGGCAGTACTGTACACGCGTTCGTTTTAAAGATTCCCATATCCGGCTGAGAATGAAGGCGCCCTCTCCCCTGGCTTATTTTGGGTACTTACTGAACAAGCTCTCTGGTTTATTTACTGAGGATAATGGGCTGTGCGGTGCCAGGAGATGGCTGAGAGGAACAGGGGCTATTTTGGTCTCCTGTTGCCAGTGTCTCCGCATTGAACGAGCAGGGGCACTTGGACGCCTCTGTTTGTTGGAGCAGGAAATGCAGCGGGCAGCCAAGTGAAGACTGAAGGATGATAATTCCTGCCGAGCACGATCCCAGCCAGATGCTGTCCAGACAATAGATCCTGCCTGTTTAGGAGGTCTGGGGTTTTAAGGGACTCCCACTGTCATTCCTCTGCAGAATGCCGGCCCCCGAGAGAACCCTCCCGAAGCCCCGCCCATCGTTCCCGCCACACCCTGCGGGACCCCTGTCGCTGGTAACAGAATATGGAGAATCGCGGCAATTAAATTATATGTCAAACAGATGTTCCAGATTCCCCTCATTAGCTGGAATGCAAGTTCAGCCTCCATGGAGCGGAGTAGCGACGGAATAAACAGTGTGCTGTGAGCTTATGAACCCCGGCAGTTTGCGCAGGGGAAGGAGCGCTCCTGATTGGCCTGCTCCTCAGTCACAAGCCTGCCGCACTGCAAATTGCAGCCACTCCTTGTCATTTTCCCAGTCACCTGCTTGATAATGATGCTGTTTGGGATTTAGCGAGCCGTGAGCCGTGTTGGGCTTTTGTTGCTCCAGGTGGAAATGAATGCCAACCTTGCAAACGCTCTTCTGGCAGGAAGGACACGGGATCGTCTGTATGTTCCCTTTCCTCTGTTTTTTTTAAAACGTGGGTTTTAAAAGGTGGCTTTGACTCCTGTGCCAAGTTTAATCTCAGCCGCTGCCCTGAGTTGAAAGGCATTTTAATGGACTTAATAAAAACGATACCCCCCCTGCCATTTACTCACTGGAATATCTCCTCCATATGCCTCCCCCTTGTGAAGTGCCCGGGTGGCTGCATGTTTGTACCCGTGCCAGGCGGGCAGGGCGTGCTCGCCTTCCAATAAAGAGAGTCCTCCTCACTGAGGCAGAGATGCCAAGGTTAATCTCACATTTTGCCCAGATATTCGCTGTTAAAACCATTGAATATGTTTCTTTATTTGATGGGTGGTGCAGCCATATGCTCCTCATAATCCAAGCATGGGCCAAACGATTCCAGTAGTAGCAAAAATGCTTGGTCTGGAATTAAAACTTCTGGGGATTTTTGAATCCCAAAATACCAATATGTAGTATTGTTGAAGCATCCAGCACTTTTCAATTACTTAGATATAACTGTGTTGTTCCCACTGGCTACATACATTATGCAATATGTTCCTTTTGTTCTCCCTGCCTCTCTCCTTCACTTGCGATGTCCCTTGGATGCCATGGGAGGCAGCAGGAAGTGATCTGTTTCTGCTGTCAGCAGAGGGCATGACCCCGCCTTAGAGAAGAGGAGGGTAACTGCTTCTCCATCCTCCTCCTCCCTGTACTCTACTGTGTGGTCCTCTCGCTGTCCCAGTTCACTGAGCCTGTGGCAGGGACTGAGGGGGGTGGATGGTGTTGGGTCGAAGGGCCAACACTGGGTACGGAGCACTCAGGGGGCCTGTGAGCTTTTCCCAAGAAAAAAAAAAACCTGCCCTCCGAGTCTCTGCTGACATCAGGCGTAGAAACAGGCAATGGCGCGTGCGCCTGACTTCCATTTGTTTGAGACAGAAAGGGAGGGGAACAGGAGGGGTAAGAAGAAAATGGTCCTGGATTCTTGGCTCTGCTTTTCCCTGTGGATCCAGTAAGGGGAAGTTGGGTGAGGAATGCAGCACTGTCTTCAGTCTCAAAGGAGAGTTTTCTAAACACTGCACTCTCTGTGGGATTGTAATGGGCACAGTGCAGAGTTTGCACCTTTGAGTGAGGGCTAAGGACACCGCACTTTTTAATGTTGCCTTTTGTCTTTACCCATCCCATTTTTCATAGTGTTTTGTGCTCTGCTACAAATTAATTGTGCCCTGTCTACAGGAGATACTCATGCAAAGATTTAAACTTTCTCAATATGTCTAGACTCCAAGGCTTTGAATCTGCATGGGTTTGCCTTTGTATATAATGTGTTTCATTTGGAGAATTCCTAAGTCGTCTTTGGGGTGCCCAAAGGAACTCATTTTACACACTGGAATCTATTACTGGACAGACTCTACACATTTTATAGAGTATTTATGATAATGGCTGCCTCAGTGATCACAGTGGAAGAATGAAATCCTTCGGAGGGGAGGAGCAGAGATTTGCCTTCACCACAGCCGGCCGGCGAGCTGGCCTCGGCGAGCAGGGCGGAGGGCCGCGCTCCTCCGTCCGAAAACGCGCACGCCTCTCCTCCGCTCGCCCCCCAGCCGCACTGCAGCCCGTCACGCCAGCCCCTCTCCTCCGCTCCTTCCACTGATTAAAAAAAAAAATTTGTTTGCCTTGGCATTTCCCTGCACTTAATTGAAATCCTTCAGGCAGGAGCATTTAGATCACGTTTTCTCTCTCTCTCTCTCTCTCTCTCTCTCTCTCTCTCTCCCTTTCCCCTCTTTTCTCGGAGAGGGGAAGCAAATGACGTTCTGTAAATAGCGCGCATGATAAATGGTAATAAGGGATTCCTCTGGGGGGCTCAGAGTGGCCATTAGGATCTGTCTCATGTGAGATAATGCGCAGAGTGGAGGGGGGTCGGGGGGGTGGGGGGTGGGAGGACATCGCCCATCGTCTCCCACGCACACTCGCATCACGTGACCAGGGAGAACAGGAAGGCGCGTCGAGGCTACCTGCTATCTGCGACATTGCTGAGATGAAATCCACGCGTCCTTCTTCTGTACGGACACTTTTCACACTCTATTCCTGGCAGCATACGCTGTGTATTCAAAACGTCCCTGTTTGCCAATATTTAATGTTCAATATGCACACAGTCCCTGGAGTGTTGTCCATCGTGTTTATTGCTTTCCTTAATTCCGCCGTGCTCGTGGTGCGCTTCGCCGGCGTTTCTGTACCGCGCTACACGGCACGGAGCTGCCGTCGGGGCGCCAGGTCTTCCCCGGCTGTGCTGGGGAGCGGGGTGGGGGCCCGCGGGGCCGCGGCGAGGCGTCACCGCTGCCTCCGCGGGAGCAGCTTTCGCCCCCTCCCTCCGCAGCTGCTCCGCTGCCTGCCGCTGCTGCAGGGGAGACACAATCTCATTTCAGTGTGACGGGGCCTCCGCGCGCGGGCTGGCAGAGCGAGGGAGCGAGAGGGAGGGGGGTGATGAAATGATGATGAATCCAAGGAAGAGAGAGAAAGGCACAAGTGGATTAGTAGTCAATGATTAATAAGTGAGGGACGCAAGTGCAGTGTCAAAGTCTGCCTTTGCCTCTACTCGGAGAGCAGCACACACAACTTGCCGCCGTGTTTGTGGTTAGCGGCAGCAGATTCATTTCTTCTAGAGCAGCTGCAGGGCACCACGCTTTTTACACCTTCACTGTGTTCGATTATCTGTTTACATAAATGTATACATATATGTGGTATAATCTATAAATAAATACAAATAAAAAATATATATCATTTCAGTCTGCATAAAACCGGCAAAGAGGATGACTAAAGATAGAGTGGGTAAATATTGATCTGACGCTGTCATTTTTTTTTTGATGGCCTTAGAATATATATTTTTTCCATAAGGGGATGGATATCACTCATTACCAGACAAAATCGCTGAACATCTTTACTGCTGTAAAATGTAAAAACTGTAGTAAAAAATGGCTGATTCGATCGTGGAGCGTAAGGAATCACTTTAGCGCAATTAAAGGATGACTTGGCCTGCAGATCAATTATTTATCAGTTGTTATAAACTACTGCGCTGGAGGGTGGCTCATATTGGGAGGAAATCATTAATCCTCTGAAAAGCATGTAGTGGAATTTTACAGAAAGTGTATGCCTATTTAAAGCAAGCAGGATTTGACAGAATTGGGCAGAACATGGAATGGGTGTAGGGGGTAGAAATCAAAATCAGAAAATAAGATTATGTACAGGCATCCCTGGTGATACTGTCAATCAAAACGCAGTCAAAGTACATAAGAATACATTATGAACAGAACAGGCGATCATTCGCCTAATCTAGGCCACTTGCCTATGAACTAGAGAGTACCCAGCACTGCCATAAGCCTGGACTTGAAGGCCTCATACGTCTCTGCTGTACTCCATGGCCTAGCATGCTGTCCCATGCATTGATATCTCTGTAAAAAAATACTTTCTGGTATCCATGCAGAATTGACCTTTTCTCGTTTACTTCTTTGCTCCCATGTTCTACCAACAGAACCTCAACCTGAAAAAAGTGTTTTATTTCGCTTCATTAATTTCCTTCATGATTTTAAAATGTGAGAATCCTGCGGAACAGCACACAAGTGCTCCTGTCATCCCCAGGGAGGGAGGGTTTTGGTTGCCATGCTGTGCCCTGTCTCATTGTGCAAGAGCGATTGCCTGCAGTCAGCCTGCTGCAGCTGTGCATGAGGTGTTGACCTCTGTCTCAGTGACTGCACAAGCCCAACTTTTCCCTGCAGAGGGAAAAGAACCGCCAGCTGCCAGCAATATGATTGGGCGCTCCAAATTGTGGAAAAAGTAAATAAATATATGATGAATATAGTTTAAAAATAGGAACAGGTCATTATGTTCATACATCAATTATAGGTTTCTCAGGAAAAGGCAAAAAAAAGTGAAGCAAGTGACTGCATTGGCTAGGTTGGATCCAGAAGCTAGGGCACGAATGGATAATAAATGGTATAATTTCCAATATGATCAATGGTCCAAGCATTGGTGATCCGCCTTCCCTCAGTTAACAGCATTGGAGTTTCAGAAATGCCAAGTCTCCCGAATAGAGGCCTAAGAAGCGTGTGGATACATCATTAAGGTTCTTTTTATTTATTTATTTAACAGTGACAGTGGTGGTGTGATAAAAATGGAAACATTAAATGATAATTTTCCTCCCCTCAGCCCTATCCTCTCTTTCCTCACGTGTCTCAGCTGGGACTGAGATGCAGAGTCGTGTCAGACTCACACGAAATGCCACGTCTCTTTTGCCGTTTTGAGTGCAGGCTGCTGCCTTGACGCGCTCTCTGTGCGTCCTGGGACGTGACACCGATAAACCTGTGGGCCGTCCGGCCTGCCAAACGCTTTCTCTAATTAACATTAAGTGATAACAACTGGAAATAAGTAAGAAATTTTATACCATGGCCCTCTGAGCTAAAATTTTGAGGTTGTACACAGTATAAGGCTGGTATTTATCAGTGTGATTGTCCTCGCCTGATGTATATAGAGGAAGTGCAGCTGGGTCAGCTTGTGGGACTCTAAGCTCGCTCCTCACCTTCCTGCTCCTGTCCTGTCCAAAAAGCTGAAATGGTTTCTTTTAGTGGCTACAAGAAATGTACAAAAATGCGCTGTCTGCCTGCCCGGCTTCTGAATTCCAGTGTGGAACATGTTTTATTCATCTGTGACCCACCCCGACGGCACTGCGTGTTTTTCTGTCCCACGTTCTTCAGTCCATAAATATGCATGTTCATGTGTGTACATGCTCATACATATATACACATTTGTATGTGTGTGTTCATACACGGTACACATGTAATGCAATAGGTGTATTTTTTGTGTGTGTGCTCATGTGTGCGTTTGTGTGAGTGTGTGTGTGTGTGTGTGCCACACGCCAGTGTCCTTTGATGTGGGGCAGCCAAGTGGCGCTTAGTTCCCCGTTATAGCTGTTAATGTGGAACACTCTATATAAACACGTGTTAACATGGCAGTTAGGCTACTGTCCACGGTGGAGCCTTCTCGTCAATCACCAGAGCGGGCCTGGGGGGAGGGGGAAAGAGAGAGAGAGAGAGAGAGATGTGGAAGGGGGATTGAAAGAGTGCTTCAGTGATGTAGGACAGTCAAGGATATTATGAAGTGACAATATACCTTTGATTGCTGTAGAATGGCAGTAAAAGCTCCATACGCGCTTAGCGATGCGCACACGAGGCACGCGAGCGTGATTGCGGCGCTCGGTAATGACTGCACTTTCTGTGTCCACACAGCATGGGCCCTCGGGGACCTGTTCTTTACATTGTGCTCCCTGACACCTGCTGCCTCACAAGGCGTTGTTTTATTCCACTAACACACATACACGCCTCTCTGGATCAGCCGTGTGTCACACCTCTCCTAAACCCTCCCTTTTCAGTGGAATACAGCTGACGGGGAAATGATTGACAGGCAGTATCATTGTCACTGATTATTGGAACGTGTTGGGAATGTACCACTTTTAAAATGTTCTAATCTTCATCGAGGTGATGAGACATTAACACAAATGGATCTAGCCACTCTCCTCTATAGCATGCAGTACAGTGAGGTGCCACATTTTTCAGTGCTTAATATGTACTTAAATACCACATATCTGAGACTTATATCAGTGTAATCAAAGACAAATTGTATGTGGATGTTTGGAAATTGAGATGACCTTAAAAATACACAAAACATGGCCCTGTTAAAACCTCACTGTACATGTGATTATGAACAGAGAGATTTGACTTTGTAAATGTATACTTATTTCTAACATTTATTCACATGCTAATTCTCTCCCTGACACAAGCACAAACACAGGGGACACAGAGACAATGATGCTTTTCTCTGTCTCACAAATTCACTCAAAATACAGCTGGAGCATTCATCTCAGGATATTATATACCTGCAATATGCCACTTGAAAAGAGAGCAAGAAAATATAATAAAGTGACAGATTTAAAATAAAAACACATGATGTAGTGATTTCATTAAAAAAACCCATAAGGTAGCGAGATCTAGCTAGCCTACAACACAACATTGAAAAGAATGCCTGACAGCTAATTTTAATGCTACACCTGTGTAACAGACAATCCTCACACTGAGCTGCTTACACTATTCAGATGTTGGATGTGTTCAAAGATTTATACTTTACACATGTGAGATAATGTTCATTTGATATTGGTAACATCTGTAGATTTAAGAGCATCCTTAAATGTGCCCATTGTTTCTTTTATTATGCACTACATTTCAGTGCAGCGGCATTTTAGTTATAGAAACTCAGTACAGAAGAGAGATGATATAACTGCCATGTGTAATAAGATTATGTTAATTGCCCTGCAAAACTTACATACAAATAAAGTTGTATTAAAAAGGTTAATAAATAAAGCAGTGAAATAAATAAAGCAAAATGAGAGGCTCATGGCAAATACTGGAAACTGAATACTGTATTATTTTTTGTTAATTACTGTACTTATAATTCAATGCATACCTTGTGACAGCTTCCATGCGATACCATGGCTGCTGTGACATTTTATGCTAATATGAGGAAAAAAACATTTTCATGTAGATTTGCTGCTTAGCAAATGTGTCATAGTTTTCATCAGGAAGGTTAATGCATTAACTGTCCTATGCAAATATCTTTTTGACTGCTGTGCAAGTACCTGTGTATTTCTTACTGCATTATTGGATCCAAAGGTTGTTTACAAGGCTGCTAATGGATCTCAAAGTGTGACATATCGAGTGCATCTCTGGCTCCTGAGTAAATATTGGTCGGTGAGGATTTAGCTTTATTATTGATATTGAAAAAATGAAAAAAAGTTTTTCTTTTATTCATGCACAAACTCTTGGTTTAAGTTTATAAATACAGTGAGAGTGTAAGGAATTTGAAAGTCTGAAAGCCATCATAATATATAAGAAATCTGAAAGATGATTCATTGTGAGCCAATATTTTTATAGCTTGTAGACTTATATTCTGTGCTTCATAATATGACGGCAATAAATTTGCATGCTTTCATCCCACTGAAAACAAATAGCTGTGATCAGATAAATATTTTTAAATGGACAGTTCTTTTCTTGGAATCTAATGCAGTCATTACAGGCTTTCAGAGGAGCATACCTGTAGATTATATTTACCCCTTTTGGAAACTTGGAAAGTGGGACGGAGATTAGAAATGTAGCTAACACTGCGTATGGTTGGTCTTTTTCATAGCCCTTCGCAAAGTTGGCTTGCATCATTCTTCAGCTGTCTGCGGTTAACATGTTCAGCTAATATTTATTATTCCATTGGCAAGTATGGTCTGGCATCTAGATTCTATTGTAAATTCTATGCTTCTATTATATCTGCGTAGGTACGTGTGTGCGTGTGTGTGTGTGTGTGTCTGCGTGCGTGCGTGAACTATTACATTGATATTTTACATGTATTGTGCAAGAGATGGCTTAATATTACACACACAAACACACACACACACACACACACATATATATATGTAAGACCTGTGGATGGTCTGAAGAAGGTGTCAAAGCCTCTATTACTGTCCACATTAGTAGCAGTTAAGCTGTCAGATAGCTTTCTGTTAATCTGTGTGTGAGTGCTGTGCTGGCAGAGTGCAGTAGAACAGTTTTAGCGAGGTGTGAGCGAGGTGTAAGTGCAGTATAAGTGTGGTGTTACCTTGTTGATGACGGCCCAAAGAGCAATTTAAGGGGTGTGTTCTGGTGGTGTTATTGGGGATAAGGTCAGATTTGGAGGGCATTGCTATGGCACTGCTTATATTGTCGTTGCAGCTGTGCAGCTGTTTCACTGTGATGTTACTCATCGTGTTGTGACCATGTCTGAAGAGCTTTGTTATTACAATATTAATGCATTAAGTCCTGTGGGCGGTTTCAGTATGATGTGATTGTGGTCCTTGAGCATATAGAGTGGTTTCACTGTGCAGCGAGTGTGCTTTTTATTGAGGTGTGAGTGTTGGTTCAGTGCATTATTTGAGTTTCATTGTGTTCTGTGAAATGATCTCATGTGGCTCCAGTGTAATGCACTTATTTAAATGTGAAATAATCGCAGGATGGTGGGAGTTCAACTGAAGTGCAGTGTGAGTGTGATGTCGATGTTATCAGAATGCTGTTTAATGGTGGTGTGAGTGTGATATTGGGGTTATAAAAATACAGTTTAATAGTGGTGTGATTGTGATATGGGATGGTCAGAATGGTTTAACGGTGGTGTGATTGTGATATTGGGGGATCAGGGTATAGTTTAATGGTCGTGTGAGCGTGATTTCACCATTGTAAAAATACAGTTTAATGGTGGTGTGAGTGTGATAATGGGATGATTACAGATTGCTGTCTAAGTGTAATTTTGGGGGGTTCAGCTCATGTGTATGATTTAAATGTGGTCTGTGTGTGGGTTTTTGTGGTTTGAATGGCGTGTATTGCACTGCTGACCATAAACTGTTAATCAGCATGTCTCTAATCCCCAGTTTTGCTGAGAAAAAGGGTAGGTCTTCCCCTGATTCTTGTGGCCAGTTCCTCTGACTCATACACACGTGCGCGCACACACACACACACACACACACACCTTGCATTGGCTCTGACTCACCAGGATATAGGATAAAACTCCAGCAAATATAAACCTGTTTGGGCACAGACATGCATTTTGTGCAAATAGAGAAAGACAGACAGATAAATGCAGTGCACCTTCAAAAAAGTTACTGTATCTGTTAAACTTTGAAAAGTAGTTCAGTGCAGAGAGCATTTGAGTCTGCTTCCTCAGCAGGAAAACAACAGCAGTGTAAACAAACCATCGGTCTATTTTTACTCCTGAATGTCCTTCAAGCTGGTACTGTATGTCACATCTATGTGGAACACACATGGAGTTAGAAATGACCATTTTGTAATAAAACTGAAGTTTTAGACATGTATGAAAGGATAATCTCTTGTTTGTTTTCTTTGAACCCTCTCTCAAGTGGGTGAGCAGAGTTTTTAGTGCTCATATTTGAAACTGTGTCAGGGCCTGATGACCTGCAATTATGCCATAATTGCGATCAGACTTCTTTATGCAATTGGAAATTAAAATTGTTTTAAAATGCACCAAAACACCACTGATTTGTAGATTTTAAATACTCACGGTGATGTAAAACAGCATAATCCACATAATCTTTAGTTTTATATTAAAAGCGTGTCTAGGGGATTGATTTGTTTAATAAAATCCATAAAACGGCAAACGTTTTCATTACGTACACAATACATTTAGAATTTGTGGCCTATTGACAATCATCCTTTATGTGAGTGCTTAATTTTTACGTGCACAACTTCACGTGAACCAAAAACAAAGAGACTTTCACCAAAAGGGCTCTCAACCACTCGTCTGAATGAATACGCTCCAACAGTCACTCAAGCCAAATATTGATCAAATCTTCTGCAAATTGAATTGCATATTGTAAATATTGCCGTTGCCGTGTTGCAGGTTTAAAAAACGCTCCGTTGCTTTTTTATGTGCTTTTGCAGGGAGTGTGTCTTGGGGGGATACCTCAGTGTCTTGCCAGGCAATGGGCTTACATAAAATCTGGGTAGCTGGAATGATGAACTGTATTAATATCCGTGTAGCACTTTTCTGCCAGTGGGAACCTTTATGAGTCAGAGTGAAAAGCATCTTTCACAAGATTACTTTGTTTTCAGCACTGTCACAATGCCGAACACAGACCATGGAGAAAAAAAGAAATACATTTTATAAAAAAAGGTGGCGGTGGCTTTTTCTCTCTGAAGGTGTGCAGACCTTTAAAGAGAAAACCAGGGGCAGCCGGCTCACCAAGGTCAGAGGTTAAGACTAATCCTTCCATCAGGGAGGGCTCATAAATACATACTTCATCAAGTGTATTTTCCCAGTCACCGGGGATTACTGTGATTACCAAAGAATTAATTAAAAGATAAAGGATATTGACGGGGGAGAGGATCTTCGAGACAGCACTAGTTCTGCAATAGAGCTGTGTCAAACAGAAAAGAAGGCACACATACCTGGGGCTGAAATGGAGCTCTCAGACATGTAGGTAATGGCAGACAGAATGATTATATTTAAAGGTATAACAATTCCTTGACTCCATATTGCATCCTTATCTCCCTGCACTTTTATTCCTTGAAAGTTAATTATGGTGATCCAGTGGGAGCAGGGGGTTGGGAGGCTGAGGGAGAGGGTAGATGGAGTGTGATTGCCTCTCTGCCTGGGGGTCCCTGAAGGCGTTGAATCAGGCAGCACCCTGCGCTGACACGACATTCATCTCTGTCACTTTCCCACCGGCTGTCAGGAGCCGGGGCTTCGTATTCGCTCGCCCTCAGCGTGGCGCGCACCGGGGCACAGGCGCGCGCGCGGAACCCGCGTGTACCCTCCCGAGAGCACGCAGACGCCGCGCGCTCGCGCCCCGCCGGCGCACGGGCAGACGCAGGACCGGCGCACGCAGCCGCCCGCTCCCCCCGCAGCCTCCGCTTCTCTCATCGGTTCTGCGTCACGCTACGCTAACTAGCCGAGCAACATTTTCTAAATGTTTTTTTTTTTAGGTGTGAAGTGTTGTGAAAAGGTGCTCTTGTGATTCTGTTGATTCACACAATTATCCTTATACTGTTTTTTTTTGGTTTTTTTTGCAGAATGTTTCACTTCAGCTTATTTACACATTGCTGGAAAGTTTTAGTGTGAGGGTGGTAAAAATAACAATGCTGTTACTCACCGAAGCCTTACAAGGCCTAACTGCAATGCTGTAAACTTGCATTTTGTTCTGGATTCAACCCTCCTTGGCAAGTTGAATAAGTTATAGCTCCTATTTTGATGCCATGTTTTGACATTTCTGGTCTGCTTGCTAACAAGCCTTACGGCAAACTCTGAGACCTGTCTGACAATATTTAGCTCCTTTGTGGCTTAAAGGTCACAAGCGGTGTTTAAGTGATCTGCCGAGGCCCTGCACAGCCTGCAGGTCCCTTTGTGTTTGGGCGTCTGTAATGAGACGTCTTGAGATGCTGGGTTTCAAGGTGACCTGAGATATCGGCCACTGTTGAACAGAGGTCACAACACAGTGCGGATGTTAATGAGGATTTTTTTCCGAATGCTGAAGGCACATTATGTTGTCCAGAGACTCTAGTTACCATCTTAGACCCGCAGGCAGCACAGATACATAATGGCTGATATAACTGTGGTGGTACATTTTATCCTGTGTTTGAAGGATGGGGTAAAACCATGAAACAGTTGCATGTTGAGGTGAGAAGGTCTGTGGCAGCATCACCCTGTGTGAAGTTTACTCTTAACTCAGTTCCGGGTCCATTTATTCCATTCTTCCCCTCCCTCTCCTTAGCACTGGGCCCTCCCTTCTTTCTCTGCCCCTCCCTCTCCTTAGCACTGGGCCCGCCCCTCTTCCTCTGCCCTTCCCTCTCCTTAGCACTGGGCCCGCCCCTCTCACTCTGCCCTTCCCTCTCCTGAGCATTGGGCCCACCCCTCTTACTCTGCCCCTCCCTCTCTTTAGCATTGGGCCTGTCCCTCTATCTCAGCCACTCCCTCTCCTTAGCACTGGGCCCACCCCTCTATCTCAGCCCCTCCCTCTCCTTAGCACTGGGCCCTCCCCTCTTTCTCAGCCTCTCCTTCTCCTTAGCACTGGGCCCGCCCCTCTCACTCAGCCCCTCCCTCTCCTTAGCACTGGGCCCTCCCCTCTCACTCAGCCCCTCCTTCTCCTTAGCACTGGGCCCTCCCCTCTTTCTCAGCCACTCCCTCTCCTTAGCACTGGGCCCTCCCCTCTTTCTCAGCCCCTCCTTCTCCTTAGCACTGGGCCCTCCCCTCTTTCTCAGCCTCTCCCTCTCCTCATCAGTGCTGGTCCCATTGCTCCCCCTGTGTAAACAGACCATTGTTGATGCCTAGAGGGCTGGAATGATGCATTTTTGCAGGGGGAGAAAAACACTGCGAGAATGACAGTTCTGACACTCACATAATCAAGGAAAAATTGCAGACGCACACAGAAACATGTAGCACTCACGTGGAGCTGCACACACACATACATCACACACACGCGCTCCAGCAGAAATCTTATTGGCGCCAGGAAACACCTCTGTGTATCAGCGCTTAGGACTGCTTGTTGCCAGGCAACTTGGCTTTTATAAAGAGGCATTCTGGAAGCTCAGTGAAGAAACGTCTCAATTATTGTGCTGGCAGCGGTCTCGCTGATGGGAGGTGGAGCAGCAGTCGACCTGGGGGCTGGAGGAAATTGGGCCCTGTTGACACCATAACAACAATCACAAGCACAAACACAAATCAGACAAGAAACAAATAGAGCTGTTAAAGCCAAAATGGAAAAGCATTTCAAAGGTGCTTTGCCTTGTTTAAAAATACTCATCAAATTCTGACCTGAATATTCCTTTAGTAACTGGAGAGAGAGAGAGAGCGAGAGAGAAAGAGAGTTTGTGTGTGTGCTTGCATGCGTGCGTCTGTGTTTGTGTGAGAATGTATTGCTTGCATGTGTGCGTGCATCCAGGCGTGTGTGTGTGTGTGTGTGTGTGTGCATATGTATGCTATCTATATCCCGAATGAACCTGCAAGTTCCCTTGTCATTATTATGTACAGTGTGTCTCTACTGTTTATGTCCTTTGATGTTACTTTGGTATGTGGACATGAATAAAAGTATGTGTTCTCAGGAAGTAAGGGTAAGGTTCCCCCTGCAGGTTCACACACCCTTACTCTATGCCTTCTCTGCCTTCTCCCTCCGTGGCAGTAGAAGACATGGAGAGGACTTGTTAGCAAAAGTAAACTCTGTCAGTTCTGCTTGCCTTATTACTCTTCATTGTAATGGGCCCCACAGAGACTTTCACGTGATTAATGATGGCATCCTTTCCTGCCTGAATTACCTGAAATCCACAAAATGGCTTAAAAGACGAGGGAAGAGATTTTTTTTCTGTTTCACAGTAAATTAACACCCAGCGCACGATTTGCATTTAGCGAATCATTTCGCGGTTACGAACACTGAGGAGGGCTAATGTGTTGCCACTCTGGATTATTCTACCCAGTTTATTTGCTAATACATGGCTGCTCTTAGATTGTGCGGGGAGATCAGCGAGAGTGTGATATTTCCGGCGTATCTGATCTCAGAACTCCCCCTTGGGAACGTGCCAGGACTCAATCTTCTCCTGCCCGCCAGCCGTGCGCACATCAAAGAAATCAAATGCACTTCGCCCACAGCGTCTACTTGGATTATCGCTAACTTTTGCGCCAACCACCATCTTCCTCAAACATTCAGACATTTTCTGTTATTTATAATTAAATGGAAAAATTGAGTAGAGGTTTAAATTGTGGGTACATATAGGTTGATGGGGTTAGCGCAGATGTCATTTTAATTTTTCTTGGCACTCTCTCCTCTGTTAGACAGCGTAAATGGAAGAAAAACGGTCCCTTGTATTTTTGCAGTTTTGTGGCAGTAAGGCATAGTTGGGATGTGCCCATGTGACACACAATTCTATTTAAAAAAAAGATTTTCACACAGTTTAAAAACTGTTGTAAGCTTTCGGTTTTATTATGTTGCTGTATGTGTGTGTGTGTGTGTGTGTGTGCCTTTCTGTGCATAAGTAATATGTTTACATAAGTGTGGTCCATCGGAAAGCAAATTAAATTGCCTATGAAGTGAAAAGGCATCAGCTGGAGGTATCACAGCTCATGAATAAGACTGGAGAATGCCTGCCTACACCCAGCCTGAGTCCCTTGGCATGCTTCTGAGTCCAGTGTACACAATCTGCTACCTCATGACTCTCCTGGAACCTCTTCCTTTTCTGATGTAAACTGCACTTCAAACACAGCACCCTATGTTGAGTGTAACACAGCTCCTTGCAGGAGACAAAATTGGAATCCTTTGACAAATATTTGAAACAAAATAACATTCAGTTATCAGGTGGTGCATGACACGAATATACGATGTATGATGTATGATGTCATTATTCCTGATTTCAGTTGGGAAAGGCAGTCCTTAAAGTGTCGCAGTTAGCCAAAACAGACACAAACGATTTCTCACATAGCCAAGGTACAGGACGGCTGGGGACCGGGAGGGGGGGCGGGGGCCGGTCGCAGGGGGCTCATGGGAGTTCAGGACTGCAGGCGTTTTTTTCGGCTAGAGACGTGGGCACTTCAGGAGGCATGAGGCAGACTCCCAGTGTTAAATAAACAAGAGTCCCTAATTGAGGTCTTTAACAACGAGCTAATGTGCTGTGACGGGAAATCACTGGGAGCGGAGCACAGATGTCCAGAAGTCCAGTGGCTCCCTCACAGGGCTAAGGGCGGAGCTGTGAAGCTGCTCTCTCTCTCTCTCTCTCTCTCTCTCTCTCTCTCTCCCTGCCAGAGAGACAACTTTGATCAACATTATCTCTGTACAGTAGCTCCTCACAGCAGTCAATGGGCAAGTCGATAAACCTGGAGGAGACGTCTAAAGCTGCTCTTCATGCTGCACTTGCAGACTCTCATCCCTCAGCTCTTACGTTTGCCTGTCTGCTTTCACATGTGATGTTAAGTTACAGAAGTGTCACATCCAGGGATTCTCCACTGAAATCCAAAAGCTTTTCTTAAACATTATAAGCTTAAACTGCACACCATTGGTCACCTCCATTACTGCTTTTCACAGGCTGGGAGGACCCATGGAGTTCTCTTATCAAAGGCAGCAGGTTGCGTTCGTCCCACTGGTCCTGGATGGACATTACCTGTAATCTGGGCATATCACACTAAACCTCTGCTCATTTCCCTTTTAACACATAGGTACGTGACAGGAAGTAGGTGCCCAATAATTAAGTAGTGTAGGATTGTGCAGAAGCCTGAGACAGGCCTTCTGGGTAATGGAGTCCACTGGTGCTGTAGCCTCTCATGTGATGATTCACCACGCGGACCAGATTTGAATACTGACTGTGCGTGTACTGGTTATGATTGAGAGCACCATGGACATAGTTTGTTGTACCATCGCCCTGGGATTGAGGGTTATAGTGTGCAGGATATTACTCACAACCCTGTGCAATAGGGACACCGCTGACAATCAAGCGGTGCCGAACTCTGGTGCAATACGTGTGTGCAGCTCATTCGGCGGCTTGTGTGTTAGGAAGCATCTGTGGCTGCATGCATTTCTTAGGACCATTGTACTCCTGTGCGTCCTCATGAAACAATGGAGGGAGTTTACGGTACTACTCTATGATTGCGATTGCAAAAGTCAAATGCAGATTAACAAAAAAAAGGGGGGTGGGGTATGTAGTCAAAAATTACAGTGCTCACTCTATACACATGCTGTCTGTTGGGATATTTATTACCACTCTATGTGATGAAGAAAACAGTTTATTGATATTCATAACGGAGAAACTGGAGCCTCAGGTTTTCTGTGCTGGAGTGCATCTGCATTGTCGAAGGCTGTGTACAAAGAAAATATCAGTCTGCATGACTTCCCTTATGTCTCTCTCTCTCCCTCCCAGAACTGACTCAGCAGCCCATCAGCTCCGCTAATGGTGGCTGGGATTATGATGCTGTTCTTGGCCTGCAAATTTGTGACTGGGTGCCAGATAGGCTTGGGGAGGGTGTCCATGGCGACACAGGGGGCAGTTGCCGAGGGCGAGACTCACCGACGGCTCGCTCCGTCTCCAGACATTTGGAAGCGCCACTCCTTAATTGCAGCAATAAAAGTTTTTTTTTTATTTATTTTTTAATTTTTTTTTTTACAAATTGGCTGATAGTGCAGAAAAGAGCGGGGTTAATGAACGGTCGGGGCACTTGCTTGTGCATCATTAGCGCGCGGCGGCGGTGCTTCTCATTACGCGCGACCCGCGGGGTGCTGTAGCTGGGGGAGGTCTCGGGCGCGCCAATCCAGCGCTCCCCGTTCGCCGCTCTTTATGTTCCACCGGTGCTCTTTGTTTTCTGTTGGCAAGTTTTTGAAAAGCTCTGTGTGGGACTGATTTAGAGCAAGTGCAGTGTGGTACCCTGTTTAGCACTTCAGAAGAGCACTTCTACGAAGTAAAAGTAATAAGAGAAAAGGCAGAGCACGACTGAAGAGCACTACAGGGAGCTAGACAATTCCATGTCCTGTTATGGAAGGGATGGTATGGCCCAAGGCAAGGGACTTCTCTTTGAGTATGGGAGAGAAACTCTCGAAATGGCAGAGTGGCTGGATGTTTATTTATCCTCATTCAAAAAATATCTGCACTTAACATTTTTCAGCTAAGACGAAGTGAAATATTTCTGGATGTTTATTACGCAGCAAGGTTGTGCGCTGCCTGACAGCAGCATCACATGAACCAAGCAGCCATCTTGTCTACCCTAATCCAGACCAACACTTCTTCTCTAGGGGACTTTGATTGTGGTCAACTTCTCAGCTAACCTTTTTGACCTGAGAGCTATTTAAAGAGCACTTAGAAGGCTAGACTTTCTTTGGTTGGCATATCCTCCTGAGACCCGGCAGAAAAAAACCCCAAAACGTTTAAGTATTTAAATAAATAAAAAAATAATATAAAAGTGTCTTGGATGACAAACACATGCTGTGGCTAAAATATTTTCAAAAATGTTATTTATTCCATTTGTATTGAATGTCCCTTCTAGTGTAGGTTCCAACATAGTAGAATATATGGTTCTTGAGATTAAGACTAGAGACTCATGTCCCCTACCAGGGACAAAATGAATTACTATGTCTGAGGAGGATATTTATTGACAGTGTAGAATTCAAGTTGTGCTTGCCTGGGAAATGTGCTTTATTTTTTGAAGGCGGATATGTTTCAGGGCGCTATATATAGTAGCACAGAATTCACCCCTGCAAAGAGTAATGGCCTGCAAACCATACGTGTACAGTTGCATGAAAGCCCAAAACGCGTCTTTTCACCAACTCCTCAAGGATTGTTTCCATTCTCTCTTTTCTTTTTATCCTCCCTCATCTCTCTTTCCTGCCTCTTTCCCCACTGCTTAGGTCTGACAGAGACAAACTCATTTATGAGGAAAAACTGGGATAGTGTCAGAATGAGGAGGAGGAGAGAAAGAGAACTCATGAAATATTGACTAGCGTCTGCCCTGCCTTGTTTCTGATCCATCTCTGCCAATACATAATGGAGATACAGAAGAACCTCATCAGAACTATGATGAAAAGAGTGCTCTTGGTCTGCCTATGCGTGTATTTGTGCATAACCGCACCTGTGTTGGTGCAAGCATGTGCCACCCTAGTGTGTTATTCGTAGCCCTGAGCCTAGGGACGCAGTCCAAAGAAGCAAAGCAGCGCATCCTGGGCTCATTGGATCATGATGCTATCAAGGAGTGTGTTTGGGGAGCTAGTGGAGATATCGGGAAGGGCGCTGCATTTGATATGATGCCGTGCACACCCCCGGCCCCCCGGCCCCTGGCCCTGCCCCCTGCCCCCTGCCCCCGGCCCCCGGCCCCGCCCCTGCCCCCCTGCCCAAACACAGCCTGGCTGCGCTGCTGTCAGGGCTGCTGAATTAAACATGCTGCCTGGAGCAGGCTCTCCTTACCCAGCCAGGACCACCTGACGCTAGTGCTCCACGGAGCTCAACGGGAGGGACCGAGGGAAGGGAGGAGGACATGGAGGAGCAGAGGGAGAGAGGACATTGAGGAAAGGAGAGAAAGGAAAGTGGGTAAGCAAGAGAGGAAAAGACAAAAAAGAGAGAGGAAAGAAGACAGGCAGACCTCTGTCTGTACCACAGCGGGCTGGACAATGAGCATATCCTCGAGTCTAGTGCAAGAACAGGCGTGACATTAGAAAAAAAATTAGGAAAATTTTGCTGACGGCAAAAAAAGGGATAAGGAACCGTTTCTTTTTTCCAATTGTGCCAATTGAATTGGCAAAAAAAAAAAAATTACCCAAGCTCCCAATTTTCTTGCAGACGCTGTGCGGCTCTCTTCCTCTGTAATGTGTAGAGAACAGATTCTGCCTTTTCTGCGTTCTGCTGTGCTGTATGATAACCCCGAGGTCTCCTCTCCCTGAAGCACATATTCATCCCATTATTGGCCATGACGCCGTGAAGGCTGCGCCTTCTCCCTCGGGCCCTGGAGACGGACACGAGCCTGTGATGAATTGGGCTTATGCAGGGACACCTATCAACACTGCCACAGTATGAGTGACACATGCTGGGACAGGGTCTTGGTGTTCATTTCTAATACAATTAGAGGAGGGAAATGCAGATTAATTCATTCAGAATTGTGCTATTTTAAGTGCGGCGTCTGTTTGAATAAAAACTGAGCAGAAATGCATGTCTTGCTTTGACGGACTGCGTGCAGGATGCTGCGTTGTTCTAAGCCTGGGATTGTGAAACCGTGACGGTTCACATTCTCCATTAGTAAGCGTCAGTGAGACGCAGCAGTATTTCAGCCTAAAAATACAAGAGGAAATCCTCGTCAAAGTGGATTGAGTTTTGAGCTCGAGCGAGAGGTGAGCCAAGTTATCCTTTTTCCGGGCAAGTGGTGAGCGTCCCAGTAGAACTAACTGTGTTTTTCGCTTCCTTTTGTCTCGTTGCTTTCCTTCTCGCCTCTGGATCCATGTGATTAGTCTGCAGATTCAGCTGCCAAAATGCAGGGAGATTACAGCCGAAGACACGGAGGCAAATGCTGCCATCTCGTTTTGATCTTGTCAGAAGAGAAAGGAAGGGGCCTTTTAAGTATAAACAAGCCCCATAAGGGAATTGCACTGCACATAAAAACCCTTGCACAAGTGCTGATGGGTTTTTGATATTGCTGTCGCCGGTGAGTGAGTTCCACCCACTCTCTGTCACTGTGACTGCTGTGTGCAGAGATACTCATGCGAGGCCTTCAGAGTGGGGGAGGGGGGTGGAGGCTTCCAGTGATGCCTGGCTTTAACTGATTAAGTTCCACCAAACCCAGTACTTCATTAATCCGGGTACTCTTTCACTTATAGTCTTAGGAAAAGGTGCTGCTCAGACAGCGGCCTGGCGGATTCCTTCCTTGTGTTGCTCAAATGAGAGCTGGCTTCTGGAGGGGACTGTGGCAGAGGGACTATTTTGTCAAACTTTCATGATTATGTTTTGATCCCTTTATGGAGAGATTCTGCGCTTTCCTTGCACTGAAAGAATCCACTACTTTCCCTGCTCCACAGCCAGTGACTGTGACAGATCAACCAGGCTGGCTCACAGTCACCTCACCTGGGTGTCTCTCGAGGACTCCGCCTATTAGAAAATAATTGGTTTGGGAACTGACTGCTGACACGGAATCAATAGGCAAGATGCACATCTGCCCACTGAAGTAAAGGACTATGGGCCCCATTGACTGGGAGTGGAAGCCCCTGACGGTTCCAACTCCCCTTTTTCTGCATCTTGCAGAGATCACTCACTGGGGCTATTGTGGAAGAGTCCCTGAAAGACGTTTCATTACCTAATGTATATTGTCCTGGGAGCTGGGGCTTAAAACTGCACCCGCTAGTGAGATTCATCAACCGGGGGCCGGACCAGCTGGAGATCAATGAGACCTGAGCGCAGTTAGCAGCTTGTAATTAGTCTTCTCCCAGACTGGAGGAATGAGGCACATTCTGTATGTTTACATTATTAATGAAGACTGCATTACTGCCCAAGTTTCCATGTGATTAGGGAGGCATCCGTCTCCAGCCGGATCAGTGGGATTAGGCGATCGTCAGAGTCCTGACGGTGCGCTTCGCTCAGCTGCCTGCTGTAAAAGCTCAGGCACGTACACACGGCGTTCCGGCTGATCCAGGAGAACGCCCACGTGCCGCCTGGGCTCCCGTGACAGGTTAGGGGCCCGGAGCCGATGAGCAGACAGAACCGCTGAGGCTCACAAAACTGTAAATTCACTGCAGGGAAGCCGGGAACACATTTAAAAGTGCAGGAAGGGAACAGATTCGATAGGTTTTTGGAACCAGGCTTTTGCATTAATGGATCACTTTGTGTTTCTTGTTAAATGTGGCAATATATTCTTTGAATTGCATTTCTTCATCAAAACATAAACCTGAACAGTGCCTGCGGGCGGTCCTTACGATATCCTGTTAATGTCGTTGGGTGTCCCTTGGTGTTTGATTGCCTCTGTTCAGTAATGCAATCGGTGGTAATTCAGAAAGATGTGTTTGTGCAATGCCAGTGTGTTGAAACAGTGCCCCACCTCAACTTTTTGCATTAATTTATTTTATTTGCTGGAAAATATCAACATGAGACACGGGTGAGCTTTGGCCCCCTGTAAATCGGTGTGCTCTGTGTCCTGTGATCAATTACGTGCAACTCACTAATGGGATAAAATTGGTGTGGGTCATTTGTTTTCCGAAGTTAAAACAGGAATAATAATAATAAACAAAATAAAAAACGTATTTTTAGTCCAGAAGGTACTTAACATAACTAACCTTAGAGAGTTTACTGGGTACTGTAGCATCTCTCATTGCTGCATATTTTATGGCAAAACAATGATGCCTAATGGCAGTTGCAGGGTATTTATTAATTCAACCTCTGTATAACCTTTATAGATAAATTGTTCCATTACTTGTGAACACCGATTAACCTTTGCCTCATTTTAAATAGTTTTTAAGAAGATTAAAGCTACAAATGGAAAACACTTGTAATGTTTCACTTTTTGTTGTAAATTAAATAACTTGTTTCCTTTGTGTAAGTGCATCAGATTAAATGTTTATTTTGTTTTCTTTTATTTTATTTTATTCTCATTTGATTGTGCCTGACCCTTAACTCCTGTGTCTCACGTGGTTCGAGCGAGCCAGCATGCTGGTGATCCTGCTGAACTGTGTGACGCTGGGCATGTTCCACCCCTGTGAGGACAGCAAATGCATCTCCAAGCGCTGCAAGATCCTACAGGTGAGTCGGGGTGGGCGGGGCCCCGGTATTCACAGGTAATACGGGAGCCCTGGGGATTCACAGGTAATGCAGGTGGGCGGGGCTCCGGGGATTCACAGGTAATGCAGGTGGGCGGGGCCCCAGGGATTCACAGGTAATGTGGGGGCGCTGCAGATTCACAGGTAATGTGGGTGGCTGTCCAGCAGGTGGCACTGCAGCACGACTCTGAGCAGGCTAGTGTGGGGGAATGGAAGGGCAGTTGGTGGGGACAGACAACTGGGCTTAGCCTTCTGAGAAGGGTGTTTAATTGCTGTCTGATGATCCTTCGATAATGATCCTTCACCAGCAACAGAGTAAATTTTATGGCTACTGGAAAAACTCAAGTTATAATAACATCAGATATTTAATTACCATCAAAAACCTCAAAAACATAGATTTTTTTAAAAAAAATGAATAAATATGTATGTGTTTGGAAGTTTGATCCTCAGGAGAGAAGAAAAATTATATTTAAGGTTTCTGCGGGCTGGTGCTGTTTCAGTGTGCTCCCAATTAATTTTCAGAAGATCATATTCACAACCAGGGAAAACGTTGTCCCTTCTTTCATTTCATGAGAAGATAAAGTCCAAAGGCCGATATGAAGTTTGATTAAAATAATCTGTCTTCCTTTAGCTTTGCTCCTCCAATGAATATCCAACCCTGAGATGGAAGTCTCTGTATCCTCACCCTCATAGCTCTCTCTCTCTCTTGTGTTACATTAAAAGAAGCTCTGTACTAACAGCCATGGCTTAAAACATTACGAGGCTACACCAAATAAAGAAGACTTGGATTACACTTAATGATGTTCTGGGTGAGCATGCAGAAACATGTCACCATGCTGTAACTTGAGATCAATAACTTGAGTAATTTAGTCACAGACAGAAGACAAGATAGATGAGGTTTTTTTTTTGTTGGTAATATGGTCATTTCCTCCTCTGACAACCAAATGTTCACACACACAAACACCATGTTATACAAAGAACATTTCATTAACTTTTTTATTTTTTTGGAACACAGTGACAAGGCATCTTACCTCTTTCAGCATCAGCATATTGATCTTGCTTGACAGTTGCAAACATCATTTAACTATATATGCATTATGTTGTTCTATGACGAAGATTATATAATCACACTCTAATTAGTAAGACTGATATGTTTTTTGGTCATTCTTAGGCACAGTGCTCAAAACATGAACCATTTTCTTTGATTTCTCTCATGTATTTCAAGCAAAGAAATAATTGTACAGGTGCAGTATATGAGTTTTTGGATTGCATAAGTGTTACATCTCTCTATCAGTCAGAGGTGACTGTGGTAGGAATGACTAGTTGCTAACACGACTGGCAGTGAGCAACAGTGTTAGGATTTAATCCATCCCCCCTAAGAAACTGGCAGCCCGAAGGAACTGTTATTTTGATAAATGAGAATTAATGGTTACATTAATGTGTTTTTCTTTCTTGATTTTCACCTGTCTTGACAATCAGCATAATAACCCATCATCTGTGCCCAATATCCTGTCTGACTAATGAGGTGATTTATTGATTATGAATTCTTAATCATTAACATTTATGCCAAAAGCCTTTAATCCTAAAAATCCAAAATGTACATGTTGCGTCCATACATGCGTAAGGGTGATGCAGTTCTTTCATACAAATGGGTGGACCAATGAAACTGCAGTAACCAGTGCCAGCGAGTGACAGTCTGTGGAGTGTCTACACTGTGCTATTCTCTAAGCAGGAGTGACTCCTGACCCCCTTATGAGTTAGAATTATTCTCAGTGAATGTTTCCACCCCTGAAGGAGTGTATTTATGGTGATTATCTCCACCGTTGCCTTTATCGAACGGTCGCACCCCTCGCCGTATGGACGTAAGAGCCACTATAAACGGGCGAAACACTCCGACGCGGGGAAATTCGCGACGACGCCCAATCCGCTTCCATATTCATCACAGAGGCGCATTGCTTCTCTCAGGGCCGACATGACTCTGCTTAACCTCTCAGCGAAACCAAAGCAATGCCTTTGGTAGGATAATGAAATCTCAGGCGATGCAATAAAAGCCAGCGAGCGCCGCAGGCCTCCTGCGATCGACTGCCTTCCCACACAGCCTCTCAGGCCGTCTTTTGTCTTCGCTCCCGTGATATTTGCTCTCCCATTTAACAGCGCAAAGACTGAGCCAATATTTGATCCTTTCCAGTGAGCTGTGAGGGGGAGGGACAAAAGAAAAGGGGTTTTGGGGCTGTCGGTTTTGCGGCTATGGAATTCACTGCCCTGGGTTTCTTTGCTCGCTCAGTGCTGGTCGCAGAGTCTGGACCTTCTGGAACTGTCCCACTGACCGCCTGAGCACCTCTGTGCTCCAGAACCCAGAGAGAGCAGGTGACCTTCATCACCAGGCCTCATACCCGCACTCAGCCAGAAGCAGCAGTCAAGCTGCTGTTCTGTCTCTGTGAGACAGAGCCCCATTCAGCTCTAGTGTCCATGTTATGTAGCAGTACTTGAACGATGGTTTCCACGTTTGATTCTGGGAATGCTCCAATCATCAATAAGACACCCCCTGCACACACACACACACACACACACACACACAGATGCACGCATGCAAATGCGCACACACACATGCACACACACACTCATGTTGGTGCTGGGACTTATATCTTATTTTTCAAGGCAGAGGAGTCTGGTGATGCTGCACAGCATGTCTGATTTATCTGATAGCTGCTTCATTTTCAGGGGAAATTCTTGTATCTTTGTGCAAATTTGGTCATCCTAGAGAATGAAGAAAGTGTCTGACCCTGTGATAATTGCATTTCAGACTTTTATCTGAAGGAATTTGCATACATAGTGCCTTCAGTCGATTATGTATAGGTGCACTGAGTGTGAGATCTGTTTTTATTAAGCCACTAATTATAGTGGAGGGGAAGTGAAATATCCAACTGCAGGGTCGTTGTGCTGGCTTGTTTATATCTTTTTTTTTAAAGACATAAACCTCCTGAGACCAGGCAGGAAAAAAAAAAATCTTTTTTTGACATAATATAAGAGTTTTGGATGACAAATATTTTAAAAAATATATTATTTATAATAGTTTCATTGAATGTCCCTTGCAATGTAGGTTTTGGCTTAGTGAAATACATTGTTGTTCAGATTAAACCCAGAGATTCATGTCCCTTACAGGGGACAAAAATGAATTCCCTGGTCTTAGGGGAATATAGTCACGAACACAGTGGCAAGTTGAGTGTTGAAGCCTTCTCGCTGCAGCCACAGATAATTTGTAGGCTTGGTGTTTACAGTCTGTCACGTAAAAATCACACAATATCTTACGCTCCTTTTCTCTCTGCATAAAGCCATTTCTGTGTCAAACATTTGCCAGCGTGCCATCAAACTTTATTAAGGAGGAAAGACTAAACATACTGTAGAGATGGAAAGGAAGAGGAAGCAGCCGTAGGAGTATGTGCAAATGGGCTCTCTTCTCCGATCCTTCACATGCTGCTTTGATTGCATTATGGGGAGAGTTTCCAGTTCCATCTTCCTTGGTGATTCAATTTGTGTGTGTGTGTGTGTGTGTGTGAGAGAGTTTGCATGTACGTATTCATGGGTGTGCATGTGTGCGTTTGTGTTAGTGCTTATAGGATACGTATATGCGTGTACTCTTGTACTGTACATGTGTGTGGGCTTGTTTGTACGTTTGCTTGTGGGTGTGCATGTGTAGAGTATGCGCATGTGCATGCTTGTGTGTGTGCGTGAGTGTACACATGCATAAACATGTGAATGCTTGTGTGTGTGCGTGAGTGTACACATGCATAAACATGTGAATGCGTGTGTGTGTGTGTGTGTTTGTGTACATATGCATGTGTGTTCGAGTTGTTTACTGCTGATATGCCCTTCAGCTGATCTAGCATCTGCACTTTTTTTCCTGAGAAGACCACAGTGTACCACTCTTTTGCTTGCTTCCTGTCCTCTGAGATGAATTTGTTATTGTGAGGGTCTGTCTTGCATGCTCTGCCTTGATGATTTAAATGTGCTCATTTTACTTCCTGTGCCTGTATACTGTGCAGAAAGAGCCACTACAGGTATAAAACATAAATCAGCACAGCGTCTCATGCTAGCCACCTTTCACTCTCCAAATCATCCCTCCCTGTTAAGCATTCACAATGAATTTGACCCACTTATTAACTTGAAATCTTTCGGACAGATGGGAGAACGGTGGAGAAACTGAATAATGTCTCTTTGCCAGCTTTAAAGCTTTTATGATCGAAATGATGTGAGGTGTGGGTTTTTATGGAGCAGAGAGAGTGATGGGAGTAGAGAGAGACTGAGAGACGGAGTGTGTAAGTGTGTGTGTGTGTGCACGTGTATGCATGCATGTGTGTGGACGTGTATGCATGCATGTGTGTGTGCACGTGTATCAGACCTGGGTCAAATACATATTTGTTTTGGATTCAAATACTTTTCTATGCTTTATTGATCTTGTCTGGTGTATTGGAACCAATTAAATACTCTCAAATTGTGCTACCCCTGCCTTTTGGCCGTATTGGCAGGTTCAGTTACACCAGGCAAGATCAATAGAGCACAGAAAAGTATTTGAATCCAAAACAAATACGTATTTGACCCAGGTCCGACGTGTACGTATGCATGTTCATGTTTGTGTGAGAGAGGACATTGTATCACCTGCAGAGTGACAGTGAGGCAGTGCAGGTTAGTGGTATCTGGGCATGTTAAAGAGATCCCCATTTCACCAGTACTCTGTCAGCTCATGCTGAGGGTCAATGGACTATGATGCAAGCTCAGAGGAGATCCATTCTCAGATATGTTCGTATGGCTGGGAAACCCTACCTCCAACATCTGCTGTATTATTATTATTATTATTATTATTATTATTATTATTATTATTATTATTAATACCCTTATTTCTCAAGTGTATATTAAGCCAGAAGGTAGAGATACTGTATATGCTTTTTTTTTTTTTTCAAATTTATAAACATGAAGTTACTATTTAGCTTTTGATAAAGTGTTTCGTTTCTAAATGTGGTCTGAAGGTCATGATTGGCAGTCCACTAAATGGTCACTCTGCAGATTGGTTAAAATATAAATCCACATGTTTGTAAATAACATGCTGTGCAAATGACCAGTTCCAACTCCTCCTTTTATGGGCAGTAAAATGATTTTGTATCTTTCAAGCGGATTTAAAATTGAAAGCGAAACACCGCCACAGTGTGATTTCGTAGCACCAAACTGAATGGCAGGTACCATCCAGAGGCACATTTGTCAGTGACAGAGTCGGCCGCTGGCATAAACACTTTATGCAGTCATTTAGGGCCACAACCATCCCTGGGACACAACTCAATTGTGTGATTAATGTCGGAGCGCTTTGGGGCCAGAGCAGCATTCTTGTTTAGGGCCACCAAAACCCTAGGGCCGGGTCCGGTTATTGACAACTGTTATTTAGCTCGCTTTTTGTAGAATAAAAGAAAGGCATAAACTAACATGATGAGCTTCAAAGGGATGTGCACTGAGGTTGCAATTATATGCCGTGCCACAGCCCGTTAACATCAACAAGTCATAAATCAGCAGGAGGCCGATCTGGAAATGTTATACATTTGTGTCACATGCGTATATAAAGTCAGAAAATTTGCATGTGGCCTGACCCTAGGGATTCCCCAGAGAGGGGCTGGACATGCCTATTTAAAAGGTTTTTTAAATGCAAAGACAGGTGGCCCAGGCATATTACCAGGCAGTGACAGCTCCTCTTGAGAAGGGGGAGAGGGGGATGGTGGTCCTCAGGTACCCAACCGCATAGCATCTCCACCACACATACAGCACAGCTGGAGTTCGCTGCCCGCTCCGATACAGTTATAACGCGACAGTGTCCTGATGGAAGATGCGTTTCACCGGTGTGAAAAAGCGATAAGCCATAGGGGCTGAATGACCGCATTTGTTCGGCGTTTCTTGTTGGGGAATGAGCCTGGTGGTCGTTCAGCGCGCAACCGAAGAAAAACTGTGTGCGTTGCTCTGGAAATGTCAAAATGTTGAATATATGCTCTTTTATTGCAACCAATTTCAATGTAAATCTGTCAGTTTTTTGTTACTATTTAAAACAATTTATTTTTACTCCACTTTCTCACCCCTTAAAATAGGGGGTTTGGTAAGCTGAGAACACAATTAGCCTATTTTTTGCCTTCTAAAAGCAGTGGCAGGAAGTTGGCTTATGCGGAAAATACAGACATTGAAATGCTATTCTCTGAATGAAATTCTCCATTAACCATACTAACTAAAGCAGCCCCTCCCCATGCAACGGAGGGAACCCTGCGTTCCTGTGAAGACACTATATTTTTGTTTTTTTAAACGAACGGGTTTTAACAGTGTATCTGCTCATGGTAGCGGTTGCTTGGCTCGAGAACGCCGCTCTGGTAGATGTAGTGCGCACCATTTATGTCTGCCGGTTTTTCAATTCAGACATATTCGCTACTGTACATCTGTTCACCACCGTAATGTACGGAAAATAACTTACACACATTTGGTTTGTTAAATTAAATGTATTTATTTTAGCATACCACGTTCGACCAACGCAATGTTATGAGCTGCTACTAACCGTTGTTTGTTCGGTTTGTTCCATGTTCAAACTGGAATGACGTAATCCGAATGTTACGATTCTGTGCAATTTTATTGGAAGCGCTGGACAAGAAGAATTGGCTATTTTAGACGGGGGGAGACAGCAAAGTGTATTCGGTAATATTTTTTAGTATCCAATTATATATGTGATTATTATATATAAAGTAGCAACTGATAATATATGTATAATGATTTCTATATGTAAAAATATACTGTAATTTATTTTGTGAGATAATTGAATATTGTATGCAAATGGTATAGTCTGGATAATGTAGAGTATATAACCAGATCATTTGATGTCTGTAGGGTTTGGCTGTAGGTGGGCATGAGTGTGCGAGTATAATTGATGTGCTGATTTTTTTGTTTTGTATATGGACATAAATGTTTGTATAATAGTTGGGGCACTGTAAATAAATGTGGCTTTGAATTACTTTGTCTTAGGTTAGTGTCAAATCATATTAATCTGTTTTCTTTAAATTCGTGCCATTATATTGGGTGGCACAATGATGCAGTGAATAGCACTATCAACCCACAGCAAGGAGGTGCAGGGTTCAAAGCTGAGGCCTTTTCGTGTTTGCATGTTCTCCCTGTGTCCGCATGTTTCCTTCAGGTACTCGAGTTTCCACCCACTATTCATGGACACACAGCTTAGGCTAATTGGACAGTCTGAATTGCGCTTGTATGAGTGTGTGAGTGAATGGTCTGTGTGCACTGTGATGCATTGACAACCTATCCAAGGTGTGTTCCTGCCTCTCACCCAATGCATGCTGGGGTAGGCTCCAGGCCCCCATGACCCTGCCCAGGAATAAGCAGGTCAGATAATGGATTAATGGATGGACAGCGTCATTATTGGGTATTGCAAACTGTGTTGGATTGCATGAAAAACAAATGCATTTGCAAAAGAACCAACTAATATCAGTTTCCCTTATCTTAATTAGTTTGAAATAAACAGAGAAAATGTGTTGTTGAATAACAAATTGTTACAAAATGTAGCAATTGAAAGAAAATGACATTTTTAGTGACCATTTCTACTGCTCTTCGTCTATAATTGATAGGCTTTGCATTAATTACTATATGCTTTGTTCATTTGCTCATATGCACTTCATTTTCTAAATTCCAAATATCTGCTACATCTGGCATGATATAAATAAATAGGATATTTCCAGCAAAGCACATGATGGGGCCTCATTTGCGTCATTATGTAAACTCTTTTTGAAGGGTTTATGTGAAAGTCATGAGTCTGCTTTTTGCACCTTTTCAGAAATGACATGAGCTGACTCTGTTTGGTGAAAAAGGGCTTAAAACTTCCTCCACAATCTTATTCCACATTGCCCTCGGACACAGCTGAATTAAGATATGTCAAAGAAATGGGAGGGTTTGGTGCATCAGATGATTCAGATTCCAGTGGTCATTCCTAGCAAACAAATCAATTGTTGTAAAGAGTGTGTTTTCAATAGAAAAAATGGTTCCTTAATTCTGTCTTTATACGTTCTGGTAGGATTTTGATGACTTCATCTTCGCATTCTTTGCTGTGGAGATGGTTATAAAGATGGTGGCTCTGGGGATCTTTGGAAAGAAGTGCTACCTTGGAGACACGTGGAACCGACTAGACTTCTTCATCGTGCTGGCTGGGTGAGTGGCCCATGGACACACCTCTGTGTCATGTCCGTGTCACCGTTTCCGTTCTAACCCCCCTCCATGTCATCGTGTCAGTGCAGACCTGCCTTTCATATCACCTTATCAGTACTGACCCCCCCCTCAGTGTCACCATATCAGTACTGACCCGCCCTCAGTGTCACCGTATCAGTACTGACCCACCCTCAGTGTCACCGTATCAGTACTGACCCGCCCTCAGCGTCACCATATCAGTACTGACCCCCCCTCTGTGTCACCATACCAGTACTGACTTGCCATCAGTGTCACCATGTCAATACTGATCTGCCCTTTATGTCACCGTGTCAGTACTGGCCCACACTCTGTGATACCGTATCAATACTGACCTGCCCTCTGTGTCAGTACTGACCCACCCTCTGTTTCAGCGTGTCACTACTGACCACCCCACAGCATAACCCGTATTCCTGCAGAGGTTCTGCTCTACGAGGACCCACAACGTGACATCAGCACAGCACCACACATCGCAGACACAATATAACAGGGCACGGCACGGCAGAGCAAAGCAACACAGCACAATGCAACACACACGATACACAGCGGGATATCACCTTAGACGAGCCCGCAGTCCAGGGTTACTGGTACAGGTACACTGGCTCTTTCAACTCGAGGGGCAGCAGACTTTATTAAAGCTAACGTGACATGTCTCCCTCACTGTGGGCACAAACACCACAGAACACTACACAACACTAGACAGGGAGGTACGATGTAGCGTAACACAATGTATATGACACAACAGCACAACACCGCACAGTACAGCAGAGGGCAGGACAGGACAAATCACAAATCCTGACAAAGCCATGCAACCATAAAATTGAATGCTGTTAGTTGAGATTTAACTTTGTGGTTAAAGTGCTGATTGGGTTTTTCATCTAAATTTAATTTAAATAAGAAACTCAGCAGTCTGATATTCTTGTGTTTTTTTATATTTCTATACACAGCCTTCCTTCCTTCCACTTTGAGATTGATCATGTAACATGCTTTATCCATATATTGCAAATAATGCTCATTGTAGCTGAAAATATTTTTGCAGAGCAGAACATGGCACATTGTAGAATCAGGAGAATTAAATGACAGTACCAGACAAAATGAAATAACAAATGTTATTTTAAAAATCCTATCGAGGTTCACCTCACAATGATATGTCAGTATATCTACATCGCCCCTTTTCTACACATTAACTCGATAAAAAAATCCACAACTTTCCTTTTTTTTCCCCACATGCTCCTGATCTTATCTGAACTACTGGGCTTCCATTTTCCAAAGTGAGCTGTGTTAACAGCATCTTTCAGTAAATGCTGCAAACTGCAGGCTCGGGGCAGTGATCTCATTCAAAACAAAGCAACGGCTTGTGATTCTTATTGACTCCAATAAACAGATAAAAAAAATCAATGAGCCAATGCAGTGTCTTATTCACCAAGGCATTACAGATTGTAATTAAATGACCAACAACAAACATCAGCATCATTTCGCAAGGTTAGATTAATTTTTCATTAGTGCGTGGAGTCAAATTGTATCCTTGGGGGTTTATGAAGACTCCTCGTGACCACTCAGCTGTTTATTACAGTTAAAATGCTAGAGTGGAATAGTGCAGCACCTCAGTGTAGAGGCCTGTTTTGTAAGCCATTCAGGGAAAGGCAGTCTTCACTCCCACTGGAACAGAGTACTTACAGTGAACTTGAGGAAGGCGTTAGTCATATAGAACTGCTGGCAATTTCCTTCAGTTCTATTAACCAGAGAAGGGATTAATATCCCTCAGGACACCTTACTCTGCACCTGCTTTAGTTCATACTGCACTCCCTTTCAAGGCTGGGGTAACACAGTGCTTTGAATCACTCAAATTCCACGCCTGTTTAGTCTCCTTCCATATTCAATTTGCTCTTATGAGTGTGTCATGTGCACTTGTCCTTGTGTGTGTGTGTGTGTGTGTGTGTGTGTGTGTGTGTACTTGCATGCATTGTGTGTTTGTTTGTGTATGAGTGGTGCCTATTATTTTGGTACTTAATTCTTTCCATCAAAATCAATTTTTCCATGCAAATCAGAGGGAGGTCATTGGTATGTAAATACATTGCTGGTTTCAAAGAGTTTTATAATTCTCTATCTGCATTGATTCAATTTGTACCTTAAGCCCAAAATCCACTCATTTTTGATGAACAAATGAAATGGGAGACTAACATGAATCTCCATTGGATTGACATTGGTATTGCCAACAAAATTTAAAAAAGCAGTTAGACTTCATCCTACTGTATGAGGTGCCAGAGAAGTTTCACTAGTAAGGTTGCAATTTATTAACCCTTTGAACTTGAAAGGCCGGAGACTTGATCAAAGCTAATGTGACGTGTGTCCTTCACTGTGGGAATAGAACAGAGCGCACCCATCATCCATGGCCTCTCCTGTCAGGGATAAAGACTCATGTCTCATACTTACCCTCTACCCAGACATCCCATCACTGGCGGTACTCACAGGTCCTGTGCCAGGCCTGAGGGTGACCTGCTGGGTCCGGGCAAGGGCACTTCACACAGTGACTCTCTTTAGCTAATTGAGGCTCATCACCTGTGTTGTAAGGCTCTAACCCTAGCACGTTTTTCTCTTTGCTTTGCTACAAAGTACAATGACCAAACGGCCACCAGGTGTTCTGTATGCACAACTCCATGAGCCCTGTGGGCTGCTTGAAGGGAGAACATAGGAAGGAACAAAAGAGTAGAAGTACACTGGGCGTGGCTGTATTTGTCTGTGATCTGCTTTTCACATCATGGCAGAGAGACTGGAGAAAGCACTGAATGAGGGACACCTAGCTTTAGTGAAGATATGACAAATATGCACTACGAGTTAAAGTAGAGCCAGCTGGAAGTTCTGTGTGGCGTGTGGCTAGAGCTGCAAAGAATGTCAACGCTGCTCCTGCACGAAAGCCCACAGCTATTCAGGGACAATGGTAACCTAGGTAACAAGGAGACTGGTATAAATTTGTTGCCAACCAAAGAGCCGGAGAGGATGGTTTTGATGAACAGTTTGTTTTCTCTGAAAGAAATAATTACTACAAAGTGGTTTTTTTTTTTATGAATGCTTGTGTTTTCTCTGAAGCCTCAGTAGAATTTTCTTGGTGATTGCAGGAGACAGCAAATAGCCTTGTTTCAATCAATGTGAAAATGTTGCTGCTGTGTAGTCAGAAGGTTTTGTTAAGGGGAAACCCTATGCTCAGCCCAGGTGTTCCTTTCCTATGAAGTGGAGAGGCTTGTCTCTTTCTCAAAGAAAAATGGAAAAAAATCCCAGGGGTGCGTCCTCTATCTATAAATTGAGCTAAAAACGGTGGTCTGGGCAGTTCACAGCACAACGCTTTCTTGTGGATGGAGTTAGAAGTCTGACTCTGCTATTGCTGTGTCCCTCTGTGTAGCGACAGGCTCCAAGCACCCTGCTGTCTGAACCAGAGTTTTGTACTTAACAGTTCTTATCTTGCCAAGTCCAGCACCAAGAGTGTTTACCATTTGTGACTTGGGTTAGCAGACTGGTGTCACCAGCAGGGTGGCATGAGGAAGAGAGAGGCGGGCTATCTTGTCGCAGAGATAATTTCAATTTTACGGACTTGAAAGTAAACATGTAATAGTGTATCTATCTATTTTATTTGTTTAAAACGTGTCACACAAAGCCATCACTTGGTAATTGCATGGTTTTGGTCTCTGGTGTTTCAGAAGTTTCAATCTTCTAATGGACCTCTCATATTACCATTTTGGATTTCAGCATACTATGTCTTGTATAGACTTGTATAGACTTCAGGAAAATTAGATTTGCCTTCATTTGGAGAATTAAATAACAAAATGCTATATACTTTAAAAGGGAAATGTTTTACAGCACTGTTTCAAAACCGTCCAATGGTTCTCTGGATGGAAAAATAATACAACGGAAAACCCCAAATTTTAGGATGTCTGGAAAAACATTGTGAAACAGTGCCCATACTTTGTTTAGCATCATTAAAATGGTTCTATCCTACTGTAGTCATTTTACTATCAACATATCCCTGAATTGATCTCAGCTGCCATTCTCTTTTTGTCACGTGAATGCAGAATAGCACTTGCTGCCTCTCGGTCACTCCCTCTCTCTCTCTCGTACTCACGCACACACACACACACACACACACCCCCATGTACACTTACTTATGAATGTTGCCTGTATCATGCCTATTCCCCCCTTTGCGAGTTGTACAAGCAGCTGATTTAGATTAACAGCTCTACCTCATAGGAAAGTCAAGAAGGTAATGGGTTTGACAGGCTGTCTGAGTCTCAGAGGCCTGCCCTGATCTGAGCTTTCTCCTCTGGCTCACACGCAGCTCAAACCCACTGCTAAATTAAATTCTGGGTATGGAATTCATTTGTCAAAATAAAACAGAGAATGGAGAGGTTGACTCAGAATACTACATTTGAGCTCTAAGAGAGAGAGACGTGTTGTTTGCTTACGACCATGTCTATGCTTTGTGTTTCAGCTATATTTCAGTGGTCATAACAAACACTTTGACCCCTTTGCAGGGCATTAATAAGCATTAGCTTCCTTTCTGGCCTTAGTATTATGTTTTTGTTGGAAAACTTTATGTTATAGTTCTGTGAGGATTCTCCCTTTTTGTCAGCTATTTCTGGTTGAATTTGTATGGATGCAGTTTGTATCTGGCTAAATCGTATCAGGCATTCATAGGGCGGCTGTTTTCCTGGACCTGACAGCAGCGATCAAGTGCAGCATCTCTGGTCTGCCTGGCGCGAATCACTCCGAGTCCGGGCGTTGCCATCTGCAGGTTGGCAGCAGCCAGGATGCCAGCTGTTAGGGAAGATACGTGTGTGCTGGTAGAGCTAGTGACTCCCACCATATGTGACTGGTCAACGGGTGCGGTCAACGTGTTGAAATCCAGTCTGTGTGACCGTAGCCTCTTTTCAGGTGAGCACAGGGGTCAAAGAGTCACCTCAGAGTGAGAAGAAGACGGAGGTCCCTCGATAGCCATCAGGGATGGATCGTCGGAGGGCGCTGGACTGATGCCAGCCGATTTATCCGATGGCCTTTGTTCCTGTTCTGTTTTCCTAGTGCAGCTGAAATTGATAGCGCATCCATTCCGCAGGTGCTGTAGTTACGGATGGCAGAGCTCTTCCCTCTCATTGATCGTGCCGCAGTTCCGTGGTAGTCCTCGCCGAGCTTCCAGCCGGCGAGCAGCGTGAGCCGGAGTTGCTCGGCCTCCGTTCGCTTCAGCTGTTCCCGTCCCGGCCTTGGTCTGGTGCTCCCGCCATCCTTGGGGTTAGTTGTAGTGGGCTCTCCTGCTCGTCCGCTGATTGCAGTAGCTGCATTGGCGATTAATAATTTCTCACTTGATTGTGTTTTGATTGTTTCAGAGGAAACTGTGTATTGAATGACCGTGAGCACTCCAATAAGTCTGTTCACTCGTAAACAGCGACATAGCTTGGCTCCTACGTACCTCCAATTGTAAAAGCAAGTAAATACAATTCAATGTGTTATAATAACCTGTTTTGGGGACATTTAAGAGGTAATTGATCTTGGCAATCAATATTCACGTGGGACTGGAAAGTAGAGAGGATAAATAATGATGGAAATAAACAAATACTTACTTTTCAGTCGATTATTTATTGATGACAGTTGGGACTGCTCCTGAACATGTCTCTGAAGGCTGAAGGGCAGAGACAAGGGCAGGGTCCACCCTAACTAATGCTGTTCAGAGAAGGCCTGGGGAAGGCTCAGTGCCTATGTCCTTTGACCAGTATGCTGTGTAATCTCAATCTATCTATCTAACTGTCTATCTGTCTGTCTATATATAGGTGTATGTGCATATATATAACAGCAATGCTTAAATTAGTAACTAATTGGAGTAACTTTTATTATACCATACTAATCATCACTTCTGTGACAACTTTGTGGGAGAGCTACATTATTACTTAATGACTTTTCTCATTCTTTTTATTATGTTAAAATTACTGCTTGTGACCTTATCATGTAGGGGTTGCATAGTGTTGTTTTTGAAGCTCAGTGACAGTTATCTAAGCCATGATAAGAGGTTATGTGAGGAGGCCCTCCAAAATATATTCTTATAAAATGTTATATTATGCATATTTTTAAAATGATCTCTACCACCCTACCCCCACCACTAGCCCAGATCCATGTAAAAGCTGTCGGTTCCTCTGAAGCTTGCTTCATTAACCTGCCAGGTGGTGGGGGTGTGATTGAACTGCTTCCAGGTATGGTCTTTGAAGACCAAGAAGAGACAGGAATAGATGAGAGAGAAGTTCAGAGAAACACGGCATTCAATTAAGCAGCGGTGTCAGGCCACTGACACAGTGGAGCGCTGGATAACAAACATGCAGGAACGCGATGCAAAAACAGAACAGTACAAATAATAAGCACTAGACGACAGAATGACACATTCCTCTGCACTTTAAGGTGTGTTATTAGTGAGGAAGGATGTCTTTTTAAAGTCATTAATTTATTTCTCAGTCATTTCTTCTTAACCGTTAATGGGGGATTGCGGAGGATTTTATAGTGAGCATGCAGAAACAGAAGCCGGCTGCTTCTGTAGCCTGGGCCAAGGGCTGGGTGGGTAACTGAGGTCAGGCTTGTTTCTGTCCTCCCTCTGCCTTCTTCATACTTTTCCTATTATAGTTTCATCATGATGTCGTTGTTTATGCAGTGTGCCCCGACTGTTGACTGTGTGGCTGTTGTTGTGAGGAAGTGGTTTAATCCTGGGAAACTTTGCCATTCTTCACACTCAAGTGTTCTGCCATACTCAACCAAATAAGCATAGGCAATGGCAGAACCAGGGTGGCAGATGTGTGTGTGTGTGTGTGTGTGTGCGTGCATTTGTTGATATGTGTGCGTGTGTACGTGTGAGGTGTGTGTTTGTGTGTATATGTACATGTGCGTTTGTGTGTGTGAGTGTGTGTGTGTTTGTTTGTGTGTGTAAATGTGTGTGTGTGTTTGTGTGTGTATGTGTGAGTGTGTGTGTTCGTTGGTGTGTATATGTACGTGTCCGTTTGTGCGTGTGTTTGTGTTGGTGTGTATATGTACATGTCCATTTGTGTGTGTGTGTGTGTGTGTGTGAGTGAGTGTGTGTTTGTGTTGGTGTGTATATGTACATGTCCATTTGTGTGTGTGTGTGTGTGTGTGTGAGTGTGTGTTTGTTTGTGTGTGTATATGTGCGTGTGAGTTTGTGTGTATATGTGTGTGTGCGTGTTTGTGTGTAGATGTGTGTTTAGCAGAGTTATGTGTGTTCTGTGTTTATCTGGCTGTGCTGACGTTTGTGTGGACTCTACTCACGCAACTCTGCTCAAGGTTGGACCATTCCTGCCATTCCCCCACCTCCCTCTCTCTCTCGCTCTCGCTCTTTCTCCTTCCACCCCCTCCTTCCCTGTCAGGAACCCCAGCTCCTTTCGTGACAGAAACCCAGAGAAGAAAGGCAACCCGTCCTTCCCCTCACATTTTTGTTCCATTTTCTTTTTTTTCCTTATCCCCCTCTTTTTCTTTGCTCAACTCTGCTGCTTTTCACTACTGTTTTTTTTTTTTTTTTGTCTTCTCAATCCAGCCACCAGCCACATCTGGCTCCCATCATACCCAATCAGTCCTGACAAAGCCCTCTCAACAGATTTCAGAAGCACTGAACTCCAAACAGGGCCGGAGCGCATTTTCAACACTGTGCCCGCCAAGGTTCCTTGCGCTAACCGTTAACCGTTTCCATGGTGTTTCAGGGCAGGCGGGTGGACAGGGCTGGGGGGGAGCGGGGAGGGGAGGGTTTGAGCGCCCCCTGCAGAAGGGGGCAGCGTAAAGCCCAGCTGTCCAATAAAAGGTAACTCCATTTGGACAGGCTGCATGCCTGTAGGGCTCTGCCCTGCTGAGCCTCCTCATGTTAATCACTGATCATCACTTCGCTTATTCTTTCATTTATTCCTGTGTTGGAGCAGCCTGCTGTTTCACTCCCGTGACCCTGGGCCAGCCCAGACAAGATAAAGACAACACAGGAGGGCCCTCTGATAATAAGCCCTGCCAGGCGTCCTGCTTATTCTCTTAATTTATGGATCACTTCTTGTTATCCCAGTAAACTAGAAGTTTCCCCCATAATTCGCAGACCTCCTCTCTACCAACAACCTTCCTCATTGGTCACCTCATGACCCTGCCAGTGAAACCCCTAATCACAGTAGTGCTGAAGAGAAACGTGCTTCCCCACCTAACCTGCATTTAAATTCTGGAATGCCTGTGTGATCTTGTCAGTATACAGTCTGTATGTGGTTGAATGTGTGGATGTGGATGTGGATGTGGATGTGGGTGTGGATGTGACTGTGGGTGTGGATGTGTGCATATGTGTGTGTATGTGTGTGTGTGTGTGTGTGTGTGTGCATCTAATACTTTACCATTTTCATTCTCCATCTTCTGTCTGTGCTGTGCATCTAAGTAGTTTTTGGCAATTATAGTTTAGAAATTACAATGAGAGAGGTGAGGCAGGAGTCACTGAAGACCAGAATAGGTCTATTTGTGCATATGGAAAGGAAACTAAACAAAAGGGATGTGTTTTCAGCTGTTCTCATAATTTCCATTCATTTTTCATGTTCGCTTATAAAGATACCCCACATTTCATGGGCTATGCTAGCCAAAATACAGTTATTTTCATTCTTAGCCTTGAAAAAAATGTATAAAGCTTAAACAACTGCAGCTCTTGCTTGGTCTTGTGTAGATAAGTGCACTATTTCTGTTCGTGACTAAAAGATCTTTAATCTTTGGCCTTAACCAATGAAGCTGGGTTTACGTAATTCCCTTCCTGCATGCACAGACTCACGCACAGACACAGGCACGCACACGCACACGCACACGCACACACGCATGCTGACACACACAAAGTATAAAGGGTCAAGACGAGAGTAAAGAGGGAATTCCTTCCTCTGCTCATGTGTGGAACATCTGTTGCAAAAGAGGTAAATGAGGAGAGAAGGAGGGAGAGACAACAAAACAAGGGAGAGAGAGCAAGAGAGAGAGAGAAAAAGAGAGAAAGAGAGAGAGAAGCCTGTGTGTGCAAATGTGTCAGTGTGTTGTTAGATGCTTTCAAAGAGGGAGGGAGAGAAAGAGTGTGAGTAGAAAAGAAAAGGAGAGGAAATTCTAGTATTGGTAATATTTTCCATAAATCCATGATGTGTTCCATAAATCCCAGCAGACTGGGTAGCTTTTGTACCAAGAAAGTTTGACATTGTGAAGTTCCACCTGTACATGATGAACAGCTTGACGGAGCGATCAGATGACTGCCCCTGCATCACAGCAGATGGGGTGCACTCTTCTCTTTTCATGGTTTAAGAATTCCTCCAGAAAATAAAAACTCTGCTATAATGCTGTGATCTTCTATTGCAGTACCCTTTCTGTGCTCTGCATTTCTCTACACATTTTTCTCAGCTGTTTTCCTCACCAGTAAAGAAGTGTTTTCTTTGAGATAAGCTATGATCATGATACTGAGAGAAAAGAAATGAAAGAGAATGAGAAGATGAAAATAATCACAATTGTGTGTGTGTGTGTGTGCGTGCGTGCGTGTGTGTGTGTATGTGTGCATGCGTGCGTGCGTGCGTGATACAAAAGTATGTGTATGATATCCTATTAAATGCATTTTAAGATTATTATCTGATATGGTACTGGGCACATAATTACACATTAATGAGGTACACTTAATGTGTTTGCAGTCTAGAATTGTGTTCAGTCAGTTATTCTGAGCGTGAAGATTATAATATAACAGGAAAGGATGCAAATATTAAAAAGCAAAAAGAAAATGTTCTGTGTTTACTTAGTTTGCCTATTTCAGGTGAACTGTAATAAGTTCTGTTGATTACTTCCATGCTTTTATGGGGAAATTATCCCAGTCCCCCAATGATAGCTGCTGATGTGACTGATACAGATGTAGTTGTGGTTCAAAAGCTGTTAGCAACAATCTGCACAAGCAGGCAGTAGGGCTAGTGCAGTCACCAGGAGGCCTCTCACAAAGGTAGGCCTCATGACTTGCTGGGCTGGATTTTCCTCATATATGGGTGTATATATGCACTGCTCAAAGGCAAGGAGATGGAAACAGAGATCTAGGAAGCCAGCAGAGTAGGCATTAGCATCAAAGAGCAAACATGACTCAAGTGCCCTTAAGATTCTGGAGTGCTCCACTTCAGCTCGGTCTGTTTTTCCCCATGACCCCCCACTCCTGACTTATAGTTTCCAAGAATTTCAGCACGTGCCCAGTGCTTGTAAAAAGGCTCTTGAAACTGTTGGAATTGGAGGGAATGAGCCATTCTGACTGTTACCTGGAATCAGAGATGCAGCCATCCAGTTCTTCTGCCCGGCCTTATTTCAACTCCAGCACATTATTGCATAATATAAAGAGTATTATACTGAATAATGTGAAAGCTTATGGCAGCCTTTGTTGGCTGTGGCTGTGGGGTTTCTTGTGCTGACTCTCTGTCTCCATTTCTCCGCGGCAGGATGCTGGAGTACTCGCTGAACCTGCAGAACGTCAGCTTCTCTGCCGTCCGAACTGTCAGGGTGCTGCGTCCTCTCCGAGCCATCAACCGAGTTCCCAGTGAGTATCACAAACAGCAGTCACGTCATTTTTATTTTCTGTGCAGTCAAAGTTGGCGTCGTTAACATCATCATCATTTTTGTAATCATCGTCATCATCATCATGGACATAATTTCTGTAACTTTCAGTTGTAGCCATCCAGACCATTGTCACACCATCATTTTTAACATCACTATCACCATAACTATTGTCCTCTCCATCTTCACTATCTGCGTCATCATTATCACCATCATCATCATTCTCATTTTGTGATACAGGCACCATCATTATCCCCTCCATATGTATGATATTTTAAACATGTTTATCGTAATTAAAGTCCTCATAGTCATCAGCATCAGCATCACTTCATAAGCCTTTCACATGTACGTTTAGGCATTCTGCAGACTCTTGTCCAGTGTGTCATGAGCGCATGCATGAAGGTTTAGGCAAGGAGCAGAGCTGATGCCAAGTCATCAGTGTGAAAACCAATAGTAGTATTTCATACATAATGTTACAGTATAAAGTTATGCATAAGAGGGAGATTGAGAATATAGCTCTTTATATTTCAGGGGTATAGTGTTTAATGTAGCGTAGGTAGGGCTCATAAACCCATGTTGAATTCCTAGAGTTCAGCTATAGATTTCTGAATGATTATCATTTGAGTCATCATTCAAACTGTCATTATTATAACTATTGTGTATTCATTGTTTACCCTACAGCACATACCTGGGAAAAAACTATGGTCACAGTAGCATTATAGCTGAATTGAAATACAAATAAACGAGTGATGAAAAGTACAATCTAGCGCTGAATCAGCAGTTTTCTGTCCCTTGTCCCATGGGGAGCAGTCTGGCTTGTTACTGACACTGAAGGTTATTAATTGTGCACCTGAGACCCATTGATTCTAATGGCCCTCTAACACAAATGTTCCAGAAAACTATATATAGTCCTTGCCTTGAAATTTCCCTGGCCATTTTGTTGAAAAATGCCATCTTTTTATACCCATCTTACCCATTCAGCTCCAGAGCTGTAGATTTATGGATTTTTTCCCTTTCCCTATCCTTTACAGCTACTGTCTTCAAACGCACAGTGCACAGGCAATGAAATAAAACAACAATGGGAGTTACACAAGCATTTCGGAAAAAGGGGGGGATGTTTCATAACCTGCCTCTTTATTCCCTCGAATGGCTTAATGGATTGTAAAGTTAGCCCGATAGTAAATGCCCATTTTCCCTCGCCCCATTTCCTTTTGGGAGTGTTCTTAGTCTGGCATTGCCTTCCACTCTTTATCATGCTAACTCTATATAGAGGGTGCAGCAATTTGGTCTGCTGTCCCTCTGAATTCTGTATTCATGCAGGAGAAAGGTGATGATTTCAGTGTTTTCATTAATTTAACACTGCAGTGTAGAGGGTATATAGTAATGTAGTCAGCTGTGCCACAGATTTCTGCATTTGTGCCGGAAAGAGGTGGCGACGATTTGAGTGTTTTCATTCATTTAAAGTTGCGGTGTTCCAGCTAAAACCCAGAATACCGCAATAGCCCACATTCGTTATTTGCAAGCCTACTGGGCCAATGGACACTTTTGCCATTGCTATAACGCAATGCTATTATTTTCATCAAACAGCAAGACCCCAGATTACTGTGTTCTGAATCACGTTTTTTTTTATTTCCCTACGTACACTTTCTCTCTGGGCCCCTCTTCATCAGCCATTCATCAATGCAGATTGTGTTTGCGATAAACGACGCTCGTGTTTCCGCTCGCTGCCCCGCGGCGCGCGGGGTGCGGGCCGAGAAGTGGCCCGGTAATCACTCTCGGAGTGGACTCAGGGGCGGGGCCATCTGGGCCCGCTCCCTCACGTCTACGCAAGCACTATCTGTAATTAACATTTGTGTCAATTCAACACATGGGGCTCGGGGATAGGGGATAGACAGACTCGTTTCTCATTTAGGAGCCACTCAGTCTAATTAGAGCCCTAATGGAGGAAGTAAATTGGAGATTATTTCATCTTCACTTCCCCCTACTGTTTAATGTCACTTTTTTTTTTAGGGGAGAGGGAGCTGTTGATTTTTGTTGTGTACAATTTATCATTTTTCATCCTTTTCCTCCTAATCAAGACATGTGGTGAGGCGTTCAGGGGCGAAATCACAGCATCACTCATTTACTTGCTCAGCTGAGCACAGCAGTGGCACCTTGGCAATTTTGCCGGGGCCCTCTGAACCCTTGGCTAACGAGGGCTTCCAGAATCCCCAGTCATCTGAGCTTTGCGTCCTCGCCTCTGTCACCCTCTCTGGCCTGTAAATAAACATGCCATTTAACACCAGAACCAGCTAATCCAAGCCTCACCGGCGTAGTACTGGAATCTACCTCCATGAGATTTATTCTTAATTCTTATTAACTTCTTTCCTGAATGAAGTGGCAAAATGAGGTGAGTTGAACAAGGTGCCAATGTCTTTGGTTCTTGGGTATATGCCATGCTCTGTGGCTAATTCTCTTGTTCTGCTGCACGGAAGTCCATATATTACGGATTTTACTTTCTCTGAGGGCTGTTGTAGGGTATCACACTGCCAACCTTGCAGTCTTAATGAGGTGCAGAGTCCCTCCCCCCCCCCCAGCACAGGCTCCCTGATTGATGGGGAACCACGGCAGCACTGTCAGGAAAATTAAAGATACTCTCACCCGTATGAGGAGAAACAAACTTTCTGCCAGCTCGTAAGTTTCACCACTCACTTGTGAATTATTTGCATGTCCTTTGGTTGCTTAAGGTGGCCATAAAAAGGTTGTTGCTCAGCCTACACCTGCTGAAACTGGGTAGATGCAGCTCTGCTCGATGGAGACGTGATGTGGAGCAGGCACCCTGCCTTCCCCAGAGCTCGGCCGCGAGGACTTATCAAAATTAAGGACGCCCTGAGGTTAATTGTATGCTTTCCCCTCAGCCGCATGTTATAGACCCAGTTATTGTTTCAAGTGACAAATTAGCTGATGGTCAGGCGAAGCTCAGGGTGATGGAGTGGTCATGGTTCCCGGAGAACATGGGCAGTAATTGAAACCGCAGATGGGAATGTTAAAATTAAAGAGGGGGAGATACAGGAGGCAGTCCTGGTGGAGAAAATGACCGGCCTGACAAATGTGCCTGAGACGTGGGAGGTGATTAGGTGCGAGGATTATGGAGATGAGACCTGGCCACTGACTGAGAGGAAGAGAGAGGGAGAGGAGGGGGGCAGATAGCACTGGGAAGAGGACAAAAAAAGAAAAAAGGAAAGATTGAAATCCCTCCTGAAAAAAAATCATTAAAAAACAGCAATTTGGGAAAAAATGAAGGAGAGGTTGATGGATAGAAAGATGCATGCGTATATGTGTATAAATCAATAAGTGATCATTGTAGGGCATATACATATGAAAGTCATTATGCATTTCATCAGACCCGCTTAAATGCTTTGCTTTTAAATAGACTGGAGTCATTGTTTGCCCATGGCCTTTATAAACATTATTGAATTGACATTAGCGAGATGGAGCATTTTGTCATGTTTGATATGGTTTGTGGGCTGCTGATTAGACATATATCCACACCCTTGCATTTCAGGCGTTGTCTAGTTAAAGGTGTATGAAATAGATTATCTTCTGTGAATTTCATTTTGTAATGTAATTATTGTTCTGTCCTAAACCTCTGTGATGTAGATGAAGGTTGAGTATCGTATAATTAGCCTGTGATGAGTAAACTCTGGGAACAATGAACCAAAAGTGATAAACAAAACACTTCACACCAAGTTGTTAAACCCTTTTGTTGTAACGTAAAACCTTTCCCGGAAGAACTTGTCTAATTTCCTTTGGAAATTCTTCATCAGAATAATTAACTATGAAAATAAATAGTTGGCTTCAAGAACTAACAAATGCAAGCTGGTATCAGGAAAAAGGTTTTGCATCCAGCATTCGGCTTGCTTTCCAGAAGTCCCATTTCTCCATCCCTGGAATTTTTCCATTATGGGCAGAAATCTCAACTCCCTTTACCGGTCTTATTTTTCAAACGAGCCTCTTTCCGTTAATGTCCTAAAACAGTTGAATCCTTTTTAAAGACCCGGCTGCACCATCATACGCACTTGCTTACATCAAACTAGAGTGCTATTAAGTAGAAACAGGTTACAGTGCATTAAGCAGGTAATTTAAATAGCTGAGCTAAGCTCTCCTGGCTAAGTAAACCCCGCTGTATGTAGCCAGCAAAAGGGAAGGCCTTCTAGAGGTGGGGGCTTTCTCCAGACCAGGACTGGGCCACCGACTGCTCAGGTAGAGACCCAGGTGTGCTGCGAAGTCTCTTCTGAAAAAGTCCATTAAAGCCTGTCTCTCAGACAGTGCTGATGCTGGCAGTGTTCGGCTCAGCAGAAAGAAGCAGATTTGATCTGCCTGTAAGCAGATGGTTCCATATCCAAAGCAATTACCGTACAGCCATGCTTGTGAAATGGCTGCCATCAGTGTGTTTGAAGTGGGCACAAAAGCGCTGGAAGGCTTTTGTTAGAGATGCATTGGCAATGACAAAGCATGCTATCAGTATTTTCCTGGTCAGTCAAAGAAGCAGCAATGCTCTGCTCCCACTTCTGTTCAACTGTGTTGTCTTTAATGATGATTATCTCAGGATTTTTATTTAATTTGATTTCATCTGAGTGAGTGTGTTGTTCTGGTTTTTCCCTTGTGCTATGATTTGAATTAAAGAGACAAGTTCCCTTTATGGTGAGAATTAGAAGTTGTGCATTAATGTCAACATTTTGCTTTTGCAATGACATAAGCAAAAGTATCCCGTAATGTTCCTTGGCCCTTATTGAGGCACTCTCAGGGGTTAATGGTGAATTAAAGCATTTTTACATGTTTTTTACGCCCAGGCTTGTCTTAGGGAACAAGCTGTACTGTTCACACCGTCTGTGACACTGATCGTGTTCCTCTAGATTTTCAGCACAAATGTGTTTTAGACATGAAGAGCATATCATTTTGCTTTTTTAAAAACATCCACTTATCTTGCACAAGGAAACTAATGGTCTCATCAAAAATTGTGCACTGTGCACAAAAGCTAGTGTAATAAATTGCATACACAGTATCTGTACAGTACACTAATTACTCAGTTTAATGAACCACTTGTTTATGGCAATTAATTTCAGAACACAATTGGAACTACAACAAATTTAACAATGAGCACGGAGCCATACACGGCAAATTAAAAGCAGAATTTTAACCAGGAATTTAGTATCAATCTCCATTTCGATATCATAATAAAGGTGCGGCACAGTGGCCTTCCATATGGATTACCTATAACATGGTGAGGTCATGGATCCCCTGTCTCATAATGGATAATGGACCCACTTCATAGAGAGAAGTTAGATTCCTTTGTGCCACATATTAAACAGCATTTCAAGAAGATCAAGCAAAGCAGGAAAATAGATTCCAAGGAGAAAAGGGAAAGCCTAAAGCATAAATATGGCTACTAGTTGTATAACTAATGTATGGTAAACATATGAGGAATTATCATCTTTCCCTCTCATTCATCCTGATATATGGAACAATTTTAAAAGCATTAGAATTTATTTGATTGAATTAAATTATGTCTTTGAGGAAGAACTAGCTTACTGATGAGACAATAACATATTGAGAAGTTGAAAAATAAGTGTAATTTGTATGGTCATTCTTGTTGTATTTTCCTGGGACCTCTGGATTGAACCAATGCTAGTCTGGTTAATTTCTTGACAAAAGTCTCTTAACATCAAACTGCTACTACAGTGCATCCACATTGATTGCCTTGTTGTCTTCAAATAGTACTTACCTTTAATGTATGCATACAATACACACAGTTGTCAGGGTATGCCATTTTGTATATACTGAATGTCTATGATTTTTTAATATATTTTTTTATTTTATCTCAACCTCACAAGAAACATTCTGAACTTCTTAGACCTAGAATTGCTACATACAGCCATTCCAACTTTCCAGTCTCCAATTCTGTGGCTATAGCTTGGCCCATATCTCTCAGTAAATTATTCGGACAATTCTTTTCTTCTGTTTTCAGAAAATCACAAAAAGCCACATTTATTTGACCTGAACATGATTTCTGCGTGTACTTGGCCACAATTTTGATGTCAGTGCCCAAGAAGCCCTATTTCTGTGTTGTGAATGCACAACAAAAGCTGCAAATCTGTTCCAATTTTCTGTAAATAGGTGTCTAGCTAACCCCAATGTCAAATGCATTCTCATTAGACCTTCTGTATTAAATGGTTTTCACACTGAGCACCTGAAAGCTTTCATTTCTAAGTCTATTAAACAAAAGGTGCAAAATAATTCCTGTTAAAATTATGTAATCCTTTCTCATGTAACAAAACAAATACTGATATAAAAAAAAAATCTAATCCAGCCCTTAGGCAACAATAGTGTCAAAGTTTAATCAAATCTGAACATGTGGGGAAAAATGAAATGCGACTTTGGAAAAGGACAGCATGTCATAACAGCTGATATTAATGCAATGTTTTTTTCTCATGAATTATGTTGCACTTATCGATGTGAAAACGTGATGTTACAGTGTAGCTTGGGCATTAGGTTTTATGTATTATAAAAATAATATCATTTTACAATGAACGCATTTAAAACAATTAAAACAAGAACATGCAAAACCTAAATCCAGTGGTGGTTGTTATAAATATGTTTTTTGTTGCTTGTTGAATTTAGATTGTGATGTAGTCTGTGTTGTTAATGACTATAGACATGCATCGTATCCAGTGAAATTCAGTTTTTTCCCTGCTGGTAGTGGCTTGCTCTGATCAGTGTTCCCTCAATATGTGTAATTTACTGCTCACAGCAGTTGTCACAGGCAAGCACATAGCTGTCAGCATTACTTTTGGAATTACTGCACCAATTACCTAAAAAAGTCTGACACATAATTAAGTTTTTATTTACACTTGAGTCACCTGCCCTTCAACTGCCCCCAGACTGACATTAGGTGGAATGTGAAGAAGGTTTTATTTTGTATGTTTTATTCTTGATTTTCACAAATCAGTTTGAGATATTTTCTGTAATAGTCTGGCAAATCTCTGTGGGGAAAACAATGTGTCATCATGTGTATGTCCATACACACCTGTAGGTGTGTGTGTGTGTGTGTGTGTGTGTGTGTGTGCTTGTGTGTGCACATGTGCGTGCGCATGAGCATGTGTGCACATGTGCTTGTGTGTTTTACATGCGTGCACCTGTACGTGTGAGTGTGTGCGCGTGCATGCTTGTGTGTTTTACGTGCACGTGTGTGTGTGTGCGTACATGTGAGCGTGTGTGTGTGTGTATGTGTGTATCAGTGTATCTAAAGCACCATGTCTTCCTCAGGTATGCGGATCTTGGTTACTCTGCTGCTGGACACCCTCCCCATGCTGGGAAATGTGCTGCTGCTGTGTTTCTTCGTCTTCTTCATCTTCGGCATCGTGGGAGTGCAGCTGTGGGCGGGGCTGCTCCGAAACCGCTGCTTCTTGCCTGAGAACTTCACCCTGTGAGTCCCAGGGGGTGCGACTTGAGATGGTTAGATGGGCTCCCAAAGCTAATGGCTAGCCTAGTGCTTAAGCTGTGTGGCCAGAGTGAACAGTGGCCTACCATAATAATCGCCCAAAAACATCTCACACAATTAGTCCAGTAGGGGTCAGAAATAATTAAAGTGTCATATTACAGCAATACGTTAAATAAAGACACACATAATATATAAAATGTTGAATATAATGTATAATTTGTATTATAGGAGCAAGGATGGAGGAACCTGAGTAAACCAGTATTTATTATTGCATCAGCAACCTGTTTTTTGCCATTCAATTTTTAGAAAAATGGCAACATTTTCATCACTTCATTTGGTTTTCAGTTTGGATATACTTATGGAAAGACTACAGGTTATCAATAGATGTTCAGATGAATATGCAACAAATGTGTTTGCATCATGAATCAACATAGAAGATGGAATCAGAATCACAGTAGTGTGTATTCTGCAATGTGTTGTAATAATCTGAATGCAGCATGCAAAATATACCGTTAGAACAACATAGGAAGGCATAAATCCATGGAAAGTTCATGTTTGTCCAATGGGTGACTGAAGCGACATGATTCTCAGTGCAGTTAATTCAGTGAGTCACTCTCACCGTGAAGTGAATTTGTGCTGACAGACGCCCCAATTATCTTCAAACAGAGATGTGCGCCATTAGAGCTGGGCCATGCGAGGTTGGCTTTCTGCTGCCGTTTGTTAGCGTTTATCTCTCCGCTGTCGAGTTGGTGTGAAGCTGAATGGTGGCACAAAGCTCACGAATGATCCTGAAACACAGGAAAACAAAATATGGTTGCATTGCATCACTGCTTATGAAAATGTAATTAATATGCAAAACAGCCATTTTCTTTTTATTACTGAGAACTACTGTAGCACAAGCTGGGAAATCTGTAACTTTTTTCACTTCCTATTGAGTGTATCCTTATGTTGCTACAGTTTTCTTGTGACATTGTTTCATGTTTAAATTTCTATTACTGTGTAATAACTCTGTTGTGTTGTTATTGTGGTTACATCGCTCCTCATGCTACATGCCATGTGCTGACCTGCCTGCATTCCCAATCTGCAGTCCCATGTCCTTAGGGCTGCACGACTACTATCACACAGAGAACGACGACGAGAACCCCTTCATCTGCTCGCAGCCGCGTGAGAACGGCATGCGGCACTGCAACGCCCTGCCCAAGCTGCACGAGGACGGGCTGCAGTGCCAGCTGGACTACAGCGCCTACAACAGCACCGACAACACCACCTGCGTCAACTGGAACAACTACTACACCAACTGCTCTGCCGGGAACCACAACCCCTTCAAGGACGCCATCAACTTTGACAACATCGGCTACGCCTGGATCGCCATCTTCCAGGTGGGCAATCTCCCCATCCCCCTGACTCCCCCCCCCAACTTCCACCCCTCCTGGCCCCCATCCCATTGGATTTGGCTGACTCTCATTCGGACAGTGCGTCTCTACATACCACATTGCATTTGTATGGGAGTAATTCTGTTTTGAGGCTGAATTGTTTTGTATAATTATTTTGGCAGCTCACTTCACCATGTTTGTGATGCTGTTCTTCACACCACGCCATGCTACGCTCAAACACAGCCTCAGCTGTTAGCCGAGGACACCAGTCTGTTACTGTCCACATTACACAGCAGTTTATCATTTCCCTCTGCTCCTCTATTTGTATAATTCTCGACTGTTAAGAATGTATAGTACCTTGTCTCCTTGCAGGACTTAGATACTGACAGGTGGGTAATTCCTCCATTGATGCTCAATTTTTTTAAAAAAACAACCCATCTCAGAGTATCGCTGAAATCTTTTAGGATCAATTGTTCCAAAGCCAGTCAGTGATACAGGATGGGGAATAACAGCTTCAATGGTTATTAGCATTCATTTATTTAAGTATCCTTGCTACCTATAATTAATTTTAATTTGGCACTATCTCTTTTCCCCTAATGTGAATTCAGACATCAATTAAGGCAGGACTTTTCTTCTTTTGGTCACTGTGCTATTCCGTGGTTTTGGTAAATCTAAATATAAATCTGTTATAAACAGAGGAGCCGCCATGCACTGAATACTGGGAAGGATTTGAGGACTTAATCTCTCAGTTGCGAGCTGCCAATATTGTGATCCTTGTGCTCAGTGCTTAATTCGCTGCCTCTGAAATCAATTAGCCGTCTGACAGCTTCTCATCTGGGTTTCACACTCAATAACATCTTGTAAATTGCAGGAGGAGTGTTTCTGTTTCTCTTTGATTGTTGCATGAGTGACAGGTGCACAGCGTCGCCGAGGCAGCCGAGCCCCAGCCTGGTGCATCGAGGCTGGTTCAGTGCACGGTCCCTGTGTTTCCTGCAATACAGCGAGCTGTGGACAGCACTTCTGTTTTGTGACAAGAAAACAAGGAGTTGAAAAAAATTCCATAGTTTTTTGTACCTGAAAAAGTTTATGCTTATGCTCATGCTGTCTCTCTCTATCTCTCTCTCTCTCTCTGTTTCTGTCTCTCTCTCTCTTTCTGCCTCTCTTTGAAGGTGATCACTCTGGAGGGATGGGTGGACATTATGTACTTTGTGATGGACGCCCACTCCTTCTACAATTTCATCTACTTCATCCTCCTGATCATAGTAAGTAATGCGAGTGTGGTCGGGAGCAGTAGCATTAAGCGGAGTCCAGACAGCACTGGGATTCTTATCAGGGGAGGCACACCTGCTGTAGAATGCAGGGTTAAGCCGCGTGCCACGGTAAACAGCACTGTTCCAAATGCCTGCTGTAACGGATGCTCCGAGACCCGCGTGCGCTTCTTTACTCAAGTACAAAGGACTCATCTCCTCAAGCTCACATTCTAAAATGTTCATGCGTGCTGAACTTCCAGGGAGAACATGTGCCGGAGAGCGGTGAATCATGTTTGAGTTGGCTGAAACGGTTAGCTGTAATGTAATGGATATAGAACTGAGCACTCCATCACACGCACCTTCAGATAGGTATTATCCAAACCTGCCGAGTAGCTGGCCACTGCTCCCAGCAGCTGATGAGCTTCTTATGTTCCCAGCATGCTTTGAACTAGACAGTCTGAACCCTATACACAGTAATTGCCACTCACAACACTTGTTGATGGGAATTCTAAATGTCAGATTTTTGTTTAACCAGATAAGCCAGAAGTTGTAAAATCAAAATGTACTTCTATGCAGCAGTGTATACAAATTTTGACCAGGTCTCTCAAAAAGGAGACTTATGAAGAATTGCACCTCCAGAATGCACCTCCACAATCTTGTTGTGAAAACCTTCTTTATAAGAGCTTCCTTAGCCTGAGCTTTTATTTACACAACAGCCCTTGCATCACATAAAATATTTTGCCGGTTTGACTGCACCATTCATACAAATGCAAAATGGGTGCCTGATCTGTCAAGCAAACAAATCCTCAATCAATCAGTCAAATCCTAAGTAACATAATCCATCAATCGACCAAATCATCAATCACTCAATCAGCGACGTGTTGGGATTGTTCCTTCTGTCCCCAGGTAGGGTCCTTCTTCATGATAAACCTGTGCCTGGTGGTCATCGCCACACAGTTTTCGGAGACCAAGCAGAGGGAGAGCCAGCTGATGAAGGAGCAACGGGTGCGCTTCATGTCCAACGCCAGCACGCTGGCCAGCTTCTCCGAGCCGGGCAGCTGCTACGACGAGCTGCTCAAGTACCTGGTGTACGTGGTGCGCAAAGCCAGCCGGCAGCTGGGCCAGCTGACCCGGGCGGCGGCCGTCCGGGCCGGGCTGCGGGTGCGACCGACGCCGGTGCCCGAGGAGGCCTCGCGCAAGCGGAGGCGGCGGAAGCAGAAGCAGGGCTCCGTCCACCACCTGGTGCACCACCACCACCATCACCACCACCACTATCACCTGGGCAACGGCAGTGTCCACCTGGACCGCCCGGCACCCCAGCTGGGAGACGTGGAGACGGGTTCGCTGCACAACGGCAACGGCGCTGGTCGCCTCATGCTTCCGGCGCCTGCATCCGCCACCCTGAGCCCCCCCGTGCCCTCCCTCCCCCCTCCCGCGCCCAGCAGCGCAGAGTCCGTGCGCAGTGTTTACCACGCCGACTGCCACCTCGAGCCACTCAGATTTACCCCGTCCCCAACCTTCGCCCCTGCCCCACACCGGCAGGGCCTCAAGAGGAACTCTATGCCCTGCACCATGCCCACAGCACCCAAAAACTACCCCACATTGCACCCCTCCTCCTCCCTGGAGCAGCCCATTCAGAGGGCCCTAGCAGACCCTGCGGGCAGCAGCTGTGGTGCCAGCATCCTCACCAACCTCAACATACCGCCACCAGCCCTCGGCATGTCCCAGTGCCTGGTGGAAACGCACAGCCCAACAGGTACTGTGCTTGCGCCATACCACCAAAGCAGGTTTCACTGCTCTTACCTCTATTTTTGTTACTCTCATCAGTCTCTGTTCACTGAAGTCATATTTGAAGTTAATAATGACAAAATTACTATGTTTGCTTATGTACAAGGATTTCCATGGCCTGATGCTCAGTGTCAGCCAACTACCTAACAATTTGTCTACATGCATGAACAAATCATGTGATATACATTCTCTGCACATCAGTGTGAGCCTGTGACCAGTCACGTAATTCATCCAATCCTCAGAGGTGCCTGGTGTTCAGCCTGTGGGAAGCTGACCCTGGTCAGATGTACACCCACGGCATTTTAATGGAACGTTATGTTAATGGAGCGCTTTGCCCAAAGCTTAGTCGCTCAGAAGCCAGAATAACAAATTTAATTGCTTTATACAACAGACACAATACACAAGGGATAGGAGAGAAAACAGGATACAGTTAAAGACAATAAAAACACAAGGGATTAAATAAATGAATGAAATGAATGAATCATTGCATATATATAGCACTTTTCCGAACGCTCAAAGCGCGTTACAGTGATGAGTGGGAACTCACCACACCCATCTCCAATGTGTAGCACCCATCTGGGTGGTGCACGGCAGTCATTTTTGCACCAGAAATCTCACCACACATTAACTAAAGTGGAGAGGGAGAGAAAATTTTTTTTAGCCTATTATATCAGGGGATGATTAGGTGGCAAGTTTGAGAGATCCAGGTTGGGAATTTAGCCAGGACACTGGGGACTGCCCTACTCTTTGTGACAAGTGTTACAGGGTCTTTAATGACCACGGTGAGTCAGGACCTCGGTGTAACGAGAGACGGCATCTCCAACAGCACGGTGTCCCCCTCACTTCACTGGCATTGGAGTTCATTCGACCAGAGTGAAAATTGCCCCCAGTTGGCCCACCAACACTACTTCTAGCAGGAACTTAGTTTTCCCAGGTGGTCTCCTACCCAAGTACTAGCCAAGCCCACACTTGCTTGTCAAATGAGTCAAATGTCATGCTGATTGGATGTTACTATAAATCATATAATAGTCTGATTGTTTGAATTGAAAATATTTCAGTTCACTGGTTTCCTGTAGTGGAGCCACAGCTGAAATAAGGCATTTCGAGGTCATAACTGTCTTAAGCCTATGAAGGTCTGTTTGTCGGTCTCCTCAGGACATTAATGAGCAGATAATTTGATTACCATGCAGTCATTCATCTGTCTTGCTGGTCTGTCTAGGCTCAGGCAAGGGCCTCTGCAAGCTGACCAGCACCAACTGTAGCAGCAGCAACATAGACGCCAGCATGACCTTTGACCCAGAGAACTGCCCCTACTGCGCCAAGTCCGCATGCAACGATTCAGAAGGCACCGAGGGGAACGAGACCCACGACTCGGACAGCGAGGGAGTTTACGAGTTCACGCAGGACGCGCACTACCGAGACAGCAGGGACCCCAACAAGGCGGGGTCCATCAGGACAAAACTGGGAGCTCGCACTCAGGTGGTGCTGCGCTTCTGGAGGCTGGTGTGCAACACTTTCCGCAAGATTGTGGACAGCAAGTACTTTGGCCGAGGCATTATGATTGCCATCCTCATCAACACGCTCAGCATGGGCATCGAGTACCACGAGCAGGTGAGTGTACATCAGCACCCCAGTGTTTCCCCTCTGGAGCATTCTGCTAGAGGTAGTATAAACACCAATGGCCTTACTGTAATTTAAGAGTAAAAAGTCATACCCTTCAAACAGACATGTCAGCTACTGACAAGTACAAGAACTACTGTGCATCAAACATATCAGAGGCCCTTTATTTTTTACCACATTATATAAATGGATAACCGTGTAGTTGTTTTCCTTCATTTGTTGTGGTAGAAGTTTGGCATATTGGACTGAACTTGGTACCTGTGTGCTACATTTGAACTGGCGCAAGGACATCCCATCCCAAATCATCTTTCCTGATCTTAGAGATGCCAGGGGGCACTACAGGGTTTACAGACAACAGGTTGGCATTAGATATCTCTGCCTGATGATTAAGCTGCCTAAAGGCTACGCTGCCCTCCAGATCAGTGCCCTGATGTTTCCTGGGGAATAGGAGACCTGGGGAAGTTATAACCGGCCTGCCTGCCTGCCCTTCTTAACATCGTCTTGGCCTCTTTTTGGTTTCTGTGGAAATTAGATAGCGGCAGATAGTCCATCCTTCTCCTGCCTAATGACCTGTGAACCGTCTCGGTGACAGAAGATAAAAGGTTTCTCTTTGTTACACAGGGAAGAGAAACGAGGGTTTGTGTATTATTCCTTTCAGCAAGGAATAACACTGCCAGAGGGCCAGGCCCAAGTCACCTGTAATGTATAGCTGTTATTTAAGATCCACCGTGGATCAATGTTTCAGCGTTCCCCTGTGTCTCTGAGCAAATTCTCATCAGTTTGTGATGATTCATTCATTCGCAGACGTGAATGGGTGAGCTTCTTTCAGCCCACCCACCAGCATCGTTGCTCTGCTGTTTTAGCATGCTACTCAGACTGAGACAGACTTTTCTTTACCACATGGGCCACATTACTACTGCTGAGAGCTTAGCTAGATTCCAGAGGAAAGTCCTTTGATGGTAATAATGCTGAAACCCATCATGTTGACTGTACACAGTAGAGCTGTTCTCCCTTGTAGCCTACCTTTGTGAAAATGAGGTTGATGCACTCCAGCAGTCAGATGAGCTTGTGTACCAATACTCTGCGCAGCAATTAGCAGTGGTCACGGCCCAATTTAAATCTTCTGTAAGCAGATGTATCTCTTTGTATGCGCTTCCATTGGCCGTCTGTAAACGCTGCCTTCGACAAAACGCAACGGCTATGATTCATGTGGAATTCCTGAATTCAGATCTTTTGCACAGCCGAACTCTTGTTGTTTATGGGAGGGTAATTTGGGACATGTGATGTGTTGGCATGTGAGTGTGAAGGCTGGATTGATGAGTAGGACTTGCCTGTGAACATCTGAAAGTCATTGTGCTTTATTTAAACAGCACGCTCACACGCCTCGCCCCCTCTTTCATATCCTTACGGAGCGTGTTCTCTGGCTAATGCTTACCGAAGACGCTGACCTGCTCACATTTGAAATAGATTATTCTTGATGCAATTTACATTGTTCTCATTCTTTATTTGATTGCCATTACTAAAGCTAATGTCAAGTTTTTTATCGGTCATGTCAAGAACTACCTAGGAATTTTTTTGAATATATCCAGGATCATTTTCATTAACCGTTTTAAATCTATTCAGTGAATTAAGATTCATTTTCATTCAGGGGATGCCTTAAACTAGGGCTACCAAGTTCAGGTCCTGTGGGCCACAGTGTCTGAAGGCAATGGCTCCAGCCATGAGTTACCCCATGCTATTTCACAAATGAGTGTACTTCTTGAATAAAGGAGGTAAAATGGTGAAATCAGGTGGTGTAGTGTATAGTTGGAGAAAATACCTGCAAATACTGCGGCCCACAGGACCTGGAGTTGAATAGTGCTGCCTTAAAGGTTTCTCAGGACCTCTTCTCTAAGCATAGCTTAGTATGGAAACTTATGGATGATGTTCTCCTCCAGATCATTTTGGGTAGCTCTCTGCACATTCCCAGGGGATATAGCCATTGCGAGCCCCCCAGTGCCTATTTTTCAAGCACATATCTGATGAACGGGAGATAGGAACAGAGGAGGAATTCAGATTTACAAGGTTACTCAGGTTCTTTGACCCAGTCCCTCAACAAATAAATCCGACGCCAACCTGCCTAATTGCATCTGTTCTCTTTAACTTTCCTGGAAGGTTTATAGGCTCTCTGTACCCCCATCACTGCTCTCTCTCTCTCTCTCTCGCTCGCTCTTGCTCTCTCTCTCTCTCTCTCTCTCTCTCTCTCTCTCTCTCTCTCTCTCTCTCTCTCGCTCGCTCTTGCTCTCTCTCTCTCTCTCTCTGGGTTCAGGGTGGTGGGTGCAGACCCTCTGGGCCTTTGCATAAAGGACACTTTTCATTGTTTTGTTGTTGCATAGACAGCCCGTTGACTCTTCATCTGTTCCTGTTCTATTTACATTTAACCAAGTCCAGTTATTACAGAACTGGAGCAGCTTTGGATTTTATGTGGTGTTAATGTGCAGCACTCTCTGTGTTAGAAAATATTTACAGAAACATGGGACAGATGTAGTAAAGAAGGAGAAAGAATAGAGAGAATGAGTGAAAACAAAGAAATGGATATGTGTGGTGCACATTCCAGAAAGAGGGCCTGCTCAGCTCCATGCCTCTTTAGCAGAGCCAGACTGTGTTTCTTGGAAAGGGACCTACTGAGCACTCTCTAACACGCTATAGCTCCTCAAATCTGACCATGCTCTAACTATTTAAAAGAATTTGCAGAATCAAGAGTGTGGTTTTGATTTGAGGAATCAAATACCACTCTCACACCACCACCACCCCACCCCCACCCCCCTCCAAAACTGACACACACGCATACACCAACACGCACGCATACACCCACACACACGCACACGAACATGCACGCATACACCCACACACATACACACACGCATACACCCACACACATACACGCACACACACGCTGTTCCCTCCCTCCCCTCCCTCCCCTCCCTCCCTCCCTCTCTCTTTCCCTGCTGGCTAAAAGTCACGTCAGCTTGCTGTGCCAGAGTGAATTGTAATTGTTTTGTCTGCTTTGTGCTCCCTTAAGGAATAAGGTCAGTGCTTTAAAACGTAGAGAGTGTGGAATCCGTGGCGCCTACGGCTTGTGAACCCAGCCCCTCCTGCTGGTGTAACCAATGCCTCGCTGGCCCCTCCTGCCAGTTTAACGAATGCCTGCTGGACCCTCGGGCAGCCTGGCCGTCCCTTGCTGGACAACGCATTGCACACAAACACTGAAGATTTCTGACTTAAGAGCGTGTCATCACACACATTATCTAATGGAATTATATGTTTTGGAGAAGACTTAAGGAGGATCCCGGGAGCCAGAGGAGCTCTTAGCTCGAGTTAAAACTCTGGAACACTGCTCCATGGCAGTTATATGCAGTCTATCAAAACACTCTACCTTCATTTTGTGCCTCTAAAACACAATATTAAATGTTAAATTTTATTCTTTTGGAAAAAAAACTATTTTCTAGATTATAAAATATAAAAGAGATATCAGAAGCTGTCAGAATTTGAGACTCGTTAAAGCATTTATAAAAAATTTTAAAAAACATTTGTGCAGGGGGTGGCTGATGGGGTTGTGTCATAATCTTTGGCAGGAATGTTCAGCAACTCAGCTACAAGTTTATTCAATTACACTAATTCAGTGTAATTGTGATGTTAATGGCCACCAAAAAAAAATAGAGTAGTCCTGCAGAGTAATTTACAAATTTGTGCCATGGCTCCTTTAAAACTCAGCTATGCTGGAGGCGGCTGTATCTTCGGGGTTGTTAGATCAAGTAGGGATGTTTTTCTTCTCTTGTGGGGGACAAACAGAGCGTCTAAATGGTCTTTATAAATCCAGCAGTTGTGTCTCAGAGGGAATTCTACAAGATAAACTACTCGCACACATGTATAATGGATGCAGTGTATAGGAGAGAATCGGGGCAGACTGCTGCCTGTGTACCCAGTATAAAGGAGTGGCGATGGAGTATTAATGGGTAATAGGGCAGAATGGATTTGTGTCCAGCAGGCCTTTACATAGCCTTCCACTCTTACAGTGCATGCTGCTGCACCACTAACAGCTACAGGGACAGAGAGGATTCTTACATACTGGCAAATGGAGTGCTTCGTTTCCAGATCAGGTCTGCCCCAGCCTGTTTGTAATTATGAGCAATTGGAAATTAGAAAGCACGTTTCATTTCATTATCAGTAGTGCAAAAAAATTATGTTGGCCTATGAAACGAGACACAACCTCCTGATTTTTTCTCTAAAATAAAAGAGAGAGGGATGATGAGTGTGAGATTTAACTATTGATCCACGTTGTCTCAGAACGGTATGATGCTTGTTCTGTGTGTACCTGTGTATATATGTGCATGTGTGCCTTCTGTGTATTTTATGAATGTAAAAGCAGAGGTGGAAAGTCCAGGGGTCAGAAAGTAGTCCTGCTATGAGTTTCTTCAGTCCATAAAATCAGCCCGATTATTTTACTAATTGGTTGTATCTCCTGGCTGAAGTATTGGGCTAATTAGCAAATACAGGTGATTGGAACAAAATACTGACGAGGACTTTTACTTTCTGAACCTGAATTTTCCACCTCTGGGTAAAAGAGGGAAGAATTACTGTAGAAAATCAGTTGAAGTAGCACAGTATTTGTTATTTATGTTGAAGTTCGACTGGGCATCTGGGTCCTGATTGGCTCAGTTAGTACAGGCACAGGCTGTCCCATATAGCCTAGGCGACTGAGATCTGTGCCAGGGCCATGCCACTGCCAGGACTGCATAGCAACAGGAAGAAACTAATTCTGACCACTCAGGGGCTTAGATCTGGTTGGCTATTAATTGTGGTCAGTGATGATTGGCGCTAGCTCTTCTGTTGTGCTGTGTGGCCTGTGATGTGGATTATAACAAATTACACAAGTGAGTGCATCAGAGAAGGGCACTCATTATGGCCACCATGCTTCTTGTGTGGGAGTGGGTGACTCAGCAGTGAGAGTACATGCTGATTTCAATCTGTTGTGAAAAATGAAGAAAAAAACAATTTCAGAATTAACAACTAAGACTTATTGTTGCCTAATAAGGGGTAATTTTTCATTAAGACAGTTGATATTCCCTCTCTACCTTTCACTGAAAGCGAATAACAACTTCAGAGTGGTGCAAGTTAATTGGAAAAAACGTGTAAATCCGATCTTGCAATAAAAATGTCACTGTAGGGTTCTGGAGAGACTGCCTCCTCCTTTTCACAGGTTTGTATTTCAGCATTTCATTTACCTGACTTGCTGAACATTTAGGATTTGTTGTACGGACAGGGATCACTCAAGCTTATGTTTTCCTCATTTCATAGTTTCATAAGTGATGATAATAATGGCAGTCTAACCCAAAAAGAACAATTTTTAATTAAATCTCTACCTAGCCTGAATTGAAAAGTTTGTCTGTTTTAGTAGACACGTGTGCTTGGATATGATCTTGAACACAGACACAGGATGCGCTAGTGGAGTCCTGAGGCCAGCGGAGGAGCACGCGAGAGCTCCTACACACACACACACACACACACACACACAATGAGTGGTGAGGTAAACCCTCGGGCCTGTCTGTGACACGCGCATGCCGTGGTTCCCCGTGTTTCCCCGGCAGCGCGTGAGGAAGAGCGCCTCTGGGCAGAGAGCTTCCTGTCTCAGACACGCTCCAGGGCCTCGCTCCCAGCCCCTCTCACGCTCTCACACAGCCCTGCCTTCCTGCTGCACTTCACCCCAAAAACCAGAGGAGGAGCTGTGGAGCCAGGGGTGTGGGAGTGGGGTGGGGTGGGGGGTGGGGGGTGGGGGGATGGTAAGGCTGCAAGGGGCAGATCCGCTGTCTGTATGTGCACTTTCCCTCTTGTTAAGAGCTTTACCTTTTATGGTCTCCTGATGGAATACTTGTCTGGTCGCCAACAATGTGACACATAATTCCTGGCCCTACACTATTTATACAGGGTTGATTTCTTCTTAGCCTTCTGCTTTTTTTTTTTACTATAAACGTTTTGCTCTTTTGGAGGAGCCCCCTGTCTCCGCCACACGCACACAAACACTTGCCTGTTCCTCCTTACCTGCCACCCCCCTCGCAGTGTGCAGTGCTGCTGGAGGTGGGGACGTGTTGTGTGGTTATTGTTGCTGTTGCTGTGGAAGGTCACGGTGTGGCTATGGAGAGGCTGCTTTATCAGTGGGTGTCTGCCTTCTGTCAGGATCCCCTGTTGGCAGCTGGGACCCAGGAATGCTCTTAGAGAAGAATCTGGAAGCCCTGTTGTGAGCAGAGCAGATTCATGCCCCCTGGCAGTTGTTCACCTTGGCTCAGGTGGCCACCTGTGGAGTTCTGTTGGGCATGAGGTCAGTGTCTGTCAGCGGGCAACCTGCTGGGGCACCGGTCAGGAGTTAGGGAATCCCCCGCCTTCCCTCTTTATGGAATATGACAAATTCATTAATAACACAGTGATGTGTGGTAAGAGCTACGTAGCATGATAGAATGATGTGTTAAGTGTTCTGTGATTCACTTAACACTGCACTGTACACAGGTGAGGATTTTCCAGCAGCCAGAACAATCACAATCAAAGGGAAAAAAAACTCCAGAAAATGTTTGCTGAGAGAACCTTTTTGACCTCAATCAAAAGGTATTCAAACATTACCGTGATTGTTGCATCTGTTCACCATCCTTTTCACTGGGCTTACGGCTTTGCCGTTTTTTAATGTTTGATTTTATTGTTTTGTCACGATTGACATTTTACCGGATGGCTGTGCTTTTCAGGTACTCACATGAAGGCCTCACAAGTCTCATTTGCAAATATCTGTCTGATTAATTAAATGGAGAAAATCTAAGTATAAAATGAATTGCCCTTTTTTTGTGCTACTTTCTACCCCTCTAACACTTTTTAAATCAGAAAATCCATTAACTTCTTTTACAGGCATTTAGCAGACGCTCTTATCCAGAGCGACTTACACAACTTTGGGGAAAAGGGTGCTTATGGTGTTATGTCCTTGGGTGGAGTGCCAATATATAGGTCACGCCCCTGTTTGCACTTGTGATGATGACTTGCTTGGTAAAACTATCTTTGGCCTTCTGGTGAAGCTTTGAAAAAATCACCTCTGGAGCATTAAACCGTATGTGGGACATTTTGTGCAGTCGTCACTGTGACCATGGAAATCTGGATGAGCGATTAGAGCCTGAGGTTCAGAGGTTGGAGAGCATTTATCCTCAAGGCCATGCGGTTCTGATCCTGTCAGTAGGAGAGCAGAGGTCTGCTACTGAGCTGGCTGTGGCAAAGTGACAGCGTACATCCAGTACTAACAGCGACCAACACAGACACGGAAGCAAAGCATCTTTGCAATGTAAGCCTCAAAAGGCAGCACAAATCCAAGTTCCTCCTCTGTGGGCCAGGGCAAACGGGGCTAAACTCATGCATGGGCAACCAAGGGTCTGCTTTTTTGTTACATTATTAGCAGAGACTCAGATAAAAATCATTTGCTAAGCTGGGATTAAAAACACATTTATTTTAACACGCTTTTGTCAGCGTTGTTAATGAGAAAACAAGCTCTCTCACACTTGGAGAGGGTCCACCACTGGCCTTTTGCCTGCTAAGAAAGCATTCTTGCAGAAGTGAAGAATAAATGGTTCCTGAGCACAAAACGAAGCATGATAATGGAGGCTCACCAACGTGGAAGCATTTTTGACAACGGCAAAACAAAGGTCTTGTAGGGCCACAGTTCTACAGTTATTGCTTCTGTTTCTCTGCATCATTACTCTAAACACTAGTTCAGTGCTTACAATTCAATTTGTCAAACAGTTCACATCCCTGTTGAGTAACAGCCACAGCCAGCCATCACACATGAACTGTGACCTGTTAGAAACTCAAGAGAGATTGTGTGTTTAATGTGTTATGGTTCAATAGTGTAATCTCTGCTTGATATTGATAAAGAGAATATAAAGTAATGCATTACCTATCCTTAAACATTCTAGAGTTAAGTCACTGTTTTTGCCTGAAGAAGCACTTCAGTCAGGCCCTTGCTTTGTAAGTGCCAGTCTGTTTTTTTTCTCTTTTCTCCCCTGTAGCAGTAATCAGTAATCAGAAGCCAACTGGTTAGATATAGCTCTTGAGACAAGGCTGTCAGAATGGTCTGGTGTTTTCCAAGCAGGCCCAGTGGGGTGATGCCCTGGGTCACAATACAGACCAGGAATAAATACGGAAATAACGCAGCGAGGGTTGACGGCATGTTTCCCTTGGAACATGAAAGAGGGGGGTGGAGATGGGGAGCAGCAAGGAGGGGGGCACGGGCAGCGATGGTGTCCTCCATTTGGGGGTTACCTGTGCATCCTATGTGCAAACCACCTCGGATCTGAAGGGACATAATTCAGTCATAATTAAGAACACTGCAGAAATACATCTGATAAGTATAAGGCATGACCTTTGATTTCCATTCCGTTGTAGGGGAGGTTCTGTAGGTTTAAGTGGTGACTTCATCACAAAGGCATACTTGTTCTTAATGGAAACGGCCCTGCCTAACCCAGCGCTGTTGTGCCATTCTCAGTTATGACCCCGTCAGAAGTCATTCTCTGGCCATTAGCTTGAAGTCACCACAGGAGACGTGGACCATGGAGAGTCTAACAAATTGCAACACTCCATCATAATGTACCAAGAAATACAATCATATTAGATTTATCTTAATTCAATTAGTTTTAAAATGTTATTTTTCACTTTATGCATCATACGTCATACAACCCCCACCCCATATTACACTGAAATGCTTTTGCTGGCTATATCATTTAAAAGGGCAATTAAAAAGTTAACTCCCAGATTTGTCATTTAAAAATGAATACATGAGCTTTAAGATGAACTGTTAGCCGTCTTTACTGTAAGCATATGTGTTCCTTTGAGGGTATATGTATTAGCAGGAAGAATTCATGCTGCTTTAGGAATGCTTATTCTGCTTTACGCTGCTTTGTGCCAGCTTTCCTTTATCATTATGTTCCACTAAGACTGGAAATGTGTACTTGTGCAGATACATTGTCTGTTTTCCAATTCTCGTTCCAATCCTTTTATGAAACACTTCATAAAAAGATTTCTCCTCATAATTTTTTTTTTTTGGTTTTTGGTTTTCATCAGTTATACTGGCATATTAATTGTTCTGCTGATCTAACCTATCAGAGTTTATGTGATGCCATTGCTCTGTGGTATGAATAGTGCTTGGTAGATAAATTCTGAAAATAAATTACCTTAATGTATGAGAATACAGGTAGTAAAACACTGTGCTTTATTCACAAGTTTGTTATGTCCTTGAGCAATGCTTGATCTACAGGATGCTGTAAACCTATGTGTGGCCATGTGAGAAGGGGAGAGGAGTGAAGAGAGAGAGGGAGAAGGAGAGAGAGGGGGGAGAGAGAGTGAGAGAAGGAGGGGGGGAGAGAGAGAGGGAGAGAGACTTAAACTTTAGAATCTGTTTATTTGAAACTTCAAAAAATTGTAGGATTATTCAATATATTACCATCCTACCAAAAATGACACATGAAAAATCCACCAAAAACGCTAAAACTGTTTTGGAGCATTTAAAGAACCTTACTCATTTTCACCTAACATACAGTACAAACCTGCTTCCTCATGCACATGACAAATGACAGAAACTTGAAAAAAGAAAAATGAAGGCATTCTGGGAAAGATAGAGAGATAAAGGAAGAGAGAGAAAGAAAGAGTGCCTTTTATGAACACTGTCTGCCAGTGTTAATCTCTTGCAGGTCATAAGAGAGAAAGGAAGAGTGCCTTTTATGAACACTGTCCGCCAGTGTTAATCTCTTAAGAGAGTGAGCTTGCTTTTAAAGTTCTGCTGGTTCTAACAATTGCAGCTATTCAAGGTAGCTCGTCATTCTCCCCGCCGCACCCCCCACCCCCACCCCCACCCATTGTTCATGTTGTGCTCCTTGACTATTGGCCGAAATAACAGGAAATGGCCAGACCAATCTTTCCTCTCCCCTTCACTACTCGTTTAGTTCAATGCTCTGTCTACTGTGGTTTTCGCATGGTGAAACCAGGCATAGATATAATACAATAAATAATGCCTCTAAAGAAAGCACAAGTTAATCAGAATCACACCACCATGAGCAAAAATACAAGCATTTATTTTGGTCAATTATATTTATGGATAATGATTGTTTGGACAGTGTGTCATTCTCAGCTAGATTTCAATCATGTCCAGTTAAAGAATGCCTACTGTATGACTAGAACTACTGCAGCTCCCAGCATGTATGCATACTGCCCTATGCAATAAGACTATCATGGCTGGTTGGAGACAGAGATACATTAAAGTAATGCCAAACATACTGAGTGATGCTAATGTAAGCAGTCTGCTATTAACAGTCTATGGTGGTCTGCCATGTTAATTATTTTGCTGAAAATCTGTTAAGTACTTTCAGTGCTCTCCATAGGTCATTAAGTCTCCCTCAATCATCATACTTGATATCGCTGTCTGTCTCTGGGATTTCCTGTGAGATACAAACTGCAAGTGTTTACATTATTATTTATACACTACTAAAATGTTATGCTTGTCAGAGTGTATTTTTTCAGTGTCATTGTATTTCTTATTTTAACTTATTTGCATCTATGGGATGCCTCACAATAGGTGTGGATGGTGGATACAACCTCATAGGTGTGTGTCTCTTTCATCTCTCTACCTTCCTTTGTCTCTCTCCTCTACTTGGGCTGTAATGTCCTTGATGGAGGTCGTTGAAAACACTCTGCTTGTTTACCTCACGTGGAAGCAATAGTCACAAGTTGACACAATGATTGAGACACAGTGCATTGTTAAAGATTTAAGCATGCAATAATTCCGCAGAGCTAATATCCTGCAAAATGGGTCTTTGTTTACGAGCGAACAATTTGTTCTTGAGCACGCTCCATCCTTTTCAGTTCAGCAGCATTTTGTTGGCATAAGGCAGTGCCATAAGAGCAAGGCTGTAACAGTACAGTACTGTACATCATGCACTGCAAGTAAACCTCGCGCTGTTTCACTCTCTTTTCACTTGGTCTTTACCTTCCATTTCCCCTGTCTCTCACCCTATCTCATCTCTCTCTCTCTCTCTCTCCCTCTCCCTCCCTCTCTCTCTCTCTCTCTGTCTCCCTGTCTCCCTGTCTCTCTCTTTTCCTCTATCTATCTTCCCCAGCCTGATGAGCTGACCAATGCCCTGGAGATCAGCAACATTGTCTTCACTAGTCTCTTTGCTCTGGAGATGCTGCTGAAGGTTTTGGTGTACGGCCCCTTCGGCTACATCAAGAACCCTTATAACATCTTTGATGGCATCATCGTGGTGATCAGGTGAGCTCCAGTACTGTTATACTCCATTACCACCGGGATGCTCATTCTTAAAAGTGTTTATGGCCACATTGCTGCACAGTACATTTTACCTTTAAGGCTCTATTGCACTTGAAAACCAACCCTGTTCCTGGAGATCTACCCTCCTGTAGGTTTTCATTTCAACCCTAAGTTGGCATACCTGGCTCTTGAATTGAATGAGGCCTGCATTGTTAGAGTTGGAATGAAAACCTCCATGACTATAGATCTCCAGGAACAGAGTTGGTTATCACTGCTCTATTGGATCAAGCCAGCTCATGGAATCCCAATGGGCTACCAGTACACCATTTAGCCTTTTGGTATAATTTAGGTTGGATATCTTACAACTGAATAGAATTAATTCCTGTTCGAATCCTTTAAAGCCAATTTCTGACTAATTCCAAAATGTTGTTCAGCCTTTTTAAATTATGATGTCTTTGCACATCACCAACCTCTCTTCCTTATCATCCTTCCAAGTGTTTGTATTTTTTAATGAAGCAAGTACAAAGTTGACCTGAATAATTGGCAAAACAAATGCCTATTTTTAGTGCAACACTGTTCTGTGATCTAATTCTATTTACTTTGGGTTTTTTTTACAGAACTTTAAATGGTACCCCATTGAAATTATTCTTGTGTACACTTGTTCATACTCAGAATTCTATATGTTGAACCTTGGGAAGACAACACGCATGCTCAGTTCAGTTCCAGAAACCACAGGAAATGGAGTGAGCTGGTCCTGATAACCCTGATTTCAGCAGTAGTTGGCTTAATGTAACATAGTTCTGGATCGGGAAGCTTATTGCATACAAAATCTCTGTCTCTCTTTCAGCGTATGGGAGATAGTTGGCCAGCAAGGCGGGGGTCTCTCGGTGCTGCGGACCTTCCGGCTGATGCGGGTGTTGAAGCTTGTGCGCTTCATGCCAGCTCTGCAGAGGCAGCTGGTGGTGCTGATGAAGACCATGGACAATGTGGCAACCTTCTGCATGCTCCTCATGCTCTTCATCTTCATCTTCAGGTGAGACTGACAGGGCAGAGCTATCAAGGCCAAACAGTTGAGACTTGTAGAGGGACAGGAAAGGAACGGCAGGGTGATGAGAAAATGACAGTGAAGAAGCTTGTGTAGAAGTGGAGACCGTGTAAGATAATAAACACTTGGAATCACTGAAGTGGGAAACAACACACACCACTGGACGGTGCTGACCTCTGGATGATTTGTGTAAATACATCATGAAAACAGGGTCACACACTCAAACTCAAACTCAAATCATCAAAACAATCTGTCTTAAGAGATTCATTATTTTGTCACCCTGCCTCCTTATGGGTTGCATGCATACAGGCAGAGAGTAATTTGAATGGTTCCTCATACCATAGAGGGCCATCACAATCACCTGCTCATTATGACACCCAGGCAAGCATGTATATGTTACACAAAGTGTGAGATTATACAAATTGTGGAGCAGGGAGAATTAAGATTCAAAACGGGAGCTTCCCTCAGTTCAGGCGCACAGTGTAGGAATAAACTCCCGAAAGCTCGGATGTTTCCTTTTCAGACTAGGTCTCTGATCAGCTTGGCTGGGGCTTGGCAAGCTTAGTGCAAAGAAATATTTTAAAAAGGTTAGGAAGAATGCACGGTGGACTCCTAACTGGAAATATGTAGCTAAATAAACACCCACTGCTTCTGTGAAGAGAAGCCAAACTCACCAATGTAGAGGCAACGTACCAAAAACACAAACCTTGATTAATGGATGTTATTTAAAACTAAGAAAAGAAGAAAACTATAAAAATTGATTGAAATGCATTGCCTTTCTTAACATTTCTTTCTCTTTCTCTCTGTCTTTCTGTCTCACTCACTTTTTCTCTTTTGCCATGTTCCTGATGTAGTATATTGGGAATGCACCTGTTTGGCTGTAAGTTTGGTTCTGAGCGGGATGGGGATACTCTGCCAGACCGCAAGAACTTTGATTCTCTGCTCTGGGCAATTGTCACAGTGTTCCAGGTGAGTCTTTATAATATTAGCCATTGCACAGTAATGGCTGTTCTAAGGACTGTCCAGCCATGTTTATCAAAGTCCCTATAATACACCTTTCCCTTTAGTTTTATCATCCTGGAAAATGGTACTCTTTTAACATGCTGTGCTCATTGCTTTGTGTGTGCTGAATTTTTGTTAATGTGTGTACTTGTGTACACTTGGTACTGTTATATATTTTATTGTGTTTTGTACTTATGTGTTCAAAGCACTGTGTTGAATGTTTTGTATGAATGTATGGTGTTTTATATGGTTTGTGTCAGTTTGGATAGGCTGTGATCATAATACTGAGAGAAAAGAAATTAAGCGAATGTGAACCTGAAAATAATTGTGTGTATGTGTGTGTGGGGGGGGATTGGATGTGTGTGTGTGCCACGCATTGTATTGATGGTGTGTGCTTCCCACTCCAGATTTTGACACAGGAAGATTGGAACAAGGTGCTGTATAACGGCATGGCCTCCACCTCTCCATGGGCGGCACTCTACTTCATCGCTCTCATGACCTTTGGCAACTATGCCCTCTTCAACCTGCTGGTTGCCATTTTGGTGGAAGGGTTCCAAACTGAGGTAAATCCACTCAGCTGTCACTTCACCTCTGTCCACCCTTTTCTCATTATGCCCTTTTATCGGTCTCTCTCTCTTTCTTTCTTTCTCTCTCTCCCAATCTGATTTTTTTACTTGATTTTCCAGCCTTGCTCTCCTTTTTGCATCCTCTCTCTGCTTCAGTCCCTCCCTCTTTCCTTCTCCTCGTCTCTGGACATGCATTATTCAGTGAGTGGTGATCAGTGTTTCAGACCACCGTGAGAGAAGTGTGCTTAAATTTAACCGGGGCTGCTTGTACAGTCTGGCCTTCCCAACTGCACATTCCTTCTTTTGTTTTGTCTTCCTTTCCCTGTGCAGCTCTTTATCACTTACTACATAGCAGGGATTTCTCACTGGCATCTCAAAGTCTAAGAAGACAAAGACAGCCTTGAGATAAATGGTGGAGTTGATGTTCTTATGAGATGCTTGTTATTCAAGAGGCCAAATATAATTCTTTTTTTAAAATAAAAAATATTTTGTTGAATTGTTTTATAATAGGACCTCGGTAGAATGTGACTCGATCAAAGGGGTTGGATGCCATTCTGATTTAACTGAATGCGGTCCGTCTCTCTGTCTTTCCCACTTTCCCACTCTCTTTCTCTCTCCCTGTGAGCTGTAATAGCACCTGTGCTTTGATCCCCTCTGCTTTCTGTGAAGACAGCAGGGGGCGGACACATTTAAAAGATTGTAACAGTGTACCCCGTTATGTCTCAGTAAGTGAGCAGCAGGAGGGTAAATGTGCGAGATGTGCACAGGGCACGTGCACCGGCCTGGTGAGCTTCAAGGCCCTCCCACACAGCATGCGGCGTCAGCTCCCCATTACCCACACTCCAGTCCAAATGTCCGAATGTAGCAGTCCAGCAAGATTCAATGAAATCGGAAAATTGAGAAATAAAATAAAATTATGAACCATAACTTTTTTTTTTTCAGTTAAATCATTTTTTTCATTCTCTGAGCCAGTTCAGAGTGAAGCCCAGATTTTGTTGGGTAAGAAATCATTATACAGTAGTACAGTTTTTGTGTGTGTGTGTGTGTAGGATATTTCATACACTGGCATCTTAGCCACTCAGATCCCAGGGCTTCTCCCCTCTGCCAGGTGTACTAGCCTCTAGGGTGGCACAGTGTTCACCTGCCAGCAGAAAATGTGTTTGCCAATGCATAATTACAGCAAATAGCTATGATATATCTTCTGTGCTATTTAGCTCTATGCTTTTCACAAGGCCTTAAGAAGAAACCTTAAATGTCCAAATTCCAAATGTTCATGTGAGTTCAATTTATGTGATATATAAAGGCATGACTGAATGTTGATCTGTCCCAGTCACCCTCCACATGTTTCTGACAGAGCAGGTCCTCTGTGCTTCCTGATTGGAGCTTTCTGTAGGTGCTGGCACAGCAGGAACCAGCAGGAGTGCCATATAGGATATATCTGACCCAGTCTATGTCCAATACTGTAACTGTGTATGTCCAAGAAACCTCAGTTGTTTTGTGGGATGTGCAGAAATACTGTTCTTAACATTCCCAGTGCGCTGGCCACGCAAAAAAACTTGCATGTGTGTACACAATGTCAGTGGCCCTTCTTTGTCCTCTTGACCCTTCTTTTCTTGCCCCCGTAATCTATTTGTCTAATGTTTTTGGTCTTGCTTTCTTCTGCGAGCGTACAGCATATTTTTAGTCGACTGAACTCTGCAGTGCGTCAGGGTTGCTAGGGAACGGAAGAGTGAGTGACGTGTGCAAAGCACAAAGCTATATCGGCTGGACAGATGCCCTGCCACTTATACATTGTTTGTGCTGTTGTCCATAGCAAATATCCTCCTGAGACCCCGCAGAAGAATTTTTAAAAATATATATATATGATGCTGTCTTTGATATAAGTGTCTTTGATGATAAAAACATCTTGCAGTGAAAATATTTCCAAAAACTTTAATTAGAATAGAATACATGGTTCTTGAGATTAAGGCCAGAGACTCATGTCCCCTACAGGGGAGAAAAACACATTTCTGGGTCTTAGGAGGATATACATGAGCAGACTATCAATGCAGTGAATGATCCAGGCCAGAGGGTTAAGTGCTGTTTAACTCCTACTTTTACTAGTCAGTGTGGCTGAAGAGGAATCAGAAAGATGAATTGGAGCTGAAGTGAAAAGATGGGGCCTGTGGTAGTCTAGGACCTGAGCTCCAAGTTGGTCTGGCAGCAGTCTCAGATGGCCTTGCCACAGTATCGGCCCAAGCTAGAACTGAGACTCCAAACAGACGTTCTCGCAACGCCTCTCTCCCTCTCCTGTGCTAACACTGAAGGAGCATCTGAGCCATCCCTGGTGGTCTCTGACATCTGACAGCCCCAACCCCTACGTTGAAATCCCAGCGCTCAGATTTGGCTTAAAATGGCTATTTGCATCAAAACTTTCTCTGGGGATAGAAATTGAAGAACAACTGTAACATGCTTCTTTTCTTGTATGCTTGTTAATGTAAAAAAAATACGTTTTCCATTCTATGGAAGGATGCAAAGTGACCTGTAATATTCACTGGAGAGAGCTGCTACATATGGACCTACCGTCTATATTTGTACAATGCACAGTACAGCCGGTTCTTTTACAAGCCAGAATTGGTCTATCTTGTGACGTGGCTCCAGTGTACTCTACAATATCGGAAATCAACTTGCAAATGACATCTTTCACAGGACAGCCGTTGTTGTTGCTTTTTTAAAGCATTGTGCTTTAAAAAAGTTTTTTTTTAAGTTTAGCGCCTGTTTTATCCCTGCAGACAGCATCCATCTAACACATTTTTTTTCTTGCATGTACTGAACTATGTTTATATATGCACATTAATTAAATGCGTTCCTCATGAGCTTTCTTATTGGCATGTTACAGTCTTTTGTTCTCCTGGTGTTCTGTCTGGTCTGCTGCTTCGGCCACCTTTATCTCAAACCTTACGCGTTTCCACTTCAGGAAATAGCCAAGAGGGAGGACATGCATGGCCAGCTCAGTTGCATTCAGCTTCCAGTAGACTCAGGGGTATGTAGCACTCCGCATGACTCCACCAGTGCGACTAACCAGGAGGACTCTACCCTTGTGTACGGTGTCGCTGGTGGTTATCTCTGTGGACACAGCCTTGATTTGAAGTCCCCATCCACAGGTTCACAGTTTCAGTGCTTTGGCTTCAGGCTAAGCCCAGGGTACACAGGGTCCTGCTAAGCTGTCTTATTAATAGTCCCGCTTTATCCATTTAAACTGATGCAGCTGGAATCCCTGGTGAAAGCAGGCACGTTCAACCAGACTTCTGAATAAAAGCCAACTGGAGAAGTAAAAACCTGAAAGTGGTTTTGTTGCTATGTTATTCAATTAAAATGAAAGTAAATGTAAGAGGTTTCATTCCATTCCATGATACTCAAAAGGAAATGATATTAAGGTCATTTTGTATTCCTCTCAGAACGCACAGTCTGGCTTCTGTAGGCATATTTATGGGAGGACGTTACTTCAGAGAGGGGGGTGTCCCCAGGCTTATATGGGTGTCATAGTGTTGGACTAAAACAATAACCTGCCAGCCCTGTTTGAATACGATTTGACACCCCTGCTTTAGAGATATAAAAATCTGATCTGCAAAATTAGAATTACCAAAATGTACATTCATTTGGCCAATAACTGCAGGCATTAACTGGGGAAGAACAGCAGAAGGTCATGGGATAGCTGTACTGGTCTTTGGCAGCCAAAGCACTGTTTGATGGGTGGCAGTATTACAGGTACACTTGACCCTTTGGAAGGGACTTTGAAGAGAGTCTGTTGTGTGAGTGGTATCATCAAACATGAATCATCACCTCCATGTCTCTGATGTCACATCATGTAACAGACCTCATCCCAACAGCTGTGGTAGGCTAGGCAGTGGGGTGGGGGGAAGGGGGCGGGGGCGGGCGGGGAAACTGCACAACCTTCCCCAGCTCTGTTGCCCTCCTATCCCCAGCTGGAATCCCCTCAGTAACAAACACAGACCCCCCATCTCACTATTCAGCCTTGGAGCCTTTAATTTAACATCCTCTCGTGGAATGTGTTAGTTACTCATTTCAAGTGAGGTCCTCCGTATCAACAAGTCAATTCTCACGGCTTTTCTCTCACAGTAATACAACAAAATCCTTGTTGGGAAACAAGCAGGGCTACAGTCCCCTTTATTTTCCATTATCATTGCGTCTCTTAGTTCGGTTAATTGATTTTTTCATGTATATCTATTACATTTGGTGTAAAAATTAACTTTCCATTTTAAGAGGTATTTAAGGTTATTTAATATATTAAAATGTATTACTATTTCTATAGTTTTACATTGAAACTATAGCTGGCCATAATCGTCAGATTTTATGAACCACAGTGGAACCACCCAGTAAAAACTTTTTACACACTTTCTTATTGTATCAATTTCATCATTTAGTACATTTTATTAAACAGTTATCTTTGACTTTGATACAACATTTTTTTAAATACCGCAACAATTTGAACATAAAATTAATGTGGTTATAGCAAATTCAGGACTGGCCAAATTAAAAAATACATACCTAAAATGTAGAAGAAAAAGGAAAACTAGATAAGGCAAGAAAGAATACAATAGCACTGATGCCTTACATAGCTGTGGTTCAGACCATTTGTTACATACCTCATGCTATGGAGCGTATGTATCTGACATTAAAACACGACTTGTCAGTGAAAAAGTAAAAAAAAAAAAAATCAATTAACCAGTTGTCTCGTTACTGAACTTCCTTCTTTACTCAGAAAGGTAAACTGGGAATAAGGACTAAGGTAGCCATGCCCTGGGCTAACAGGTCCTCCTGTCTGCCAGCAAAAGACCAGGGAAATGAGCAGGGTCCATGGCTCAGTGATGGGCGTGCTGTGAGTAAAGTAATAAGTAGAAAAGCTAAATAGTACCTTTCCTCTACCTGTCCCATTGGCCAGCAAGGGTGAGAGGGGGTGGCTGGGTACCCATGATGCTTTGTGATCTTTCTCTGTTCAGTTTATCCTATCACAGCTGTTTTTTTTTATTTTATTATTTGTCAGGGGGTACAGGGACCGTGGTGGAAGTGTTCTGTTTTGTTTGACTTGCTTTGCTGTTTTGTGTACTCCATTGATGAGACCCTTTTTTGCTGTTCCTTGTTTTGTTGTAGATGTCCTGTTGATTTACAGTATGTGTCGATTCACTTGTATTTTGTGATGTGTGAAGCAGATAGGGTGCAATGATCTCATTGGTTTATGATTTAGTGAATCATATATTTTTTTAAACCAAAGGGAGACATTGCACCTATAGTAAATCAAGGTTTGTCAGAATTATCACCACAATCTCAATCAGCCTGTGTTGAGTTTTATATTTTGAATTAAAACTGAATTGGAGTTGGAAGCATTTCAGTACGGCAGTACAATGGGCATTAAAGCAGAAGGAGAACAGGATTTTCAATAATTAGTTTGCCATAAATTGCAACCTTAACAGCCCCAACTTGATTGAGCAGTTTATTAAGGTCCTCTTCCTTTTTTGGTACTGGACAGATAGCTTTCCTATTGGCTACAGTGCTCAGTCACATAATTGAAAAAGTAATTTGTGTGCTTAAAGTGGAAGAATTCCTTGGGCACTGAGATCCACAGAGCATATCCTCCATCTGCAGCTCTCTGTTGTAATGGGAGCCTATCGGAGAACGCGAGGGAAACTGTGAAAAGTCGGCAAACAGTTCTGCAATTCTGACAAACCGCGCTGGGTTGATTATTTGTATTAAACCACACTGAAACACCCTTTTCTCTCTCAGCTGTGAGCTGTTTTTTTTTTGTTTTTTTTTTCCTTTTTTCGTTTTCCAGACAGGCTCAGGATGAAGATATGGGCAAACACAAAGGAGTACCTGAGGATAGAAATAGGTGAATTAATTTCTACAGCATCTGTAGAGCTCCTGCGTTCTGTATTACAGAAGGGAAACACAATGGCAAGAATTACGAATTCATTTTATATTATTATAATTAGATGAATAGTCAGGCAATTATTATTATATATCTGAGTCTCTATACTAAAATTGGACTTTTGCGGGAAATGGCTTCAATTAGCTTCCAAAAGGAAAGGTTGAAGGCATTGTTATCTTACGGTTGCAAACAAATGAGCTCCTTTGTGATTGCCCATTTGTGTTTGAGTGTGGTATAAGACAAGGGGCCGGGACCGTTACCTTGCATGTACACACTGTGCCAATAGGTGCTGCCAGTGTAAGGGGCTTTTCTCTCTCCTGTACTGTCTGTCCTGTGACCTCCTTGCCGACGTCTGGAGGGGGGCAGGGAGACAGCACACTCTCCCACCCACCATTCTTCCTTCCTCTCTTAACTCCATCGCATTCTTGTCCTCCTTCGCCCACCCTGACCCCTGCCCTCTCACTCGTCCTATGAAGGGGGATGCGTCCAAGTCCGAGTCCGAGGTCGACTTCTACACTCGGAGCATGGATGACGTGAGCGGAAGTAAGAAAGATGTGTCCACTTCCTCAGGTGAGCAGCGCACTCTGTGTGGCACAAAAAAAATGTTTAATCTTCAAAAGTGAAAATTTGTTTCTAAAAAATGTTTAGCTACACATCGATGAATAAATGCTGTAGGATACGTCAAAATATATTTAAACAATTCGGGAAAAGCCATGGTTACATGGAACAGCAGCATTTGTGATGGAATTATATTTAGTAAGGCAGTAAAATAAGTATGCCTTTCCAGTATACAGTGGTGTATTTCATCTTCTGGTCTTACCCAAGGCCCAATGAGTTATTCTCAGACACACCAAGTTAGACTGCGAACTACATTTAAAGGGTAATGGAATCATAGTTTGCAAATATCTAATAAAGTTTGGGAATAGTTTTAGAATTTGCTCTCAGCAAATTCTAACATTAAAAAGTAATAATGTTGGCTTTGTAATGAGCCAACATACCAGGAGGTTGTGACATCAGTGGTTCTAAACAATTATATCAGACTTTTAATGTGCCCATATAAATGAGTGCAATTAACATGTCTATACCTATGTATTTAGTCTAGCTGTGAAACAGCCAGGCCATTAAAGGCGGCATTGTTCTGTTTGAGAGCACGCTGCTTGATGTATTATGTATACCTCCTTAATGTCCTACTTTGTGGGACTGGATTCATAAAATGGGGTTTTATAAGTGTGTGCGCGCGTGTGTGTGTGTGTGTGCATTCATAAAATGGAAAGAATCATGATTCAGACTGGTAGAACACTGCTGAAAGGTGACATTGTTTGATAATTGGCTGAAATGTACAGTAGTCTACAAGTTCCAACAGGCAAATTTCCCAGAAAATGGCCTGCATTCAATCATTGTTTACCCTTAACTTTTGAACAAAGTCCTTAACAATCAAATTATTATTTTTTTTTAAAGGTAGTTTTATTTACAAACACACTTTGGTGACTTGCAGATCGTTTTCCAAGCTGTGAAAGTAATTAAATTACTCTTAATTGTGAGTCAGTTAAGCACAAATGTTAATTGAATCGAAGCCAAAAGAGCAAGCAGAGTATATCCTCACACTGATATTAAAATTAAAGTGCTTTCACCCATGCATGCTGTATTCAGGCTTTGTATTTCCCATACCCATCTCTCAATATTTTCTTTCAAGAAATCAATGTTCATTCAAAACTTAATCTGTTGTTCCTTGCTTTTATGATAGTAGGAATAATCTTTTGTCTAAATAACTAAGAACATAAGCATTTGAAATTCTTTCTTGGTTTCACTATTCACAATCAGACAAGTCGAACCATCTAACCATCAAACTATGAATGCATTACTGCTCTTCTTTCTGCTGAATAAATTACATTTATAAATCATGTTGCTGTTAGATGGCATACACTCAGTTTCAACTAAGAGTTTTGAGCATTTAAATAAAAAAATAAATTGCTTAACTATTTCAGGACACTCATCTGTACATGTCGGAAATTATAAAGAGCAGGCTTTTTGCCGGACTCATAAATCAAGCAGCCATTCATTGCTCTAGATTTATAGAGGCGGTATGTCATGCGCTGAAGTCAAAACATGAAGAAAAAAAGTTGTTGAAGGAAATGGAAACTTCACCAGTTCAAAATGTATTGCAGACATATGAACTGTATAAAACAACCTTATCTCACAGCTAGAGATTTTACCTTCAGAGAATTGGTGATCCCAAAATCATCCGATCTTAACTGATGATTGATATTATGCATATCACATAATGGTCTTAATCTATCCCTCAGAAGTCTTTTTCTCAACATTTAGGAAAGGATGGAACATGTCCAAAAATGATCTTTTTCAACTTGGTGCAATGGTGAAACCCAAGATCTTGATTTGTAATTATAAATTAATTTAAAAATGCCACTATATTATACAATTTTATTAAAATATTAAGCTCATCTTTGAAAAGACATATCGATCCAGCTAACTTGCTAGATCATAACAATTATTGAAAACATAGCAATTATTAAAAACATAACAATTAGTCTGGTGTATAGCATGAATCCCTTTACTTGCCCTTTATTTATTTTACATTTGGTACTTAGCAAACTAATCAGTAGAGTGGTTATTCATGAAGAGTGTGCTCCAAAGTATCACTGCCATGCTAAGTAGCTTGTTATCTTATAATAAAATACCTGTACCTTTCACTGGGAACGTTAGCTTGTTCGCAGGCTAACTAAATTGATTTCCATCTCAATCTCTCTGTAGCTACCTAGTTGTAGCAAACTGTCTTTGCCTGAATGTGCTAGAAATTGTCCCATAGAAATTAATTCTGTGTAGCATCCAAAATAAAATGTATTCTGTTTTTAAAGAACACATTTTAGTTTACTTAATTTATCTAGCTATCTAGCTACCTGGCCAAGCCTGACCTACAAACATTTGTTTAGTTTTTGGCTTTGTGATAGGCCCAATATGCCACACGCCATTTCTAGATGAGAAATCTTACATTTGCGTAGTATATGCTATATTTATTAAGATCAGAATGGGTTAGATTAAATAAACTTTGAGGTCAGAAGTTACATTATATCTTAGGTTATATTAGATATTAAGGCAGTATGTGCAGTACATACCTTTAAGTTTTCTGCATACTTCTATTTTGTTCAGATATATTGATTGCAGGGGTTTTCCACTCCCTTCAAATGTTGCTTTCGCCCTACAGTGGTGCCCATTAACGGGCATGTGGACATGAAGACCAGCCTGACACCCCCCCTCATCACCCACACCGCTGCTACGCCCATGCCCGTACCCAAGATCTCGGCTGCAGGGGACCTGGCCCTGGGCTCGGAGTCCCGCAGGGGCAGCAACGTGTCGGTGGACCCCAGCTGCTATGATGTCAGGTCTCCGGTAGGTTCTGTCATGTTAGTCTGCCATTCTCCGTTGGGCTTTAAGGTAGCCAGTAGCCTGAGTCTCTTTCCTCTCATTTCTACACATTTCTTTTCCAAATCTGAGATCGGGTGCTGAACTTGTGGTTCCCTAGCTTCATGCTGAAGTCAAATCTTATGTCACATCCTGTCTGTCCCCTGTGTCCCTCCCCCAACCCCCCCAGACGAGTGCGCGCAGTTCCCCATACGCTCCCTGGAGCACGGCCAGCAGCTGGAACAGCCGGCGCTCCAGCTGGAACAGCCTGGGCAGGGCACCCAGCCTCAAGAGGCAGAAGCGGCAGTCTGGGGAGCGCCGCTCGCTGCTGTCGGGGGACGGCCAGTCCAGCTCCGACGAGGAGGGGGGCGGCGGGGGGGCCTCCGAGGGCGACGACGGCTCCCTCTCCAGGACGGACTCCCTGCACCACCCGCAGCACCGGCGCATGGAGTCCCTGGAGACCAAGAGCTCCTTCGACCTGCCGCCCGACACGCTCCAGGTGCCCTCCTACCTGTACCGCTCGGCCAGCATGCACAGCACCCGGCCCCCCAACCTCATCTCGGCCGAGCACCAGGACTGCAACGGCAAGACCTCCCCCACCACCACCCTGCCCCCGCAGCTGTCCCTGGATGACCCACACAATGAGGAGGACAACGGGGACGACGAGGTCAACATGGTGAGCAATGCAGGGAGAGAGCACAGTGGAGAACTCATCCCTGTATTTGTAAAATTTACCACTGAACCATGCAAAACACTTGCATTTATGCCATTGGCTTTATTCACTCGTCAGTCCCCCTTACCCACAGCAACTCAGTCAATTAATTTTCTAAATATTATCTGTTCATGCAGCTTATTTTTTTTGTTGTTGTTTTTTTTGAAGCAATTCGGTAAGTAATATACGAGAAACATTCAAGATGCAACCCCCACGTGGAATCTCCATCTGCAGCTATATTTTTAGATAACTGCTGTCTCTGCTGAATGAAACGCGATGGCTGAGCACAGGAAATGATTTTCCGCTCAGTTTCACGTGATTCTAACGCCCGGCTCCCCTCCTACAGAGTCGCAGGGCCAGGTTGATCAGGTGGTTCGAGAGGAGGCAACCGGAGTGGTGTCGCCAGAGGAACACCTGGTCCCTCTACCTGTTCCCTCCCCAGTCCAGGTGAGCTGTCCAGCGCCCCCTATGCCAGAGGGTGATGCTTTGCAGAGAGAAGCCCCCTACATGTGAGAGCGCAACGCCCCCACTGCATGCTGGGTCAGGGCTTCGGTGTCTCTGTGCGGTTTTGAAGTGCGTATCTCTTCACAGTAGGCTTTATTAAAGGGAATAAAGACAAGCCTTGCACATTACGGTCTGTCAGTGTTTGCAGCGAGGCACTTTACTACAGTAATTAAACTTCAAACAAGGACGCATCATCCTTCCCCACAATCTCCTGACGACGCAGCCTTCCGCTCTCTGTTTTCGTTCTCGCGGCGTTCGACTCTCTGTGCTGCTGCACTCAACCCGCGGAGGCTGAAGTTACCCCACAGGTGACCTCCGTGATGGCAACTATTTCAGAGTCCCTTTGAAGCATCTTTGGACAGACCTGTTCTGTACTCAGTTAGCTGCAAATGCTCACTGCGCTGTCTGTTAATGACATCACTCCGCCCATACCAGCTGGCTGTATCACTCAGTCCGCCACATCTGTACGTAAGTCTGTCATGTGGCAGCCCCGTGGGACAGCAGTTATATATAGTGATGGCACACGGCTGGGACAGGGGAGCAGGGAGAAGGGTATTCTGTAAGCTGCACGTGTGTAGCTTCTCCCCATTTCACCCCTCAGTGGAGAAGCTAACGGACTCCAACCCTGCCGAAAATGTTGGCATGACAACACGCTTGAATATCGCTGCTCTCTTCCTCTGTCTTGCATAGCTCCTAGATCCTGAATATTAATACTTTAGTATGAGGAATGTTATGCTGTCATATTTCTACTGTACAGTAGCCCTTCTTAATGTTGATAATCTTGTCAAAACTCTTGTTTTAAGAGTTTGTGAGTAGTGTATGCCCTATGTGTCATATATGAGATTATAATAATGCATTTCATAATTTAACATATTACTTTTATCCTATTATGCATTTTTTTAAAATCTATAATGTATACTATAGTGTATTCTATAATGCATTTTCCTTAATAATTCAACTGTGTGTCATAATACTGACAGTGATGTGGATATCCGGCAGGTTTCGTATAACGTGCAATAAGATCATCGGTCACAAGATGTTTGATCACGTTGTGTTGATCATCATCTTCCTCAACTGCATCACCATTGCCATGGAGAGGCCCAGGATCGATCCTACCAGCGCTGTGAGTTCTAATCCGTAGCAACCCTGTCAACACCTGATCTGCTTATCTACATGCATTTCTTAAAGGAGCTTAAAGCTTTATTATTCTGTGTAAACACATGTCACAGCTAAGCTCCTGTTGTCAGATGATACCATGGTCAGAGCATCACTAGATCACATGGTACTCCCCTCTCACTTAACAACTTGACGTTAAACTCTGACCCTGCTGTTTTACAATCCTGAGTTACAAACACACTGAGTATGCGGTTTTGCATTAGAACCAAACTTATTTACACTGAGGTTGCATACAACTGAAGCACTTGCTGTGCCCTTTGACAAACACAGGTTTTCACCGATTCAATGTTGAGTGTCATTGAATCCTGACTGTGCTGGTGATATACTGAATAAATGTATCATGATGCATAATTGGCCATAATGTTGGCCGAAAAGGTAGGGTTTCAGTCAGCAGGATATTCCCTAAACTATTGCAACACCTGTAGTCAAGTGAACACGTGGTCAAATGAACAGCCGTAGTCGAGGGAACACCTGTAGTCAAATGAACACCTGTAATCAAATGAATGCCTGTAGTCGAATGAGCACCTGTAGTCGAGTGAACACCTGTAGTCGAGTGAACACCTGTAGTCGAGTGAACACCTGTAGTCGAGTGAACAGCCGTTGTCGAGGGAACACCTGTGGTCAAATGAACACCTGTAGTCGGGGTGAACACCTGTGTTCGAATGAACACCTGTAATCAAGTGAACGCCTGTAGTCGAACGAACACCTGTAGTTGACTGAACACCTGTAATCGAGTGAACAGCCGTTGTCGAGGGAACACTTGTGGTCTTCCTGCGCCAGCTGTGCAAGTTGTGCATTTCTCTGACAGAATGGTTACAGAGCTCAGCGGGTGCATTCTGTGTTTTCTTTTCCTCTTTTTGTTTATGAATTTCCCCTTGAAAAAGTAAGTCAACAAGTATTAGTATTCAGCCTAATCAAGATAAGCTCATGATATATTAGGTACTCAATTATTTAATAGGTATAGGGTTCAAACCAATTAATTAAACATTTAATTAAGTTTAATCATTTGAGATAGCCTTTCATTTTTCAAGTGGCATGTATTTAACCAGTATGAATTGAATCAACGCCTTTTTTTGTGAAAATAAGTGCATCTTCAATAATACATTATAATGCCATCTCAAAGGACTTTTCAGTCTATAGATGTCAAATACAAATTAGTATTACATAAATAACTCATTCAAACCTCATTAATAACACTTTGCCAATAAGTGAAGTGGCTCCACAGGACCAAAGACTGGGAATCAATGCATGATGCAAAGCACTTGTTCATGCAGTACATTTACCCTAGCATTTTAGCATTATTAACATTGTTTTTGCCATATCAGTGTGTAACGGCGTGTATCTCCATTTAGCCGTAGAAGGGAATAACGAGGCAGTGTAAACTGAAAAAAGCCCATTTAATGTTTTAAATAAAAACCAGGTATGGGCAGCCCTTTTCCTTTCACGCCCCCTCTATTGTGGTATTCACGGATTTCGCTAAGTAGGCAAATACAAAAGCACATTGAGCACTCAACATAGTGAACTGTCATTAGGTCTCGCTTGTGCCTAGTTTGGAACAAAAACTTGCTGTAACAAACCCCAGGTGTGGCACAGCTGTTTCCGGCTGTGTTATTCTCCTGGGCACTTTTCCAGCAACATTGATGGTTTGAATTTATTTTCAAAATACGTAAATGCCCTTGCTGAAAATGTAACTTAAAGGAGATATCTTAAAATTACCACAGTTTGATTTTCTTGTTGAGAGAACATTTCTCCATTTCATCCCATGGAGTTTTTAGCTTTGTGTCCTCTTTTAGCGTGCAGGAAATAATTGAATCATAATAAGGACCGCATTAGACTAACTAAATAGAAAAAAAAGATATTTAGCAAACCCTGATATCCTGGAGGTTTTGGAGAGGGTTTTTTTTTATTTTTTTATTTTTTTTTTAATTCTCAGACATCCAAAAATAAATAACTTCTAAAATGTATTTTGTTGAGCAAGCATGAAAAAAATCCTCTTTCATGTAAACAGAAAAATATAAACACACACATACACAGACATACACAAAAAAAACATGTGCATATTTTGTTCCACATTTTGTGGACTAGCTGTAATTTTCAGCTCACGTAATGAGGTGGTTATTGGAACAAGGCGGTTCAAGGAGAGGCTTTGAGCTGCTCTGCATCACAGAAGCTCTGTAGCGTGCAAAATGCTAATTGAATTCCGAGTGCAGATCTATGAGGTCCACTCTGCATTAACTTTATTTTCTACTGTAGCCCATTTAGGATTCATTTGGTTAATTGGTTGATGCTTTGCCTGGACACATGCCAGTGCTGTTCTTTCAGTGTGCTGATAAAAGCGTTTGTGTCGTGGTGGTGCATTTACAGGACACCTGACGATTTAAGAGTTCTGTCTGGCCTCCTCCGCTTTACCCCTTAGTTTGGCAAAAGTGCTTCAAATACTTTATATTCAGCATGTTTGATTATTCCGCTTTCACAAACAAATGAAGAAGTTGTATAATATTTTGCAAAAAAAGTTATATTTAGTTTTTATATTTAGATTTTTTTTTTAAATTGGTGCAATTGCTTTGTTTGTTTTCTGAGACTGGAATCACTGTTAACAGTCTGTTTGGAAAATCAGAGTGAGTAAAGATGAAGGCATTTTCCCCCACTCATAAGCAAGTAGAGCAGAGGGCCTTGAGCGTGTTTGATTCCAGCTTTTATCTACCCACACAGGGCAAAGGGTCAACAGAGTCTCAGTTGTTTGTGAAAACAACCCCCCCTGCGGTACCCCCAGCGTGCTCAGGCTCGTGCGAGAGCGGGTGTAGCATTCGGCTTATCGCCGCGGGGCAGGTTCAGTCTCAGGTATTTAAATGGCTAGCCGGCGCCCTGAACGATTAGCCATGGGGCCTTGACGATATTAGAACTTGTGTGATTTTGGGCAGCCGTCGCCACCGCCCATCCGCCTGTTCCGTGACTCGTAAGGTGTCCCCAGAGCGTCGCAAGAGGCGTTTGAGCGCCGAAAGGAAGCAAGGATCCTTCACTCCACTAAAACGCGCTCGCTAAGAGTCTGCTCCCCGCGCCATAACACGGGAAATTAGGTTTTGCCGACGCCCACGCAGGACGATGCGGCAGCGCCCGTTGATCAGGTGCCTGTTTGACGGCGCCGTTTGGCTGGGCACAGGGGTATCTGTATTCTGCGGATGACAGAGCGTTATATGCTTTACGCCCCTGCTTCGCCCTTCACATCGACTCACGCTCATTCATCCTCCCCGAGTTTGCACAGGGGAGGGGAAGTGAAAGCCAGCATAGAGAGTTAAATGGAAACGGATCAGGAAACAAATTCGCCAAAGCCTTTCCCCACTCGGCTGAGTTTTATTTATTTTTATTTTTTTCTGCTCAGGCAGTGCCAGTTTTTTAAAAGTGATGGAAAAGAAGACCTAAAGGCTCATTTGTACAGTGTGCAATTATTTCCTTCAAACAAATTCTGTTTGAAGATTTGTTTTTGACTTTATTTTCCATGGGATTAAGCCACGTAATCCCCTTTTACCACGCGTGTTCCCTGGGTCCACCGGGTGTGTGACTCTCCCTCAAAAGGCAAATTATGTTTTTCACACTGTGAAGAGAAATGCTCCTGGCCTTCAATTAATTTTTCAATATTATTATCTGCGCATTTACATGCATGGGCTTTGTGTGTGTGTGTGTGTGTGTGTACATTTTTTATAAAGGTCTTTCTGTGCAGCTTTTATAAGCTATTAGATGGGCGATGGAGGTTGAATTGTCGCAACAAATGATTTTGACGTCTGTCCTGCCATCACAGAGCAGGCCAGTTTCCTGAACTGTCTTCACTGGGGTGCTGGCCAATATGTCAGTGATTCCTGCAGAGCATCACTCCGCTGCAATATTTTCATTCTCGTGTCCGAAGGAATTTGTCAACCGCAAGACTGCATTCATTTTTATATTCTTTTTTTCAGCAGTTCTATTAGCATGGTTTCTTTCTCACGATGGTTCCTCTATTCCTGGTCAATGTGCTGATGTGATTTCCCTGCCCCGGCTCACTCTTTCAACCAGGAAGGGCCATTTAGAGTGAGACTACTGTCTGCAGAGCTCCAAAAACTGTCAGCAACCTGCTCATCACCCCCCACCCCCAACAACGAGGGAAAGAAACAGAATTCCCTTTCCATTAGACCTAAGAGCTTTAGGCACCCAAAGCTCTCAGCTGCTGTAATACAGTATTTATTTTGACAGATGGCCTTATTCATAACTTTCGCTTTATATTAGTTATGTGTTCGCATTAACAGACGCAGTGTGGCTTGTGGGATTCAAACATACAACATTCTGGCTACACTGCGTCATGGTAAATTTGGTGTCACTTGCGCCTGATAATTGTGCATTTAGTGCAGTGTTATCTGCTATCCATACTTTATGTACAGATTCTATTTTCAGTCCAGCAATGAGTTAGTCATTTATTCATATTCATTACATTACATTACAGGCATTTGGCAGACGCTCTTATCCAGAGCGACGTACAACAAAGTGTATAACCATAACCAGGAACAAGTATGACGAAACCCCTAGAGAGAAGTACCGGTCCAAGTGCAGGGAACAACCGCATAGTTCAACTATTCATATCTTTGGGAGTAACACGTGTTGTATTAGCACACGTACCACAGCAGACATGACTGAATGGTGTCAGTTTGCGTTGAATGTTTTTTTGGCTCATGCTCGTGATGTCACTCTGAATGTTCCCAGATGGGAGTGCTTTGCAGGCATCCACCAGCCGCTCCCGCTGCGTAAGAGGAGGTCATGGGAACGACGGCACTCGGGGCCTGTAACCCAGACAAAGGAGAGGCAGGATAAATAAGCAGGAAGCACAGTGTTCCCCACATTCCTCCCTGTGCCGCTTGTGTTTCCCTTAGTCATTGTTTAAAATACAGCACAGTTTCTCATCCCTGTTTGACAGAGTCCTAGCTGCCGCTTGCAAAACCTTTCAGCCACATTTCATCTGCGTGGAGAAGGTGTCCAGGGACGTCTAGCTGCTGCAGCTATTGTAGGTTCAGTTGAGTCCTCTTGGGTTTTCATAAACTTGCACGGCCTGTCTGGTCGGCTTTTCTGCGGATTTATTCATTTATGCACTCATCTGCAATCTTATCTCGGCGGTGCTTGCCCCATAGGGGCCTGTAAATGCAGCCAGAAAGCGGTGCGGTGTGATAATGTCTGGGAGTCAAGCACCGTGGGGGAACGCTACCTCGCACATCCACATTTGAGCAGGGTGGTTCCCCTCGCGTAAGGTCAGTTCAGATGGCGAGTAGCTGATGAGTGGTAGTGCGGTGATAGAGAGATATTTAAAAAAGAAAGAGCGAGAGCTGGCCAATCCCTAGTGACCTTCTTCAGGGATATGCTTGTCTGGAGGCATGGATGGTTAATAAGCCGGTGAGAGCTGGGCCTGGGGCTGAACTGTAATTCTGTTAAAAAATGGAGGAGTTTCACATACGACTATAACTGGAGATAATGGCAGTAGTGGAATGGCAGTTGGTAGCATATAGAGTGAGTAAACCGCCATGAAGACCAAGGATCATTCAGCTGGTTGTGTCGGTAGGTTTTTGTTGCAGGTTTTTGGAGTTATGCAGAGCGGTTTGGGAAAATTACTCTTTGTATTGACCCATCAGAGAATATTATGAGAGGAGGGGAAGAGGTATCAGAGCCTCTCATGACGTGTCAAGTGATTCTTGTGTCTCAGTGACATATACAGGATGTGTGTGTGTGTGTGTGTGGGTGGGTGGGTGTGTGTCCCAGATGTCAGACCACTTGAGGTTCTAATTTATTAGGGTAGACCTTGGATGCCTGTAAATGCAGTTCATAGATTTGCTTTTGTTTTTTTTGGTTGAAACTGGCACAGTGGTGCCTCAAAAGTGTGCTCCCATTTTTCACTGAACCTGCTGTATGTGTGCATATTTGTGTGTGCTGTCAGTCTTTGCGAACTTTCTGTCAATCTTATCTTTTCAGGAGACACTATGTGATGTCCTCTCCACACTCAGCAGGCTAACCTGAATGCATTCTTCCCCTCACGCTGACTCACCAGTCACTTCCACTTCTTGTCTGGCTCTCTCCACAGGAGCGCATCTTTCTGACCGTGTCCAACTATATCTTCACCTCCATCTTTGTGGCCGAGATGACAGTAAAGGTAGGCGAGGGCAGTGTCATTTGGGCTCAGCGGGGCTGCGATTCGCGGCTGACAGGGGGTAAATGCACTCTGGGATGGTCTGCTCCGCTTCCTGCTCATTTGTCTCTTCAGTTTGAACGGGCCTGAGGGCTTAGTGCCTACGCTGAATTCAGGTCAGTTTGAATCATTTCCCTCCTGGCAGTTTGCTGAGAGCCCCCTTCACTGCAGACCTCCGGGAGCTGATCCCAGACCTGTGCCGAGAGCAGGCAGGGTAGAGGCTGTGCATTCTGCTCTAGCGCCCTAAGCAGCACAGCTGCCCTCTCTGCAGCTGCACACCTCCAAGGCTGAGGTCTCCAGAGGGGTTACGCTCCGCCCCCTACATACAGTCACGGCTTCAGAAGCAACATTTTTAAAAAATCTGGCTTGTGACTGCATTTAGTTGCTTCGTAGAATTGGAATGACAGAAAATTATCAGAGTATAAATAAACTAAAAATAATTTATTATTGTTGTTGTTTTTTGACCTCCAAGCCACTCCCACTGCAGAAACCTTTTTTAAGATTCAGAGACGTTCACTGGCAAGCATAGTGAGAAGTTGTATTTTGACTTTCAACAATGCGCACGTTAATATTCCTAAGTGGAGGACTGTCTGCCAGAAATTCAAATCCTTTCAGTCTGAATTGAGATAAATGTTTTCAGCATGTCTGAGGAAGATGGAAAAGTTCAAAAGTGTCAGTCAGTGAGGTCTGGGGTTCTATTCTGGGCTACTGTATGCCTGGTCACACCTACTCAAGGGTTTCAAATGAAAATCATGCTGGAGGATAATATGATTCAGAGGAGGTTAATTAACTGAAATTGAGAAAAACTTTGCCCGTGGAACGAGACAATGGGGCAGAGGAAAACCAGGGCAGGTTTCCTGAATTGTCAAAGTTCATTAGTGCCAGGATCATTTCATTTGATCTTTAATGCAAATTCACTGGCGAAATCATTATTTACTTCCCCTGGATCTGACTGCTTGTCACTGCTGCGCATGCAAATTGTGCTACTGTATGTGCCCTGCAGGTGGCGGCTCTCGGCATGTGCTTCGGTGACAAGGCCTACCTGAAGAGCAGCTGGAACATCCTGGACGGCATGCTGGTGATGATCTCCGTTATCGACATCCTGGTGTCCATGATCTCCAACAGCGGCACCAAGATCCTGGGCATGCTCCGTGTGCTGCGGCTCCTCAGGACCCTGCGGCCCCTCAGGTATCGCGTCCTGAGCCTTGGCCTCTATCGCCCCCTGTCTGCTGGGATGGGTCACAACATTATGCCGTTTACATTTACTGATTTCACCCTGTTCATTTACCAGACAGAGGGATCTCTATCCAGAAGGACTTGCGTCCAATAAGGCTAGCCTTAACAGGTCTTGTCTGGGACGCAACCAAAGCAAAGTGCTATTTGTGAAACAATGGCTATGATGAACACATTGTCACACATAATATTATGAAGTGTGTGGGGGTGGTACAGACACAAGGGTATTGAGTCAGCCAGCATAGTGCCCACTGTTATTATGGTTGTGCAGCCTTATGAATTTGTGTTCTGTACTGGTACACAGCCTGTGAAGCGGTCTGCTACATTTCCTTTAAGGCAGCTGTATTTGTATCTTGAGACACTGGTGAGGCTGTTGTCATCACGCTTTGCAGATACACTTCACACACCCACCTACCCACAGAGTAGCACAGATGCACCGAAAGCTGTGGTATACCTGCCCCATATGCCCATCATTCAGGCGTGCCAGGCAGTCTATGGAGGTGCTGTCACGCCAGGCTCGCGTGAGCAGCTGTGCATGTTATGTTGGTTTTATGATGGTATGGTCATGTGATGCTGATTGTGACATGAACGCACGCTGAAGCCTTTGTGAATATTTAGCGAGCTGAGTTTGGCGACCCTCAGCTTGCACAGTCGTGCAGAAAGGACGGTGTAGAACCATTCCCCAGGTGGAGTTTTTTATTTATTTTTATTTCTCAGAGGATTCCCTGTTTCTCCACATAATCTGTGTGATCCAACGTGCCTGTGTCTCCCCCTCCCCCTCCTCCCCCCTCCCCCCTCACATTTCTTCCTTCCCAGACATGCACCTCTCATGACAGTGCGTGCCCTGAAATATTCATAGTGCGTGGAGGAGAAACAAGAGAATCAAATATTCATTTATCATGCATGATTTGCCTACTAAACACTCCACGTGCTCGCAGATGCTCCCAGGTTTCCCCCTGCCCTTTGCTGGCACTGACCTGCAGTCTGAAATGGAGGCAAAATCCAAATCGCCATCACAGCTGCAGGCGTGCTTCGCCCACACAGGAAGATTTGACTTTGCTACTGATCTTAAAATAAACAAGACTTAAAGGGCATCGGCGTGATGTAACTCCCCGAAATGAACAATGCGTAATATTTTAACTGGAAAATGTCCTCTCTATCCCACAGTCATACAGAGAACACACGTCTTTACTGCCCTGAGTATTTTATGAGACGTGAGGGCTTTGGTGTATTAGTGGCAATTTGATCTTAGCTTGGCAGTATTTTCCGCTGTAGGGGCAATAATGGGTTTTTCAGTGGCAGTGCTGTTCTGCCCATGCACAGAGATGATTAGCAAAGCCAAGAGCGTAACTGGACAGTGACCGACATGCTCATTAAAATTATGGAAGAAAAAAAATAACTAAGCATTTTTTTGAGACTACATGGAGTAATTTAAAATTGTAAGCAGCTTCATCAGCCTAGAGAAATGCAGGGCTACGCATACAGGAATACCTTGTAAAGAGGGAATTATGAGAGATTAAACATTTTAATATATGTATGTATCTGTTTTTCTATTAGCAGCAGAAAGTTTCCACAGGTTTGTAAAACTCCTGATGTAAGCGGTGCTGCTGAACTCCTTATCTATCTGAAAATTGCCAAATGATATTAAAAATGAATGCATTATCTCATTCCAGAGGTTCAAAGAAAAGGACTATTGTATATTTGTTTATTTTGAGCAGGGTGAATTTCTGGGATGTCCAAGTTACAGTAGAGATTAACCTACAGTACATATAGCTCAATTGCAGGTAAAATACTGTAAATGCCTGGCATTTGTCTGAAAAGTACAGTCAACACTCAGCTAGTATGGCAAGGAATATGAACAATTTATTGGTTTGGTAAGACCTTGGTAATTAAACTCAAACTTAGAATACATGACAGAGTGCCACTGATAAGGCTATTAAAATAGAAAGCTGTTAAATAGAACACTTAGTGACTAAGTTCCAGTGAATGAGGAGATCTCAAGTATTATATTCCTTGAATAAGGAAGAAAATAATTGAATATGGCATGAGAGGGAAACGCCCTAATGAAGAGTGAAGCTGCTTATATGTTACAAATGAAATAATTTAATCCAAGCCATCCAGTAGGTGTATGTCTTCAGTAAAGGGCTTTGTATTTCATACGGTAAACATATGAGGTGCAGTTGAAATGAAAAGAAACTGAATGATATATTTTTTAAAAGCTTAGCCTCAGCTAGAGCTGAAGCTGAAAGGGCTGTTGTGTGAGTGTGGGTGATTGTGTGTGTGTGTGTGTGTGTGTTGGACCTGAGTTGAATTAATACTGGGCCTGTTACTGTGTGTCTGTGTACAGGAGTGTGTGCAGGAGTGGAGGGGGGGGGGTGCATGTGTGCATGCACTGCCTCATTATGAATATTAATGGTCCCATTACAGCTTGAGCAGGAAGGAGTCACTGTGTGTTTTCGTATGCTGACACAGTGATTTATCAGATTGGTTGGGAGCTGGACACACACGCCTGTGTTAATTCATCACCGCTGTGAAACCCAGGTTGAGTCTTACTGTCACAGCCTAAATGCAGTGTGAGCTCAGTAAAATTCAAGTACAAAGAAAAAATGTGAAAACTGACCTATTTTTTCATCAGCCTGTCAGATCTGTCAGGACCTTTTTCTGTTACCTTTTGATTCTTTATTTGTATGATTTCCAGTGTAGCAAATAACCTCCTACCTCCTTTAAGATACTGCATAACCTGGTTTTCAATGTGGATTGCTTTTCATTGTTGACAAATGCATACCTTGTGATTCATGACTTAAAAAAATTATTATTCTGTTGCTGTTGCTTCCAGGGTGCCATATGAAACAATCTGTGTTTAAGCCCAGAAGCTACATTGAAACAGTTAGCAAGCAGTAGCTAATGGTTTGCCCCTTCTTGATTAATGAGTTAATGGTTGGTTAATGGTTCATTTTGTTCATTTTAGTTAATGTCCCAGCTGTTGTACAATACTTCCAGATGATATCACATAAACTGTAGCTGTTACTCAGACCATCACGATAGCCATGTCGTTCAGCCTAATTACATTTTGATTAAGCTAATATGCAATAAAGAAACTTCTTTCGCAGGTAACTTCTTCATGGTGCGCCACTAGCTGAGTGAAGAGACTGGAGCACTCAGTTGTCTAGACAGAATTTATGGCATGGGGCTCATTTGAGTATCTTGGTTTTTCATCTTTGTCTGCATAGGTAACGCTCAACTGACCACTGAGCCAAACTGAGCCTTAAAACCTGTATCGTCTATAACTATAGTCATTTCATCGGCTCTAGAATACCTTAGCCTGACCTGTGCTGTGCATTAAACTGTATAAATAAGTAAACAACTAAATAAATAATTATACAGATGCATCATACTGTACTGTTAACTACCAGAACATTTATTTAGCATATTGTAGCTACTGTAATGCTGTGCATTGAACACTGCCATAGAGTATTGATTAGGAAAACTATTGCAACCATTATACTCTGATTATTACTATGCAGGTTTGCTGAATGCTGCAAAAAGTGCTGTCACATACAAAAATGTTTCCCAAAAAAGCTGTAATCCTGTAGTATATTTTGTAGCTTTATCCTGAAGGCAGGTATTTTCCAACTGTCAAAGAGCCAGGAGTAGGGAGCTTGAATTGAATTAATTTGGCAATGTAGTCATTTAGTGCCCCCTGTTGCCCCCTGCCAAGATGTATTTGAACTCCTCTTGTACAACAGATGGTGTGTATAGCCAGTAGCCATATAACCATGTCCATGTTGGCCCATGTTAATTCGGTCATTAATTATGAACAAATCCATTTGTTTCGGGTTAACTAATGTAGCTCAGAAATGGCCAGAAATGTGTGCTTGTATATACAGTGTTGCGTAGAGAACAATATCATAAAAAGAGATGCAGATGAGCTATTCATGAGGACATAAGCACCTGCTTATTTCCATTTCTGAGTGCTGCTTATGTATTGTGTGTCCCTGCGTGTGTTTGTGTGTGTCTGTGTGTGTGCTTTCATGTGTGCGTTCATGTGTAAATGTGTTTGTGTGTGGATATTTATCTGTGACCACCTAGTGTGTGTTTATTTATGTTCACAAGTCTGTGAGCATGTACTGTACACATATATGGGATCGTGTGTTTGTTCATGTGTGCTGGTATGTGTCTGTGTGCGTGCATATATTGCCTGAGTGAGCTTGTGTGCATGTGTGTGTGTTTGCATGTGTGTGTGTGTGTGTGTGTGTGTGTGTGCGTGCGTGTGTATGTATGTGTGCGTGTCTGCGGGTGTGTGTGTGTGTGTGTGCACTCCCTCTGTTGAGGCTTGATTAATCACTTCAGTGGGCTGCAGGTTTGTAGCTCCTCAGATCCTAGCAGAGAGGAGAGCAGCTCAGCTGGAGAGTTCCCCTCCTTGCCGCCTGGTTACAAGAGTCATTTAATTACAGCCAGGATGAATATGTGCCTCTCTGCACTGGGAGCAAGCACATTTCTTAATGCCCTACTTCTTATGTTTTTTTTGTTTTTGTTCTTTTTCTTGGGGGAGACGAGTTAGGGGGAGAGGGTGTTGGTAGGGGCGATAAAGGATAGAGGCAGAAAAAGGAATAAACGCAGGTTCAAAGTTGACAACACAAAAGTTTGTTCAATCAATACTAAAGTAAAAAACACTGAGTGATGCTATATACTATTTATTAATGTATGAATATTCTGTCTTTTTATTTCTCACAAGTGCTTGTACATCCTCCAAAACCACAGTTGTGAACCTAAATGCAGGCCGGGGGGTGGGAGGTGGGTTGGGGGAGTAGGGATGAGGGGGAAAGGGTGGGGCGTCCAGAGAAAGTGAATGTGAACCAGGGTAGGTATGTGTATTAGTAGAATAATAGAATAATTGTGCCTGTGATTGTGTCTAAATGTGTGTAGCAAGAAACCCTCCATGACTGTGTTAGTATGAATCGATATGCTGTACTTCAAGGGTCCGCATTCAATTCCTGCAATTAATACTTAATTAATTAATTAATTAATTAATTAATTCTAAATAATACCATCACCAGGTGTATGGAGCGTCTGCTTGTAGAAGTGCTGGATGGCTTTTAATTTGTCTGTGACCTGACAGTTAAGATTCGGGCATAATTGTTAACTTCCTATTTAATTAAGGTTTCCAAGTAATTTTCACTATGAAAGAACATTTTTTGAATAATTGATTTAGGAGGGTTTTGAATGTCCTATTTAATTTAAACTCAGTCTGAAAGTGTGAAAATGCCCTAAAACAAAAGCTGGAAAGATTTTGGGCGTTGAAAAATGAAAGAAATCATGAAGAAAATTAAAGGGAAGGTTTTTATGATGCTCCCTAAGTGTAAGTACTCCTAAAGGAGGAATTTAACAGCTGTGTCCAACCATAAACTGTAAGGTAACAGACAAACCTATTAAAGCCACAAATGCTGCAAACCTCACATCTATCCATTGCTCAGTTGCGGATGCGTGAAACTCAGATTAAATCTTATGACTTTTGAAAGTTACAACCCTGTCTCGATGCCCACACAGAAAGCCTCAGCCTACCAGCAAACTGCCCTAGCCCCTCAACAATACTGCCCTCTGTGGGTTAACCTTAAAATGAAACTGAAACTTTGTGAGTTTGGATGGTAGTAATGAGTCCCTTCTTTTATTCCACCCATCATTATTCAAGTGAAATAGCAGTCTGATGTCATCATAATACCCATAGGACAGTGCGTAAGTACAGATATAGCAGAGAACCAGTCTATGGGGGTTTAATACAATAAGGATTATACAAGAATGCATTGAGTCTCTGTGTGCGTGCGTGCGTGCGTGCGTGCGTGCGTGCGTGCGTGCGTGCGTGTGTGCATGCGTGCGTGCGTTTGTGTCTAACTGTGTGTTTCATGGATCCACCTCAGGGGTTGACAGCTCAGGTGCTGCACCCTGTGCCATGTTATTAATAATAAAGTGCCGTTGTCGCATAATCAGTTTAATTTAAAGCTGTCTTTCCCTACTGCAGAGCTTGGATGCTGGGGAGCATCTCACCTGCTTTACGGTTGACTAGACAGAGTGCTGCAGAAAAACAGGGTTTCCACAAATGATGTGAAGCAGCATCTCTGTGATAATTGCTCTGGTTTCTGACCTGTCGGAGTGTGCTCTCTGGGGGAGTGACTGAGTGGGATGGCATAGAAGAAGGGCCTAGCTGACAGGCTGACAGGGGAGGGGTGAGGAGCATCGGCCAGCACTGACCTCCCCTGACAGAGAGGAAATGGGAAGAAGGAGGAGGAGGAGTCGCAGGCTCCTCCATCCGGGTTTAGTCACGGCAACAACCCATCCCCTGATAGCTTGGTGACTGCCTTGAACACATCCAGCTTTAACACATTCTCCCTCTCTCTGTTTGGGTAGCCAGAAGGCACTTCTGAGCCTGATGATCACTGGTCACCCTAACCACAGACTAAAAATGCTTCCTTTTTTTGGACTTTTGTGCTTAAACATCTCCGCCATCCTATCCCAGGGTGATCAGCCGAGCTCCAGGCCTCAAGTTAGTGGTGGAGACCCTGATGTCCTCTCTGAAACCCATCGGGAACATTGTGGTCATCTGCTGTGCCTTTTTCATCATCTTTGGCATCCTGGGAGTGCAGGTGAGTGTATGCTAGCCCACCCTCTGCACCTCAGTCATCACATCAAATCAACATAAATTCCAAGTAGGAAGAAACAATTACAGCTTGTTTAGAGGGCACTACTAAGCGGATACCCTTTGGTTTAATGTATTCTTTACTTGAAATAAAGTCCCAGCAATATTTGTGATAGCAGGTTTTGCTCTAATTGAAGAGAGTGCAATTTCCGTTGGTTTCAAATTATAGTCACCACGCGCTATGGCTCTCCAACCACAGCCTCAAACCCCGAAATGTAATTTGACGGCAGGATTGCCAGGTGGAAACCAGTACTGTCAATTGGCATGATGCATGGGGAGAAAATTGCAAGAGGGAATTAAATGTAAATGACTGAGTGGAAGCCATCGTCGTGACCCCAGAGCTGGGATTCCACTTATCAGCCGGCGAGCAGGTCCACAGAGAACCTCGTTCATTGCCGTCGGCCTACGAGAAGATTCACAGGGGAGGCTCCAGCACCATACAAAGCCAGCTTTCCATGAATTCCACTCCATAATTCATTTGCAAGGTTCACTTGCTCCACGTCTGTCCACTGGTGCATCTCAATAGAGGAGCCCGCCATCCCTGATTTAGGATTTATTCTTCTGAAATGAGTTTCCGCTCTTGATCAACATGACCATTTCGCATCTATCACCTGGGAGCAATGGTCTGCCCTTTAGCTGAATGGGAATGCCAGGTTTTGACAATGAAAAGCTATCACAGCTGTTTTTTTTGTGATTTCTCATTTCCATAGGTTTTTCATGAATTGACACAGGTAAAGTGTGTATGATCACATTTTTTTAGAGAATCATATTGGACTCATATAAAATCTTTTGTGCTTTCCAAAATACAGTATGCAAGTCATTTCCTATATGCCTGCAGTACTGATCACAACCAGTTCCCATTTTGCTTGGATATATGCAAACAGTAAATCAATCATATGAACAGGAAATATGAACAGTAAATTAATCATTTATTCATATAGAATAATGGATATAATGCTGATGAAGTCAGCAGGGATTTGTGTGAAGGTGGAGGAAGTATATTCATCATAGTAAACATGTCCCCTTTCCACAGCTCTTCAAGGGAAAGTTCTTTGTGTGTCAGGGGGAGGACACCAGAAATATCACCAACAGGTCTGACTGTATTCTGGCCAATTACAAGTGGATCAGGCACAAATACAACTTTGACAACCTGGGGCAGGTGAGACAGATCTCCAAATGCTACACCAGATTGTCAATCACGCTCAAAATGTTCTGCTTCAAGCATTATGTTTTGATGTTTTTTTTTGCTATGGAAATATAAATGCTCAAAGAAATATTTGAACCCCCCCTCCCTCCCACTTGTCTCCCCTCTGTCCTGTCTAATCAGGCCTTGATGTCTCTCTTCGTCCTGGCGTCCAAAGATGGCTGGGTGGATATCATGTACGATGGACTCGATGCTGTTGGGGTAGACCAACAGGTACGCACATAACTCCTCGGCACTACACCTATTTGAACATGTATAAGCACAGGCTTGCATGAGTGTGTATGTACTGTATGTGTTTGCACCTGTGTGTGTGTGTGTGTGGGGGGGGGGGTCATGTTTCCTCTACCACCTCCTGGATTAAATTAATCAAGATTAGCATTGATGTTAGAGGCCTGTATAGGCATTAAATTAAAGCCTGAACCCAGCCCATACCCAGGACCTTGAGAGCCAACCCAACCAAGCCCAACTGGTACTGCCAAATTTTAAACACAACCCGAAACTGAAATCACTCACAGACACGGTGTTACAATACTGTGACTGGCTGCTCTGCAATTGAGTTATAGAAATAATTATACTGCAATAGGCTATGTTTTATTTGCATACAGGATAGTAAACAGTAGCTACACAGCTTAACAAGACACAGTGGCATATCAGTAGACCAGTATGATAGCCTAATAAACTGTCTGTCTTACCAGTCAGTAGCCCTACACTGTACGTGATCAGTGAACTGTTTATCTGTTGTCACAAGGTCATGATATTTCCACAACGAAGCCGTTCCCAACTCATTTGGAATTTAACAATGTTCTTCCTTTGCATAATTTCATCCTCCGAAGTCACGCTCACCCCAAGGAGGTCAACACATGGACTTGAAAGAGAGACTGCACTTGCACAAAATGAGTTAAAATAAGAAGTTTATTTCTTGAAATAAAAATACATTTAAAACGTAACATAATTCCTTTTCACTCACTAAAAAGCCTAGACGTGGCGCAAGCTGAAGTTGTATGTGCAAGAAATGACTCGAACCCGACCCAAGCCCAATGGGACTCTAATTGATGGAACTAGATAAAAACATAAGGTGTTTACTTACATGGCTTTAATTCATTACCAAGATAAAATGCAACAGAAAAGAGAAGCATTCGGTTTTGAATCAAAGTCAAATCTGTCCCTCTGTTTGCTAGAGATAGGCGTCTTAAAACAAAAGGAGGTCAAGCAGTCGGACTGGAAATGAAGCCATGGAATGGCAGGTCAGCAGTTTTGTATCGGCCTCAAACAGCGGCATAGTTATCTCAATTTTTAAGCTCCTTACTGTCCCTTTTACTTGCAGTCATCCTTTGATGGCTTATTATATATTCCTACCCATTTTTATTCAAGACGCTGCCTGAAATTTGAATGACTATGGCTGGCTCAGTACAATGGCCATGTGCAGCTCTGTTTGAACACTGAGGCGGATGTGAATGCATTCTGCGCTAAGCACGAGCCCAGTCGCTCGTGTGTGAATGGAGGCACAGCACTGGGCCTTAATTAGGTGTTTTACAGTATGCCCTGCTTACTGCACATAAATGCCAGTTTCTGTTGAAGCCAGGACTTCTTCCAGATGGATTTTTTTTATTGAGCATCAGCAGCTAAAAATATGCATTGGCTTAAGCAGGAAGAAATATTATTTTCTATATTTTATATTTATCATTGTGTTCTTGGTGGTGGTGTGTGTGTTTGTGTCTGTTTTAGCCCGTGATGAACTACAATCCCTGGATGCTTCTGTACTTCATCTCCTTCCTGCTGATCGTGGCATTTTTCGTGCTCAACATGTTTGTGGGCGTGGTGGTCGAGAACTTCCACAAGTGCCGACGCCACCAGGAAGCGGAGGAGGCCAAGCGACGGGAAGAGAAGCGCCTGAAGCGGATGGAGAAAAAGAGAAGGAGTAAGGAGAAGCAGCTGGCTGGTCGGTAGTCTTTCCACATCTTTCTGAGTCCTGCTTGATCTTTTATTAGAGAGAACGCAAAGTAGAGCTGCGAGAAAATCGAGCCCCCGCGAAACCCTTAGCCTCGCTCTTCCCCTGCTGCGCATTAAGCTCCGCCCTCCCCCCGCCCTGCCCCGCCCCGCCCCGCCTCGTCCCCCTGCCTTGCCCGTAGCTGCCGCGCCTGAGGGGGGCTCCTCAGCATGCCTCTTGCGAATGAGCCGGAATCTGCATGACAGTTACACTTACAAAGAAAGAGGGGCGACTGCGTCGCCGTGTCCGAAGAGTCCGCCCTCTCCCCTCTTCTCCCACACGCAGGGCAGTGCAGCAGGAGAGGCAGGCGAACACCAAAGTAAAGCCCCCGCTGCCTCCCGCCTCCCCCCTCCCCCCCCCCCCCCCCGCCTCCCTTAGGAGTAGCAGTGCAGCCCTGCGGAACCCATGCGCAGGCTTAGCGTAGCCCCAGGGCTGCCTTGCACTCTCCCTGCTATTCGCCTTACCTCAACTTTGTTCCACCGCCAACTGTGCCGTTCAGACAGGTGATTGGACCTGCCCCACGGCTCCCCATTTATGCTGATTACTGCGGCAGTTTCCCTCTGCGCTGCCTGCCCACGGCCCTCATGTCAAACTCAAGGGTGTAATAATCAGTGATGTTGACAGATGGAATGCATTTAGCTTTTAGAAAGAGCTTTTGAGAAATACAGATGGACATGGTACCTCTGCTGTGAATTAAACAAGTACCGTTTACACAGTACACAACAACTTCACCCCCTGTGAGAAGTGCAAAATCTCATCACTTGCCTAGCCTCTGATAATTGAACATGATGTTGGTCTCACGTGTCTGGTTTAACGCCTGACTACCAGACCCTTCAGATGATATTTATGGACGCCGACATTTTCAATTGGTTGTTGTTGAGGCTTTAAAAGTGTAAGGATTCCTCAAGGAGACATTGAGGTGCACTGGTCACATCTACACAGGCTTCCCACCAGCACATCGTGACCCTTCACCCCCCAGGATCAGAGGTCATAGCTCTAATCCTCAGTATACGCTCTCAAGGGCCCTCATTCCTCCTCGTCTGTTTAATGGATGCCTTTTACTGATTGATTTACGCATCATCTATTAGCTTGACTTCATTGTTTCTATAAAGCTCTCGCCTCATTGCCTCTACGCTCAGCGCAGTCACAAGCCTACGCTTTTCAGTTGCTGGGAACCATTCGCTCTCTGGTGTGGACGGCTGACACGGCGCCTCGCAAAGCACAGGAAGTCACGGATAAAATAGGAGGCCTGCGCCTGCTTTCACAAGTAAAGAGAAAAACATGCCAGGACCGTGTGACGCAAAGAGCTTCCTTGTGTTTGGGTCATGAAAAGCGGAGTGTGAAGTTGAAAAACTTACAGATCAGGAAAGTTATTTTTTGGGTAGGGAATCGTGAGAGAGTTTGAGAGAAATGTGGAGTAGAATGAGCGCTGGGAAGCTACAGGGTTTGAAATGGCCCTCTCTGAGGGCGAGTCCTTAAGCAGCCTCTGCTGGAAATGGATGAACTAAAGAGGGAGGCAGTCATTCGTTTCTATCGCAGAAGTAGATCAAACTCATATACTGTAGCTATACAGTATGTCATCTTCAACAGTATTGGGTCAAGAGTATCACAATATCAATGCTTGGATTGGCATCATTTTTGTTAGCTGAGATGAATAAATGTTTTATCTATTATAGTCTAAATAATAGGAAAACAAATAAAAATGCTAAAAGACACTTTATTTGCTAACAAATAAAATCAAGACTCTAGCTAAGTAACAGCCTAAAATTTTTTTTTTTAAATCACTAGTGCCAAAATTACAGCTAAAATGTAATGTAGTTCACATATAATCACCTTTCTCCCATTTTCTAGACCGCCATGAGATTCCATGCCTTGTGTATCAAGGAGTTTTAAAGCTGGGTTCACTTTCTAGTGAAAAACAAGTCCATAAGCAGCAGGAAACTAAACAGGCAAAATGTAGTCTTACAAAGCCTTTTAAAAGCCTGTTTAATTCCACAAAACCTTGAATAAGATCTGGAGCAGATCGACATGATTCCACAAGCCGGCAATGGACTCAGAATCACTGGAAATACTTGAATTAGACAGCATCCTCCAGGGAGCTCTATCACTGCACCTCTCCTCTTTTTATTTCCATTCTCCAACTCTTCCCTACGTGCTTGTTCCACCCACTCTGATTAACATGGTCTCGTTCTTCTAGATGTAATGCTGACGGGTGTCAGTTGGGCCGGCTCTGGAGACACAGAGACAGGTACTGAGTTCTGGCATGCCTGTGTGTGTCCACTGTGGTTCAGGGCCACTGCTGTGTAAAGTGCCCTCGTGGGTGGGGGGGGGGTGGGGGGGGGGGTGAAAGGACTGGGGGAGCGGGGGCGGGGGGCACCTCTATCAATGCCCCGGCCCCTATTCAGCCTGATCTATTGACCGGCGTCTGTGGGAGTCTTGTGTGTCGGTTCCCCACCACTCATACACTGCACCAGCTCCATGCCCGGTCTGGCCAGGCAGGTGGCCTTGCGCTCACTCAGGGGAGAGAGAAGGCGAAGGCAGTGCTGAAATAGTGCACTGGATACTCGAGTAACAACAATGAAGCCATTATAGATTGAAACTTCACGATATCTTTACAGAATCTGAAGAAATGAAATCAAATAAGATTTCAATTTTTATTTCTTTCCTGTTTGAAATAATAATAATAATAATAATGGAACACTTGTAAAAGTTCCAGTAAAAGCTGACTCTTGTCAGTGACCACTGCTGGAGCAGTAATGCTGCCTATATGTGTGTGTGCGCAGAGGTGCACACATCCATGCCCCACTCCCCCCTAGTGCAAAGCTTCCTGACTGCCTGTGTGAGCGGGGTTCACTCTGTCAGTCCACACCTCTCTGATCGGTGTGCTTTGAGTTTCTCTCATTGGTGGTCCTCCCAGTCCTGCCGCACACGTGACACTGTCTCCACGGTGATTTTGTCGGGGTGTTTAATTCCACATCGCTTATGGGTGTTCAGAAGTGCATGAGTGTAAAAAATTCATGTGTGGCCGAAGTGTTGAAGACATACATCATACTCTGCCCAGGCAACCTTGTGGGTGACTTAGAGAAAATGGATGAATTGAAAGGGTTGGTTCAGGGAGTGCAAGCATGTATGCTGATGTTTACTTGAAATTTTGTCGAGAGTATAAAGTGTAGTGATGGAGTCGGAACAGACAGAGAGCTGTGCTTGAAATGTGGCTTAGAGCACTTTGACCTCAGTGACCATAATCAGAGTTGCTAGGTTGCTATTTACACCTCTATCTGTGAGCAAGATTCAATTATTTCCATATTTATGCATTCGTGGACAGAAGAGAACAGATGGACAGATCAAACATTAAAATGTGAATAGCGGTGTTCATTTCACATTATTATCCTCAGTGCAGCTCGCTGAGGTACGTTTCAAAGCTTGTCCTCAGATGTGTTCAGTTCAGGGGAAGCTTTCACTGCGTCTCACCGGAGTGGAAAAATCAGGGTTCATTTAATTGGTTGTTTTTTTTTTTTTGGTTTTTGATCAACCCAGAAGGTCTGATCTGTTCCCGTTTCAGCTGTGACTGAACATTTCTATCTGTGTCTCTCAGCGAGAGCTTCCGTCTGCTCTGTCCCTCTCTGCTCAGGCTCCCTGTGTGAAACCCATTTGCTGTGGACTCAGGTCCCTTTGGTGCCCTGTCAAGCCTGTGAGTTCTGCCTCTCCCTGGCGAATTGTGTTTTTCTAGGCTTGGAGATTTTCCCGATATTTTAACATCCTGGAATCCTGGTATTTTTGAAATCTCTGGCGGGAAATCCTGGTATTTCTGAACAAACATTTTTGTTTCTTAGTGCTGAAATGCACAAAGAATTAATGAGTATTATTATAAACTGAATTTTATGACATTAAACCAATCCATTTATTAAAATGTGTATTCTAAATCTTAAAATAAGATTGCTTAGTAAGATGTGCCTATAAAGCAGTTTGATTGTTGCCAGCATAAAGCTAAAAACATTTGAAAAAGAGTTTTTTCTTTATTTTGTCACACAGCGTGAGATGATATTTCTTTTAAACAGAGCTGCAGCTCAATCAACGCGATAGAACTGAATGAAAAGCCACCATTTGAACTGAATGAAAAGCCATCATTTGCACTCAACTGAAAGTATTTCTCAAGTGGCTTTTTGGGAGCGAGGAAGAAATCCATCGTTCTATGTACTTTTGTTCGCCTTTTCTTTTTCTACCATTGTAGGCCTCCAGAATGCACCGTTTTATGCCCACAGTGTTTGCATTCTGCGTTTGTCTTGCTAAGCTTTTAAAAATTTTTCCAAACTGCCGATGAACTGGAAACCACCGTGATTGTGCCTAAACCGTCTTCCTAAATCAATGTGTAGGGCGATTTGGTTGGCGTAGAACTGCAACAAACAGTTTGAAATGTAACCAAAAAAACAGGGACTGCAAAACAGAATTCAGATACGTTTTAAATGTCAGTGATTGCGCTTGTTTACCATTAAGATTTGGACGGAATTCGTGCAATTTTTTTAAATTGACATTTTAACAAAAGAACTAACTAAATAAATAAATAAAGATTTCTTGTTCTATTAATCTCAAGTCAAGTTCCTTCAGAAAACTCCGGGATCTCTTTTCCGGTCCCCAAGTTATCCGCAGTACCGTGTGTCCAGAACAGTGTGATGGGGCCCGGCTCCCTTGAGCATGTGGCCCCCCTGTCCTCATGAACAAAACGCTGAGGTCACCGTCACTGGGTAACAACTTTTTTTTTAATATCATGTGCGAATATGTTTGCGTGCCACCGGTCGGCATGACGGTCAAGGTCAGTGCGTGTTGAGAACTTTTATGTCCGTGTGACACTGTTAATGACGGAGGCATGAGAAACACCCGCAGTCTTCCAGATATTCACTCTGCTTTTCAAAATGGTGTGCTGAGGAATGCTATTATGCCATTTCATCTTATCCACATTCTGAAGCAGAATACCTCTCATTCTAGAAATGGAGAACATGGAGCTCCATGTCTTTAAAATTCCTTTGACTGAGTTATTTTGACTTTTTGAACAAGGGGCGAGTAAGCGGAAATGTTTTTTGTTATTTTCCAGTCGACGGTGCGCTAATTAGCCTTTCCTGCATTGTTGTACATTCTTTTGTACTGGGGCTCGGAGCAGTAGGCCACCCGCTACTCTGTTAGCTTCTGTTCCCCCTGACACAGCCACTCCATTCAGTGAGGCTGCAGCTCTCTCCCCCTGCACAAGATCAAAGGTGGTGCTTAATAATCCGACGCGGTAGTGGAGCCAGAGCCATCTGCCTCTCCTCTACCTGCGTCCTCCCCACTCTTGATACCGAGTCATCTGTTCTGTACTTGCCTCCGGCTTTTCTTCAAAGGAGGATTTTGTTTACTGTAAGCCCGGGAATCCTCCTCTTTCTTAAGAGGGGTTTTCCCCCAGAAGTGTGTCTGGTTGCCTGCAAAAAGCTGGTTGCTACCTTTCTGCTCACCCGCTCAGCTATCCTGCACACTCCTCCCGAGTCTCGGCTCACCGATTTCACTCGCTGATCTGAAACGTCAACATCAGTGAGTCGCTACATCACTGTCGCCAGAATGTGGCCCAGTCAGAGTGAGTCCATTGATGTGAGATTCAAACAAGGCGGTACAGCTATGAAACCCTCTTCATCATCACCGCTGTTCATCCTCGCGCTGTAAGAACGAGATACGTGACTATGATAGACAGTAGCATCAGGATATCAGGTAACAAGTAGTGTCAGGATACTGCGATGGACTGGCGGCCTGTCCAGGGTGTGTTCCTGCCTCTCGCCCGATGCACACACTGAGGTGGGCTCCAGTGCCCCTTCCGACCCTGACCAAGATCAGCGGGTATAGATAATGGATGGATGGATGAATCAGGATAAGTATAAGAGGTCCAGGGTCTTGTGCACTGAGGGGTATTCTTCTCCTCATTTGGTGGACATGTAATATTCTCTCTCTTTACCCAGTCAGTGGGGAGACAAACTGATAGGAAGAGAAAATTAAATTACACTGTGTAACCTCTACTTTTGGCAACAGAAGGCGGTGCAGTTGCTTATGTAATCTGGCAGTGAAAAGCACTGTTCTCTTTTTTCACTCTTTTCGAGTTCTTTATGTAACTCCCAAGAACCACGGTTTCACAAAATGAACAGATGGCCTCAAAATTTCTGAAGGAACAGAATTTTACCTAAATATGTTATGATATTAGAATCCACTATGTGCATTTTTTCAAATTCACTGAAGAGATATCTTTTCATTGAATTTGTTCATTTGATATATCTGAAATCCAAGAAACACCTTGTGAATTAGTTTCAGAATGGTGTTTGCAAGGGATCAACAAATTGCACACCAAATAGATGGTGAAATGCATATGCTCGGTCTGTTCTGGAAATTGTTGTTAGATCCTGTTGTAAGAGAAAAAAGTTTGTGGATGATATTTACTGTAAAATCAAGAAAAAATTCTATCAGTTCTAAACTCGCAAGTTTGTTTAATTCTTTTAAATTCCCCGTAACATGCTTAAAAGGGCTCTGTGCATTAGAGTGTTGAAACCCTTTTTGGCAAACAACAGAGCCGGGAACAAAGAGATTAGGGCGAGGATGCTGACGCTCTCGTCACTGTATAATTGTGAAGATCAGTCATCTGACAAATGTCACGGGACGCTCCAATCCGTTCTTCTATTTCTGGGTCACACTTCACTGTAGCAGGTTCCTCAAAACTTTTCTCCTCTCTTTTTGTCTCCTCCTTTCTCTCCTTCTTTCCATCATGTTTCCCAGTTCAGAAAAGGTGATTAATAACGGCAGGCCATTAGCCGAGCGGCGCTGTCTCTGTTACAGAGCGAGGGGGGGAGAGGCAGGGCCTGTAAGAAATGAGCCTGAAACGCGAGAGGCGAGCTCCATCCTCATCAGCAGATGGATATCTCTTGGCAGGAAGTGCTCCTGACGTATTTCAGAGTATTAATGTTTCATGCAGTAGGTGTAGTTAACAGCACTAAGCATGGTGAACAAGGTGCCGATGAATCCTAGGGATAGAGCTATGGTTGTCTACACACACACACACACATACACTTACGCTCACACATTGGCCCTGGTGTTTTATGTTTCATGTTTTATGTAGTAACTGGCTTTGTGAGTTGAGTTCAGCTCGTCCTCAAGAAGGAAACATGAGGGGGAAAAAGACTGGTTCATGGAAACCTTGGATATGCAGACGTTCTGCTCCCTGGGTGGGTAGAGCAAGCGAAGCATACTCAAACAGAAATACTGGCTCTCTTTGAAGGTTAAAGCAAAATTCTGCGTATCATGTGCGATCCACACTATGTGACTTCTGTCTCAAGCAGAAAATGAACTGGAATCTATCACCGCTTTAGAAAAAAAAAAAAAAAAAAAAAAACGGCTCCTGTGTAATCATAGCACTCGATGTATCCAGTAGGCTGCACCTACGGAGGAAGTGGTGCAGAGCACGCTGTTGCCCTTAATGTTGCTACGCTAAAAGCCCATTGATCTCCACCCATCATTCCCTCCGCCCTGTGACCCGTCCTCCACTCACAGCTGCATAATCGCCGTGGTCGCCTGCCTTTGCCATCCAGTCTCCATTCCAGATGGCCCATCTCGCTCAAGTCAGACTCAGAAAGAAGTGTGTGGTTTCTTTGCCATGTTTATCTGCATGCCGTGTGAGCGTCTGTGCTTGTGTGTGCTCGTGTGTTTGCTTCTGTGTGTGTGCGCACTTGTGCGTGCTTGTGTGTGTGTCTGTGTGTATCTGTGTGTGTTTTGTACCATGCTCTGTCATTGTGGAAGATGTCATGTTTTTTTCTTTCTTTGTCTCTTTCTTCTGGACTCCTCAAATTGCTCAATTGCTCCTTTTTTGGCTGTTATTTTTTTGTTTGTTTCCTTGTTCTGTATCTTCGGTAATAACAGTGTTTAGCAGGGCAGAGCATTTGGGAAATCCAACAGAATTCTTTTGATTGTACTTGTTTCTCCTTATTGTGTACAGATCACCTTTGACTCAATGTACGCTGGGCTTAAAATACCACTCTGAATTTATTTCTGAACAGGCTTCAGTTACACTAGAAGGCAATAAAGCCCGTCTATATCCAGCTCGCATTGACTCAACTGTGATGTCATTGACAAACAAGGTCAGGCGGGTGACGCCAGCTGCATCTCAGTGGTAAACCAGTTAACCCAAAGCAGAAAATGAACAATTGTTCATGCGTTCAATTGGAAAGAAAGAATTTGACAGTGATTATGACGATCGCAGTGACGATGGACGTGTGGCTGGCATTACCTCTCCTGACCCTTTCTTTCCTTCACAGACATTGTTACCATCCAGGCCTCAGCATCTCTCACCCTTTCTCAGAGTCTCTATGGGGACCTGGCCACAGTCACCCCAGCCATTGCATTCACCCCCGCCCAGGTTCACTGCCCCCACACAGGTCGGCCACGCCCCCTGCCTCGCCTCGAAGTATATCACCAGCCTCAGGACCACTGACCACACTCAGTATAGGCCCCCAGATCAGGGAAGGAAACCATGTTTGCTTGACCGTGAGCAATCGAAGCTCCACTTACTGCTCATTGGCCATCATTACAGCGCACATAGAAACAGGACTGTCCACTGGGGCCATGCGCATAGCTGGAGGGGTCACTGCCACAACAACACCACTGCTGCAGAGACGCAGCGGTTATGGGGAAGACTGGCACTCCCCTCCAGCCCTTTGCATGCTCCCAGAGTCAGCTCCCGTTGCCACGTCAGCAGGGAAAACTTCACCTTGTCTCCCTGTGTACAGTGAAGATCACATCCTAACGCAGGTGTTTATGGAGAGCATTAACCTTACCCTGGGCCCGCCCCCTTATCACTGTCTGTGATGTTGTGTGTAGTTACATGACGACGGATCACGCCATGTCTGTATTTCCCAACTGACCGCGCTGAGGTACAGGCTGATATGTGCATCTTTTCCGCTAACTTTTCTTTTACTCCCTTTTTTTAATGGCTGGTTGTTTCTCATGGATGCATTTATCAAAAGGGCCTTGGACCAACTGTCAGAATCATTCTCGAAAATATATACTGCTAATAATAATAGTGATAATGACTCTCTTGGAAATGGATGAGGTCTTATGCTATTGGCTGTTTGCATGCAGAAATACAATCTATTACACAAACTGCATCTGACCAGACGGATTGGCTTTGCTGGGCTAATGATGAAGTTGTCCAAGGCCCCGGGGGAGGAAGGGGAGTGAATGGGTTGAAATGTCTCCCTGACTGCATGCACACAGAGGGACACAGACTTTAAGGGGGGGGGCAGTGGATGCGGGAGCATGACTCAGATGAGAAGGAGCGGGTCTTGGGTCGATCCAGAAACGGTGAGAGAGCGAAGCGGCGTCTGAGCGCCCGCGCCTCTGAGAAGAGCGACCCAGCGGCCGTCTGAGAGAGAGCGACCCAGCGGCCGTCTGAGAGAGAGCGACCCAGCGGCCGTCTGAGAGAGAGCGGCGCCGCGGGGAGCGTCGGCATCTGGCCGGCACGGTGCGCTAAGGCCAGGGAAGGCCAGGCTCTGGGGGACGTGCTGCCCCACAATCCTCTGCCGTGTTTCCGTCTCTTTCTAAATTCAGATTATACAGACGGTCATTTGTTCATTTTTTAATTTGTTTTTCGCTGTTCGGTCTCAGTGAGGATGATTTGGCCAGGGCCGCTCTGGACGGCTGCCTGTATCATTGGCACACTGTGGCTCTGCGCTATTAGAGCGGTCAGCGAGGCCCAGGGAAACCCATTTCCTCTGACAGGGGTTAGTGGGATGTTTTGGTTTGAAGTCACGGAGTCTAATTTAGCCGTTACCGCTCCCCCTGCGCGTCTCTCTCTCACGCGGGTTGGCTGACGGGGGGCTCCACTCGACCCGGTCTCTCAGTGCAGCATTCTGAGGCCATCATCTCTGTGATCCCTGTTCATTCTCCTCTCCCTCTGCGGGTGTCTCCTTTCTTTCTCTCCGTGATTTCGATTGGCGCGACCGTTGCGAGGGAAACGCTCGCGCTCTGAGCGGCGAACGAAGCGCCGTCGCCCCGCTGCTGTCGAGTGTTCTCAGTGGCCCTGCTCAGTGGTCCTCTGAATGCGCTCCTCCATTCCGTGGGAAATTTCCATCATTTGTTTTTTTTTTTTCTTTCTTTCTTTCTTCTGACAATCAGCCATTTGAAGGGGCTGCTTAATCAATGAGCCCCACGGAGAGGAGGAGAGAATAACAGAAACACTGATGAGAGGAGCGGGTGGCGTTGAGAGACCAGAGAGGAAGTGATGTCACGTGGGCGCTGTGCTTCCCCCTCCCAGCAGCCTGTGCGCACCCAGCCCCGTGCACCTGTGTGAGCTGGAGGGGGCCAGGGGAGCCGCAGGTGGACCGTGTGGCTGCGCCCTGCTTTGATTCTGTCTGTGTAATGGAGCACCAGGCTTAGTGGGCCATCTGGACCTTCCCCAAACTAGATCTGGATAAATGTGTGGCTTCATAAATGATAGCGCAACATGGCTGCTGTGTCCTGGGAAATCTTTAATCGTGCAAAATACACAAGGCGGGCTGAGCCATTTAAGTATTTCCAAAGAGCGGGTGTGTGTGTGTGGGTGTGGCTGTATACATGTTTGCATGAGTGTTCAGTGTGGGTGTCAGTGCAAGCGCTCAGTGTGCGTGTCCGTGTGCGTGCATCTCACTGAATGACTGCCAACACATAGCCAAGTTTGGAAGCCCTTAGATTCATAAGTTGTGAATTATGAAAACTATTTAATGTCAAGTCAGCACATTTAATAACATAAGGAGCATGTTTCCAATTAGGCTATATGAAAGCCAGATGCCACATAGAATTCCTGCAGTAATTAACCACAGGAGTGGTCTGGCTGGCATCCTGTCCTGAGACCCCATGTCATAGTGACCTCACACACTCTACAAGCATGTAAGCCTCCCGTGTAAATATATACGCACATGCACAGATATCCATGTGGCATATCTGTTTGACACACACAGGCTGTTCACACACATTTGCAGACACAGACACGTACGCGCATGCACACACACACTCTTAAGGGTTACAGGCTGTGCGGTTGTTTGGCATGGAGTTTGGATCTGCAGTCTGTTCGGTCTCTTTCCCTGGCATCGGTAGGCCTGACACTGCTGAACAAACACAGTGGGGTATTTGTCTCCTGATGAAACAGGATTACCACTCCTCATCTGCTCAAGTAAACCTGTGCTTGGTGCCTGTGGGCGAGTGCATGTGTGTGTCTCTTTGTGTGTATGGATGTCCGTTTGGTAACTTGTCCTGCTGCCACATACCTTAGCCACATACTTTAGCTAAACCCTACTGCAGATTCCCAGGTGGAAGCAGCCCTGCAGATATGTAAATGTGGTGTACTGCAGGGAAAACCACAGGCTTAGGTGTACAGTGTGCTGAATGAATGGTCTGACAGGGTGGCAGGGGCCTTGGTCCTGACATAGCCCTGCCTCTGTACTGCACTGATAAGCCAGTAGCACCCACATCACCACTTCTACTGGTCTGTCAGCCCCGCCTTGCCCTTCCCCTCCACCCTCCCCTCACGCAGAGGTGAGCGTGATGGGGGAAAGTTCCAGAAATTAAAGGACGGCATCTTTCTCTTTTTAAAACTTAATGTTTCTCCCTTGTTTTGTGTTTGTGCCTTTTTACTGTTTCCATTTCTAGAAGAAGCCAAAAAAAAATTGTTCAACAGCATTATTTTCTCTCTTTCTTTCAATGGAAGATAAGTAAAGTGGTGTCCCTCTCTGGTGTCCTGTACAGAAAGAAATGAGAAAGGGTTGGGCTGATGGTATTACATAGTATGTGCAAAAGAGAACCTCTTTTGTTCTCCAATGCCTTTTGTACTCACATCCCAGAATTCTCTGTTATTTTAGGCCACAAGGAAACGTCTTAGACAGACAATTCTCTCTATCTCTGTGCAGCTCTTCATTTGACTAATTGCTAGCTGGAGGTTGGCATTTCTGTTCTTGTTGGGCTGATTATTTATGAATGCAGCAGATGAGTCTGTAAGGGTGGAGAGGGGCATCGTGGTGTGGCTGTGGCCCCCAGGCAGCTCTCCGCGCTGCAGGCCTATGGTGGCCTAAAATGGGGATTGGCCAGCATGTTGGCTCTCCTGCACCTCTCACACCTCTCAAACCATATAATGGAAAAGACCTGATCTTTTTTCATTTCTTTCTTGGCTTGTTGTTTGTCATTGCTCACACCAGAGAGGACGCATTGCTGTGCATTTCTACCTGTTTTTACTTGCTCTCTCTTTCTCTTGTTCGGTCAGCCTTTCTCTCTCTTTTATTTGTGTGTGTGTGTGCATGTATGTATGTATGTATGTATGTGTGTGTGTGTGTGTGCGTGTGTGTGTGCGCGCGTTGGCTCCTGTCCCCTGTGCTGAGGTGAGCAGCATCAGCGTGTGTGAGAGGATGTCGCTGTCTGACTCTCTGCTCCCCTCCCCAACCCCCTGGTTCCCCACTGCAGAAGCCCAGTGTAAGCCCTACTACTCTGACTACTCCCCCACTCGGCTTTTCATTCACAAGATGTGCACCAGCCACTACCTGGACCTCTTCATCACTGTGGTTATTGGTCTCAATGTCATCACCATGGCGATGGAGCACTACCAGCAGCCAAAGGTAGGGGCTTCACTCGGCTGTGTGTTGGTGAGCGTGTGGGATAATGTTACGGCTAGAGTAATTACCGTACTATGATCCTGGCTGAGTTATACTTAAAGTGTTGCAGCGTTCTTTCTTACCACAACAGCAGCCTCTATTGAGGTTGTGCTCATTGTTTTTACAGTACAGCAAAGAATTGTACAAAATGCATGAACATAATCAGAAGGCGCATGAAAGAAAGGTGACAAGACTGTGAGGAATGATTTTCCAGGAAACCCCTGCAGCACGCCAGTCCATTTATTAAGTGCTTGTTTCTAGAAGGTCACTTTTTACATGAAAATAGATCAAATGAAAGTCCCCCAAGCAGTGACACTTTTATGGGCCTCCCAAAGACAGACTAGTGATGGAGTTCACAAACGGAGAGGGCGAGAGAGAACAGGAGGAGACAGGGGAGAGAGGGGAACCTCTTCTCAGAGCCTGCAGCTATATTAATCTGTCCTAAAGAGAGTGAGAATTCCCGCTTACACAGAACATGCAGACTGACAGATTTCAAATTGCCCTCATTTGTGATCAGCTTGAGAATGATGGGGAGTGACAGGGGGAGTGTTTCTGCTGCCACAGTCTTCCATCGCACATGCAGGCATGCAGAGAAACACTCCTCTGTCATTTATCTTACCTCTACACCTCCGGTCCTTGCCTATTTTTATCCTCTCCGCACACCCACCTCCTCTGCAGTCGCATCAGTACTGTGCAAACTCCCAAGTGCAGGTTACAATCCGCAACACACCTACGGTGCACATTCAAGCATTCAGGCAGTTGCATCCTTACTTCCATATTCAGCTCATCCTTCTGTTGTACACACTTATTCTGTACAATCACATAATCATACAATCCCATCATGCGCTATGCGTTTCTATCTTTATAATGCTCTTATCTATGCACGTACATCCCTACTGTCCATAATTGTAAGGCACTTTCATCTCTGCCGTTTTGTACACTTTTAAACGCTCTACACTCTGTACTCTCTTCTCCTACATGCTTGCTCTCTAGCGTAGTTTCATTTTCTTTAAGTGAATAACAGTATTAAATAGGAAAAGTGGTTTAATTGATTAAATTAAAACAGCACTTAATTTAATCAAGTATCTAAGTGCTCATAAAGGCACAGGAATATGCAGGAAACCTGGTGCCAACCTTCATTCAGTTCTGCTTGTGCTACATCCCTGTATATTTGTCTTATGTCTATATTAATATCTCTACTTCCTGATCTCTACAGTCCTTGCTTAACATAGTCTGTATACCTCTTGCTACAGAGCCCTGTACGTATATTTCTCGTCTACACTATCCTATCTTTATACCTTTATCTTTCACTCTGTTTCCATCTATTCTGCCTTTCCCTTGTTCCACAGTAGACTGAGGTTCCATAGTGACTAGTCAGTTAGAGGACATAGAAGGCATTTTATCTTGTACAATAATGTTTACAGTGGTACAGCTTTTCCTGCACAGCTTGTGTTAACCTCTTGCGTCAACACTAGAGCCGTTCGGGTTTCCAGAGGTTTGTGCCTGTCGCTAATTGAAGTCTTTAGCTTCACCTGGGGCTATAAATACCTTCCGATTTTAATTAGAAAACTTGGTGCTTTTTTTCATCCCTGGGAAAGTGGCAGTGATCATGAGCTAGCCGTGCTCCTGAAGTAATCCAGGTTAATTCAGTCCAGAGAGCCGATTGATTTTTGGTGCTTCGTCAGAGGCAGGGGAAACCTTAATTACTTCACGTCTGAATGGAGAAACAGAGTCAGCGGCCGTAGACATCGGGAATGCTAACAAATGACTGATTTTGTTTTTCTGTGTGTTGAATATTGCAGTACTCCATCAGCCTTTCCATCATTACTCAACAGCATGAGAGGCCAGAATAATCAGTGCTGAATATCCCACTTAACAATGTTGGGCACTCAGTGCTGTTTTTTTTGTGTGTGTGTGTGTGTGTGTGTGAGTGTACATGTGCGTGTGTGTGAGTGTACATGTGCATGTGTGTGTGCACGCGTGTGTGTGTGTTTGTGTGCGCACATATGTGCGAGCGTGCGTGCGTGCCTGTGTGCACCGTGTATTTGTTTTCTCATGAATAAATAAGAGTTGATTGTAATGAAACAGATACTGTATTTCTTAGATGTTGATTTATTTTGTTGCATTAAATCTGTTTTTAAAGGAACAGATGTCTCTAACTGTAAGGGATGACAATGGAATTATTCCTCTGAGACTAAGTCTGTCTCTTTCGTTTTCTGCTTCCCCATAAAAATAATAATCTTCACACAGGTGCTAGATGAAGCTTTGAAGATCTGTAACTACATCTTCACCATCATCTTCGTCCTAGAATCTGTCTTCAAGTTGGTGGCCTTTGGATTCCGCAGGTTTTTCAAAGACAGGTCAGATCTTACAGGGCATGGCTGTCTTTGAGGACATTATGAGCAAATGTTCTTTTAAGATACTGGAGGATACATCAATAATAGACTGTGATGACAGTAATAATAAATGTTGCTGAAGCAGTAGGTTACAGCGGCTGAGCACCAGCAAGGACCCCGATAAGCCGGCAAATGGGATCTAAAAAACGCTGCTGACGCTTGTAATTGCATGCAAATTTGAATGGGTTCATTCCACTTTTAAAACATGTAAAATGTCCCATGTCTGCATTTAATTTCAGGAGCTTGTGATTGCACGGCCATTGACATTTTAGTCCACGCCACAGAACAGCGTTTGCGTGCTGTTCTGCGACTGAGAGGAGTTAATGTTCAAGCCTTGAATTAGTTATAAACTGCTAAAAATGGTTCATAATTGTGATTATGGGAAGATATTCCAAATTTACAACTTCACTGCAGCCATATTGTTACACCCAGAATTATATTTAACAAATATGAATAGTGGTACTGCGTATATAACTTTTGTAACAAAAAAAATAAAACACTATGTACGTTACTCAAAATCTATATTGTACAAATTGGACCCAGGGCATATAACATTTAGTGAAATTTGGGTTGTCATAGATATAATTTCAAATTCTGAGTGTTGGTGCTCTTTCAGGTAATAACAGTTTGATGATAGAGAACAGAAGCATGCAAATAGCAGTCTCCAAAAAATAGTTCTCTCCATCACAGTGACTGAACACCCCTTGTATGTGACTGTTGTGAGGCCGTAGTGCAAGGATAACACCATCAGTTTGATTATGTATTCTTAGTGGTAATGCAACCTGAAGCATTTATTGGTTTAAAATGATTATTCAATAGACTGTCGTTAACTTTAATTTAATTCAATGAAATCTACCTCTGAATGAGAATGAAGTACATTTAACTCAGAGCTGTGCCCATCACAGCACTTGGAAGTATTGGAAGTACATCTGCCTGCATTTGAAATTTTAATGTGAACTCCGTTTGGTCTCTGGGATCACTTTAGCTGTCAAAAGCACTTTGCTTTCAGTTTTTTTTCTCTTCTCTCAGTGCCAGTTTTGTCCTCAAAACCATATGTAGGATCATCTTAAGAGGTCTTATCTGTGTGATGATTGAAAAGTTACAGGCGCCATTATGGGAGACCTAGCTACAGGGGCTCCAGGAGTGCTTATCTCTGACAACCAAGTTGCACAATGTGATTCCAAAGCAATCACATCGTAATTTAGTATGGTAGGGCTTGTGCATTGCTGGCCAGTTTGGCACAAATGGACCGCACAGCGTGAGCCAATATCCAGTCATTAGCCCCTTTATTAAGAGGGCTCTAATATTCTCCTAAGCATACTGTAATATTGGTAGGCTATAATCTAGCTTGCTACCAGATCCACACCAGCACCGTGTGTTCCGTTCTTGAGCATGTGCACTTGCGTGATGTGGTGTGTGCTGCAGGTGGGCCTCATACTGTGGGAGCGTGAGCTTACCTGTATGCACTGTACCCCAGGTGGAACCAGCTGGACCTGGCCATCGTGCTGCTATCCATCATGGGCATCACATTGGAGGAGATTGAAGTCAATGCTTCCCTGCCCATCAACCCCACTATCATCCGCATCATGAGGGTGCTACGCATTGCCCGCGGTGAGAGCTCGCCCTTCCCTTATCTGTGTTCATTAATCCTCTCTTTCTACACTGCCAAAACGCCGGTTTGAAACCCTCAATGAAGCTGCCACAAATGTAGTAGATTTGAGACAACAAATTCTACATTTTTTATTTTTTTTATTTTTTCATTTAAAGTTAAAAACTTTTTTTCAGTTAAAATCTGATTCTAGTTTCAAAACGCCAAAGAAACATGTTTGCTTGGTAGAGTGGGACATACAGTAATATGCATCATGATGTGCATAATGCGGAGTGATGAATGTTTATTCATGTTCTTCACTGGATGATTATGAATGAGCATATTATCCAGCATGCAATTTTAAACAATGCTGAGCTTTCTTCTTTTGTTCCCAGTACGTTCTCAGCATACTGCATGATATGAACACTTCATAATATACTATAAAATACATAGATGATACATACATGATGATATAAAAAATGTTCTTCATCTGAAACGCTAATAATCCAATAAGACGATCTCACCGTGTTGGAAGAATACCGTACTAACGTCTATTCACAACGGAAGTAGATAACATGATAAAGCACCTGAGTTCTCTTCTTTTCCTTGCAATGGTGTTCATGACAAACAAAGAACAGCTGCCTAGCTGAGGAGATTTAAATTATGTGCCACGGCGGTGAGTGGTGCAGCATGCTATCCACAGCTTCCGTGCTGCATCAGGTGCCAAATCAAGTGCTGCGTTCATTGTAGCCGCGGGCTAGTTTATGCGAAATGGCAGCGCTGCCCCTAGAAGCCTTTTGAATCACGTTGGTCATTAAAACTGTTGGCTTATTTCATGGTGTCAGACCAGCCGTTGAGGGGCACCGAGGAGTCCAGATGGCCGTGATGAGAAATTAATTTAGCCAAAAAAGCGAGGACAAACAGAAAAAAGCAAGGCTTCTCATCTGCTCGGAGTGATTACCCAGCGCGTAATGAAAGAGCGTCTGCAGGAGTCGGGATTGATTACCTATTCGGCTGAGATGTCTGGGCAAACACACCTGCTCAGGGCTGTCCTGCGTGTGCACGGGCGCGTTCGTTCGCGGCGCTGACGCTCGTATAATTAAAGTCATGCCCACCCTCGACTTCCACCGACGGCAATTAGCAGTGATCCCTCAGAAGCTGTTTGTCAGTGCCTGAATTACTCTGTCATCGACATGATTAACCCCTCTAGCTCCGTGTGGAGCATGCCCCAAATAATAACGCTCATACTGTAGACTTCTGCACATCCAGCAAAAATTTCCATTGAATTGGCATTCCAGGGAGCCACAACCCTATGCAGTGTTACCCCCCACCCCCTGACCCCCTGGTCCCTTTCCTGTGCTCCAGTGGCCTCTTTTGCAGGACAGTGCGACAGTGCCCAATAATGGAGTGGGAGCAGCAGCAGAGCGGAGCAGCGTCTCTTTGAGCAGTCAGGGAAGCCGATACAGCAGCTCAGCTGGGATAATGCACGGCTCGTTTTGTGTGACAGGAGCGGAACTCAGTCTCCACACCAGCCCAAGGAAGTGTGCTGTTTTGGGACATGTCCACAGACAGAGTACCCTTATTGATGTATTCCTCTATTCACGCTGAAAGGAGGCAATAGATGAATGTGAAATCCATCTTGATGGGAAAGTATTGTAACTGCTGAGGCTCAATTTTGGCATTGAAGCCGAACCTGTTAGCTCAGGCTGTGACTGACTGGCGCTGTGTGTCTGATGCTTGCCTGTCTGTGTCCACAGTTCTGAAGCTACTGAAGATGGCTGTAGGAATGCGGGCTCTGCTGGACACAGTGATTCAGGCCCTGCCTCAGGTACCTCTGTCCACCACCACCCCACCACTCTCACTCCCGCTCCCACAGGCAGCGCAGTGTGGCATTGCGCTCAACCATCAGTGCAGGCTTTTGTACAGAATAATGTGGTTTATTTCTGTGGTGCCTGAACTCGACTCGTTCAGCATTGTCCCCTGTGTTGCCACTACCCTTAGTTCCCCTGAACACGACAGGTCCTCATGGCTCTCAGGAGTATCTGTTTTCTGGGGGACTCCTTTATATTCACGGCTGTCCATGGAGAGAGAAAAAATATACTCACGTGGAGCTGAACTGATAGTAAAGCCAGAAGAGATTATCACAGGCTCTCTGAGACTGTATCAGCCAGAGCTTTGAGCAGCTGAGGAGGTTTGATCTCAGTACATTGTCTGCCAGGGGATATGATGTTAATTCTTGTAAGTCTTGTAAGAGGCCTTGGAAATGTGTATAATTAAGAAAGATAACAGAAACATTTTTGAGGCAGAAGCTAGATCAGCTTTGTACCTCACATCCTCAAATTATACCTATTCTGAGCTTCCTCTCCTTTTCCATTCTCTCTCTCTCTCTCTCTCTCTCTCTCTCTCCCTCCCTCCCTCCCTCTCTCTCTCTCTCTCTCCCTCTCCCTCCCTCCCTCTCTCTCTCTCTCTCTCTCTCTCTCTCTCTCTCTCTCTCTCTTCTCTCTCTCTCCCCCTCCCTCCCTCTCTCCCTCTCTCTCTCTCTCTCTCTGCAGGTGGGGAATCTGGGACTGCTCTTCATGCTGCTGTTTTTCATTTTCGCTGCACTGGGAGTGGAGCTGTTTGGTGACCTGAGTAAGACACCTGTAACATACACTACACTTTGACTTTGAGTAGTACCTGATACCCAGACTCATAGGAACCAGTGCATACACATACAGGCATACAGTCACTTATGGACTCACAAATCCACACAGACAGTCACACTCTCACGCACGCACACACACACACTCACGCACGCACAAACATACTCACCCACACAGGCACACATACACACGCACATGCATACACTCTCGCACACACACACACACACACGCACAGGCATTCACGGACTATTAATGCTTCCAATGCTTTTTTCCTATGGGTTTTGTTCCATTTAAACTCTAAATTACTTACATGAACCCTTTTGTTAAACTAATTCATAGATTTCTCTAATTGCAGCTTTGAAATTAATTTTACTCCTTTAGGAGATCATTACATCAATTTACTGATTAGATATTCAATAGGGCCTGTGTTTTTGTGGCCCCAGACCAACAATATAAGAATATTACAGTAGAAATTATGAATATATATCCAACCAAAGGCTGAGAGTGGGAGAGGGGGCTGGGAGGGGCAACAGGCCAGGGCCAATCAGCAGGCTGGGCTGAGCTGCACATGGGGCTCCAGGGGGTGGGGGGCCCAGCGCTGGCTGTGTCTGGATCTTCTCTCATGGAGACCAAAGTGAGGGTGGCGGAGGGCAACGGAGGGTAAACCCACAGATTATAATGTCAGGATTCAGATGTGCGTTTCCACTAGATGTGATCTCATCTCCTGTTAAAGTGGAGGAAGCGGCTAGTTATGAGTTACGTCTCTCCCAGGAGAGTGCCGTTTCATATTACACTTCCATTTCAATTTAGCTAAAGGAGTAACTGCTATCCTCTCCTCTTCCTAGCCCCATCTTTTCCCGTTTTCCTTTGACGCAGTACTCCTAGCTGCTGCTAGAGGGCAGAATAGAGTCAGCCTTTGTGAGAGCACGTCTCTCTGTGACTTGTACTCAGCTCCCACAGTTCCAGTGTGAAGAGACTTACTCTTCTCACTCACTTGCGCTCATAACTGTTCTCCTCCAACCTCGTCGCTTTCTCGCTTTTCTCCGCCCTCCCAGTATGTGACGAGCTCCATCCATGCGAGGGTCTGGGACGCTACGCCACCTTCAGGAACTTCGGCATGGCCTTCCTCCTCCTGTTCCGCGTGTCCACAGGGGACAACTGGAACGGCATCATGAAGGTGAGGTGCCGCCCACCCACCCGCTGTCGTCCCGGTGACGCCGGTGTGACAGCGCATCACTCCAGCGGCCCGCCCCCTCTCCCTGTGTGTCTCGGCAGGACACCCTGAGGGACTGCGCGCAGGAAGCCGGCCCCTGCTACAACACGGTGGTGTCGCCCCTCTACTTCGTGTCCTTCGTGCTGACGGCGCAGTTCGTGCTGGTCAACGTGGTCATCGCCGTCCTCATGAAGCACCTGGAGGAGAGCAACAAGGAGGCCAAGGAGGAGGCGGAGCTGGAGGCGGAGCTGGAGCTGGAGATGGAGCTGCAGACCATTGGAGGGGAGGGGGGGGCCCTCTCGCCCTTGGCCCTGGGTGAAGGGATGGGGCCTGGGGGGCCTCCCTGGATGTCTGGGGACCTGCAGGACAGGGTAGACTCCCCCGCCAGCCCTCCAGCTGACATCCCCAGAGACCCTGCCCACATAACGGCAGACTCCTCTCTCTTCCCGGAGCCTGCTTTCATGGTGAGTGGCTTTACCAGTGCCTGCAAGCCGCTCCCTTCTTCTGCAACAACAGGATAGTCTCAGTCTCACCGTGCCATGCCTACAATAGCAATTTTCATGTGTTCATGTATGTTAAAAGGAAGCGTGGCTTCTCAATTTCAGTTTTAGTGTCGTGGCGTAGCTTATTTCGTATGACATTCAAGAGTTTTGAGATGGGGTTAGTCTGGGTCAAAGACTGAAGTATTCATCAGGTTTCTCTGCGTGTGCCTGTAGCTGCAGAGAGACTCGTCTGCATAATCTCTGCAGCGTATGACATCACAGAGACTCACGGAGTCTCAGGAAGCGCTGCGACCCCACAGTGGCTGTGCCTGAGAGTCTCATAGCAGCTGCCACCTCCAAAATAATGGAGGACCTCTGACAGCGAAGAGCACTGAAGCCAATCGTGGTCATCACTCACTCTGCATAAAGACAACCTTCGCTAACGACACACATCACTGCAGTACACTCACGCCCACTGTGACACACCTCACTGCAGTACACTCACACCCTCAGTACTGCACCTCTAACTATGCGAGATCAGCTTATGTAGATACATTAGTGATAATGGCTTGCGTTTAAATAAAACTTTTTCTCTTGCTCAAAGCACTTCACGGTGATTAGGAATACATTTTACTTAACTACCGTCAATGTGTAGCACCACCTGAGTCGGGCACGGCAGCCATTTTGCACAAAAACGCTCACCATACCTTAGTTGAGGTGGAGAGGGAGCGAATAATTAGCCAATTAAACGGGCTGATTTGGTTGCAGGTTGAGAATTTAAACAGGACACCAGGGAATCCCCTACTCTTAAAGTGTCATGGGACTGTCATTGACCACATCTGATGTGCCTGTTGAAAGATCTCCTACAGCACAGTGTCCCCATCACTTAACCAGGGAATTGGGGAGTATTTTACCAGAGGGAGACTCACTGACTCGCCAACTCCAGTTCTAGCAGAAATTTAGTTTTCCCATTTGGTCTCTCATCCATGTACTAACCAAGCCCACGCCTACTGAGCTTCAGGCATTGGGCTGGTGCTTGTTTTAAGTGGTACGATAATATTTTAGGTGAACAGCCTCTATTATTTTACTCAAATTCTGAAAATATATTTCTAAGAACTTGCTTTCAGTCAAGCATTTTGGAGAAGTGTCTTCGTTATCTTTTTTTCATTCAAAATCTGATTTAGACTGGTGATCGGACGTAGCATGAAACTGGATCTATAGCTGTCTGTCCATTGGCACACAGAATAGCCTGTGTTATTCACAGTGCAAAGCCACTGTGAGCAGCGTTCCCTGAAATATCTTGGTAGTACGGGTCCACAGCTGTGCAGAGTGGGCAGACAGCGTGATGCTCTGTCAGTGGGGGAGAGCTGTGTCACATCTCATCCCGCTGAACCCAAGCCTGACTAGGTGTGTGTCATGTGACTTGTGTTCCGTGTTCCATGCAGAGGCACATCCCACCATGCGCGGTTCAGCCTGCGGTGTGGCAGTAGCCCCCATCCTTTAACATGTCATGCTGTTGTTATCAGCATTGTTCTCATTTATTATAAGCAGCTTTTGGCTCAGTGTCAAAGCAGCTTTTTTTCCAGCAGCTCAGCTCACAAACTGGGCTGCCCATTCCTTTGAACTTTCCGCGGTGTGTGTAAGGTGCCACACTTATTCCACTTCCGTATCATGGTTTTCCACCCTTTATCACGCAATATGTGTGTTTCTGCAAATTTATGCGAATTCCTGTTTCTAAAATTATATGTTTTAGCATTTACTCAGACCGTGATCATACAGAGGCATTTTTGAAGCAAGGACATTGTACTGTGAACAGTCATTGATACATTTAAACGACAGATCAATTTCATATTACTGATGCCTTTGTAATGATGTCAAAAAGAAAGTTACTGCTGATGATGATAATACTGCTTCTAATGTTATTTATTCCAATTATTATTATTCATAGTAGTCGGAGTAGTTGTTGTAGTAGTAATATTAGTATTATGAATAATTATTATTGGTATTAGTATTGTCAGTGCTCCTACTCGCAAAATCATGTTGCTGTCACACAGGGATGTGTCTAGTTTGTTCTGAAGAGAAAATAGCACAGATAGGTCATATTAGGTCTGTGGGAAAGTGAAGAATCATTTCCTTGTTATTCAATTAAGGCAGCTATTTCCAGGGCACCAAGCCTTCCTTTTTTTCTACAAAATGAAGCTCTTGGTATCTTTCATGTGATGCTGTCCCCCTTTGCTCTTGCGCAAAAATTAAATAAATAAATGCAACAGCCTGCTCTTTAAGCACACCGGCACGGTGAGACCGATTGTTTTTCAGCAGTGTTCTCCTGCCCCCCATTGGACAGTGTTGGTAATGTAGATTACCAAGGTGTGCCATACAGCTAGAGCTGCAGCATTGCTTCGTATTGTGCCTTTTCCTGTTAGTGACTAAGCCCTTTTAATGCCTTAGGAGAGATATTTCTTCAGCGTAGTGTGGTGTTTTTGTAACTTTGCTTGTGTTGTGATGATTTGCGGTTTTCAGAGTGTCTGCTTGAAAATGATTCGCTGTGAGCACGTCCTGTTCTCGTGATGCATGTGTACAGCATCTATTTTCTCTGCTTCTGCCTTCTTGAGCAGGAGGGCTCGCGATCAGAACCGATTACACAAAGGTTGCATGTGAAATGGTTGTAAATGTCATCCCTGAATGTAAAAAAAAAAAAAAAAACAAGCTGGGCCCAGACGCCGGCCTCTCCTGTCTCTATATGAGGGTCTGTTCTCACCGGGCCCTCCAGCTGAGCCTCCTCTAATCCTCTGTCCTCGCACCTGTCTCTCTCTCTCTTTCTCTGTCACCTCTCCCACATTCTCCATCTCCTTCCGCCCTTTCCTGTGTCGCCCTCGGCCCTGTAACACCCGCCTCCCTTCGCCCCTCCCTGTGCCCTGTCCTGCTGCATGCTGGCTCACAGCGGAGGGCCATGTTTGACTCAGTGTCCCTGGTGATCCAGGGCTCGCTGGAGGGGGAGCTCAGCCTCATGGACAACCTGTCAGGCTCCATCTACCACTACTACGCCCTGCCCCTACTGCCCAGCAAGTACAGCGCTGAGAAACAGGTCAATCCCTCACACTACCAGTGCGCCCCTCTCTTTCGCTCTCTCTCTCTCTCTCTCTCTCTCGCTCTCTCTCTCTCTCTCTCTCTCTCTCTCTCCCTCTCTCTCTCCTCCCCCACTATCTCTCTCTTTGTATATATATATATATATATATATATATATATACATCTCCCTCTCTCTCTCTCTCTCTCTCTCTCTCTCTCTATCTCTATCTCTCTCTCTCTTTCTCCCTCTCCTTCCCCTCCCCTTTACCTCCAGACCACTTGGGCTGTCTGTGTAATCTCTGCCTATGTTTCACTGCACAGACAGCATTTTTAACCTTTGTCTAATAAGCAGCTACGGTGCAGAGAAATAGCCGCGGCGCAAATAGAGATGTGATAAGTGGTTTAAGTGGAGCAGATATGTCATTGGACTGGCCTTTGACCAGACCCCCCCCTCCTCCCCTACATCACCCGCATGCTGCCTGTTGCCTGATCTTGTTAGGCTCCCTCTCACTGAGTACCTTGAGGACCATATTAATGGTGTGCTTTCTCCCACAGACTCCTGGCCTGTCTTGTCCTTACACGTGTATCTTACTAAATGTGATGAGAATTCAGAAAAAAAAGCAAATTGAGCAGCGTTTTCTCAGCAACTGACTGTACCCCTGGGAGTAATATGTATCAGCGTGGTAATCAATAAACGGGACAAAATCTGAACTATTCGCAGGGGTGTATTTTATTCACTATTCAAGATGAAGTATTTCATAAAATATCTCTGGTGCTGCAGAAATATTGCACTTGAAAGCCTTTAAAGGTAATTGGAGATTTTGTAATGCCCTCCAACAATTGCTGCTTTTTCTTTCCATTTTTTTTTGTTGTTCGCTGCACAAAAATCAATCCTGCACCACAAACTGCCAGTCAGGCCCAGCCCCCCTAGACAGCCTGGGCTGTCCATTGGCTTGTCAGAACACATCTCCTCAATTGATTTTCAGGAAGTAGAGGTGGGCGAAGAGGCTAAAACAACTTGTATTCAAGGCTGAGGCTGTGCTGTCCTTCTAGGAGGTTCTGTGGAACGTGCACAGTGCACGCTGGGTGCTCTTTGGTGTATTTTTGTGTGCTATGTAAGTTTTGCTGTGTCAAGGACATGAATAATAGGGGACGAGGACTGGTTAGGACAGGGGGGTAGAGGATAATGGGACATTCTTTCCTCTTGTCAATTGTCACAGGGGTCCTTCAAGTTCAGGATGTGTGTCTCCGTCATCTTATACTAGTGTGCATTTGTGTCTGCATGAGTACACAATATATGTGTAGCGTGTGTTTATTTTTGACGCATTTCGCTCATCAGTGTGTCTGTAGATTTCAGTGTATATTTATGGGCCAGTATTTCTGTCCGAACAAATCCATGTTGTTCAGTGTGAATGGGTATTATATCTCAGTTCTCTCCCTCTCTTCTGGCTGTGTGTCTGTTTGTGTGGGTGTGCGGTTGGAGGAGCAGCGATGGCCGTTCTCACGTTTGGCTCATCTCTTCTTGTTTAGATCCCTCTAGCGGAGATGGAGGCTTTGTCTCTGGCGTCGGAGAAATCCTGGTCCTTAGCTCTGACGGACGACTCCGTCCCAGATGATTTTAACCCCCTCTTACTAACCAGTCTGGAGTGCAATGTACTTACAGTAGAGCAAACTTCTTTCTCTTCTGCGGTCTCTCTATCACTCCTGGGCCTTCCAAACCCACCTGCCCCATTTAGCACTACTTTCACACACAAAACCACACCTATGTTTGGACTTGTGCAAAAGTGTACTTTTGTGGAACATTACAAATTGAAGCTTCATTGTTACTAATTTACAGAATGCTCTGTGATGTGTCTTCTTAGGGAGGTGGAGAGTTTTCAATACAGCAAGAACTGAGGCCATAATTGGTGCCATTTTCCAAAATTATTCATTGTAGTTATTGTAGTAGTGTGTTTTGCTCCAATATATTTATATATGTTTCTCCTTATACTATTTTGCCTGTCAATTAATCTTGCATAGTTCAGTCACTCATTTGATATTTAATGTGGTAAGTTAAAAAAAAACACACCCAAATGAAAGTTGTAGATTTTTATCAGAAGCAATGTTATATCATCAGCGTAAGGTAACATCTGTGATCTAAAACATTGCATATTAAAAAAAGATGCACGTTGTGCACAGCTGTGTGTGTTTGGAAGCCCGGGGCCTCTTGAACATCCGCTCCTCTCTCTCTGTACACATCCCACCTCTCCGGCCTGGTGTGTGTACGGTCCAGTCCAGTAGAGTAGTGCGCCGTCTCCTGCCTGGGCTCTGCAGCTCTGTGTCCGTCTCCTCAGGCATCTCTGGACCCCATCTCTGTTCTGATCTCACCCTCCTGGTCTGCACTCTCTCTCTGTCTCTCTGTCTGTCTCTCTCTGTCTCCCTCTCTCTCTCTGTCTCTCTGTCTTTCTGTCTCTCTCTCTGTGTCTCACAGTCTCTTTCTCTGTCTTCCCCTCTCACACACAGTCTCCTGTATAGTCGTTCCAGTGTAGAGTTCAGTCTTCGCTGTGTTTTGTGTTGACCTTATGGCCACGCCTCCTCCTCTGTTGGATGGGGGCGGAGGGGGTGCTCCTGTCTTTGGGCAGAGGCTGTGGGCGGGGCTTATGGGGAGAGGAAACTGACACAGCTGTCACTGGGACATGTCACATTAAAGCACAGCGTGTGGCCTGTCGTATGACCATATTATCCTTGTAATTTCATACAACCAAAGAGAAAGTGGATGAAGATACTGTATGCTGTTAATGAATATGCAGCCTGTTAGTAGAGTGACAGGTATTGGTCAGTCTCCAGTGTTGGGTCAGTCTCCTCCATATGGCCAGTGTGCAATGGTGTTGCCTGCCTCTCATTGTGTGCCAACACGTCCAGCCTCTATGTATTTATGTGTGTGTTTATGTGTTTGTGAGGAAGGTCTCTCAGAGTGGCCCTGACTCCTGCTGCCCTCAGCCCTACAGTGGCTCACTCCAGTCTCTCCCCCCGCTCTCCCTCCACTCCCCCCCACAGACGGAGGTCCCAGACGACAGCGAGCAGCTGGAGGAGAACCTGCTGTGCGTGAGGAAGACCTCGGTGGGCCGCACCCATTCCCTGCCCAACGACAGCTACATGTTCCTGCCCCTGCAGATCCCCGGGAGCTCTCCGCGGGCCCAGTCAGGTAGCGCGGCCTGTCCTGTGCGCGGCGCGGGGGCGTGTCCGCGGGGCGGCCTCTCTAGCATGGCGTCTGTGTGTCCCTCAGGCTCCAGCAGCTCCGTGTGCTCCCAGCCCGAGGCCGCGCCGCGCCGGCTGGCCCTGCCCACCGAGGCGCCCCAGCCAATGGGCTCCCACAGCCTCTCCGATTCGGAGAGCATCCCCCGCATCCCGCCGCCCCAGCGCACACACTCCTTCACCCGCACCCTGCGCAGACAGGTGAGTCTCCAGCGTCCTGGGGCCTTCCGTTTTTAAAGACCTGCGTCTCTGAGGGCTAACTAAACTCTGCCTCTTTCTCTTCAAACTCCTCCTCCTCTTTCTGTCTTTGTGTTTGGTTTGCTACTAACACTGCTCAGTTCAGCCTCGTTCATCACAGGCCAGATCCTAAGCATCTCCTCAGACACAGATACTCCTGCTTCTGAAAAACCGGCCCCTCCCTAAACCCTGTAACCCAGTCCCAACCCTGCTCCTCCAAACCCCACTCCCCCATTCCTCCATTTCGCCCTCATATCACTTCCTGACTGCATTTCTAAGGGCCCTGTAGGGGGCACCAGAGAGCAGAACAGCAGTTACCAGTCACCAGTTATGCCAGCTCACTGCTCTGGATAAGAGAGAGATCCCAGAGTTTAGACGTTCACTATTTTTTTATTATTAACTGTACCAGGAAAATGCTAGGCAACCCTGAATTTTTTTTCATGTTGTATCCTATCTATATTGATACCATCCGTTAATGCTGACACATTTTAGGAGCAGCCAGTGTGTGGTAGGAGCGTAAATATAAATCCTCATTTTTTCATTTCCGGAACCACTGGAAGCAGCTGTTGAGCACCACACCACTGCATGATTTCATCACAGAACTGAAGTGATATGGCCATGCTCCCCATGGAGAATGAGCAGTGACTTTGCAATAAGGCCTTTCAACCAGATCTGAAGCTCAGGGGAAGATGTCAACACTACACTTGACTGCAACTTGATGCAAATGGATAGTTGTGTTGGCATTAAATCTACAGTTTATTGTTGTTTTGAAGTTACAATTTCCTAACAATTTATTTGCACATATTACTCATTACATTGAAACTGTCTTCACAAAATAATGCAATACTACTGAAATAAAATTAATAAGTATGAAGCCTTACAGTTTATACACTTAAACAGGGTATTTTTTGTACCAGTGTATGTCATAGATGATCATCTTGTGTGAATCCATTATAGAAATTTATACATCATTTAAGCAGTAAAAATGTGATTTTATACCTTTGACTCAGTGTATCCACTCTGTTCTGGTAGTTCAGCGATAATCTGGTAGTCACATACTGATCATTATTTTACCAACGTGTGATATATTAAGGGTAGTAGTGCAATCCCCTGTCCACTAGATGTCAGCATAGTCGACATTATGCATGTTCGGGAACAAGATTCTTAGATCGGAATGTGGTATTACAGCATGAATATATCATACAGAGTTTCTCCACTAGCCGTCCATGCTTGGAGCTTTGTGTGCTCTCGGTTGCTCAACCTTTCGGCCGCCTTTTCCACATCCGCCCCCTGAATTCTTCACGCCTTTTGCCCCTGCAATAGTGGAGGTAAAGTTCACTGGGCCCTCTCCCCGGCACTCCCGTGGCTGTTGCACGGAGAAAGGTCAGGGGGAGAGCATTGGACAGTGTTTGAGCTACAGCCCAGTGTCCCATAGTGCACTCTTCCCTGCGGCACCAGGAATGTCATTGCAGCGAATGTTCCCCCGCCCCAATTCCAAAGCGGCGTCGCCGAAATGCTCTTTCACACTGATACTTCACCCACGGCAACATAACGTATATGTACCTCATGCAGCACGGCGAATGAAATTGTGGGGTGTTGGGGATGGGGGGGGGGGGGAGATACCTGCAGTTGGGGGGTGGCTGTGTGCGGGAGGGGGTGGGGCTGAGCGACACAGCGATTGAGCTGTGGTACTTTAATATAGTAGAGCAGCAGCAATAACAAAACTATCATGTGATGGTATGCAAGTATCACATAGCTGCTTTATGAGAAAACTCTTGTGTAATATTACAAAGGGGTTGGAGGTTATCATAGTATTTCACTTTTATGGGAGGTTTTTTTTAGATTTTAAAAACAGAAGAGATTATGAAGTACAGGAGACATTTAAGTTTTTACATGAAATGGAAATTTGTATTCTAACTTTATATCTGTAGTTACACAATAAGATTTTTAAGGAGAATAAATTACCTTAAGCTTCAAGATCAGGGTGTCATTGTTGATATGCTTTTCCACTCGTAGTGAATTCAGCATTCAGTTTTGAGGCCATCGTTTGCTAATTTGGCAAAATGAGTTATTGCATTAATTAACTTGTGTTAATTAACAGAATCTGCTTGTGTGAGCTTAGTCCATGCTAAATATTACTCTGTATTTTCACTCTGAAGAATTTTAGGTACAAATTAATTATTAGCACATTAATTTCCACAACCTTTGAAGTAGGTCTAATCCTCAGTCTCCATATTTTCCACAGAAAAAGATTGATCTTATATTTTGTAAGCTGCTTAATATTTGGAACTAATTGCCAATCACAGCTTGAAGCCCCCTCATTGCTTAACGTCTCATGTGAGGCAGGTACTCTAGATTTAGGGAGCATTCCATTGTAATGGGGAACACTGACCTCCACGACTCCCTCTCCCCTTGTGACCACCCTTCCCAGTCACTCCATACTAACCAGTCTCCCTCTCACCCTCCCATGCCCAAAACTTTGACTTCCACCCCCACCCCACCTGCCCCAAACCCCCTTTCAGGTCGCGGTGGCCAATGACTCGCAGGAGGCTCTGTACACAGAGGCCGGGGAGAGCGACGTGACGCAGGGGTACAGTGGACTGTCAGTGCCCTCTGCTGGCTTCCCCTCGCAACAGCAGCCTGCGGTGCTTCTGGTTCCAGCCACGCCCGGGGCCTCTCCCAAATCAGCACGCTCCAGCGTGCACACTCAGCACAACCCCCACGACCAGTACAATGTCTCCAAGTCCCCCCCGGCCCCCCTCCTCCCCTCGCCCGCCGCCCGCTGCAGAACCCCCGAGAAGCAGGACGAGGACCCGGAGGTGGACCAGGAGGTGTCGCGCATCATCCGGGCGGGGCTGACGGGCAGCGTGGGAGGCGGCGGCAGCGGGGAGGGGCGGAGCCCCTGCCTGCGGCAGCTGAAGAAGTTCCACAGTGCGGACACTCAGGGCCGGCGGGTGCTGCTGCCGCGGCCGGCCTCCTGGCTGGACGACCCGCGGCGGCACTCCATCGAGGTGTGCTCGTCGGTGGAGAGCAGCCCCCAGCGCAGCTCCGTCTCCTCGGGCTTCGTGTCGCGCGCCGACAGCCTGCAGCAGGCGCACCTGCCGTCCTCCCCCCGCCGCAAGAAGAAGATGAGCCCGCCCTGCATCTCCGTGGACCCGCCCGACGGGCAGGAGCCCGGCCCCGGGTTCCACCCCGCGCTAGGCCTGGGGATGCCGCCCCCCCTCCCCAGCAGGGACACCTGTCTGAGGCGGCGCGCGCCCTCCAGCGACTCCAAGGACTCCTTCGACCTGAGCGGTGGGGAGGGGCTGCCCCCCGAAGGCGCCCCCAACCCAAAGCTATTGACTCTGCCCAGCTTCTGCTACGAACAGACCAGCGGCGAGCACTAAGCACTGACCCTCGCGCACACACCAACACACACTGAAAGTGGTAGTCATAGTAATAATACTGTAGAGTAATAATTAAAATGATAATTACAACTATGGTAAACAGTCAATGATCATGAAGAATAGTGACCATCATTTTTTTTTCTGTACTGCCAAAAGAAACAAACAAACAACAAAACTATATACAGCGGACAAAACCAGATGTCAGAACCAGAAACCAGAGACAATAACTATGACTGTTCCTCCTCCGAAACACTTGCAATCCTTTGCAGATGAAGCCCATGTTCTCCTCTAAGAAGCCAGCACTGGGCCAGGCAGGGTGACCTCTGTTGGCCGGTATGGGGATTGCTCAGTGTTGGTGCTGTGGGACTGTGCCCAGGACAGGACAGTCTTGAAGGTACAAAGCAATATGAACGTTTTAGAGACACTATTTTCTTAAATTATTCGGCCATAGTGTTTGTACAGGATGTAGAATTTTTTTATTTCATTCTATTTTTATTTGTTATTTTTGTGATTTCTTTTCCAATGTTAAATTTGTTGTTTTGTTTTATTTTTTCACCATAGGATATTTTTAGCTTTCTTGTTTTGACAAAAAAAGAAAGAAAGAACATTTTTCCAAGTGCTGAGATCCATGTATTTGTAGGAATAATATAAAGAAAACAACTCATTAAACTGCTTTTTTGATTTCTAAGCACAAGCAATAGACCGCAGTGCATTGAATATACACAGAAAACAGAGATTGTGTAATTTTACATTGAAAAATAAGACATGTAGGTAGGTTGGTCAATACTCAGCCAGGTTTACCAAAAACATGCTTTTAGGATGTATGCACCTGAACAGAGAAGGATTATCACATTTAGTTTTTAGTCCAGGACTGTGTGAGCTCTGGAATGGCCAGGGAAATGCAAACGAGAGAGATACAGGTGCTATCCCTGTCTCCTCCACATATAACATCACAGGGCCACGCCTGTTTCATTACATCACGTTTAAATCGTTTCATGTCCTGAATCTAGGAATTTGTCTCTATGGTAGATCAGCATATAGTACCCAGCCTAAATGTAATTCAGTTCAATTCAAGGATTTTTTTTTACAATTTTACATGTGACATTCAACACATGATGTATGCCTGCTGGGAAAACATATTTTTCATGTATCAGTTGTCTTTTACTGAGCAAATTTAAATTATGTAATTTAAAGGAAAATGTGTTTTCTTATCTTAACATTGGCCATTTAGATTTGGCTATCCACATTACAAGCCGCGACAAGCAGTTTCATCCCATCAACAGTGTTTTTTGTACTTTTTCAACATGACAGGAAAGTAAAAGCTAGCAGTCACTTGTTTTGCAGGTTGCTCTTGAATGGATCTTGAAGTTATGCCTTTTAGGTAGGATTGAAAAATCCTTGATGTGACATCAGTTCCACCAGTAAAAGAGCTGTGCCTATTTTTGTTGATTATTTTTGTTTATTTATTTATTATTTATTATAGTCACAAACTGGATTCTGCTTTTCTCTTCACTCACAATCAGGACTCACATTAGATTTATACATTGTGTGTAACCACCCTAGTGAAATCAGGTGGATTCCTCTTTAGGGTCAGAATAGTAGCACTTTGTTATTGCTGTTTTATTGGTATAACGACTCACTTTGATGAGTTACTGTATATTAAAACTAGCTATAAATTAGAGCCTTCGTTTTTACAAAGTTATTAATGAATTATTGAATGTATTTTTTTTCTTTATCTATTAAGTTGTTATAACTTAGTTTGACAGACGGAACCCAAGTTATCTAGGAAGATAATGGAAAATCCACAATATTTCAAATGAGGTCATTTTCAATGTAAGATTTACCAAACTCCTCACAGGCAGTGGCTAGAGAGTTATGTGAGTCAGAAGATTTCATTGTTAGAGAAAACTAAATGGATTCCAAACTCGAAAGAACAAAAATTTAAAAAATGCAGCACACTGTAATTAAAATGAAGAAAACCCTATAAATCCAATCATCTTGACTCAAAATATCAAGAAAGACACGGTTTACAACGAACAGGCTTCTGCCATCCCAGATGAATGAAACTACATTATAGACATCACAGCTGAAAAACAAGTGCCATGTCCCCAAGCTATGAAAACAATGGAGAGCTTGTTAAACTCCGCTCTTATCAACGCAGAGACCGAGGTGGCTGAGGGGGAAAGCTTCCTGACAACACCTGGCCTAATTATGACTTCACCAGCAGGAGTACCTGCAGCACACGCTGAACAGCTGGTATTGTGACTGCCGATTTCAGATTGGATTTTACATTATTAAACACACTTGTGTGAATACCGTCCTGCAATGGCTCCCAGTGTCTTTCCCTTCAGTCCCATGACAGTAAAGGGGGTGTTGATGAAACGTTACCATAGTCATACCATACCTTAGAAAACGTTACCAGTCAGTTTTCCTGTGCTCTGCTATTAGGAGTGGGATATGAACTTTCCAGGGGGAGGACTGAGCCCAACACATTATGGGATGTGATTGTTTCTTTGTGCTGACGACTTTCCTGTCAATGTATTCTTGTTTATCTTTTCAGATTCGTATATTGACATCTATATGAGATTTGGAACTCAAGCAGTTCCAAATCTCATATAGCTCCACCTGCCCACACAAGCTGATCGTTTAACTTTTAGTACTGGGTTCTCATCATTTCCTCCATGCTGGGGCTACATGGGAGAGTCCATAAGAACATGTGACTAGGTTAATCTGTTTACAAGTACATTCTCTTCATCACCATTTCACTACGCTTATCCACAGCGGCTGAGTTAACATGCCCGAAAAACAACTGGCATGAGACAGCTACTTGACAAAGGCCCAGAGGGAAGTGTCCAACGTTAGCAGGGCTCAATATTTATCCCCCAGCGAGTTCAATAATAGGGTTCTTCTGGCTTCTGAAAATTGAAGGTGCTTCCATTGAAAATTTAAGTGATGTAAAAACAACAGGGCAGAGGAGTTTTGTTTACTAGCCTCTGCCTTTTTGGAGCTCATTGGGAGGTCACTTTTCATTGGATGGACATGAGCACATCAAGGGTGCATGTGCTTGATTACCTGCATTGCTTTCTGCGGAGCCAAGCCATCGATGTGGTGCCGTGGAGTTAGGAAAAATCCATTTCATGCCCAGCCCACCAGTGTGGGAGATAGGTGGGGGATATAGGTAATCGATGAGGGGTCTTGCTGACCTCTACTCTTAGACATAGAACTTTAAAAGCAGAAGTGTAAAAAAACAAGCCGCATGGGAGGGAGAAGCAGAAGTATTCTTCTGTTCATCTTTTCACATCCACTCAAGACTGTGGCCTGGATTCAGTCAAATTTTTTTATTTTTTTTATTTATTTATTTTTTTGCTTTGACTCTAGATTAAAAGCAGTGCAAGTATAGCAGTTTGGTTTTGATGTTTGCTGAACTTGCCAAACAGTGCTTGGCAAGAAAAAAAAAAAAAGATATTTGCATTACTTTGAGTCAGACTTATGGAAACATATTGATTGAATCCAAGCCTGTGTGTTTGTGGTGTGCGTGTGCATCTTTGCCTGCTAGCCCCTTAATGTGTTCTATATTTCTATTATCTAATAGAAATTAAGACATGGAAACATTCTGCCCAAATATGTCCAGGGGCTGGATGAACAGATGGACTGGTTGGTGCCGCAGAGACTGATTGGCGTCCTCTACGAGTCTGCGTTGCCGCAGGCTTTGTGAGACCAGGTGCCCAAATAGCCTGGGCTTGCACATCCTGAACCCGGAGCAGCACTCACATAGGGCCCCTGTCCAGGACCTGTCATATGCTTTAGAGCTCCTGCACCACTGAGTATAACAGCTTGGAATACTAACGTTGACAACCGCATCCCTTGCTCTCTGAATGTCAGGATGTATCAGACATAAAGGAATCATAAAAGACAGAGCCAAAAAAATAAAAACCCACATTTTTAGTTGATGGATTTTCAGATTTCTGGTGTTAAGAGAGGTGAACGTAATCCCACCACCTCGTCGTTCTGATTAAAAATGTAATTGCACTTGTCTTTCAGCCTTGTGCCTGACCAAGGTCACAGGCATGTACATGTAGTCTGCTGCCAGGAGGACGAGAGGGCGAAGAAGCATTTTCTCCACTTTCAAGTAAATCTAGGTAAAAATGTATTCAACTTTTGAGTCTGATTTGATTTGAATCTCTATGTTGACTTGTGAATGCCCTGAACGATGTGGAACACGTACAATGTTAATTTACCAGCTCATGCAAACCCTGAATTATAATTACATAAATCAGTTTTATGCTTTTGCAGAATGAGTGCAGTTAGCGTTTATTAACCCTTTATCTATCCATTTACTTAATCATTGAATGAACTATTCCATGCAACTAAACAGTTGCCATTCCATTACCCAATGAGCAAGAGCTTGTCACCTGTAAATTGCTAAATTAAGTTGAAGATAAAATGTTTTCGATGCTCTACCAGGGATTTGAGCCGACTGTGAGACACAAACCATAACATTGCATGTAGATTCCAACAGGTCCTATCCAATATCCACAATCTTGTCACTCAATGTAAGGGGTCAATGTCATGGCTCATTGGTCATTCTTTACCTGCTGGGCAAGATTTGTAAGGTCTGCCTATGGGGTATCTCACATTCCCATGCTCTCTTCAGAGTTAATGAGTTGCAATCAGCACACATATTTGAGGGAAGGTACTCTTTGAGGCTTTTCAAGGGATGACAGGGGACAGGGTGGTCTTGGGATTTGCACCATGCCAAAAGTCAGCGTGATGTCAGGCACCTCATCTTTCTTGCTCATTGTCATTGTCTTGTTCTGCATGAAGGACAGATTTTTTTCTATCACCTGCACTTCATGCACTCAATGCAGTGCTCTTTGAGTTTCAGTGCTCTAAACAGAATGCTACATCAAATCACAAAGGCTTTTGTTTCCTTAATGTCAAAACTTCATGAATGACCTGATTAAATAAATGTGCATCAGGGGTCAGACCCGTTGTTTAACAGGCTGTATTCCTATATACCACATACTCTGAAGTATTCTATAAAACTCTAGGCTGCAGCAGTGCCTAATTGAAGAAAAGAATCACACTTCCTTGATGATACAACTTTTTCCATTCAGTTTTCCAATAAGTAAATGGAAGATGTAATGTAGGAAAACAAACCAAACTGATTTAGCTGTAAATTGTAGAGAATAGGAGAGGCTACCATTTAAATCTTTTTTTAAAACTATGGGCCAGATACATAACACTCACAGCACAAAATGCGGTCTGCGTGTTTGCTAGTCTGCATGAAATTAACAAATTATTTACTAAGGCAACTGCTAATTACATATTAGCCAATGGGATGGCCTACTAATTGCCTTTTGCATATTAAGCAGAGCTTAGTTCAAAAAATGCGGGCTGTGATATTTCAGCTTTGGCAGAAATAGTTGATTAAAATGATCCAAATGTGAAATAGTGTAATGATTCAAAACTTGGATATTGGTGGGATGGAGGTGGGAATGTTGTATGGGAGGTTCTAGGTCCTCTTTTATTTCTCCCAGAAGAGTTATTATTTCTATGGCTGGATGTTCGTCACTGAAGTCACAGTTGTCACTGATTCCATGCATTTTGACTTTTGTTTTAGGGCAGTTCTGTCTTTCCAGGATTTTTCTGCAATTTTAGATGGTAATTATAACATAGCCTGCAGTCTCTTGCTGCATTCAGTGACAACAGGCGCTCCATCAAAGACTCAAAAGCAATGTAGGCGACAACATGTAACAAATCTAATTTTAAAGAAACGAAAACACACAGTAACCCTGTTTTTTATTATATTAGTAATTCTTTATTTAGCATGCTCTGTTTCTAACAATGTTCTGTTAAAGGCAAAATGCATGCCCTTTCCATGATGGACAAAAGAAATTAAATGATAGGCACCAGCCTATCAATGTATTTACTGTACTCATACTTTATTTTTACTCGTGGCATCTGCCCACTTACTTTTTTAAACTTCAAAACATGCATTACTGTTGCCACAGTTGCTATGTTACTTTAATCATTTACCACTGTTGCGCATGAGATTTATTGGTTAATTTAATTAATTTTTTAAACACACTATGATTTCTGCCCCTTTTTTCAGTTTTCTCTGATTTTGAACAACTTTGCCACGACTGCTCAGTGACTTTAGTCATGATTTTCTGTGACAAACAGCCTTAATTATCGCATATGTTTAATCTGTACAGTTTGATGAGGGGTTTAAAAAGTGTGATTCTTGTTGTAAAGTTTCTGTCAGTGCATCTTCAATGCCTATACCTGTGTCTACATCTTGCTTGCTTTTTAATTTATGCCTGCTCTTTAAAGGCTGAGAAATTTTATGCAAACATCGACCCTCATTAATTGCGTGAGCTTTACTAAATTCTAGGGAATACCTAATCAGCTGCACTAAATATCTCCATCCATTATTTCCACAATCCTGCCTTAAATGCATATTGAGGAGAGAAGCGCACCTTGCAATTGACTCATGTAGATGACATGCATACTGTGACTCCAGCCTCATTTGCCTGTTTGATCCATATGACGCATGTTCCTGGGGCAGAATACATCATATATGTGCCTGAAATTAGTCACAAAAGGTTTAGTAAATCTGGCTCTATATATCAATGCATACATGTGCTCCTCCACCCTCCCAAAAAAAATATATGCACAGGGGATTTTAAAATATACTCTAGGAGATATTGAGTGTGTAAGTCTGTGGTCTATGTACTGTGCACAAATAATGAGTAAAATAAGGTAACTGTGTTGGGGAACCATTTCAAAAACATAAAATTACAATATTAAATGAAAAGAACTGAGATAGTACATCAGCACACACTGCTTGAAATATGGACCTTAATTAAAGTGATCAAATCGAAATTGAAACAATGGCGTTTTAGTTGCCAGTGGTAGAAAACCACATCTTTATTAATGACTGATTTAAAATTCAGGACAATGAGAACCGATTACTTTTAGCACTAAAAAACATGTTTTTGATGGTTCTTCTGGACTAATTTGTTACCAAAGCACACACATGCAATAAATCTTGATGAAGTACTCTTCACTTAACAGAAGCCAACTGTCATTGGACACACTCAAGCACAAACCATGCTGTACTCTGCCTGTGCACAACACGGGTGTGGTCTGAAAAAAAAAGCTTTGTGCTATCATCAACAGACCGGATGCCCAGGTAATCCCATTGGGGGAAGTCATTAGCACAGAGTCTCAGAAAGTATGAGTTGAGTCCCTTGGCAGAAGCCAGCTGAGAACTATTCACTACCCAGTTCTCCACCCATACGTATCTCCACAGCATGATCGCCCAGCTCCCTCTTGGAAAACTTCTCGGACCCACAGGGGAATGAGTAAGGAGGAACTTCTTTCAGGTGAGTTCCTCCACAGCTGCAGAGAGCCTGCAGAGGAGAATAAAGTCTGTCTCCATGTGGCTCCAATAGCTATGTTAGTCCATAGTACAGGAACATTTTACATACATGATAAAATATTACAGCAATAATATGATATAACTGGTATTAATGGTTTAAACGGACACAGCTAAGAGTGCTGTTCTTCCTGCTGGACAGGAACTATCCTTACTAATGTCTGTGAAAGTTCTTTGTTTTCACCTCCTACCTTATTAAGTTCTCATTATGTACAGGAGAACAAAGGGCATGCTGCTAGCTTCCATACTACAGTAGCACATTTCCTCCTGAATACCCGCACTCTGCTATACTGCTGTCAATGCGTACTGTGACAAAACACCTCCAGCATTTCAATAGGATTTGTTTATGTTCCACAAAAGAAAAAATATTGCTAAATGTTCTGTGTTGGAGCAGATGCCTGGGATTGCAGCAGACAGCATGATTTATGCTGAACAAAACTGCTTCAAGGCTGCTTGCTTTTAGTTCACATTGAGCAGAAGGTCCTTATTGTGCCTTACCCTTTAATATCCTTTTTTTCTTTTTGTAAAAAAAATTTTTTTTTGTTATATGGAAGGCTTCTCACAAACCTTTTTTATACAAAGCGGGCAATAGAATTCTGTTATGATAAAGCCATGAAAAGCAGAACAGCATTCATGGGCATGAAGAATACGTTTTTTCCATTGTTCTTTAAGTCAATGTCAATGTGAGATGAAAACATAAGGATTAAAAGTTGTCAAATGTCAAATTCCAAGCAGTGCTCATCACTGCATTTATTTTAGTGTGGTATGAAGTTACAAAATATGCCTCTGTGCTCTTGATGCAAAATTCACAATCAGGACAATTTTTTTAAAAATATTAGGCCTAAATCCCATGCAAAGAAGAGCAAAAATAATAATGAGGTTAAGAGGGAAGACTGAGTGGCATAAAGGTTAGTTACTGTACCTCAGACGGGGCTCAACCCTTTTCCTGTGGATTGGCAGAACTGCACGCTCCACACTTATCTCCTCCCAATCACCCGTCACAGATGTTGGGTTAAGGGCCCATTAAGGAAGTAACTGGTGGACGTAGGAAATAAACACCCTTTGCCGGTGGCCCTACCCCAATACACACAAACACGTAGACAAAACAAAAACCATTACATAAGTTAATTGCCCATGACATCAACAGGCCATTCCCAGGCAAGACAACGATTAAAAAGGCCCATAGCAAGTAAAGTCACCGACAGGCTTCACCCTCTCCTCCAAACAGATGAAGGTCCTGCCCAGCATAATTAGGGTTCAGGCAGGGAAGGGCTGCTATCCATGCGTTGCTCTACGGAACCTGGGAAATCCACATACGCCCAGAGGAAGAGCTGATCATTCATCATGCTCATCTTCCCTATCCCAGCCCGCTCTGGGCTTGGTGTGTGGCGCTGGCTTATGTATCAGAAAGACAGGGAAAGAGCAGATTTTATCTTCATTTCCTTTCCCATCTTCCCTACCCAGCTGCTCTCCCATGTCTTCACTGGTTCACAGGTTTAACGAGTTCACAGGCCAGTCAGACAGATGGAGTCACTTTTACACCGCTTCACAGGAACAGCGGTCTGTCATAACTGTCGTTCTGAAATGTTGCGCACAAACACAAATTCAGTCTTGTTTTAAGATACATTTATTAAATTAAACATAAATTTAGCTGAATTCTTTGGAATGGAAATCATTTTTGTTTTTGTTATGTTTTTTATTTACTTTTCTAGGTTTTTCAGTCCAATTCCTGAACAAACTGGATGCTAAAAGGTTTAAGTTTCAGAAATGGATTTTACTAGTTCACTGGTATTACATCTGGACCGAAAATTACACCAGCACAGCTTCTATCACGCAAGCTGAGTGCAGGCCAGCTCAAGGGGTCAGGAGTTTCTGCAGTTTCTGTAGTTTTGAATCAGGCCTTTCTGCTTAGTCTGCTGCTCCCTACCTCATTAGAACTGCCAGGATGATTGATAGTTAGAGAAACCTGCAGACGGTTTGACTCATCAACGAGTGCAGTTTGAGGCAAGTATGTGTTATCAGGTCTTTATTCTTGTGTTGCCAAAGTATTTTCTCTCGCAGAAAATGCAGAGACTGCAATAGATTGGCGGCCTGTCCAGGGTGTATTCCTGCCTCTCGCCCAATGCATGCTGGGATAGGCTCCGGCTCCCCCTGCGACCCTGCCCAGGATAAGCGGGTATAGATAATGGATGGATGGAAATGCAGAGAGGAAAATACAAGATAAGATCTCGTAGACATCCGGAGTAAGACTGTTACTGCTGGAGCAGCGCTCACGTCCAAAACCATAGCGAAAAATGTCATGAGTCATGATCTTTACCTGGATGACTAATAACTAAAGATATACCTACAAATATTCTATGAATATTCTTAAGAAGTATGACTGCTGAGCGAAAAAAATCTTTAATAAAACTTGCATTAAGTGTATTAACAGTAATAGTAACTCCATTATGAGAGGAACTTTTAATAATTTATGTTGTTCGACAAATTGATTTCAAGCTAAATGCATACTTGGGTTCTTGGATAGCCATTTTCATAATACAATATCCACTCACCATTTCATAAATATACACTTAATAAAGGCATTGTCCATCTCTAGTATAAAAAAAACAAAATATTGGTTCAGGAGTAATAGATGTTTCAAATGCATTTCTTTTTCAATACTGCATCATAACAGTATACTGCTAGTATACAGTAAATACCAGCGCACTAAGATTTCCTGTTAGAGGAAAACTGTAAACATCTGATTTGCTTAACTGTATTTGCTTAAATGTATGGATGTTAAAACATGATATCTTTGCATATTAGCATTGATATGCATTTATCGATGTGATTGTAAGAACAGTTTTTTAATTGCTCAATTAATGGTCAAGGTTATTCTGGAGGATAGATAAACTGATCTGGGATCGGTTCTCTTCCTTGAGTCTGTGCCGAACCACAGACCCGGCCTGGGAACGCAGACGAGATGAAGGTATTGAAGACATTCCTGAACAACAAACCAGTGAGTATGCTCAAGTCTCATGGAAGACTCTCGGTGTATATATATATATATACTGCATGCATTGTTTATGCATCCTTGACTAACGCTGAGAGTAAATTCCAAGCTTCTCTCCTCAACCCCTCTCTGTAATGTCTATCTGGCAGACTCCGCGACTGATGAAAATCCTTTGCACTCCATGGCACAGACAGAGAGGAGCCTCTCGTCTCCCCTTGGCTGTGCAGTGAGGTGTTGATGGATTTCAGGTGACCTTGAAAAATCCTTTTTCTCGCCGCCGCTTTGAATATGAGGTGATATAATGGAGGTTGCTAAATCACGGAGTCTTTTTGGTCTCTGGTAGGGGGGCGCTGGTTTACTAACCATTCTGTTTATTTCTGTGTGGTTCTCTGAATTTGATCAAATAAAACCCCAGGACATTCAGGGTTGCAACAAGTCCTATTTGCAATCCTCATGCATCAGCGTCTGTCTCATAATTGTTTGCAGAAAGTGAAAATGGAATGGGAAATTAGAGGAAATAAGGAAATCAGAAATAGAAAATCACTGCAGAATAGTGAAAAAGAACTTCCAGACCATGTAGACTCCTCTGGTCCTGGGCACAGTGATAATATTAGACCATCAGGACCTGCAAAGATCAGCCAGTTCCACTGAGTAGTGACCATGTTTGCAGGATGTATTCAACGTATAAATATTTGTACATGCACTGTATACAATGTACTGTGGCTTTGTGCCAGTGAGAGTGATGTGAACACTGAGGGCTGAAGCTTTGGCTCTGGGCTTTGGGGTTTTTGTTGGAGTGTCCTCATTTTCATGGGCACAATAGACATGTTCCATAGGAAGTTGTAGAAAGTAATGATGACATATGATTGCCTCTGCAGCGGCAATGAGTCAGTTTAATAGATTACATCTGAAAAGAGATGTAAAACACCTTAGTCTTTACAGTCTCATAAAAAGGTAACTCGAAATTTAAGCCATTAAGATATGATGCAATTAATGATATTTGGAATGGTAGCTATTTCGAGCCAAGATTGTCAACAGACAAGAGACACAGCCACAGGTGATAATAAACTCAAAGGAATTTTCACTCTAACACTAGAAAGTAATTGTTTATGCAGAAAGTTGTGAGCTCATGGATTTGATTTTCAAGCTTTTATAGTCACCTTTTGAAGTCAAACGCCCTTATTTTCCTTCAAGACCACAGGGCAAACAGATGGAGTTTCATTGTCAATATAATATTTTATTCAGTATTTTATTTTATTCAAATATACAAATGGGTCCCATTATAATTATAAACTAAAACAATATAGCCAATTTAAAAAAATAGTAAACTCATAAATACAAGTAATAATGTCTTGGCTTGGATCACAGTGAAATCCCATTTGAAGTTCATGCTTTTGTGAAAGGTACTGTAATGTGTAAGTCATTTCGGATAAGAGCATCTGCTAAATGCCTGTAATGTAATGTAATGTAATGCAACATAACCAAGTTAAAAGACTATTTTAGCCCAAAAGTAGTGGCTCAGCCAGATTCAACTATAATTTTCTTCTTCTTCTTTATTGTTACTAGTAGTGGTGGTAGTAGTAGTATTAGTAGAAGTAGTAGGGGTAGTAGTAGTAATAGCAGATCAGTCAGGACAGCTCATTTATTTAAATGAAATATGTTAATGAATATGCAAAGTAATTATTTTATCTGAGCATGCACCAACATACACTAACCTTTCAAACGGGGATCAAGATACATTTTCTCTACTAAACTGGAGAAATACCAAAAACCCTGGTAACTGCGAGCAGGGGGTAGCACAATTCTGTGAGCTGTAGCAAGTGTAGTATGCAAAAAGCAGTGCAGACAATTAGCAGCACCTGAGAACATATATAGATATGTATATGCGCTTGGTTGAGTATGAGAACATGTAGCTGAGGCCGACCAATGGTTGGCTGCAGCGAGAGTTTCCTGATCAAACTTGCTCTGTGCATTTCATGCACTTTGCTCATTAGTCGCAGCTAGAGAACTCTTTGCGGTTTATACCTGGCTCTAGTGGTATGGGCTATACTGCACACAGAATTTGGACTCATCACAAATACTCAGCTTATTAAAACATATCCAACAAACACACCTTATGTTTGTTATCAGAGCCTTCAGGAGACTTGTTTGCAGCAAGCAACCCTTAACCTCTTATCCTTATCAGTTGTTACTTAAACCCTGAGTTTAATCCCCCAATCCCTCATTACGCCCCAAACCACATCATACTTACACTTTCTACTATTATCTTGTCTTGTGTATATTTACGTGAAAAAATCATATAGCCTTTCAGCTTTCAGGACAGCACTCAAATTGCCGAATAAGTGATTCAGAAAAAAGTCTTGAATGTCCATATGCAACGTACCTACATTACTTTCACTTCTGGTATATCCAATACTTGATGGTGCTGTTGTCGGGTACAAATGTAACTGCAATCTATTTTCAATTTCTGTTCAAGCTGTAGTTGTTTTCTACCTCTGACAGAAATCTTGAGTCAATCCAACACGTCTTCATTTAGAACTTGACTGACAAGTAGGGTGACATTAGTGATGCATGCTTGTGATAGGTCATGAGATTGTGTAGGAATGTATGTACAGTAAGTGATTGGTTGAGTAAGAGAACATGTAGTAATGTGTGTATGCAATTGGTTGAATATTAGAACATGCGGTTGCTGAGGCCACCAATGGTCAACTTGGATTTTGTTGCCTGAGCAGCAGTTAGTTTCCATACAAGTCAATCAAGTAGTAGGACAAATTAAACAAAACTTTAGGCATTCAAACAAGCCCTCATTGATGTCTGTGCATTCAGTGGCTGGGCCATAATCAGCGAGCACAGCAGGGGGCCTCACACAATAAAATGTCCAGTGTTAAGCCAACTCAATAAAGACCATAAAGTGTTGATTTAATACTGAACACTTTATTGTGTAGGCTGGCAGCGCAGGGCTTTTAAATCGCTTTAGTGGTTGTGAAAACAGCTTTGTATTTTCTTGTAAAATACAATCTCAAAACTGGATTCTCAAACAAAAAATATTTTCACTATGTCCAAGCTATTGAATAACTCAACAAAAGTTTGTCTTCAAGGTGATATATAGTCTTTCCTTGAAACCCTTGTATAATTTTATGGCTCGTAATGCGAATTTCCAGTGGCAGGGAAGTTGTGAACTGGGATGAACTGTGTACAATAATTTAGCCAATAGCTGATGTGGATTTTGTGAAATAAATAGTAGTGCGAGTAGATTATGAAGTGCTTTATGTTTTTTTATTTTTTGTGTTTTTTAAAACATTTGTATGTCTATTATGTGTACCATGAATACTTCCTAACATAGGTTTCATGGGTTTTGATACTTTAGTCTAGCTGGTACACATGTGCCCTTCAAATACTACCATCAACCATGTCTGCTGTGTTTTGCCACAAAGTTATAAGACTATTTGAGAGTAGTGCAAAACAGGGGAACGTTTCCTTTTTAAGTAGAAGAGAAGTGTGGTCATCATCAGTGAAAAAGTTCAAACTCTTTTGACAACTGAAATATTTTGTCAGCACTAATATGAGAGAGGTGAAAATGATGTGCTAACATTGGCTGAATGGCAGCTTGCATCATTTTAATGTCCTTATCCATTTAAATTCTATGAAATGAAATGAATGGGATCAAATTACCATAAAGCATGTAGAATCTATCAGCACATTGGAAGTATTTATTGTCCGTGGGCAGAGTGGAATAAAACTTTCTGCTTTGCATTGCCTCATCATTTATTATCCGGCATGTTTCTGTATGATCCTGGTGACAGTCGATAATATTCCTCAGCTCAATTTTACTTCTGTAGTACTCACACAGCAAGTATGGTTGCCAGAAGTAACTGCCAGATTACTTGACATTAGTCCATTTGTGTATGATGTCATTGACCAACTTTACATGCACGCAGTATTCTGCATGATGGTCCATATCATAGTTTCAGTAATATTTCCAATAAGCTATTTCCATCCACTATGAAATAAAATGGCTGCTAATATGCCTGTATGCATGGTCTTCAGAGTATCCCAATGAAGGACATGCCTAAAATTCCCCACTAATTGCATTGTTTTGGAAGGATGCTAGTTTTTTCCTTATCCCATGGGGTAGTTTCACTAATTGTGCATTTATTGTAAACAGTTATTCCCATCTGTCTCCAGGATGCTTTAGAAACCCTTTTTGAAAGACATTGCTGCTGAGGTGTTTTGTTTCGTCGAGAAATAGCCTTTCATTGAAGCCTTTCATAAATGAAAGAGAAAACGAAACCTTAGAGTTATTACAGAAGTGCAAGCTTTTAAGGCTTGGCATGACAGTTAGCTAGAGAGTGAATGATGAGCCAGTTCAATGAAAAGCAGAACATACAGATAACGGAGAGTTAACCTGATTCAAACCATAGTCTCAGTGCTAGAATATTCAGGCAAACATCAGAATATTAGTGAGCATATATACATGATCATTGTATGCATACATACTGAAGTATTTACTGATTGATTAAAAAATAGTGACGTTCTATATACTCAGTACTCATTCTAAAATGTTTGTGATTGTTACTCATGCGCCTTTTTAATTTCCTATAACACCACTGATGCATCACTTACACTAAGACCTTCCTTAGATTTCCACAGGACAGGAAATAGTGTAATTAAGGTGAACAAACAAACAGAATGACCTGTGATCTTTCGTCCCCTCTCGCCTTCAACAGTCCCTGATTTTTTATGCCTGTGCAGTGTTTGATGAGTTCACCCACATTCGCTCCCAGGCAGTCTTATTAAAGAGAATGATCACAGACAGGAATTCCACCAACCTCCATTTCCTAGAGCAAAGCAATGTAAAAATACAAATAAATACATTCTTGGGAAATGACTCCAGTGTACTATCACACATAGACCTGTGTGTGTGCTTGTGTGTGTGTTGTGGGACAGGAGGTGCATGAGAAACATGATTCACAAAATAAATAAATATCAATTTGGTTTAACTCACTTTGTATCAGTACTGGACACTGAATAGCCCACAAAAAGTTGTTCAACTGAAAATATATCTGCGTGCATGTCAATGAATTTTAAAGTTTTAACAACATGACAATGAAAATGAAATCGGTTTTTCTAAAGATGTTTTGAATCAATAGACAGACATTGCGTATTTGTTTATTTCTAATTTGTCTGCAGGACCATGAAACTAAAGAATAAACGGGGCCAGGGACTCCATCACAGACCACAGCTTACTGGAGTTCACTCTACACAAGGTCAAGCTCAGAGCCCCTTTTCACACAATGTTTATTGCTGTTCAGAGCAGATTACACAACATTTGGCTTGGACTCCAATCTAAAGAGACTTGTAAATTCTGGCACATTTGGGGGAATCGGGTTAGTGTATTTATTGCTAACAGCAGCACTACATCCTTGCATCACAAGGGATTCCAAACTTCAGCTGCATAAATTAATCTCTACTCCTCATTCCTCGCTGGAGCCTGAACTTGCTACTTTTTCTTGATATGAAGCAGGTTATATGAACAACAGTATAGCAGTCTAGTGTGAGTGTATGTGATGAGTAGTGTGTGGTGTGTGAATATCTGTAAGCATATTTTTTGCAAGCGTAAATTTGTCACACATACACATAGTCTAGGAAATGCATATGCATGAAAGAATCACTTCATCAGTTCCTAATGATTTCAAGAGGCTGCACTCTAACCTGGAGGGCCCAAGCTGGAGCTTGAACATGCAGCTCATGTTCTGCTTCACCCCAGAGAGCACACTTAGCGCTGAGTATCACAGACCTGTCAGAACTGATCGGCTTTACCTACACCGACCCACTTAACACTGACGTGCTGGAGGGAGGAAAACATTTTCAAGAAAAGTTAGAGCAACTTTTAAAAATGTATTATTCATCTCTTGGTGAATTTAAACAGCCCAACAGGAAGCCTTCCAGGCCAATAATTCTCTCATCTCCAAGCTGTTTTACCTGTTGGACAGTTCAAAGCCTCACTGACAATTCATTGAGACAGGTGTACGTGGAAGATAAGTTTTCAATGCACTGACTATAAATTACAGGTGAGCTAATTCACTCTCTGGTGCAGACTTGAGATCGTGTCTTCCACCACTTGTCAGTGTTTTTCCATCACTGGATAGCCATGCTCAGCATTTTCTGGGAAGAGAGCTTTGAGATGAACTTATATACACACGTATGAATAGATATGTGTAAAGGTGGCCTGGGCTGTCCATCCAGATGCTAATGAGCCCATTTTGCAATTGTGTATGCCTGCAGATCGGACAAATTCCAGGACAAATTCTTGTCCTCTCCCTGGGTGCATAAATCTGATCTTGTGTTTTGTCTTTTGTTCCACACTTCTCCATCAAATTTGCATTTCTTTAGAGGGACCTACTGGTCAGCTCCTGTTTAAATGGCGATAGAGAATATATTGTAGCATGAAAAGTCTGTCAGTGCTCATCTGGGAGGCAAGAAACTAGCAATGCGTTTTATTCTTTTGGCAGAATCTCTCAGTCAAGGTACTTAGGGTGGACCAATAATATGAGGTCTAGAAGGTAGTCTTCAGACTTGATGGGATAAGGCTTTATTTTTTTAAGGTACAAGTAGGTTATGTTTCTGAAAAATATGACCTGTTACATATGATCATTATCAACGAAGAGGTATAAAGACTGATCAATGTTAAATGATGACAAAGGCCCTATGCACCCAGTACTTCTAGCAAAGGCCTGGGCTGGATGTTTTCACAGTAGAAGAAATGGGCAAGAACATTATTTCTGAGAGAGGATCATTATGGGACAGAAAGAAGACTCCCACTCATACGTCTCCTTAGAGATTTTCTGCTCAAGACATCAGAAACTATTATTTTTGAGTAATTTACATTGTATTTGTTTAACCCTGAAGGGGTTCGTGAACAATTTCGATTAATTCATGCTTTATCTTTTTTTTTTTTTTTAAGGCAGGCGTTTAAGAAACAAGCTTCTTTTGTGGTTCTGGGGAAAATCTGAAATGTTCTCTAATGTAATTCCAGGATAACTGTCAGTGCTTCTGGTGAATCTCAGGACACCACCCTTCTATGTCTACAGAGCTTTGCAGAGAAGGAGAGTTTGTGGCTTCATTAATAAGATGAATTATTTGTGCCTGCTTGGACTAAAGCAACTGACTCAAAGTTCATCCATGGTCGCAAATTCACAGCAGCATAGTTCCAGAGGAGTTATCAAAACACGTTTTCTTACTACCGCTCAATGTGTGCAGAAGGTCAGCCATTACTGAGAAAACTCAAAAGCACACTGTAGATTCTGCGACAGCGAGCCATTGAAGCCCATGTGTTTTCTCTGGAAGGATATGCTCATTCACAGTAGGAGTTCACAAAGCAAAAAGACCGGGAGAAAAAAAATAAATCTTGGCTAGAGTGAGGAAACATTCTGACTGGAACGTTGGAGGAGAAACGCTGTCTGTCTGAAGAAGGATGCCATGTGACCTTCCAGAGTACACAAAAACTGTGTTTTTAAAATCAGAGGTCCCAGTACAATAATATACCGCCTGTATTCTGAATGATCTGTGAAGAATCAAACCTTTGGCCTTTCCTGCTCTGCAGACCCATTGTAACTCTGTGACTCAGACCCGTGCTGCATATGGATCATTACAAACTGTGCAGTTATGCTAAGCAGCTACAGAGCTCCCAGCTTCCAGAGAATGCTCTGAGCAGAATGGCTAAGCTTGCTCAGCATCGCCACTGATGCCACTTTCACTCTCTGCTGCTGAGGAACACATCGGGGAGGCCCGTCAGGGGCGTGCTCAAAACACAAGTAAAGCACAAGTCCTTTCACTGAGAGCTTAATGATAAGTGAAGTCCAAGACTGAGACTTTTTGAGCGTGCTTGAAAAGATCGGGACTCTGCTCCCCATCACCCCTTCTATAAAACATGCTGATTTGATTTGACAGTTAAGTGCTCAGAAATTTCCGTGAGGGAAAAATGGGGACAAAACGTTCTTGAATGTCCCTGTGGAGCTCGGACCAAGCAGACATGGTAAATTATGGGAAGACATGACACGCAGCAGTCTCACCAATCACTCCCCTGGCACCCAGGCCTCTGTGCCGGGGACTTGTTATGACAGCCAGAAGTAACACTGTGACAACCGGGCTGAAAATTCCACGTCTGTTCTTCCAGCACCCATTCGGAGGAAGCGGGGGAGGCTGAAGCTAGGTAGCCAAACCCACAGAAGTTTTTGAAACTAAAGTTCATCAGGTCCTCACTGTGACACACTTCTCCAGGTGCTAGGAGTGGGTATAAACTCATTGCAACTAGAGGGAATAAATGGTTTTGAGCACCGCCCACAGTCCACTTTTAGGCTAGCTGTATAAATGGGACCTGTCTGGGCTGGAGCTGGTCAGACTAATCAGAATGTGTGTAAAGGGTTTAGTGATGGGGGTCAGGTTGCAATCCATCCTGAGTGCCACACCTGCTACAGTAAAGAGACGTATTCCTAAAGGAAGGTGTCAAAGGTGACTCGCATTCCATTGTGATCTCCTAAATTAAAAGCTTCCCCAAAGAGTACCCTGCCGGTGAGCTGCTCGCGTCGGGTGGCAGCCCTCTCCAGACATTATTCCCGAAAGATCTGTCAGCTCCAGCTCAGGAAACAGCAAGAGCATGAGAAAACAAGCACAAATGGCACGACAGAAATGCGGTCAGGTAATAGAGTGCACATGCTGGAGCTAGGTTTAAAATCTGGGGAGGAATAATAGACATTTGTATCATTTTTATACCTTTGCTTTCCTCCATCCCTCTCTCTTTCAGATATCTCTACTCTCCCCTCTCCCGTTCTTTTTCCTCTCTCTATCTCTGTCACTCCCTCTATCACAAACTCTACTCTGTTGCTCCCAACTACTCTCTGCTTTCGAGTCTTTCCTGTTTTAATTTCTTTTCTTCATCCCCCTCTTTTCGACTTTCTCGTTCCTCTCATTAAGACAGTTCCTCTAGCCCTATGCTAGAGGGCAGCATAGAGTCAGTCTGCCTGAGCGTAGGCCTCTCGTAGCTTCGCTCAGCTCCTATTGTTGCGGCACGCAGAGGGAGGATTGCTCTCGCCCTCCTCTGCCTGTTTCTCCCATGTAGATGAATTACTCCGTCTTAAGGGGGATTCAGATCATAGAGATTCTTGGCTGTGCGCCGTATGTCATTCAAACTGCCTCTGACATGTGCTCGCACACCCCGTCATGCTTTGAGTAGGGGTGCTGGCAGTCCTCCATAGACAGACAGAGGCTCTCGAGGAAGTTCGTCCAGCTGAAAGCAAAGCACAGTACATTTTCCACGGCGGATGAGAGGGATTGCCATGTGGGTTTTCTGTATTAGCCTGCATGCCTGTTCCCACAGCAGATGATCCCCCATAATGCACATCAGAATGCAGCCCCAGCGCCGAGCGCGCGGAATGGGTGGCCTCTTGTCTCTGAGAGTGCACGGGCTCGCGAAGGGAGAGAGATTATTGAATGATAAGGACTAACCGCATTTGAGCATTAATCTATATGCTCTCACTGGAGGTGCATCAGCATGCAAAGTTCACATCCTCATCATGACAGCCTGGGCTGGGTTTGCTGTTGATGGAGGAGACGATACTGTAGCCACCACCTCTAAGAGAGGGTTTAACAGCTCTATTATCTCATTTTGTTCATCACTTGACAGAATGTCATTACTGTAGCTGTCACATGTCCTATTATGCAGTACCCTGGCATCTCCCTGTTGTTCTGATTTGGTTTAAAATCCACAACACGGACACAAATAGTCTCTTTCCACTCTGTGATTATAAGTCAAGTATCATTCAAGCTTCCTGTTAAAAGGGAAAACATATGCAAACACACTCGCACGCACAGGCAGCCCCATGCCCACACTCAGACACTCACATATTCAGACATAGAAACACACACACACACACACACACACTCACACTCACAAACATCCTCCAATTGTTTGTGGCTTTTAATCGGGAGGTCACCACTCCTGGTGAGCAAAACATGAGGAAAATTACAGCTAGTCTTAAGAATACTGTCATTTTTAACAGGACAGGTTTATATGAGCACACTATTGAAAATAATTTGTAATTATAACTAATTTCTCACAGCCTTGAGCATGTCTAAACTTTTCATATGCAGTAATTTATCCATCACTTGGAAAAATAATCTCAGCATGGTATAGGAAAAGTTCAAGTAGAGAAAATTATTATGAAACTGTGAACTCTGGTACATTAGCTACACATGAGACTATTGGCTAAGCTCCTGCCCAGGGGGCAACAGTTCACGCATTTCATCAGAAGACAAATTTCTGGATTTGAGAAGAAAGTCTCTTCACTTAATGCTTGCCTGAAATGAGAGGTCAATCAGATCTGAATCCATCAAGGAAATTGGTGGATTACATCTTTTTTCCACAGCAATGTAACATTTGTGAGCATCCCGGCCCTTTGTAGTGCTGTCATACTGGATTTTCCCCATAGAACGAATCTGTTCTTCCCCTTGGCTCTTCTCCCTTTTCCTCTGGGTGGACTTCTAGCACTCGGATTGTAAGTGCATTTCTGGGCATCACCATGTGCCACTCCTAGAGGCATACACGCACATACACACAGCTCTCTTTTTCTGCTTTCTCATTGTAGGTCTTTGACTTTCTGCCTAAGGAATATATTTAGTTTTAAAGGTGACTGGCATGTGTTCCTGTGTCCTAATGTACCTCATCAGCGAGCAGCATGAGTCTGGCAACGGGGCTCTGTGCTTGCTGGTGTTTACAAGTGGGTGTGCGCCGCACAGATGCAAACCCTTCTCTTCCTCAATAAATTCATTAAAGGTCACCCTTCCCTGCAGTTGATATTTCATTATTTTTTATTTCGAAGAATTTTGAGTCGGAAGATCCAATGTGTGTTTTCTGTCTGAGTCACGGCACCAGTCTCTCTCCCCCTGACTCTCACCGTCTCACTTTTGAGAAAAATAATGAAGTAGTCTGATAGCCTCCAGATGTGAGTATCCAAGAGCAAAACAATATCCAAAGTCAAAAGCACAAACACTCCGCCAGCCGGCACACAATGTTTCTGTTTATATGTGGTCTTTAGCGTGAGTAGCAGAGCTGTGGGGGAGGGGGGGTGGCTAGTGAAGAACAGGAGATGTGGGAATGAATTGGGGTACTTGCTAGTGGTGTTCATTTAGGCAACCAAGGACACGCTCTACAGCATAAATCAGAGGGATTGTCCAGGCTACAGACTGTAGACCAATAGCAAAACAGACGGTGGCCATCCTTCCCTTGGGTGTCAAAACTTTGTGTTTGCATGAATTCCCACTCATTCTCCACTTCATTGTGAGGCCAGCTAACTGCTGCATACCTTTTTGTGCAAATCGCATTTTCTGGCATTTAAACTCTATTTACTCAAAGTGGCCAGCCAGAGCTAACGCAATCAAGTGTAGCAAAATGGGAAGAAAATCTCCTTGGGGATAGAAAGACTGTTGCCCTGCTGGGAAACTGCTGTAGCAAAGGCGAGGACGTGGGTTTAAGTTTCTGCTTGCTCCTTTAACTGTGCCGTATGCCTGTCTCATTCCTGTGGGGCTAGTTTCTCCCCCGCCTGCCTTGGTTAGTGCCCCTTACTGAGAGGTACTGTGTAGGAAAACTGACCTCCAGGCAGAGCGCTCTGATGAGAATAGCGTCACGGTAAGCCCAAGAGGTACTCTGGGGTTGAGCCCTTCATTGGTAATTCAGACAAGCCTCACAATGTGTTCTCAGCTTTTTTTTCTTCTTCTTCTTCTTCTTCTGACCTTTACCTTGGCATTGTGTTTCTGATCGGGCAGCGCACTGCCCTCACGCATGTGCCCAATCTCTACTCGAGACGAGGCAAGGCAGGGAGCCAGGCCTTAATCTTCAATGTGCCACTGCCTGACTGATGCAGGCAACAGTAAAAACAGTCAGATGCTGGAGCTCCTGTGTAAGATTCTCCATGTATCCTTAAGGAAAAACATATAACTGCATGTTACCAAAAGTGTGATCCACACGCAAACAAGTTCTGACACATGGCAAGAGATGGTAGGGTATTTGACACACTAAGGATTGGATTTTAATTACAGCGTTATACAGTTTCAGCCCAGCTAAGTATATAGCACAATAGTAGTCATTGTGATGAATATAAATTTCACTTTAATTATGTGAAGCATTGTTAAAAAGACTTTTGGTGTGTGATGTCTTTTCACATTCTGCAACACTGTTAGTTTTGACTGACTTTCTGATTGGATGGTAAGCAGTGTACATTTAGCTCAACCTAGCCATTTAATACTAAAAGGTTTAAACCGTGATGGCATCAGTAAGGGAAAGAATCCATTCATAAAATAAAATGTACTAAAAATATTACAACATACCTTTTTGTATCTAGAATCACTCAAAGCTGTAAAAAGAGATCAGGCTCAAAACAGTTTGTCTCTGATATTCATTTTTCATTACGCTATAGGAAAATAAATTACTCTTAAAAGGATACATTGCGCCCCCTGTAAGAGTATTTTAGTCGTGCAGCAGCCAATGTTTGGATTCATCTTGATAAAGGTCACCCTGCCCAAAACGCCAGTTTGATTCCACCAGCACAATAAAAATATTAATAGCAAGACGTCAGTTGGTTATTTATTATTATTATTATTTGCATGTGTTGTGAGATAATGCACAATCATTCTCACAAATGTGTATCATTAAGAAAATACACGCATTTGCCCAAATCCTCACTGACACTAAGTGCATGCTGTGGATATTTTTCTCCATTTCATAAGGAACAATTTATGGACCGGGGGAAGATGGAGCAACACTGGTATCAATCACGGCCGTTATGCATGCAGCGGGCATGCTAACCCCTTTTCGCATGCAGGGTATGGGAATCACTGCTGTGAGAACTCAAGGTGTGTGGCAGCACTCCCCCAGCTGTACAGAAATAGCCACAGTGAGGGTAGTGAGCGCAGCGCACATTTCCAGAATGCCGTCTCATAATCCCAGCCCATACCCTTCCTATGCTCTCTTCCTCCCTCCCTCCCTCCCTCCCCTTTTCTCTTGCTCCCTCTCCCCCACTCTCTCTCTCTCTCTCTCTCTGCGTGTGTGAGCGCCTCTCTCTCTCCCGCGCACACGCTCAGTCTGTCTGTGAGCGAAATACTGAAATGCACAGCCTCAACAGTATCTTACAGCATTCTTTGTTTTAGACAACTCGTGCTCTTCTGTGGTTTTTTTTTTAATTTATTTATTTTACAGCGGCTGTTTTAAAAATCGTGATTGTGATAATTTGTTTCTTTTCTTAACCAGATATAAAAAGCCGTATTTTGCAGGTGTTCAGATAAGTGAGCGGAGTCAAAGTTTGCAATGCCACTGAAGCTCTTTTATTTATTTAATATTTTGAGTTTTTCTGGAAAAATGTACTAATCTAATTTTGCAAAATTATGTTTTAGTGGTGTTTTTTTTTGTCTTTTGTTTTTTGTTTTGTTTTGTTTATTTCAGATTTTTATTCAAATGCCTTCACTGGATCATTTGGAGTTAACATTTCTGGTATTTACATATTCCCTGCGTGTGGTTTACAATGAGTTGGGATGGAATATACATTAATTGAAGATAAATGCTGATCCTTTCTGTTGGAGAAACTGTTCTGCCTGCAGTGTTCACTCAAGGTAAGGCAATAAGTTTTGACTTAAATGACATTTCCATTTGAGTCAGAGGCTTTCATATGGACTGCTTCATTGTGTCTGAAGAGATAAAAAGATCATGTTCCTGAAGGCAAGCTAAATCACTCTTGTTAATAAAAATGCATTTTTATGTCTTAACCTTTCATTAATATACTCTCATATCCATACTAATGGGGACATTCATTTTTGGAGTCTAAAGTCTGGGGTGAGTTTCCCTTGACTTTATGCTACACAAAATCACAATGGGTTTTACATTTGATGATATATATAAACACACACACACATTTTGCTCAATACTCCACAATTTTTGATTCATAAAAAATTCACATTTAGTTATTGTGCAAATCCTCTGCTAAGGTTTCGCTTTGGTTTTACTATGCAGAAATTAGAGCACTTTTTAGACATAGTCCCTGAATTTTTGGGCACCATAATGTTTGGGACACATTAATATTATGTAAGTGAAATTAATCATGTTTCGTAATTTGTCGCATATCTTTTGCATGCAATGACGGCTTGAAGTCTGTGACCCACAGACATCAACAGGTACTGTGTATCTTTTCTGGTGGTGCTCTACCAGGCCTGTACTTCAGCCATCTTCAGCTCCTGGTTGTTTCAGGGGCTAGTGGCATTAAGTTTTCTCTTCAGAATACAAAAAACATGTATAATTGAAGTGAGCCAGTACATGTGGCAGCCATACATGCCCAAACCCTATCACCCCCGCCACCATGTTTCTCATATGATAGGGACTGCTTTGGATCTTCGGCAGTTACTTTTGGCCTCCACCCTTTGCTTTTGCCGTCAATCTGATACACGTAAATCTTGGTTTCATCTTTCCACAAGACCTTTTTACATAACTGCAGGCTCTGTCAGGTACGTCTTAGCAAACTGTAACCTAGCCATCCTGTTTTTAAGGTTAACTTATGGTTTTCATCTTGCAGTGTAGCCTCTGTAGTTCTGTTCATGAAGTCTTTTGCAGAGAGTAGTCACTGGCACATCCACACGTGCCTCCTGAAGAGTGTTTCTGATCTGTTGGAGAGGTGTTTGAGAGTTATTCTTAATTATGGTGAGAATTATTTGGGCTACCAGGCTCACCAGTGCTCTCTTTCTTTTTAATGATGTTCCAAACTGTTGATTTTGGTAAGCCTAAGGTTTGGCCTATGTCTCTGAATGTTTTTTCTTATTTCTCAGCCTCATATTGGCTTCCTCGGTTTTCATTGCACACCTCTTGTACTCTGGTTGACAAACAACAGCTCTGGCTGACAAACGGCAATCTGAGACTCCAAAGGCCTAGAATCAAGATAGCATACTGAAAGCTCTCTTACACTTGCCCTGAGATAGCAATTGAACACGCCTGACTCATCAGAAATACCTGTGAAGTCATTTGTCCCAAACATTTTAGTGCCATGAAATGGGGGAGACTATGTATAAAAAGTGCAGTAAATTTTTAAATATTAAAACCAACACTGACTGACTTACTTAATTACTTAATGGCCTTTTGAATTTTGTTACATATATATATATATATATATATATACAACAAAAATATAATAAACAAACAGATATGTTTCAAATGCTTCTTTTATTACAAATTTAGAATGCAGTGAATTTTTTTAAATATTTAGGCGCTTTGGCAAAAAGTCAGTTTGCAAAACTTTGAGGGAATTATAATAATGACTGCATACTTTCCGAATAAGCATAGAATCTGTTAATCAAAGAATTCAACTAAAGATTGTGTGCACGAGTGTGTGTGTGAGTGTGCGCGCACTGCAGGCATATGGACACACACAAACACACATTTACTGATGTTTTTCTAAATGTTATTGAAACTTCAGTTTTGTTTCTGAGATACACATTGTAATGTGTGCTTCTGTTGTGTCTTCCTGCTGAAGAGAGATGACTACCATATCTATGGAGCCCTTGGTGGTGATGGTCGAGAAGATCCCCAATGCCACCGATGCGCCACTGGATCCCTCAGCCGAGGACATGACCGCCACCCTCACTATCGGGGCAATCCTGTCCGTCATGTGCCTGGTGGGCGTGTCCGGGAACATCTACACACTGGTAGTCATGTGCCACTCCATGCGATCAGCAGCTTCCATGTACATTTATATAATAAACCTGGCACTGGCAGACCTACTGTACCTACTCACCATTCCCTTTGTGGTCTGCACCCACTTCCTCAAGGCTTGGTACTTTGGCGATGCTGGCTGCCACATTCTGATCAGCATGGACTTCCTGACCATGCATGCCAGCATCTTCACTCTGACCATCATGAGCACGGAGCGATATTTTGCAGTCCTCAAGCCCCTGGATACTGTCAAGCGCTCCAAGAGCTATCGCAAAGCAATTGCGATTCTGGTGTGGGTGGCCTCCCTGGTGCTCACCCTGCCCATGATCGTCACCATTCAGCTCATGGCAGTGGGCAAAAAGAGCATATGCCAGCCTACACTCAGTGTGCTGTCCTACAAGATCTACATTTCTATTCTCTTCTGCACAAGCGTTGTGGCCCCCGGTGTGGTCATCTGCTACCTTTACATCCGTCTGGCCCGGACTTACTGGGTCTCCCAGACAGAGACCTTCAAATTGACCAAAAAGTTACCCAACCAGAAGGTCCTGTACCTGATCTTCACCATCGTCCTGCTCTACTGGGCCTGTTTCCTGCCGTTTTGGATCTGGCAACTCCTGAACCTGTACCAACCGTCCCTGCCTATCTCCCCCAAGGCTGTGCGGAACATCAACTACCTGACCACCTGTCTGACGTACAGCAACAGCTGCATAAACCCCTTTCTCTACACCCTGCTCACCAAGAACTACAAGGAGTACCTGCGCAAGAGACAGAGGTCCTGGACTGCAGGCAGTTATTTTAACCGGAGGAATCGGTTCCAGAGGTCCCCGCGCCGCTCCCTGTCCTCCAGCAGCCAGCAGTGCACAGAGAGCTTTGTGCTCTCACACACACCTCGCACCAACAACAGCAGTCTGTGAGGTAGGTCTCCGTCCCCGTATAGGGTTCCAGTCCAACTGCCTAGTGTTGGGTTGTTGAGGGCTCAAATTGTTTAGGTGGTTTAACAATTTCCGTTGTCTGGCTCCGCACTGCAGTGCGTCTCTTTCTGAATTGGTCCTGCGACTTTGAATCTATCCAGGGATGGTTTCACAGTCCTGGTAGTTTCTTGGTTGAGCTGTTTGAAAATAGCAACTGCAGGGGAACATAAATCCATGTGCAGTGTATAGTTTGAACCAGGCTGTTGCCTTTTTGAGGTTTTCAGTGAGAAATTGTTTGGGGTGATCAGTGAAGAAGAGCAATAGACTCTTGCATGACAGAGTGCAGTGTTGTGGAACTGAGGGACAGGGCTTCAGAGAAAGTATGGGGTAAAAATGCAGCTGGTGTTCTTCACACCCTTGCACAGAGAGGCATTCCGCATAGCTGTGAGGATTCAGCCTGGAATTCCCCCAAGAACATAATCCACTGAATGGACTTTCAGTAATTTATAGGGAAGAATATTAACTGGTCAGCAATTATCTGCTATATAAAGAGCCCAATGCCTTGAGCATTTGTCCTGTGTATGTAACTGTAAATATGTGTGTGTATGTGTGTGTGCGCTCGCATGCGCTCGCGTATGTGTGTTTGGGTGTGTGTGCGCAATTTTGCTGCGTGAATTTCCCTCCACAAAGGGCACTCATACTGCATAACCCTGCGGTAATTATTCCATTTATAAAGTGGCTTACCAACAAAAAGCATAACTGAAATTAAAACATATGATTTTGTTGCAATGGTAACATTACTTACTGTAAGTGTTCCAGCAAATATCCCAAAACCCTGTACCACTTAGCAGTGAACACGTCTTTCTGGTCCCTCTCTCAACTGGGTTTGATAACAAACTGGTTTGAGGTCAAAATGGTCTCACAGCATGTTTGTTATCATGGATAGCTTGCAAGCTAATTATTGAATTATATTCAAAACAGAAGCTATATGACTATGTTTATATTATAAACTATAAACATATTCGAGCTCTAACTATACTTGCTACTCTCTACAGAAATTCATGAACATCAAGGTGACTATGCTTGAGTTGGCAGTGGCTGTACACACATATATACATACATATATATATATATATATATATGTATATATATATATATATATATGTATAAGAAGATGCAAACACACAAGATGTATATATACATTATGTTGTGTCTTCCACAGCTCAGGTACATTATATGCATCTATCCAAGAACACATGCAATTACTCATGTATGCATATACCTCAAACACAGTTCAAAAAATACTACAAAGAAGGCAAATGATCTTCTCAGTACTTTAATAACAAAAGAGTGTGACAAATGGATATATTGCAATATATACACAGAGGGGTGACAAATTAAAAGAAAAACCAACAAAGTATCTTAGTAAGGTGTTGGGCCACCACGAGCCACCAGAACAGCTTCAATGCACATTTGCATAGATTCTACAAGTATGTGGAACTCTACTAGAGAGATGGAACACCATTATTCCAAAAGATATTAATTTGGATGAGAATGCACTTTCTTATTGGTCCAAAATCTCTCACAGGCTTTCAACATCATTTTCATTATAAACTATTCAGAGACCCCTCTTGCGCTGTGGATGGGAGCATTGTCATCCAGGAAGAGACCCCTCTCATCAGAATAAAATCATCAAATGTGCATTTTTGAATGTGCAAATGTGCGTAATTTCCAGCCCTATTCACTGGTGTCTTTCTCATAGATCTAAATGCTAATGTCACTTCAGTCACTGTTCCTGTTGAAACACTAGCCAGTCTTTCGCACTGAAGCTCCTACCATCCGTGCCCCAATAATGAACCCTCTTTCAAAGTCACTTAGATCTTTTCCTCTTTCCATCTTGATCCAAAACTGACAACTGTGCCTGCTTAGCATTTTTATACATGCCACAGAGCATGATAGGATGTTAATTGCTTAATTGTATAATTGTGGAAGCATCTGCATTCGTTATGTTTCTTCACTCATTTATTCTGGTTTTTTCTTTAATCTGTCACCCATCTGTGTATTGCAATATATCTAACAAAAACATTCAAATATTTTTGGTACAAAATCTATTCCTTGAAAAGTTACTGGCAAAATACCAGACACTAGTTCAAGAGGTTATTTTTTGCACATTCATAATATGGTAATAATAGCAAGTGCTTTCCAAAACAGATAGAAATAAGATTTAAGATTGCAATACGAGGGGTACAATAAAAGCAACCTAAAAAGGAAGAACGAACAGCAAATAAAATAACAACATAGAGCATAGAAGTATAAAAGGCAATATAGACAATAAGACAAACTAAGCACAGTAAAAGTAAAACATGATGAAACAAATAAAAGGAAATGAAAAGCAAAAGTACAGCAACTAGCTGTCAGTCATTACTGAAGGCGGTTTTGTAAAAAAAAGAAAAAGCCTAGTTTTAAAAGTAGAGGCTGTATCAGCAGACCTAACATTTGTATGGAAGGCTGTTCCAGAGCCTAGGGGCCATTACAGTAAAGGCTTGATCACCCCTTGATTTTAATGTAGACTCTGGAAAAGCCAAAAGCCCAAGCTACTGATTAGAATAGCATGATCAATGGTGTCAAAAGCCATACTAAGGTCAAGCAGCACCAGAACAGAAATGCCTCCTGCATCAGCAGCCATCAATAAATTGCTAGTAACCCTAAGAAGGATCGTTTCAGTGCTGTGCAGCTGGCAAAAACCAGACTGAAATTTTTCAAAGATATTGTTGCTATTAAGAACCTCTAAGAGTTGTTTTAAAACAACTTTTTGCAGAACTTGCAAAAGGTCTAAAATTTCCTAAAAACAAACAGATCAAGCCAAGCTCTTTTTTGACAGAGACTGAACACAAACCATTTAAAAATAATATGGGACTTATCCAGAAGAGAGAGAGCTGTTAAAAATCAAAAGCAAACTGGGGCCAATCGCCTCCGTAACTTCTCTAAAATGTTTTGTGGGAATAATATGAAGGGGGCTGGAGAAGGGTTTCATATGTGACACAATCTCTATTAGAGTTTGCAGAGAGATTGCCCTAAAGTGAGTAAAGGAATTAGAACAAGGGCAGGGAAGGTTCACAGCACAGACCGGAGGAGTAATGTTAGCTCCAATATGATCAATCTTATTAACAAAGACAGATAAAAACTTTTCATCAGCAACATCTATCTAAATGCATCTAAACAGTCGACAGCACAGCTGTGTTATAGGAATGATTTTAGTCAATGTTTTGAAAAGTATTATAGCTTGTGTCAAACTTATATTACATTATATATCACATATAGCGTTTCTTCTTAATTATATAATATTAAACCTATTTTTGAATATAACATAATTTATTTTCTTTTTTGAGAACTTTTTGAATTCACCAAGAGTGAATAACAGTGTTTAAATAAATATGTGTGCATCAAAATCATGTATACGACAAGCACAAGGGGACAGTCCATTTCCAATTAAAAAGTACGAAACAATGTCATAGTTGTACACGTTTAATTTCAAACAGCCAGAAGGCTGGCTTCTATAATCATACGCATTTTCCATTACTGACTTTTGGAAACTATGCAAAACATTTTAGATGGATGCATTGGAAAGATTACAATCAGAATATTGAGTTCTTTCATCCTGTACTTCAGTGGCACTCTGTCCCACCACACCCTCTCCCCCAGCATTGCTCCACAAACACACGACAGCACATTGTGTGTGACTGCTTAGTTTAATCGGCACACACTGTGTTTACAGTAAGCCAAGTTATTAAAATCAATGTGTTTTTCTTTATGAATTAGCCGCACTTTCTAAATACTGGAGGTGTACCTTGGACCTGTCTTTGAAAGAGTTTAATCACGTTCATGGTCAGACCAGGTTTTTCATTTCTTTAATGGTGGTATGTGTGCCATAGAAACAGCTGTAATTCATTTACATTTCATCTCCTTTCCTGACTTTCTGACCAAGTTTTCTTCATTTATCTCACTCTCTATAACATTTTACACCAAACAGCTGTTAACTGGCATTTAGTGCTACTCAGTGAACACATTTGAACTTACAAAGCTGCACAGTACATTATGCATTATCTCTAGAATAGCAGCAAATATTTCAGATCTAAAAACAGCAAAGGATCAATTCAGACAGTATGATTACATTCTGCCTTAATATGTAAATATATGGGTCTACATGTGTTGATAAATAACCAAAGCTAGCCCATGTAAATAACTACAAATAGTTATAAAATACCTCTGCTCTGCTCCTTAGTGGTATTGAGTCTTCCTTTGTTTTTTGTTTTTTCCAGGAAAATACTTTTGATCTGCCATGATAGCTGCATGTGAGCCATACATATGCTAGCGACAAATCCGTTTCACCATCCAGATGAGTGATTGGATTTTTGTTCTACCACTCTTATTGGTTTCAAGCTTTTCAGAAAAAATGGGAGAATTTAATGACCTTTTTTGGAAAGGAAAAGGAGTGTACTGGTGTCTGAATTATTGAACCCATACATAATGGTCCTTCACATATCCGTCAAGCATTGGATTACTGTGATTGTGTCATTCATCATGAAAACAGTCAATGTCCCGGCAAAGAAAAAGGATAAACCCTGTTTTACACTGTAATGGTTTTCCTGAAAAATACCAGTGTTTTATCTGATATATCAGTGACCTCCCACACTTGGATTAACTTTTAACCAACACAGGCGCTCCTTCGTCAAAATAGTAGGGTTTGTGGCAGATTCCACTGCTTTAAAGGCTTGTATATTTTGACATACAGGTTAATGTTCACACTGGCAGGCATTGATAAGTAAATTGTGCATGAAGTTAAAAGATGTGACAACAAAATGTCATCAAAACTTTGTTTGCAATTGTTTACACTAATGACATAGTTGTGACAAGATTACTTTCTATATTTTATGTTCATCTGTACACAGTGTAATTGTCAAGCTTTAACCTAGGGTTTTGAGAAATAAAAAAGTATTACTTACATATATAGATAATATTAATGTATCATTATACAATATGCACATAAAATGCTATGAATGTATTATTTTAATACAAAGACAAAAATCTGAATTTTGAGGAATGTCAAATTACATATTTTCAGTTAAAAGAAAAGAAAGAGTTATTAGACAGACATAAAGACATAAATACATTACAAACCATACCCATAAGGGCAGCACGACTATAAAGGCGCTCAAACTGTGCTACACAGTAAAATGCTTGGATTGACTCAAACAGAGTTTATATCCAAGAGTCCAAACAGATCAAATATTCTCTGTCACAGTAAAATGTTGATTTGAGTTTGAGTTTTTTTCACCCTGTATTTAATGATTGTTTGAACACAGTATCTTCTATGTTGGCATCAACACACTTAAATGTTCCCTCCAAAAACAGCCCGAAATTGGTGATTCCTGCATTTATTTTGCGTTACTATAGCTGCAAATAAACAAGAAAACTGAAATGCAGTTTCTTCTTTTTCCTTCTTGTTCCTTCAACAAACTTGTGTCTGTAATCACCTGCCAGAACCTCTGAGACTTTGTGAGGAAATAAGTCGGCAGGAAAACGAGGTAAAAATAAAGCCATTGTATTGCTTAATGTACCCTGCTGAGAATGCAAAATATTGACGGGCCCAAGATTCTAATAGACACAAGACACAGCCCACGAGGATAGCCCCTGTACACCAGTGTTTCTGTTTCATAAATCATGGTTCAATTAAAAAAACAATGTGGTCATGCATTTCTGAAATTATACAAGAATGGTTTTCATTACCACTGCTTATTTTATTTTGTTATATTTTTTCGTCCTTAATTCATGAGTTTATAACCTGGCCTTCTGTAACTATTTTATATAGTTTACGCATGCTAATTAAATAAAATGTTTTGATTTGATTCGATTTTTTTTTAATTTCTTTAATTTTTGTACTGTTTTATTGTGCAGGGATCCTTACACTTACATGGTAATGCAAGTCTTTTTACTAAGTCAATTGTTGTTATTAACAATAATTATAGTCATTCAGTGAATTTTCCAATAACTCTTTCACAAATTGCCTTAAGTGATGCTATGTTTTATCATATATTTATAGTGAATCTTCCATTATATTTTCAAACCAAATCTATAACATTTTACCCTGAACAGCTAAAAGTCTTTTACTGCTACTCAACCAACTCAACACATTTGAACAACATGCATTTTCTTAAAATTTAAACGCAGATATATCAGGGTATTTAAAAATTGCAAAGGAACAATTTATATGATTACAGTATGGCTTAATATCCAGATTGACATCCTCCATCATATTCTCAATCCTACAACAGGTTACACTATGTTGTACTTCCCACACTCTGCCATGCCATCTGTACCATCTACATACCAATACATACAATTGGTTTTGACTAACAAAAATAATTAGTCACTATTAGAGTTTAGAGTCAGTAAATTATTAATTGTTAATGAGTGGAAAATTGATGCAAACCCAAGCACTTTTGTTTGGAACAGTTAATGCTGCACTGACCTAATGTAGCCACATAAAAAAAACTGAGTGGGCCTCGTCTATTTTAAATGCTAATGTGAACTGATTTACTATTAGAACTGTTTATCAGCTCTGATGTCATAAGTCCTGAAAGAACAAAAACACAGGAAAAGCTTTACAAGAAAAAATTCAAAATTTAAAAAATGAAACAATTAAAGCAGCAACCTAAAAAGAGAATGGCCACACTTTGCAGCATAATTATTTTGGCCCTATTGCACTGCAACAACATTGTAAGTACTTAAGGAACAGTTGTGTAATAGCATGCTGTATTACGAAACAATGACCCAGTTTAAATGCTCAACCAAAAAAACTCCAAATTTTCTAATTAGTGCTGGAGAACTTCATTATCTTTGTATTTAGAGGTTACATTTCTATAACGTTACTGCGTGGTTTCAGTAACAGGACTGACAACTCCTGAATAAGAAATAAAGGTTTGGACGTGAAATGGAAGAGTGGGCTGAGAGCAGTCACAGTTCGGGAAAGTATGTGAAAGATCAGACTCTAAATACAAAGTTGAGTGCCCCTGATTGCTGCAACATAAATTGGTATTTCTTCCATTAGTCTGCAGTACTCTGAAAAGCCCTGTGTTTTTCTGTCAAACATTTCCTGGCCATCTTGGATCTGGTGGAAGGTTTTTAAACATTTTCTGTGATGCTGATTCAAAATGCTGATCATTTCCAAGCTTCAGTGCTATATGCTTTTTGTTTCATCTTATACATTGCCAATGTTTTTTTGTTTGTTTTTTTTTTTCTTTTTTTTTTAAAAGACTGCATTTATGGTGGAAAAAATCTTTAAAAAACTGCAATGGACAGCATAATTATCTCCTACTTATCTTCACAGCATGCAGCAAATGGCAATGCAGCAACAAGCAACAGGAAATAAAAGGGCAGAAATGTTTTTGAAAGTAAAATTTTCTTCAATACTCTGTTCATGTAAATGTGAACAGTAGCCGATGAACTTCTAATAACCTTATCCAAGTGGACCACTTCATTTTCTGTGTCCAGGTTATTGCTCATTTAGGAAATGAAAATCAAATGGGCTTTTGAATAATATATCATTGGTAACCATAACCAGCCTTCAGTCAGTCAAGCAGGCTTTATGTGCTATGTGTACAGACAGAATGAGCAATTCACTTCATGATTATCAGAGATAAATATAAAGCGGCATACACCAGCCCACCCACCTCCCCCCAACCCCCCACCCCCGCCCTTCTCTCTTTGAATTGTCATTTTAAATGACTGTGCATTTCTAACATATTAAGCCAGTTTTCCTGCTTCCCTGCGGGTTTGGAAATGACTTGATTCAGCTTGATGAACACAATTTGATTATGAAATGTAATTTCCACACAATGTCTGCAGAATGGCAGCCGCAAGGATTAGGATACGTAAGTGTGAAGGTGTGAAAGGAAAAAAAAGCCGGGCGTGTCACAGAGAGGTGTGAGGACGGCAACAAAGAGGAACAGCAGAACGCGCACACAGCAGACCTGTTAACAGCAGGGCTGACTGAACAAGGACAGCTGGCTACTTTTATAGGCCTTTTTTTCCATTCTGTGTGCACGCTTATAAATATTTTTCAAGTGACCCTGGACAAAAGTGTCTGGCATTTGAATCCGACTCATCTGGCCCCTTCATCCAAATGCGAGTGCAGTAAGTTAATGACACGGCGCATTTAACTGGCTAAAGCACGAGCACCATGTGAGTTTCCTGGGTGTGTGGCAGCCTTTAATTGCACTCACTGTGGATTTCATGCACAATTTATAAGGCTCCCACTTGCCACAGAAGATCCACGCGTGGTCAGATTTTTAATATTCTTTTCGCTGCGTCAAAGAGATCTGTGGCAACTTGTCAAATGCCCATACACAAACGCATGTACAAAATCCTGTCACCAGCCCCCCCCCTATTTAAAAAAATAAAAATAAATAAATACCGGTGTCATGTTCACACTCACACAGTAGCCAGCACAAGGTCACAGAACTGACACTTCTAACTGCCTCTGCCTTAAACCCACTCTCCATTACAATTGCAATTGCACAATGCCTGCTTAATTTACGACACAGGCGTCTTTTTACACAGCGCTGAACTGAACACGACATGCAGTGCTCCTGTTCCCATTTGAAGGATGTAGCCAAAAGTGACTAGCGCCCTATCCCAGTGATATAATTAATTCCATATAGATGCAGGAAAATGAACATCTATTTGTATATGTACTATCAATCTCAATTCAGATGAAAGGGATCATCTTTAAGATGATGTGGTCATCAGAAAGGATTAGACTTTGTTAATTTCCCATCTCTGCATGTCTGTCCCCTCCATTTGCACAATGCTTTAATCCACTGTATACCAAATGATAATTATTCCCTATGTCATTTGCATTGACAAGATATTTACAACATATATTTGCATCTCTTTTCATAACTAATTTTAATCCTTCATTGCATACTGTAGGTATGTTAATAGTCTATTTGAGGTCTAAAATGTTTCTGCTTGAAATTAACAAAAGAAAAAATTGAGCTGTTTTAATTTGCTAGTTGAGCAAAACGGTGCACTACAAGAACTAAAGCATTTCTTTTTTTGTCATTATTGTCATTCATTGTTCAGCTGGCAGAAGTGTTGCTCCCTCATTCTATGGTTGAAAGTAACATAAACTTAAAGTACTGTATGTGATTTAGGTTAATTTAATTCACAATCCCAGGCCAGGCAGCAAAACACGCAGCATATAACTCAGTAGAGGTCTGCATCGGGCTAGAAATGAGGCTTAAGCCCGCTTAGGTTCAACATCATTACAGTCTGACCCGAACCTGCCTGGCAAGCTCTAGCCAAATTTTAAGCCCAGACCCAATAGAGCCAGGTTGCTGAAATAACTAGCCAACAACACCATGCAGCACAAAATAAAATCATGCAGTGTCAGCTGCAAGTGAATGTGCAACTTCACATTCTTTAGGTTTACTTTTGGGTGGTAGTACTACGCATGATCGCTGACAAATGTGGGAGAACGATATTTAGACGAGAGCAGAGAGGATGAGATCTGTTTCTTGTGCAGCCGCTGCCTCACAGGCAAAGCCTGAACGAGTGCACCACATTCTGCCACGTCAGCTCGGAGATCGACAACACAGGGCTCTGCGGCAAAGATGAAATTTGGCTGAATGTTTTCCTGTCAATCATACGTCCTATTCCGTCATCAGACTGGCGAAAGTGGGAGATTAGGGACAGCACCTATTAAACATCAACTCTGGCATATTTAAGACTATGTCTATATATTGAAGGATTTGTCAAGGTGGAAAGAACCTTGCCCCCCTTAACAGGATAAACAAATCATGCGAGTGTAAATGTGTCCTTATAAATGTGGATAGAACAAATCAATATTTGAATTGTTAGAGAAAAAACACTGGCACACGCACACGCATGCAAACATACACACAGGTGCGTGCTCACACAAGCACACGCGTACGCATATGGACACACGTGGAGGCAGAACGCAAAATGGGATTTAAGACTACTTAAGGAAAAATGAGCCTAAAGTAAGACCAGATGATGAACGACATATTTTAGGCAATGCGTAAGTGCTGTTTTGGAGCAGCAGAAAGCTTGGACTTGATTTTTTATAATGAAAATCAGGACAGGACAGGTAGTGATGATAGTGTGCAATGTCCACCACCGCCAGGGGAGGCCCTGTCCAGCTGCCCAATCCGCAGCCCTCAGCTTTTCAACAGAGAGCCTGGAAAAACCCCCAAGTTCAACAGCCTATGTAGACAAAAGCATTCATTCCTCAATCCCAGGTTTGTTTTATCTCACAAAAATAATGACAGAAAAAATCTAT